>NC_089497.1:35421308-36046308 GCF_036850765.1 Saccopteryx bilineata
AGGCTGCCTAATTTCAGTCCTCAAAGGTCATTTGAATAATCTGATTAAAATGTAGAGAAATAAATTATTCATAACATTTTCTGAGTTTTTGAACATATCTTATGAATTGATATGTAGATATTTATGGACATGCTTATATGTAATTATAATATTATTGTTATATATAGTAACATAAAGTAATTATATTTAATATAAAATAATAATATATATTTATATATACTGCATGCCTACGTGAATGCATTTATAGAGTATTACTAAGAAAATACAAATCTGACCTGTGGTGACACAGTGGATAAAGAGTTGATCTGGAATGCTGAGGTCCCTGGTTTAAAACCCTGGGCTTGCCTGGTCAAGGCACATATAGGAGTTGATGCTTCCTGCTCCTCCCCTCCTTCTCTCTCCTTTTCTCTTTCTCTAAAAATGAATAAATAAAATCATAAAACAAAGAAAAAAGTTTATCTAAAAAAAAGAAAATACTGTTTTTGGCCAGTGGTTCAGTAGTTAGACCATCAGTCTGCTGTATGGTCGTCCCAGTCAGGGCACACAGAAGTGACCGTCTGCTTCTTCCTGCCCTTTTCCCTTCTCTTCCCCTTTCCTTCCTGTGGACAGTGGCTGTATTAGATTGAGCATGGGTGCTGAGGATAGCTCCCTTGGAGTGCATCAGCCTCAAGTGCTAAAAATAGGTCAGTACTCAAGCATCAGCCCTTGACAGTGGTTCCTGGGTGGGTCCCTGTTAGGGGACATGTGAGAGTCTACCTCACTATCTCTCCTCTTCTCATCTAAAAAAAAAGAAAGAAAAAAAGTCTTTGTTTAACTATTGATATATTTATAATTTAAATTCAAGTAGTTAATATTATATTAGCTAAATGTGATATATTTTAATATAGTCTAAATGCAACTTATTTTAATTATTTAAAGTTAATCAACAATGGACCACAAGATGATCATTTTGTGAAAATAAATCCAAACAAACTTAAACAGAGGAAATGCTTTGGGAAAATAGTTGGTGGCCAACATTGGAACTGAGTTTTGAAGGGTACAACACAATGACAATCACAAACACAACTTTTTAAGATTATAATGCAAATAAAACTCAAACTTGGGTTATAGTAGGTTAATAAATTATTAGAAAAACATAAATAATGGATGTGGTTATTTCTAGAATTTGCATCAGCATAAAAGCCACCAAAATTATTTAATGCCAAATGAGATAACAAATGTCATCAATGTAGACAGTCAGTAATTAGCCAAACATTTGGATGGCTTTATGTTTAAAAGCTATTAAAATTATAAAGTTCTCTGGAAATTTTAAGTAACTATGAAACAAAGCAGATGTATACCTCCTAATTCCTATTTTTGTTGGTAGGGAGTAAATACCTTGTTTCATGATATAGTGTATGTTTTTCTTATCTCTTTAACTGGGAGGGAGGGAGACTTCTTTAAAAATTTATTCTCACTTAATTATTTTTCTGTTTAGATAAAGAAATGTAAAATATGTTTTTTCAATTGAAAGAATTTAAGATCTAGAATAAACAACATTAGGCTGGTCATGGTGTAGTAGTCAGAGTTTTCACAACCAAGGTCAACAGACTTATTAAATCTCCAGTTTCTAGCAAGCATTTGACAAATGAGGAAACATCCAAAACTGGAAAACTTTGGACCTTGGGTATACAGAGGAAGTGCAGCTGTATTCAATTCTTCTGAAAATGAATATCATCTATTTATCTCTCTATCTATCATCTATCTATAATACATAATCTTCCATATTTTTTCAACATTTCAAACTTAAAATATATTTTTATAGTCCTTGAAGCTTTCTTATTAAATTTCTTTAAAAATATGTGTTTTATTTCAAATTGCCCTTCCAATAATCAAGTTTTTAATTTAGCATATGTTGTTTTTAATATGTATTTATTATCACAGGCACATGAAGGAAGAAACTTTTCTTTATTTCTTTTTCTCTTTCTCTCTCTCACACACAGACTCACAAATACATTAAGAAAGCTTTTAATTTAATTACTGTATTTATCTTAGATATCACAATCAACATATATTATCAGTATCTGCTTAGTTCCAAATAATGTTGCAGCAATAATACCTAAAACAGTATTCACATATAAAACATCTTTTCCAGGACTTCCACCATGAATGCCTGAATGATTCAGTGTCCTTGTTTTTCATTATGGCATGTATCTGTACTGATTACAGAAGAATTCACTCATCTTTTTATCAAGATTAAATTTAATGTACACACTATATAGACCATTGTGTTAGGACAATACATTGATCAAAATTTGGGTTTGATTCTGTACTTAATACTATGTCCACTTTTATAGTTTTTACAGAGAAATATGATCCTTCATTTCTAAGAATTTCCAAACTATCTGGGGATTAATGATGAATAATAACAAAAAAAAGTGAAATAGCAAAAACATGATACATGACAAATGAATAGAAAGGCAATAGAGTACTGTAGATTTTTAAGAAAGGTAGTCATAACTTCATAGAAGAAATTTATTTAGAGTCACACCTTCAAATGAATGGGATTGAGACTCACAGAGAAAAGAGAAAAACCCATTTTAGGTGTGGGTAATTTTGAGAGTAAAGGGAAAAAGGTAGACTTTGTAAGGCACCATGTAGGGGACTGGTTTAAGAAGAGGATGCATATCCATCTTGCCAGGACAGAACAGAATTTAAAAATAGATAAAACAGTAGCATACAGTCATTGAAAACTAGTTAGAGTATAAACCATGATGGCGAACCATTTTATAAAAACTGCCCACTTTTGCAGTGGTGGTCAACCTGGTTCCTCCCTCCCACTAGTGGGCGTTCCAGCTTTCATGGTAGGCCAATTGCGGCGCCATTTGATTGCTCCGCTACTGCCCACCATGAAAGCTGGAATGCCCACTAATGGGCGGGAGGGACCAGGTTGACCAGCACTGCAAAAGTGGGCGGTTTTTATAAAAAGGTTCACCATCATGGGTCTAGGTCATTCTCTACACCATAGTCATGCTAGTCTTTAGGAATGAATAATACAAGACAAGTGTAAGGAAATTTTTGTCTTTTATCTGAAGTGTTAATGCTTTACAAAAATTAATCTATGTATGAGAAATAACATGGATTATTAGATGGAAGATAATATTAATACTTAAAATTTATTCAGCTCTTATGTGTGCTAGGTGACCAACATGTATTGTCTCATCTTAAACATGCTTAAAGACTGATTATAATAATTCCTTTTTATAGGGGAGAATATAAAACTAAGACAAGATCCCCCAACTACCCATGAATGAGCCAGAATTTATGTTCAAGCAGGAGACAATTAATTAAATCTGGTCTTTTGCTATAAATTGCTCTACTATTTAGGTACAGTAAAAATAAAGAGGAATGAAAAGCTGTGTAGGGTCAGATCAGATCAAACAGTGCTCTGAAAGCATAAAACATTAAATAAATAACATTTTGAGTAAGGGTGTATTACTATTATATGCATTTTCTTTGCAGATATTTGCTTCCTCATTTCTTGAAGTATACGGTCATGCTAATGATAGCCAGTTATCCTAGATTGGTTTGACAGAAAAATCTAAGATGAAAACAATTTTCAGATATCTCAGAATAGACTCACTTTTTTTTAGATTGCTCTGTTGGTGATGGTTTGGTTTTGTCTGTATAATTTTCCCACAATATGTGTTCAGT
The DNA here is from genome assembly GCF_036850765.1 of Saccopteryx bilineata. Lineage (NCBI taxonomy): Eukaryota > Metazoa > Chordata > Mammalia > Chiroptera > Emballonuridae > Saccopteryx > Saccopteryx bilineata. Next base: position 35,425,002 of record NC_089497.1, read on the forward strand.
AGAAATGATACAAATCAGCTTTGTTGATAGGTCTGTTAAGAAAAATTAGTGTTGTCCTTACCTGTTTCCAAAAGGCTTCTTCCAAACTGATTTTTTTTTTGTCGGTTTCTTTTGGAACAGACATAAAGGTAGCATTGAAAATCTATTCACAGTAAACTCTTGTAAAATTACATCTAAAATAGTTTGTTACTGAAAAGTAAAATTATCAATGAACTCATTGCCTGATATTTGTCAGATATCAGCTTTCTTCTTCTGTAACATACTTACTGAAAAGTTTCACAAAGATAATATCTATTTAGAAATATGAACATCTAAACTTGAAGAAAATATTTAAAAAGTATTAAATCCAGCATAAAATTTTTCCACCATGAAGTTTCTATGAGGGCATATAGAACGTGTTTGACAAATATTTATTATTGAGTGAACAATGTTACTTTATCTTGAATACAAGTTCCATACTTATCTTAAAATGTAATTTACATAAGATTTATTATGGATAATTAGATAAACATAATTTGTTCTCACGACATTTAAGTAAAAATGGGAACCATGATCAGACCCTGAGTGAGAACAAAGTCTTACAATAATCTGTGAGACCTGACACCTGCTACCTCTTTGATATCAGTTCTTCTTGCTCTCTCTCTCACTCACTCTGTTCCTGTTCCTTTGGCCTATTGATTACACCTCAAACAAACTAGGTGCCTTCTTATATTTAAATATTAATACTGGTTGTTCTTTCTGTCCAGGATCTTCTTCAAAATTTCAACATGGTCAATACCTTCTTCTCTAAACACTGGCTAGAAGACATTAAAAGACCAACTCTGACTATTCTATTTATATATTACCTCCACCATTAACTCACTATTTCTGATACTTCTCATCTTGCTCTGCCTATGTACTCTTTGCCAATTAGCATCTTCTAATACATCTAAAAAATATATATAATGTATTTTAAATTTTATGACTTTTTCTATTGAAATGTAAGGTCTTGGAGAACAGGAATGTTTGTTTTGTTCAATGTTGACCTCAAAATCTACTTCAGTACCTAAATGTTAGGTATTAAATAAGTGTTGAATAAAAGAGTGGAAGAATGTAAGTATCTTCCTGTGTGCCAACCAACATTGTCTCTAAATAGCCTTCTTGTGTTTCACAGCTGCAACCTGAAGTCAGCAACTTCTCTGATTGGCTAATCTTTCACCAAGGAAAACACTAATGAATATAATTCTTCTGGGGCATGTTTTTATTAAGTCTTTAGAGAAATTACTAGGTTAATATTGTTCTTTATTGTTGAAGTCTGGTGAGTGTTACTTTATAATGTGTCAACTGAACAAGATGAAGTCGATATTTTTAAGTTATAAAGAATCAAATTATCTTTGGTAAGAATAGATGTTAAAAAGTACATCTCTGAGACAGGAAAAATCAACACAACTAACTTAGATGTTCTTTAAAACTATCTATCTCTTATCTTTGAATAAAAGGCTCACACAAATTCTCAGTAAATATCTGTTGATATGAAAATGCATTTCAAAATCTCTTTATCTAGCATCCATATTAAGTGTCAAGGATTATGGATATCAGCTGCTAAAACTAAGGAAGATCTCTAGCAATCCCAGCTCCCTTTCTTGTCCAGTAAAGAATTTTGGCTAAAGAAACATCAGAGATCTCATTCAATCAATTTTTCTTATTTAAACATTTCTACTAGATTAGAGAATTTCTTAGACGAAAGAACTAAGATTAAGATTGACTGTTTGTTTTTTTTCTCTTTAACTTGTTGTGATTTAATTATGATTCTTAATTTGTGGCTTAAGGAGATGTTCTCTTCGATTCAGTTTAAATTACAAGCACCATCACTTCTTTCTCTTTGTTTCAATATTATACCCAAAAAGAAAAGTTCTATATGGTAAACAGGTAGTAGTAACTGGCTAAATTTCATTAATAATAAAAATAATAAATTATATTATTTGGGGGATTGTAGTCAAAGCACAATATTGTATATCAACATGGTGGTATTGTAACTAAAGGAGGCAGTTTGATCTAAATATGGAATGACAAGCCTTAAACTGAATCTAACTTTTGGAAATTTAATGAAAAAATACCAGAATAAGAAAAAGTTAGAGACAGAACATTTAACTTAAAAGATCTTTATTTAACATTCTTATCTATTTTCCCTTTGCTGTAATTTTAAACTTACACATTTGATACAAAACTTTCCCCTCAATCTTACTTAGCCAAAGAAGTAGTCATGATGCAATTGAAACTTCAGATTCATTATTGTTGAGTTCTTTCAAAACAGTTCAGTCAGAAGTATGATTTGTAAAAGGTCTTGCTATTGTCTGAAACTTCATGTTTCCCCAAAGGCAGGGGACTAGATATCTCAGTTTTAAAAACCACGACCAAAAGACCTCCTCTGTTAATAAATTTATCTTATGAATTAATATTAAAATCATTTTACTTTTGTAACTAGTGTTAATGATACCTTATATGGCTGTTATAGATTAAATTCATCCCTAAACATTCATCAAAAAATAAAAAACTAAAGCTAAAAACCAAAGCTAAGTAGAAAACAGTCCCTCAAGATAAATATTTTTCTCTTTTAATAGCATGAATTCACTAAATAAATTTATTTGTAAACTAATAAAAGTGATAAATTTGTAAATTTGATTTCCAAGTTCTTTCTACACTCTCCTTATTTATAGTCTCTAGATGTACATGATCTTTATGGCTGTTTTGTATTGTTATTGTTTGGAAAAATTTGTTCCAGAGGCAAAGATGAAAGCATGAACCTGAGAGAGGGCAAGGATGCAGAGACTGGTAAGAAGGGAGGGAAGGACAAAGAAAAGAACTTGCTAATTTCCCTAAAAATGGAATACTTTCAACAGACTGACAGCCAGATTCTGTGTGTAGATTAAAACTTGTACTTATGTACCTGTGCAAAAATTTTTGCCTCATTTAACCTTTCATCATTTTATTTCTCAGTTATTTGCAGTACACTGTATTTCAAAATGGAAGACTAGCTTTGTCAAGTGAACTTATCTAAGATGCCTACTTGGCTGCAGTGTGTTTTATGGCTGACTCTCAGAAAAGATGGCATGATTGTGTAGGGGTGAGCTAAGCAATGGGTTCTTCAGAGAGTGGAGGAGAGAGAGAAAGAAGGTTGATGTTTGATGATCTAATTAGAAAATACCATAGGACCCAGCTATCCCTCTACTGGGTATATACTCCAAACCTCAAAAACATTGGTACGCAAAGACATATACTCTCCCATGTTCATCGCAACATTCTTCACAGTGGCCAAGACCTGGAAACAACCAAAGTGGTTTTCAATAGAGGATTGGATAAAGAAGATGTGGTACATCTATACAATGGAATACTACTCAGTTGTAAGAAATCATGACATATTGCCATTTATGACAACATGGATGAACCTTTAGAACATTATACTGAGTGAAATAAGTACATCATAAAAAGCTAAGAACTATATGATTTCACACGTAGGTGGGATATAAAACTGAAACTCATAGACATAGATAAAAGAGATGTGGTTACGGGGGAGGGGAGTAAAGAAGAACAAGTATACGAGGTGACAGAGAGTGATTTCACTTCGAGTGATGGTTACACTACACAATCAACAGTCCAAATGTTATAGAAATGTTTGCCTGAAACATATTTACTCTTATTGATCAACGCCATCTTATTAAATTTAGTTTTCTAAATAAAAAATAGGAAGAAAAGGAAAAGAAAAGCCAAGGACAAACTGAAAGAAAAATGAAAACCTGGTGGTAATAACAAATTATCTAAGTAGAATGGTCAGGGAATATGGTTCAAATGCATTAAGGCAAAACATTAAATAGAGACTGTTGCTAAATTTGGTTTATTTGGATGGTACCAAAAATTAATGGCACAGAGACAAGGGAATCACAGGTCAGGAGTTGATAATCAGTTTCTTAATACTTGAGAACATTACCCATTTTTTAAAATCAAACTTAAGTGTTCATAACTGTTTTCTCACCTTATCATTACTTTCTTTGAGAGAGAACCAGAAATATCTGCTTAAACTGAATTGACCTGAATTTGAACAATATTACTTTCTCTTTTCACTAATAAAAGGAAAAAAAAAAGCAGTTCTAGGTGTAGCTCCAGAAATTAAAGAAAATGTTTGGCTTATTTAAAATATTTTGGGATAGCTTGGAAACAAATTGAAGTAATATTGAGATATTTGAAAAAGATATTTTTTTGATGTTGTTACTATCTCGTGAAGTAAATAGGGTAAATACCATTGTCTACATTTCATTTTGAAGAGATTAAGGCAAAACTTGGTAAGTAACTAATGTAATGATAAATGACAATGTTCATAATTATTTATTAAATCAGTGACAAAAATGTCACTTTCATACTTTTAAAATTTTAAAAATATTAAATAAATAGCAAGTTGCTTTTTACCGTTCCATTAATACCTTCAAATGTTACTTCTTAACATTCTCTAAGAAATGTGTGCTACTTGCAAAAAAGTCAGATATCATTTGATACACATATTCATCAATTTCTAAGAAACTTAGAAGCAAAATAGTAGTAAATTTTCCCCCTCCCAATGTTTTCTGCTTTCTTTATTTCTTTTCTCAGTTGTGTTGTTTTGCTTATTGATGTTTTTCCCTTAGGTCAGTTTGGTATAGTGTATGATTGTGTATGTATGTGTGTGTGTGTTTGCTGTCTTCCTTTGATTAATATAATCATATCCAGTATTAACTTTATGTTATTCACATTTTCATCAGGATGTAGGAGATTTGATAGGCCATGACCCATAATAAAATAATAAAACAAGATGAAAAGGCTTTAATAATTATATGTTCACTTTAGAGTGGAAGCCAAGGCTGTTTTCATGGTGGGGCATTACTGAATGTCACTATTCATTTTTCTGTCTTAATTCTCTGCAAATTCATATTTGAAAAGCCTCAATTATCTAATGAAATAATTTGGAAATTATTTATTGAAATGAGTAGTCTTCCAGAAAACACTCTGCTTTTTCCTTTCAGACTGTCAATAGAAATCTGTTCTCGACCAAGGTTTAATGTACATCAATGAAGAGCCCTGGAAACAATTCTTTGCCCTTTGGACGATATTTCAGAGCAGAGGGCAGTGCTGTTTGAATTTAAATGATGCTGCACTTGAGGCCAATGATAATAAGCAAGCTCTACTAGACTTTCATTACATTTTTTTATCATCTGAATAAAATCATAATCACTTGATGCTAGCTCTCAGAGCCTTCATGTGAATTATAAATATCATATTTAAGTTTTTTTTTTTTCTGAGGAGAAACAAGATTTCTTCTGGGGATGAAGAACTGACTACAGTTAAATAGCACGATCTGTTTACCAAAAGTGCCTGCCATCGGAAGAGAACAAAATGCCTGGAAAATGCAAATTGGCTTGACAACTCATTATTTTTTAAAAAATGTCTACACTATAGAATGCATTTCTGAATACAGAATTAACCTATTAGTCCACTGTCAAAATAAAGCTTCCAACTGAATGCCCAATTACCCACTTAAAGGACCACCACAAATTATTTGGGCAAAGGCCTCTGTAAACAGACCTGCCTGAAGGTCAGCAGCATTAGTCTATAACTCCATAAGGAGAAGAAAAATAAGCAAAGAATTTAAAGCACTATCCTGTTATTTCTTCAACTCCAAACAAAGGTACATTTTAATTTATACTTTACCACCACCCCATCTATCCCACTAAATTTTATTTATTTATTTATTTATTTATTTATTTATTTAAATGTGTTTTTAAGTTAATTGGTATACAGTATTATATATATTGGTTTCAGGTGTACCACATAGTGATTAGACCTTTATATACCTCATGAATTGATCTAGAGGGTAGTATGCTAAGTGAAGTAAGTCAGTGTTGGTCAGATAAGTTTGTAAATATAACATATATGTTCGCTTATAGCTTGCATTGGCTGTAAGCAGGCAGGGCCGTTATAGCCTAAGGCTTAGTTTTAAGACTAAGCTTTTCCCCACACCCTTGATTGTTGCATGATAGGGGGTGGTGCACTTTCATGAGGAATCCCATTATGCCTCAGATAAGTGACTTTGTATCAGAGACTTCCTTGTTTGTATATTGGATTAAAGGTTTTGATTTCTACACTATAAAATGGGGCAGAGGAGCACAGGCAGAAGGAGAGCAGAGAAAGGCCACGTGGAGGAGAGGAGAAGCAGCCAAGATGGTGGAGTGCTGAAGGAGAAGCCAGTTTGTGCAGAGTTTGTGCAGGGAGAAGGAGATGGGGAACAGAGGTGAAAAAGGCTGGTGAGGTAGAATCTTTTGATTCTAGGAAACTCAGATAAGTCAGTGGCTTTGGGAGCCCTAAATGGAAAGGGAATTGTTTTTCCACTGTGTGTATTTCTTGCCCGCCGGATGCAAGCTAGGATTAAAGCTAATGGCCCACCAGTTCTTGGCTCTGTTGTTTCCTTACCGTCTGTCTGAATCAAATGTGAACTTGCATTGGCCAGGCGGCTGTGATGGTGGCCATGGCTATTGGCCTTACAGTCAGACAGAGAAAGACAAATATCCCAATAGATTTAATTCCAACTGTGGGCCTGCATAAAGACACTGTCTACTACCAGAAAAATGTACTCTCTTTAAGCCCTAAGAAATCCCACCAGCACTATAAAATAAGTCAGGGGTAAATAAATAATCCACTCTAAAGTAGCTTGCTCAGGATTTAAGTAATTATTCAAGCTTTGATATTGTTAATTGCTTTAGACATATATCTTATTGTTCTCTGTGCTGGCTGAGTTTTTGGTGAAAGTAAAAGCTGGTAACACATCTATTTCAATAATGAAAGCCCTGACTATCCCCCCTGATCATCTGGTTTTAGGTGTTTATACATGCATAAACTTAGTATTGTAAAGAATCTATTTAAGTAAAGGTTATCAGCCTTTAAGAATTGTAATGAGATAACCAGGTAAAGGATAACAGCTTGTATGGTATGCAAAGTATAATGCATATTTTCTCTTTTTTGAGGAAGGATACTAAATCATTTCTGCTTTGTGAAGACTTTAATCAGGTAGAAAGAATACTCCTCAGATTCCCCAAAATTTTTCATTTTACCTGGATTAAACTTCAACCTGCTTGCTTTTATTTTCATTCACAGTCATTCAAACACTGAATGAAATATGACAATCATTTTTAAAAGAAATGTATACCTCAGGAATATATATCTGCAGGAATTCCATTTCATCTCAAACTAACAAGACCACATTTGGGCCACAAGACCATGAGATTATGAGCAAATAAATAGTTGCCTACATGCAGATTATTGAATGATGAAGAAGTATATGAGAAGGTTGGTACTATCTTTGAAAAATATTGGGGAACTGTATTATATGATTAAAATACTGATCTCAAGAGTCAAATTGTCTCTGTTGAGATCTTGGCCATTTACTCGTTGGGTGACACTGGGCAAGTTATTTAACCTCTTTAATCTCAACTCCTCTTCTTCAAAGTGATGATAACAGTAATACTTATTTCTAATGGTAATTGAGGTTGTGAAAAACAGTACCTGGCAAACAGTGATCATATATTGTGTTCATTTTTATAAAATTATTATTATATTATAAACTAAACAACATCTAGATAACCTAACCAATGTCTTTGTTCCATTCTTCCAAATACAAACTCCATTGTGCTCAAACTTCTAAAGTGCTTTGTTTTAACAAATTAATTTATGTTAGGAGTAATCAACTTTTAGTAAAAAAAAATATATATATATATATATATATATATATATATATATATATATGCACACAAGTCATAGGACATGTTGGGTCTAATTTAACCTAGAGGTTGTTGATTTTTCTTTTTCTGTAAATCAACACTTAGTAAATGTTTAGGCCACATAGTTTGTTTCAACTAATCAGTTTTGCCATTGCAGGACAAAAATAGCTGAAGATAAAAAAAAGAGGATACACACAAATAGATATGGTTGTGTTCCAATAAAACCAAATTTATGGAAACTAAATTTTAAAGTTTATGTGCTTTTTATGTGTTACCCAAAATTTTATTCATCTTTCCTTTTTCAACAATATTAAAAAGTAAAAAAAAAAAACCAAAAACTAGTCTCAATTTGCTGTGCATACTGAAACAGGAAGCAGGTAGTATTGGACCCTGAGGCTGCATAGTTTACCTAACTATTATTTCTACTAATAATTTTAACTGCTATACCTTGTACTTAAAAAAGAATTATATGTAAATTTTTTCAAAATCCTTGACCATTTAGTAGTCAAATTACTAAAAATGCCATATTAATGGCTTAATATTGTATTATAGTATTAACAGTCCTAACAGTTACCTATTTTAAATATTCCAAACACAGTTTGGCACATTCTTTAATTTTATTTCCACTGCCATGTAGAAAAGGAACTAGAGGGTACTTTAGAAATTGGTAGAATTTGCTCACTCCGGAATAGGCAATATAAACTTGCCTACCTGATCTATTTAATGAAATGTCAGCTCTGCAGTTGTCACATGACACAGCCATTGCAAGAACTGAGGAAGGCTAGGTAATTGGAAAGATAAAAATGTCTGTCCAGAATGGGAACTCTGATTTTGATTGAGATAGGGAAAAGGGTTGGATGTAGTTAATCTGATTGAATATTTCAATTTTGGTATCCAACACAGCCTGGCTAATTGTGTGGCTTTATTTCAAAATTGGGATTATCCCAGGTGGAAAACTAAACAAGAGAAATATCACCTAATGAATAAAAGAACTCTATTACTCTAAAACCCTACTCTTTTAAGAATGTCTTGAGGATTCTGTGAGTATATTAAATAGTGTCTGATGTTTATATATTGCGTTGGAGCTCTTTACCACGGGAAATGAGGAAATAATATCAGGAAGCAAATAAAATGAAAGACAGCTAAATGCAAAGAGGGCCTATATAAATTTATATTTAGAAATTCCAGAGCATTCAAGAATGCTCATTTAAGAGCATTCAAGAACTTAATTTAGTCTCTGCTCTGTTAACTGATGAGATACAAATTTAAAATATAGATGAATCGCTTGGAAGAATACCCATAGTTCCCTAAAATAGGTGTTGGCAAACTACAGGCCAAGAGTTATATCCTCTCCCCTCTTGTTTTTGTAAATGAAGTTTCATTGGAAGACAGCCACGCTTATCCATTTATTTATTAATTATGACTGTTTTTCTGCTTGAATGGCAGAGTTGACTAATTGCAACACACACCATATGGCCTGAAAAGGCTATAATACTTACTCTCAGATTCTTTACTGAGAAAAGTTGGCAGGCACCTACCCAACAATCTTACTATTCCAAATTGTGGTCTATAGACCAATAGCATCTGCATCACAAGAAACATTTATAGAAATTCAAAATCTCAGGCTCCACCTCAAATCTACCATATCAGAATCTACATTTTCACAAGATTCCAAAATGACATAATGACATATCAAAGACTGAAAAGTACTGCCTTACAGATAATTTATTTTTGTTGAATGTGCGTGAAACACAGAAGTGTAGGAGGACATGATGTTAACATTTCCTGGCATGCACTTGAGAGAATTAGACTCCTACTGCCCTCCCAGGTAGTTTTAAACCTTAGTATTCATGAAAGTTACCTCTCAAAATTCACAACCTAAGCTTTTGATGTGGGATTTAAGTGGTAAAAATAAAGGCTAAAATATTTATAGGAAGATTGTATACCAAAAACTCATAAATTACTGTCTCTGAGCCTTGGAAGAAAGTCTTCAAGTCACCAACAGGCAATGAATGTACTACAAGTAGATACTGTCTAATTTACATACTTTTAAACTACAATAAAACATTTTTTCAAACTGTTTATAGGTGTGTAGTTTAATCAGTTTGAAGAGTTTTATTTTTATACTTCATTCTCTTAATCAAATGTAAAGCTAGAACTTGCATCTCATCAGCAGAGATACACGTTAAAAAGGAAAATACAGAAATGATCTGTTTTTGGCTGGTGGAAATGTAGCTCTATTTAATAGATAGTTTATATTTAATATTTTATCATTAAATTTTGTTCAGTATAAATGCACATTTTCAATGTCATGAATACATGGCATGAATGATGTGACAAGCAATTTGCATTTATATAGCACCTTTCAAAGGCTTGGGATCAAAAAGGAAGGCATAACTGCTTGTGTAACTTTGCAATTAAGAATTCACTTCTAATTACTCCTACTTAAATGTGCAGACTCTTTTCAATCACAACATTTTTACACCTGTGGTTAAGTGCACTGACAGAGCCTTAGCCTTATCTCTTAAACATGCAAATCTCATGACTGGATTTTGTAATGAAGGTGATGTTTACCTGGGGAAAAATGATCACAAATGTCTAACACAAGTAAAAATATTAAAGATGTAACTAAATTTAAATGCATTATTAGCTTGGATTATGTAATCGTTCAGATACACACACACACACACACACACACACACACACACACACAAATGCACGTCCTCCTCTGGAATTTGCAGAAGGTTCAGGCCCAGATATACTTCTGTTTTATTACCAGAAAGGTAAGAGATGAGATTTAAAAGCTTGCAAACCTATGCTTGCCTGTAGTAAATCTTTAGTTACTGGAGCTACGATTGCTAACATGTGTAAGATTCCTAGTCTTCTTGTATAACCAAGGGACCAGTAAATAACATGGTGGTTAAGGAAAAGAATGATAGCCTGCACAATTTGGCTGCAACATATGGTTCTGAAGGGCTGAAGCCTTGAAACTGAGGTAAGGAAAGCAATTCTGGGAAGGCGGTGTAGCTAAAGAGAAAGCCCTGGTGACAGCTATCTACATAACTGACTGCAGTAAAACACTAAACTCCATTTTCCAAAGCTGATTAAAATGTAGATTTATTAAGAACCTATGGTGATCTGGGGACCAGTACAACACAAGAAGACAAGGCATGGTCCTGCACCTTGAAAGTTTGCCAATAGACAGTAGAACTGGTAGACTCCGAAGCAAACACACTTCAAATATCCAGTCAATTATGAAAAATTGGGATAAGTCCAAAGTTCCTGCATTTTCAGTAAAGTATTAATTGTTTGAAAAATAATTTGAAAAGAAACTGTTCATTTAATAAACAAATATTTAGCCCTTCCAAGATATCAAATGTGTTCATCTCCAATTATTAAAGTAATAACAGTGAAAATAATTATAATAACAATAATAATGATCATAAAAAATGTTAAGAAATCAGACAAAACATTCCTACACTTAGAAAAGTGACAGAATAGAAGGCAGGGGAGGAATAACTAAACACTGTGATGTGTGCTTTTGTAAATAGTGCTCAAGAGTATAGAATAGAGGATATTTAATTCTGCTTGTCTCTTGGAAGACTACAGAGAAACAAGGAAATGTCAATAGAAACATGAAATTTCAGTAGGATTCTGCCAATCATAATATCGGTAGGGGAGAGACAAATATCTGGGAGCAGGAATATTTAAATAGAAATGTTCATACAATTTATTTACATAACCTTGACTTCTGACCTAAGCACTACAGTTATAGCCCATTAATTAGAGTACAGGTTTAAAAGTCAAATTGTCTTTACTCATAACTGTGTCTTTGGACAAATTATTTAACCTGCATGAGTCTTAGTTTTGTCATCTCTATAATGCAAAAAGAATAGATTATTACCTCAGAAGATTGTTGTCAGGGTTTAATAATACTTCTGAGTATTTAGAATGTTGATAAATGACCAATATTTAATTTTTTTTTAATTTTATTTATTCATTTTAGAGAAAGGAGATGAGAGAGAGAGAGAGATTGAGAGAGAGAGAGAGAGAGAGAGAGAGAGAGAGAGAAAGGTGGAGGAGCAGAAAGCATCAACTCCCATATGTGCCTTGACCAGGGTTTTTTTGAACTAGCGACCTCAGCATTCCATGTCGATGCTTTACCCATTGTACCATCACAGGTCAGGCAACCAATGTTTAATAAATGTTAGTTCTTGGGTTGTTTTGTTTTTTTTAACCATATCTCTCTTTTGTAAAACTAGAGCCATTCCCAGTACTATACTATATATCCATGCTATAGTTTGAATATAGTAATGTTTATTTGCCTCCATCTAAAATCTTACTACATGAAATCTAGATGCAATTGAATGAAAAATCAATTGGACCTCTAGTGTAGACTTGTTGACTAAATTACACTAATTTATAATGACAACAACAACAACAAAAATACCAGAAATGGCCCTGGCCGGTTGGCTCAGTGGTGGAGCATCGGCCTGGCGTGCAGGAGTCCCGGGTTCGATTCCCGTCCAGGGCACACAGGAGAAGCGCCCATCTGCTTCTCCACCCCTCCCCCTCTCCTTCCTCTCTGTCTCTCTTTTCCCCTCCCGCAGCCAAGGCTCCACTGGAGCAAGGTTTGCCTGGGCACTGAGGATGGCTCTGTGGCCTCTCCCTCAGGCGCTAGAATGGCTCTGATTGCGGCAGAGCGACGCCCAAGATGGGCAGAGCATCGCCCCCTGGTGGGCATGCTGGGTGGATTCCGGTCGGTGCATGTGGGAGTCTGTCTGACTGCCTCCCCGTTTCCAGCTTCGGAAAAATACAAAAAAATAAAAATAAAATTCCAGAAAGAAGAATCAGACTCAACCATCTTTTCTCTGGTCTAAATCTGGCAATGCTTGCTCAAATCTAATAATTTTGTTTTAGAACCGATGTTCTTAATTTAAAGAATTTCTGAAAATTAAAATAATTTTGGATCCATTTTAGCCTTTATTTTTTTAATAGACAGGGCCTAATTTTTGTTAATTATATTGTACTTAAGTTTATAAACATTTCATCCTTTATATCATGTGCTTAGGATCCAAATACATAAAATGTGTTGATTGAAGGATGTTGTAGAAATGGGTCAGAAAGAGAGTGTAAAAACAAATTTTGGGTTGATAGTGATCTTTTCACAAGTAGACAGGAGATCTGGCAGAATGTCTATGGAGAGTGACCCGTAGGTGAAGGGGGATGGAGAAAGTAGAGAAGAGTTAGGCGAGAGAAGCAGTACTTTTTCTTACAGACTAATAAGACATACCACTCAGACAGTTGGAACAGTCATACGTGACTCACACCAGGAATTTTAAAGCCACTCACTTTTACAACAGTTGGGTTCTGCTTTCCTTTCTATTCCCACTCAAGGGTTCCTTTATGTGTCTTTATCTTCAAGTTGGCTGGTTATAATACAATAGATTATTAAAGACTTTGAAAGCTAAGAAAACACATTTAGATATAAGATGTTAGACCAAAGAGAGCTTTTGTAGGTTTTCTAATAAAGGCTTAACATGAGAAATGTCAGAGAGAGAGAGAGAAAAAAAAAAGGCACTACAAAGGAGCAGCAATCTGTAAATGGACTGGATTTCAGGCTGCAAGACTAAGTTGTAATCCAGATCACATATGGATTCTTACATCATTCCTATATCAAACAGAGATTACTAGCTCTAGGGAGACAAGATTTTGGGTTCAGTTCTGTTTGACCAACACTAATATCATCTCTACTGTGCGCTTGGGTATCTTATTGGCAGTTAAAAACGTGGAAAAAGTGACCATGGAAATTTGCTTCGGGTTTTATAAATGTAAAAACAAAATCAGTAGCCATATGTATAGTTTTCTATGTGTAATTTTTAGCTGAATAACTCTGGAGAAATTAGAAAAATGTTTCATAACTTTATTTCAAGCTAGATTGCTCAGATTCTACTGGAAGTTTGAAGATGAATAGTTTGGGAGACTGTCAGGTAATTCATCCACAAAATTTCCACATAATAATCCAAATTTTGAAGTAAAAAAAAAAACATACATTTGATTCCTGGGTCTTTCATACTTTAGGTGCAGGATCTTGTATTTCTCTTCTGTAAAATGGAGATAGTAAGGCATTTCACAAAAGGTTTTCTGAGTGCAATAGATACAATTTGTGTGTGTGTGTGTGTGTGTGTGTGATAATTACCTAGCATAATTCCTGGCTGAAATTTTTTTTATTAGTTTACTTCTTTCCTCAATATTCAAAGAAAAACAAAAAACATAAATTGAAATTTTCAGATTCAATTGTTTTCCTTACAATTTCACAGATCAACAGCTGATATAGCCACTATTTTACTTACACTGGCAACCAGTAGCTCCCTACATGTGTAGAGAATTGCCTTGCTGTTTGGAATGTTGCACAGCCCAAATCACTTCAGTTTTCCTAGAGGATAAAAATAAATTTAAACTGTGTGTGTATGGGGCTGCAGTGCGCATGTGTGTGTTTGTGCATGTACAAAACTATGTCTCCAAGAACTACAGGACCCAACTAATTCTCTCTGCATAATGCAGAAAAAAATCATTAAAGCTCACTACAGGATAAAAATTCCTAGAAAGAAATTCATATGCTCTTTTGTTTTACTCTGTTCCTTAAAACAGAGTAAGATGAGATATGCATTTTAAGAAATCCCCCTCAATTCTAAAGTATCTTTCTGCATTTTTATTTGATTTTTTTAATAGTTAAGACGGGTCACCAAACTTTTTATAAAAACTGCCCACATTTGCAGTGCTGGTCAACCTGGTCCCTACCGTCCTCTAGTGGGTGTTCCAGCTTTCAAGCTGGGCCAATCGCAGTGCCGTTTGGTTGCTCTGCTACCGCCCACCATGAAAGCTGGAACCCCCACTAGTGGGTGGTAGGGACTAGGTTGACCAGCACTGCAAAAGTGGGTGGCTTTTATAAAAAGTTTGATGACTCCTGGAACTTAAGATCCTATGTTTTCTTTTGTTCTCATCAAGCACAATGGAGGATGGGCTGTAGAATTGAGCAGATCCAATCAAATCCTGTCTGGCCAGTTACTGTCTTATCTTTGGAGATTGATCCCACCACTCTAAGCCTTGGTTTCTTCACATGCAAATTTAATATAATACTTTATGGCATAATTATGAGGGTTAAGTGAGATAAAGTATAAACATTTTTTTTCACATTGTATCTGGTATAGAGAAATGCTCAATAAATACAAACAGTATTTTATAGGTATTATTATCACACAGGGGAAACACATATAATAGTACTTCAATAAGTTCACACAGGATTTGAACTCCCTAAAATTCCTTAATACATTGTATTGATAGAACTGTAAGAGTCTTGAGGTTCATAGCTACTCAGGTCCCAAAAAACCTGAACATGGATATTTGGACCTAAAATCAAAAGCCAGAGACATTAGAATGTATTGTAGATATGGGAAAATATTTATCAAGGTAATTTAAAGCAAACAGATGTATAGGACACAATATTAGGAATATATTTCTAAAGGGATTCAAATCCTAGACCTGAGGAGGTGTGCACAAAGGCACAGGTGGGAGTGGAGGGAGGAGCTTCCAGGTGATTACTCATTCTTGAGAAGTAGCCTGCGTTCTATAAATGGCACGGACCATCCTGAAGACAGAATGCCTGGGCCACAGTGACACTGTTTGTGTCACACTGCCAGTGACTCTTAAATCTCAACAGCATCAGGGACGAAGGTAACGGAGGACACTCAGAGAGAGCTTCCCTTCCAAGAGTGTACCAAAACCCCCTATTAAAAGAGAAAGGGAGCCTGACCTGTGGTGGCGCAGTGGATAAAGCGTCGACCTAGAAATGCTAAGGTCACCGGTTCGAAACCCTGGGCTTACCTGGTCAAGGCACATATGGAAGTTGATGCTTCCAGCTCCTCCCCCCTGTCTCTCTCTCCTCTCTCTCTCTCTCTAACTCTCTCTCTCCTCTCTAAAATGAATAAATAATAAAAAAAAATAAAAGAGAAAGGGAAATCAAAACTACACTAAGGAAGACCACTCTGGGTACCTAAAGGTCACTTCATCCTCTTCAGACTCAGATTCGGGGCCTCTTTCCGTCTCCAGAGAAGTCCCAGGAAACTCTATAACCAAATCACATCCCCGTTAACTGTTCATTTGTGAGATATTGATCAAATCACTTCACTCTCTTGACTTTAGTTTGCCCTTTCGTAAAACAAAGAGTTCTTGTTTCATCCAAAAGTCTGTGATGATATTCAACTTCAACATAGCAGTAAGAATTAAATTATCCTCATCTTTCAAGTTGATGTTTTTATATTTGGAGTGAATGGAACTATTCTGCTGAAGAGAATTGTGTCTCTCTGACTTTGGGTGCTTTGCAAAAAGATTTTATGGGTCAGTGACTCTAAAACATTTCCCAGGCTAACATACTAAGGAATAAAGCACATTTCCATTAGTAACAGTGATTCACCATAATGTTGACCACATATAGGATGGGACAATCAGGTATCAAATACAGAAAGGGTACGTGTGGAATGAGCACTCCTCAGGTACTTCTGATATGTCCTTCCCACACCATGTTGAGAATTGCTATTATAGTTTGAATTCACCTACTGAGACGTATAGGCTAGATAAAGTGTCAAAAGAAAGATACTTCCAAGTGGCCAGAATAGACCTTAACAGGCAGAACTGGAGATAAATCTACTCCATGCAGTATGAGTGTGCATTCCCACATAAAGTCACTGCAGAGCTTCTAGTATAGCCGAAGACTACAATAAAAATAACCAAAGATAGAAGAATGTGGATGAAAACTTCTTTAATTTTAAAACATTTCCAGTTTTTAATATTAATCACAAAGTGAATAATGCTTGATTTAACAAATCAAAGAATACAGGTATGTGTAAAAAAAATCAGTAGCCTTTCTTTATACTTTTCTTCAGTTTAACCCATTGCAGAAAGGATTTACAGTGGGCGATGTACATATCCACATTATTCTCTATGCTTGTACAAAAATATAGATTCGGTTTTGACAAAAATAGGGTAATATCCCATTGAAATTGTTTTTATGATTATACATATGGCTTTCTTTTATTTTTATTTATTTGCTTACTTTTAATATATTTTAATTTTTTTTTTCATAGATTTGAGAGAAAGAGGAAGGGAGGAAAAGGGGGGAATGGAGAAAAAGAGAGAGAGAAATATCAAGTCATTGCTCTGCTTAGTTGTACATTCATTAGTAGTTTCTCATATGTGCCCTGCCCGGCAACCTCAACCTTAGCACCATTAAACTGCCTGGCTAGGACTGTTATGGTTTTCTTATAAAGTTAATATATAGTTAAATACAGATGGAGACATAGACCTTCTAATACAGATGAAGAGAGAGAAGAGAAAAACAAAGAATGAAAGATTATAGAATATATTATTTGGTCTTTTGACATAAAAAAAAATCTCTTAAAGAAATATATTTTTACATATATTCTATATCGTTATATATCTTTATTTTCTTTTTATAAGTTAGAGACCCAAATGTGGTATTGCTGGGTTAGAGGGTGTGGTAGCTTCAATTTTAATTTAAATAATGCTATAATTTTTTCCAAAGAAGGTATGCTGCCTGACCTGTGGTGGCGCAGTGGATAAAGCATCGACTTGGAAATGCTGAGGTCGCCGGTTCAAAACCCTGGGCTTGCCTGGTCAAGGCACATATGGGAGTTGATGCTTCCAGCTCCTCCCCCCTTCTCTCTCTCTGTCTCTTCCTATCCTCTCTAAAATGAATAAATAAAAAAATTTAAAAAAAAAAAAAGAAGGTATGCTGATTTGCATGAGAGGATTCATTTTTCTACACGCCTCAACAATGGATATAATAATTTTTCTAGTTTTTACCTACTTTAAAAGTGGAAAGGTCAACAGCATTATTGTTTACTTATGGTCTTTAATTAGTCATTTGCAATTATTTTTTCTGAATTACCTGTTTGTGCCCCCTTTTATATTAAGTAGCTTATTCTTTCATATCTGATTTGTAAAATATATATGTATATTTTGATCATATTTCCCATTTTTAAATTACAAATGTTTATTTTGAGAATTGATTTTTAAAAATTCAACAATAAAGTTTTCCTTATAGTCACTTGCAATTTATAGTACTGATATTTTTTCTTAATTATATTGATGATCATTTTCATATGTAAATAAACAATTATATAAGTTTGACTATTTGCCATCTCACCATCTATAAATATCAGAACCTTATTTTCTATCATGTACTTGTACAAGTTTATACCATAGTTTGAAAAATATTCATTTTTTTTAATTGAGAAGAGGGGAGATAGTGAGACAAACTCTCGTATACGCCCTGATCAGGATCCACCTGGCAGCCCCCATCTTGGGCCAATGCTGAAATCAACTGAGTTATTTTTAGTGCCAAGATTGACACTTAGACCAACCAAATGATCCTCAGGTCCCCGGGAGACGCTCAAACTAATCAAACCACTGGCTGCAAGAGGGGAAGAGGAAGTGAAGAAAGAGAGGGAGGGAGAGAGAAGCAGATGGTCACTTCTCTTGTATGCCCTGACCAGGAATTGGACATTCATATGCCAGACCGATGTTCTATCCACTGAGGCAACAGGCCAGAGACTAATTTATTTTCTTAATGTGTGAATGTAAAATTTTGGAAATAGTTTCAAAATTTTAACATCATATTCAAAGAAAAAAATTAATAATTTATTCTGAGGTATTTTGTCTCTCATATCTATTCAATCAGAAGAATATTCAAAAAAGGGTACTTTCCTTTTCCATTACTATTCTATTTTAATACTCTATTTCAATTTAAGTTTCATCCTTTTTTCCCTCATTCTTTCTTTTCTCACTCACTTCTTTTCTTTCTTCTTTTAACAGTGTTATTCTATTTTAATGGATTATTTAAATTTAAATTTGTTTCTTTCCTTTTTTCCTTTTTATTTTATAAATCAGATAATAAACATCCCTTGAAAAGAAAAAGTAGCTAACAATATATATTCTTTTATCTTCTTAGGAAAGGTTTTTAAAAGATGGATAAGTGACAAAGACTTTAAAGTGTCTTAAACACATTTGAGACACATAGATCAACTTGATGGGACATCATTTCATTGTTTTCAAAATGTACTAGTTCAAGCAGGAGGAATTATTTCTGAGGAAAAGAAAGATTAATGAGAGCAACAGCAATGATGTATTACATATACCTGTGATAAAGTCTGTTTGCAAAGAAGTCTAGATCCTATCAATCTAATGAAGAAACATTAAAAAAGAATTCAAGGACCTACTTTAAAAACATGAATTTTTCAAAGTTATATTATGGAAAATTTATTTTGTTTTAGATTCTTATCATTTTTATCTTATCAGAAGTTAAATTATAAAATATTGGATGCTCCTTCCCTTGACACATTTTGATGACCTTGAGAGAGGAATATTTATTATAATATTATTCAAAAAAGGAGAGATTTCTCAGAGAGACTTTCATGAGTTCTTAGGTATTTATCATTATAACAGAGTGACCCTAAAAATATCATTACCATAGAACAGAATACAATATGGTAAACAAAAAGAAATATAATGATGGTGATGGAAGGAGATTAGACTTTAGGTGGTGAACACACAACACAATATAGAAATAATGTATAAAAAATTGCACACTAAAACATATCATCTTATTAACTAATGTTACTCTAATAAATTTAATAAAAAAATTAAATGATATGTCAATTAGGTGTCAAGACCTTAATCATTATTCAAGGATGAACAAACTATCAAATGATGACATTTTTATCAGAATGGTAAATTAAGCAACTCCGTATTGCCATATTTGCCACCCAATACATTTAATAGAATTTAGTAATAGCTTGTAAAATTTGCAGACATCTAAACAAAGGTTGTGATCCTTTATTAACTAAAATGATATTTATCATTATTGTTGATGATGATTGATCATTTATGGTGTGCCTAGCATATGATAAATATATGAAAATATTCAACTTTTTCCCTATCAAGGACACTAAAAATAACTCTGGCAGTTCATTTCATATGGAGGTCTTCCTACTACTGGAATAAACAGATCTTCATATTCTAACACAACTCAGGCTCATAGGAGAATGGCACCTACATTCTCCTATGAGAATGTAAAAGAATAGGTTCATCTAGAGACAGAAAGTTATAAATCCTAATAAACTGTGCTCCAGAAATGTATGATGACTGGTACCATGCATGGCTAATGTCCCCTGCATTTTGATAAAGAGTAATCTTCTGGAGATTTCTTCAGTGCCGTGAATGTTGCATAACTGGGGCAGCAAGAAATAGAGAATGGAGAGAGAGAGGGGGGAGACAAAGAAAGAAAAGTTTCATTTTAAATTTGTTGAAATTACAACTGCTTTTCTATTCAGTATCAATACAAGTGTATCCTAAGCAATAGATTACACAAGTCTGAAACATTCAGTGGTGATTAGCAAGACCAATTAACACATTGGGATATAGTTTCACGAATTTTCTGACCAATGAAAAAGAGATAACTGCATTGTTAAGGAGGGCAGGCAAGATGATGATGACTTTTTTTTAAAAAACTGGGAGGAAAATTTGAAGAATTAATTGAGATTCATAGAAATATTTATGAATAGGTCCTGGCTGGTTGGCTCAGTGGTAGAGCATTGGCCTGGAGTATGGATATCCTGGGTTCGATTCCCAATCAGGGCACACTGGAGAAGCACCTGTCTGCTTCTTCACCCTTCCCCTCTCCTTTTTCTTTATCTCTCTCTTCCCCTCCTGCAGCCAGGGCTCCACTGGAGCAAAAGTTGGCCTGGGCATTGAGGATGGCTCCATGGCCTCTGCCTCAGGTCCTAGAATAACTCTGGGTGCAACAATGGAGCAATGGCCCAGAAGAGCAGAGCATCACCCCCTAGTGGGCTTGCCGGGTGGATCCCAGTTGGGCCCATGTGGGTGTCTGTCTCTCAGCCTCTCACTTCTCACTTCAGAAAAATACAAAAAAAAAAGATTATGAAGAAAGAGTTAGAAGATTATATTGTATATATAACAGAATAGATAGATAGATGATATATAAATAGATAATAGATAGATAGATAGATAGATAGATAGATAGATAGATAGATAGATAGATAATAGATAGACAAATATTGCTCACAAAAATTAGGGGATGTTTCACAGCTTCATATTCATTTTGAAATATCCCCTAATTCTTTGTGAGCAGTATAGAAAGAATTAATGGATAATGTAAAAGGATACTCCCCTCTACTCTGCCTGCCTATAGAGAGTGACAATATTATGTATTTCTTAAATTTAGCCCCACTTCACTATGGATGAAGCTGATAAGTTGCAATTTTTTAGCACCATGAAGACAGATGAGAGAGTTCTATCATAGGCTATTTTGGAAAGAATATAACTTAAAAGGCAATGACATAAACATAGAATTATTACACAGTTCTCTGCAAGTTTTAGTGAGGGCTTCTTTTATAATTCTAACATGTATTTAGATTTATCACAGCTCAAGGGCCCATTTTCAAACTCAAACTTGGTTTTCTCTATTCTTTTCCATATTGGCTTTATCTTGCTTTGAAGGAGAATTTTAATGAAATGTTATTACTTACACCGTTGTAACTTATATAAATAACATCTATAATCCTGTAAGCAATATCTTTCCCATATTATGATAAACTTAATGGTAATAGTTATTCAGCTATAGTACAGCCCAATTTTCAATATATATGGAAATACTTATTATATAATGAGATGTGCAAAAATCATTACAGATATATGTAATGCTTTTAGCTTACAGAAAAATTTTAAATATGGTACAGAGTAGTTGTATGCTTTCACTCAGCTGCCCTAACACTAACATCTTACAGAGCCATAGCATAATTATCAAAACCAGAAAACAAACACTGATACAATACTATTAACTAAACACAAATCATATTCAAATTTTACTAATTTTTCATCAATGTCTTTTTTTCCTATTCCAATATCCAACCTAGGATTCCACATTTTATTTTTTTGTATCTCTTTAATCTCTCCAGTTCTTAACATCTCTCCATTTTTCCTGTCTCTCACAATCTTGACAATTTTGCAAAGTACTGGCCAGTTATTTTATTTAATTTGGATTTGTTTACTCATGATTAAATTGAGGTTAAGTATGTTGTTTGCAAAAGTACCACAGAAGTGATGAGCCCTTTTCAGAACATCCCATCATGAAGTACAGGATGTTGTTATGTCTTATTACTGATGATGTTAACCTTTGTCACTGATTAAAGTTGTGTCTACCTCATGTCTCTACTGTGAAGTTACATTGTAATTATAATTGTTATAAATATTATCATTACTGTTTTTTGTAGCACAAATTGTTCGAGATTTGGCAATTAGGAGTGCCTTTTAATATGCCTTTTTACCTTTCTTCAACTCTTCCTTATTCTTTGGATGCACAAATTAGTCTAAGCTTCTCATAATTTTCACCTATCCCTTAAACCCACTATTTCTCCAAGGAGCCATGTTTTCTATTATTGGAGAATGGATTTTAGAAACCATAATCTCAGCACTAGGTGCATTCTTTTTTTTTTATGATTTTAATTTTTGTTTACATAGATTCAAGTGTCCCATTGAATATATCTCCCCCATCCCTTATTTCTCTCGCCCCCCAATGTCCCCTCCCCCCAATGCCTTGTCCCCTTTCCTGCAGGATTTACTATCCTGTTCTCTATAATGCTGTGTTATGTATATATAATTTCATTAATCTCTATCCCATCTCTGATCCCATCTTCTCTTCCACTTTCCCTCTGACTGCTTTCCCTCTAGACCCTTTGATCCTGCCTCTGTCTCTATTCTGTTGCTCAGTTCACATTGTTCATTGGAGTCCTCAAATGAGTGAGGTCATATGATATTTTTCTTTCTCTTCCTGACTTATTTCACTTAGCATGATAGTTTCCAGATCCATCCACGTTGTGATGAAAGATAAGATTTCCTTCTTCCTCACGACCGCATATTATTCCATTGTGTATATGTACCACTGCTTTTTAATCCACTCGTCCACTGATGGACACAGGGCTGTTTCCAGATCTTGGCTATTGTAGACAATGCTGCAATAAACATAGGGGTGTATTTCTTCTTTTGAATCAATGATTTGGTATTCATAGGATATATTCCTAAAAGTGGAATAGCTTGGTCAGAGGGCAGTTCCATTTTTAATTTTTTGAGAAATCTCCATACTGTTTTCCACAGTGGCTGCCAACCAGTCTGCATTCCCACCAGCATTGCAGGAGGGTTCCCTTTTCTCCATATCCTCTCCAGCACTTACTATGTGTTGTTTTGTTAATAAGTGCCATTCTGAAAGGTGTAAGGTGCTATCTCATCGTAGTTTTAATTTGCATTTCTCTAATGATCAGTGATGTTGAACAATTTTTTATATGCCTATTGGCCATCTGTATGTCCTCTTCGGAGAAGTGTCTATTCATTTCTTTTGCCCATTTTTTGATTGGATTGATTATCTTCCTGGTGTTGAGTTTTACAAGTTCTTTATAAATTTTGGTTATTAACCTCTTATCAGATGTATTGGTGAATATATTCTCCCATTGTGTGGGTTGTCTTTTTATTTTGTTAATGGTGTCTTTTGCTGTGCAAAAGATTTTTAGTTTGTTATAGTCCCATTTGTTCATCCTGTCCTTTATTTCACTTGCCCGTGAAGATAAATGAGCAAAAATATTTTTTGAGAGATATTGGAGAGTTTCCTGCCTATGTTTTCTTCCAAGACATGTATGGTTTCATGGCTTACATTTAAGTCTTTTATTCATTTTGAGTTTACTTTTGTGAATGGTGTAAGTTGGTGATCTAGTTTCATTTTTTTGCAAGTACCTGTTCAATTATCCCAACACCATTTGTTAAAGAGACTGTCTTTACTCCAATTGTATGCTCTTATTTCCTTTGTCAAATATCAATTATCTATATAGGTATAAGTTTATTTCTAGATTCTGTTCTGTTCCATTGATCTGTATGCCTGTTCTTATGCCAGTACCAAGCTGTTTTTAGTACAAAGGCTTTGTAGTATAACTTGATATCAGGAAGTGTGATTCCCCTCACCTTATTTTTTTTTTCAGGATTGCTGAGGCTATTCGTGTTCTTTTTTGATCCATATAAATTTTTGGAATATTTGCTCTATATCTTTTTTTTCTTTTTGTATTTTTCTGAAGCTGGAAACGGGAAGAGACAGTCAGACAGACTCCCGCATGCGTCCGACCGGGATCCACCTGGCACGCCCACCAGGGGTGACGCTCTGCCAACCAGGGGGCGATGCTCTGCCCCTCCGGGGCATCGCTCTGCCACGACCAGAGCCACTCTAGCGCCTGGGGCAGAGGCCAAGGAGCCATCCCCAGCGCCCGGGCCATCTTTGCTCCAATGGAGCCTTGGCTGTAGGAAGGGAAGAGAGAGACAGAGAGGAAGGAGGGGGGGTGGAGAAGCAAATGGGCGCTTCTCCTATGTGCCCTGGCCGGGAATCGAACCCAGGTCCCCCGCACGCCAGGCTGACGCTCTACCGCTGAGCCAACCGGCCAGGGCCTGCTCTATATCTTTAAAGTATATCATTGGTATTTTAATAAGAAATGCATTGAATTTATAGATTGCTTTGGGTAATATAGACATTTTAATGACGTTTATTCTTCCTAACCATGAACACGATATATGCTTCCACTTGTTTGTATCTTCCTTGATTTCCTTTATCAATGTTTTATAATTTCCCAAGTACAAGTCTTTAACCTTTTTGGTTAAAATTACTCCTAGATACTTTATTATTTTTTTGTTGCAATAGTGAAGGGGATTGTTTTCTTAATTTCTCTTTCAGACAGTTTATTGTTGGTGTATAAAAATGCCACTCATTTCTGAATATTGATTTTATATCTTGGCACCTTGCTGAATTCATTTATCAGGTCCAGTAGTCTTGCGACTGAGACTTTAGGGTTTTCTATGCACAGTATCATATCATCAGCAAATAATGATAGTTTTACTTTTTCTTTTCCTATTTGGATGCCTTTTATCTCTTCTTCTTGTCTGATTGCTGTAGCTATGACTTCCAGAACTATGTTGAATAAAATGGTGAAATGGGGCACCCCTGCCTTGTTCCTGATCTTAAGGGGATAGTTTTTAATTTTTGCTCATTGATTATGATGTTGGCTTTGGGTTTGTCATAGATTGCCTTTACCATGTTGAGGTATGATACCTGTATCACCACTTTGCTGAGAGTTTTGATCATAAATGGGTGCTGGATTTTATCAAATGCTTTTTCTACATCTATTGATATTATCATGTAATTTTTATCCTTTCTTTTGTTTATGTGTTGAAGCACATTGATTGATTTGTAGATATTGTACCAGCCATGTCTCCCTAGAATAAATCCCACATGACCATGATGTATGATTTTTTTCATGTATTGCTGGATCCAGTTTTCTAATGTTTTATTGAGAATTTTAGCATCTAAGTTCATCAGGGATATTGGTCTAGTTTTCTTTCTTTGTAGTGTCTTTGCCTGGGTTTAGAATCAGTATTATGCTCACCTCATAAATGAAGTTTGGAAATCTTCCCTCCTCTTGAATTTTTTGAAATAGCTTGAGAAGATTAGGAGTTAGTTCTCTGAATATTTGGTAAAATTCACCTGTGAAGCCATCTGGCCCAGTAATTTTGTTTGTTGGGAGAGTTTTGATAACTGTTTCAATCTCATTTGATAAAATTGGTCTGTTTAGGTTTTCTGATCCTTCTATATTGATTTTTGAAACATTATATGTTTCTAGAAATTTGTCCACTTCTTCTAGGTTGTCTAATTTTATGGCATACAGTTTGATCCTCTGTATTGCTTTTTTAGCCTCTATGTCATTTTTTTTCACTTTGATCTTTGTTATTTTCTTCCTTCTACTTCCTCTGGGTTTTGCTTGCTGTTCTTTTTCTAGTTCTTTTAGATTCAGGGTTAAATTGTTTATTTGAGCTTTTTCTAGCTTCTTAAAGTATGCTTGTAGGGCTATGAACTTCCCTCTCAGGACTGCTTTTCCTGTGTCTCATAAATTTTGAGTTTTTGTATGTTTGTTTTCATTTGTTTCCAGGAAATTTTTGATTTCTTCCTTGATCTCATTGTTGACCCATTTGTTACTTAATAACATGCTATTTAGTTTCCAAGAGTTTGAGTGTTTTTCAGTTTTTCTATTGTAGTTGATTTCTAGTTTCATGCCTTGTGATCCGAGAAGATGCTTGATATAATTTCAATCTTCTTCAATTTGTTGACACTTATTTTGTGTCCTAGCATGTGGTCTATCCTAGAGAATGTACCATGAGCACTTGAAAAAACTGTGTCTTCTGCTGCTTTATGTGAAAGGTTCTGAAGATATCTATTAAATCCAGTTGATCTAGCGTGTCTTTTAAGTCTGCTGTTTCTTTGTTAATTTTCTTTCTTGAGGATATATTCAGTGATGTTAGTGGGGTATTAAAATCCTCTACAATTTTGTATTGTTGTTGATCTCTCCCTTTATGCCCATCAAAATCTGCTTTATATATTTAGGTGATCCTATATTAGGTGCGTAGATATTTATAACGGTTATATCTTCCTGTTGGATTGCTCCCTTTATCATTATGTAGTGACCTTTTTTATCCCTTACTATAACCTTTGTTTTAAAGTCTATTTTGTCTGATATAAGTATTATTACCCCAGCTTTTTATTCATTTCCATTTGCATGAAATATTTTTTTCATTCCTTTACTTTCAGTCTATGTGTATATATTGTTTTGAGGTGTGTCTCTTGTAGATAGCATATGTACGGGTCCTGTTTTCTTATCCAAGCAGCTAGTCTATGTCTTTTGATTGGAGCATTTAATTCATTTACATTTAAGGTAATTATTGATATGTAGTTGTTTATTGTCATTTTATTCTTTAAATCTACATTCCTCTTTACTAAAATTTTCCCCCTTTGTTCTGTTTACAGTAGGCCCCTTAACATTTCTTATAGCTTTGGTTTGTTTGTAATAAATTCCTTGATTTTTTTTTAAATCTGGGAAGCTTTTTATTTCTCCAATTTTAAATGATAGCCTTGCTAGATAGAGAAGTCTTGGTTGTAAGCTCTTGTTCTGCATTACTTTGAATATTTCTTGCCATTGCCTCCTGCCCTCTAATGTTTCTGTTGAGAAATCAAATGTCATCCTATGGGAGCTCCTCTGTAGGTAATAGACTGCTTATCCCTTACAGCTTTTAGTATTCTTTTTTTATCTCTTAAATTTGTATTTTAATTATGATGTTTTTTGGTGTTGGCCTTTTTTGGGTTCATCCTTAATGGAACTCTCTGTGCTTCTTAAACTTGTGTGACTTTTTCCTTCATCAATTTATGGAACTTTTCAGCTATAATTTCTTCAATCAAATTCTCTATCCCTTGTTCTTTCTCTCCTCCTTCAGAAACTCCTATAATGCGGATGTTATTTCTCTTCATGTTGTCACAGAGCTCTCTTAGAGTTTCCTCAGACTTTTTGAGCCTCTTTTCTTTTTGCTGCTCTGCTTCCATGCTTTCATTTATCTTGTCCTCTAACACGCTGATTTGATCCTCAGCTTCATCCATCCTGATTTTAATACCTTCCAGTGTGGTCTTCATTTCTGATATTGTGTTTGTCATTTCTAACTGATTCTTTTTTATTATTTCAATGTCCTTTTTTATACTTGCTATCTCTTTATTTAGGTGCTTGTTATGTCCCTCCATGGTTGCTCTAAGTTCTTTGAGCATCCTAACAATCATTATTTTAAACTCTGCACCTGTAAATTTGGTTATTTTCATCTCATTCAAATCTTTTTCTGGGGATTTCTTTTGTTTATTCATTTGAGATGCATTTCTCTGCCTTCTCATTTTGTTTGTGAATAAGAAGGTTGTGGCCACAGAAGTCCAATGGGTGTGGCCTCTATGTTCCCTAGGTGTGGTCTCTCTGCAGGTCCGCCAACCCCTCTGCCACTGCCTCAGGCATTCGGGCAAGGGCATTTCCAGCACCAGCCCACTGCTGTGGTTGCTGTGGCTTCTGCTTCACCTCGCGAGCAGGACTGTGTTCATGTGCCCAGGCTGCAATCCCTGGCTGGGACCCTGCCTCCCCCCCACCCTCATGGGTGAAACTGCATTCATGCACCAAGACCACAAGCCTTGGCCTCACAGTTGGGGCTGCGTTACTGTGCCCAACTGCAAGTCTCAGCTTGTTCTCCAGCTTTCCCCTTGCCCCTGCAGGCGAGACTGCTGGCGGGACCACTGTCAAGTTCCTGGCCAGCAGCCGCAGGCCAGACCAATTTTGTGTTCCCCATCCACAGCCATGGCCGCCCTCAGCCTCCGCCCCCACCAGGCGAGACTGCACTGGTGCTGGGCCTCAGTCCCTGCCAGCCCTCAGCTTCCTCCCCCACCAACAGGACCATGCTTTTACGTGCCACTGCTGCTCACCCTCTGACGAGCACTCAGAAGTGTGTGTGTTGGGGGTGGTGATGCAGCTCAGACCTTAACAATCAATACTGTATCCCTGATGCCTCCCTGCTACTAAGTGATTCTTTGCTCTGACTGTAGCAGGAGAGCTTCTATTTGGATGGTGACCTGCTTCCCTTTGCTGGTATTGCTGCTTTCAGGAAAAATATTTACTTTAGATTTGGAGAGTGACTCAGCCCAGGGGTTAGGCTGGCTGTCCCTCAAAGTGTTTCTCCCTGTGCCTCCTAGATTACACCCTCTTCCTGCTACTCTGGTCTTCTCAGCTCTCCCCATCCCCCGGAGCCCTGGGTGAGTGCTTGTGAAAGAGGTTTTCTGCGCGGACCCTTTAAGATGAATCCTGGGTCTGAGAAATCTGTCTGTTTCTCGCAAGCAAAATCCTGGCTTGTTTCATAGCTAAATACTGTTTCTACACCTCTTCTAGGCTCTGGGCTGCAGGCTGGGGTTTCGTTCCTGAGGCCAAGGATTCTTCTTTCTCTGTTAAACTCACTTCCCACTGCACAAGTCCCTCCGGGCTGCCACTCACTCCCAGGATCTGGGCAGCCCTCTCTTCATTTCTGCTTTTCCTACCAGTCTCAGTGTGGTTTCTTTTGTGATCTTTGGTTAAAGAGTCTTCTTACTTTAGTCCAAAGTTGATTTTTTTCAGATGATTGTTCTTAAAATTAAGTTGTAATCCACTTTGGTTCTGGGAGGTGGAAGTTGGCACGTCTGCCTACCCCATCGCCATCTTGCCGCCCCCTAGGTGCATTCTTTACTACAGAGTTTCCTTGTGTCTAGGCACTCCCCACAGGAAGTTTAAAAATATATGTATATATGCTAATTCATGCATACATATACATCTACATTTAATTTTCTATGTGTCTATGTATCTATATATCAATTTATCTGTGTCTTTATTCATCCTATGAGATGGCACTCCAACCTCATTTTCCAATCCAGTGGAGTTCGTTGTTCACAGTAAGAAATCTGGTTCTCATTACCTACAATAAATTTGCTTATTTGTTTAATCCTAGGACAGACAACTCTTTTTCAGAATTGATAACCCATAATTTTTTAAAGAAAAAATTTAACTAGCATATAGTGCTGAAGTTCTGTCTCTTTAGTCTTATAGTATGGAGTCAAAATACTGTTTTCTAAAGTGCTTAAGATTAGTTCATTTATTTCAAACTCTTTTTGATGTGGTTATGTGTGGTAGAAGGCCTAAAACTAAGGTCCAATAACAGGTACTGCCTTGACCTCTGATAAAGTCAGAGGTTCAAATAGCCTGGCTGTTAGTACACCTTATAGTCAAACACTCTCGTTATCAAAGGAGTA
Source organism: Saccopteryx bilineata (assembly GCF_036850765.1). Lineage (NCBI taxonomy): Eukaryota > Metazoa > Chordata > Mammalia > Chiroptera > Emballonuridae > Saccopteryx > Saccopteryx bilineata. The sequence continues at coordinate 35,454,591 of NC_089497.1, forward strand.
GGTGCATCTCCTACTTAACCTTGAGAAGTGTGGTTCAGTTCTTTGCCATTTTATTTTTCCCAATTTGAATGGCAGTGCTTTTGGTTATATACATATATATACATATATTTTTTTTTTTCTTTCTATTTTTGCAAAGTCCAGCTATTTTTCACAGATTTTATATTTGTTTGGCAGGGAGAAGGGCTGGTGAGCACTCTTTTTCTTATAGGACCTTGCATTTTCCCCTTTGTAATTCTCCCCTTCAATATCAAATCAATAAAGACTGTTTCTCTCTTCCTTTGTCACTCCCTTTTTCTCCTGAAGTTATAGCTTTCAAAGATATCCCTTTAATTCACACATCTTTTGTGGTGCCTTTACTGTTGTTCATGCTTTTAGTAGCCTAGAATCTTTTTTTTTTTTCAGTATTTTTAGGTTTGGCTAGTTTTTCATACAATAATTTTAGAACAATATTAGGTTCCTATTCTAGTTTTCTTTTACTATCCTCCCTGCAGTTTTCATGGTCTGCCTTTGCTCACCAGAAAACCTAGATTCAGGGTAGGGGTGGGGTCAAAAGTGTAAACCATCACACATTAGAATTTGGTGAAGTTTAGGGTTTTTTTGTTGTTTTTCACAGTTATTTGAAATTTCAGAATTTTTCGTCTTCAAATTATTCTGAAGAGTTGATTTCAATGTAGATTTGTTTTTCTTTTCTTCTACTTTTTATATTATTAGTAGTAGACAAATACCTAAGCACCTGCAGTTGACTTTAGTCCTCAATCGTGTTTGATATAATATCTAAAGTTATATAATACTTTATAATTTCTGTTTTTTGTACCAACAATTTAATGCTCCCATCTCTGTCTAAATCATGTAGGATGGGGGAGAATTTGTTAGTAAAGATTTTTCAAAGAAGCTGATTAAGAATTTTGCTTGGCGTATATATATATGGGGGGGGGGAGGGTAGTGTTATCCTGTACAGTTAACCTAACCAGTAATCTCTGCAAAACTTAAATAGTAATCCTGCCTTATATTATTTGCAGGAAAAAAAGTACAAATTATTACTAACTATAAAGAATGTCTTCTTATGTGCCCATTACTTCTACTGGGTGCTTCTTAATATTCTGTGTCATGGAGCACATAGAAATAAATATTAGAAGTAAGGATTCATGGAAGTCATTGACATGCAACACAGAATGACTTGCTAACCCATGTGAGCTTGCAGTAGAATTGTTTCAGGGCAGTAAATTGTTTTGTTTCCTGAAATTATGAAGCCTAGTAATTCTGACAGATATCTCATTTTTAGATACATTCAGCTCCCTGTTCGCAGTCGTGCTCTAGTCAATAGACGCATTTCCTTAGATTCAGGTTTGTCAGTAATAAGGACTCATAAGACTAAGCTTCTCTTTGACCTTTGCTGTGGAAGGATGCTCTAATGTCAACTTGCCATGCAGTCATGTATTCGTTGGTTAAAAAGGATGCACATTTTAAAATATGTGTTTTAGCTCTAATTCATCAACCTCACTGGAAATATAATTCAGTTTGCATTCCTTCCTGAAAATGATTTTAAAAATGACTTAAAGTGCTTCAAACATTTGAAGCACTGACATCATGCAAAATATGGAACAATTTACAGATGTATTAAATGTAACACAGAAAGCCTAAATGTTGTTAAAAATTTGACTGAAAAGGAGCAGAAATGAGAGAGTTTTATTAGAACCGAAAACTGATGAAAGAAGCCAAGGATCACAACCTATTCAAATTATGTTAGTTATTGGTTTCTATTCACAGGTAGCTAATGGGAAAGTGTAAAGATGAAGATTGGAAACGTTTGGGTATTGCCATTTGGTTGCTTAGAAAAATAGAATTGTTAAAAGTACAACTTTTAGAAAATGTTTTTTCATTGATTTGAGAGATATAGAGAAAGAGAGGAAGGAAGGGGGGAGGAGAAAGGAGAGAGAGAGAGAGAGAGAGAGAGAGAGAGAAACATTCACTTGTTCCTCTTAGTTGTTCCATTTAGTTGTGCAGTCATCGTCACCTCACGTATGTGCCCTGACTAGAGATCCAGTGATCTTGGCACACCAGGAAGACACTTTATCCATCAAACCACCCAGCTAGATCCAAGTCTATCTTGATGATTTTTATCAAAATTGTATTTAATTTCTAGATTTTAACTAAATTAATGACACATTTGGAGAAATATTTCTGCAGTATTTTAGGTAGTAACAGTGGTTTCTATGTATCACACTTCAAGAAACTAACAAGAGGGCCTGACCTGTGGTGGCGCAGTGGATAAAGCGTCGACCTGGAAATGCTGAGGTCGCAGGTTCAAAACCCTGGGCTTGCCTGGTCAGGCACATATGGGAGTTGATGCTTCCAGCTCCTCCCCCCTGTCTCTCTCTCCTCTCTCTCTCTCCTCTCTCTCTCTCTCCTCTCTAAAATGAATAAATAAATAAATAAATAAATAAAAGAAAAAAAAAGAAAAGGTGGAAGAGAAATTAAAAAAAAAAAAAAGAAACTAACAAGAAACTTAGAACCAGTTTAGTCAAAGACTCGCCAGCCAGCCATTCAACACTAGACTACATGAAAGAGCAAAAGGAAAAAAAAATCTGCACTGCTTCAAAGAGGAGTTCATGGTTTCAGCACAGGAGCAACTAAAACCTATGACTGATAGGCCAGAGCATCCAAATCATCAATGTGCCTATAACTTGATACTGTAAAACTCATAAAAGTGACATAACAAATAACATGTCTTAAGAATATTTATGGATTCTGGAGGAATTGCAGAAAGTTATAGTAGAGTCTCAGGAAATGTCTTTTATATTTTCACAGAAAGCTTTGGAGGCCAGATCAACATTGCTAAGATGAGATAACACTAAAATGGACAATTTATATCTGCCCTCAAGAAGAATACAGTAACAAAAAAATGATCAGTGCATATGGAAGAATCACTCTGAATTGTTTTCCAGTATCTGTTGGTATTTTAATAGATTGTTTAGATCAGTTTTGTTTCCTTTTTTCCTGAAACCATTTCATTTGAAGTTATGAGGTTACTTACTTATTTGTAAGCAGAATTTTATTTTAACTTATTTGTTACCAAACAAATGTATTGGGAAAAAGATGACTGAAGTGAACAGTTTTGTTTGCTAGGATACTTAGGAAAAACATATAAGTAAATCAGTCTTATCAAAATTAAAATCGGTTTTGTATCAAAGGACATTATAAAGGAATTTTAAAAAATATAGAATTAGAGAAAATATTTGGAAACCATATATCTCATAAAGATCTAATATCTAAAATATTTAAAGTACTCTTGCAATCAACAACAAAATGACCCAACTAAAAATTGAGCAAAGGACTTGAATAGACATTTCTCCAGAGAACATATAGAAATGGCCAACAGGCACATGAAAAGACGCTCAACCTCATTTGTAACTATAACTATGGAAAAATTAATGAGAACCTCAGTGAGATATTACTTCATACCAATTTACATTGCTTCTAAGAAAAAATACAGAAAGTAACAAACCTTAATGAGAATGTGGAAAAATTGGAGCTCTCATACATTGCTAGTGGGAATATAAAATGGTGTTGCCATTGCTTTGGCAATTTCTCTAGAAGTTGTATTAATATTACCATATGACCTAAAAATTCTACTCCTTGTTATATACCTAAGAGAATTGAAACCATGGTCACAAAAATGTGCACCTGTGTGTTCATGGCAAGCAATATTCATAATATTTCCAAAGTGAAAATAAGCCAAAGTCCATCAGCTGATGAACGAATAAACAATATGTGGTAGATCCATGAAGCAAATGTTATTTAGTCATAAAAAGGAATAAAGTACTGCTGCATGTTACAAAACAGATAAACCTTAATCATTATATTAAATTAAAGATGTCAGAAACAAAGGACCATATATTGTCCGATTTTATTTTCATGAAATATCCAAGATAGTCATATCAAATAAAACAAAAAGTTGAATAGTGTTTACCAGGAAATAGAGGAAGAGAAGAACTGGGACAACTGTTAATACGGACAGAGTTTCTTTTTGGAATGATGAAAATGTTCCAAAATTAGATAAATAGTGATCATGAGTACACAACATAACAAATATACTAAAAATCACTGAAAGATTAAAAAGTTCATGTTTTCTTTGGGAATTTCTAATGGCAAAATTTAATTCAGATATTTGAGGTCAAAATTTATACTATCTATATTCCATCAAAAATAAAAATTTAATATAAATTTAATATGTAGCTTTTATTTGACTTACTCTTAAACAGATAAAAATGATGAAATTTGTGTAAGTATTAATTTTAGCCAGAAAAAGAAAATAAAACTATAAATAGCATAAAAAATATAAAGATGTTTCTACTCAGAGCATTTTATACCTAAAGAAACCTTAAGCATTTGCAGAAAAACCTATTAGAAATAATAAGTGAACAAAGCAAAGTAAAAGAATACAGGCTAATATAAAAATAAATAGAATCCCAATTATTCTAGAACTAACCATTTAAAAATTAAAATTAAATTATATATACCATTTATGATAGCATCAAAAAACATAAAAATTTTTAGAAAAATAAACTTAATAACTTGCAAGATCACTAAGATTAGTGAACTCTGGTGGTACACTGGAGCCCCCCTTGCCAACTTTATGCTTAGTCACATCACACTGACAAGTAGAAATGTGTCAAGGTAAGAGTACTTATGCCATGGAAATTGGCAAATACTACACATGAGACATGTGTATTCTAGAGAACAGGTTATTAAACATCTATCAACACAGCACTGAGAATATTTAGATAAATGAATAAATATGCAGTGTTCATGAGTGAGAAGATTCAATATTATTGTTAATCATTGCAAATTAATATATATAAATGTAATATCCATTTAAATAAAAATTAAATCAAGCTTTTTTGATAGAGAATGACAAAATCACTTAAATACACATGGAAATACAATAGATCTAGACCAGTCACAACAGAATTATAGAAGAGTAATATAATTGAAAACTTCTAAGAGCACAAAATGCACTATTTTTTTTTATTGTGGCACTTTAGTTGTTCATTGATTGCTTTCTCATATGTGCCTCAACTGTGGGGCTACAGCAGACCGAGTAACCTCTTGCTCAAGCCAGCGATCTTGGGTCCAAGCTGGTGAGCTTTGTTCAAACTAGGTGAACCAGAACTCAAGTTGGCGACCTTGGGGTCTCGAAACTGGGTCCTCCTCATTCTAATCTGATGCTCTATCCACTGCACCACCTCTTGGTCAGGGCAAATGCACTATTTTTAAAAAGCAATAAATTGGCCTTAAAATATAAAAAATTCTTTGCTTTTCAGAAGATGATGTTAAAGAAATAAAAAGAAAAAACACTATTAGGCAAAAGTTTGATATATATGTATATTTATGAATCATATCAGAACGTATAAAGAACACCAATAATACATGATGAAAAAACAAATAATGCAATAAAAATAAGTAAATAATTTCAATAGTCACTTATGAAAATAAGATAAAAACAATGTTAATATGAAGAAGGAAATATACTTAATGGCATTAGATATCAGAGAACCAAAAATTAAAATCACAAATATAATATTAAATTACAAAAATGGCTAAAATGAAAAGTATTAACAGTGTAAAGTGTTATGAAGTGATAAGTAGAACTATAGGCATTCTCAGAGATAACTTTTGGGACTATAAAATAGTATAAACATTGGAAAAAAATTGGCAGTTGTTTCTTATACAATGAAATATTAACCTTACTTCTGATCCCACAATTCTACCCCTAACTAATTACTAAAGAAAAATACTAGTATATCTTTACAAAAAGTGTAAAGTCTCATGACATAATAATACATGGTGAGCATGACTGTTGGGCAAATGAGTTTGTAAAATCTATATTTTCTGAGTTTGTTCACTTTTATTGTTAAAAATGGCTGCTGCCCACGTGAATGGCACTGCCCAGGTGAAACTGCTAATTACTATCTTGTTTGAAAAGGGCCATTGTTATACTAATGTTACTGGAGAAGGGGTTTTCATGCCAAGAAAAGTTTGTGAGGAAGAAGGAGAAGAAGAAGAAGCCAAGATGGAAGGGAAGGAGAGAGAAGCCAGTTTTGCAGAGTAAGAAGATATGCAGATGGGGAACCAGAGGTGACTAAGACTGGTGGGGGCCTTTGATTCTAGGAAAACCTGGATGTGTCAGTAGCTTTGTGAGCTCTGAATGAGTGGGTTTTGGAGTCCAGTGTGTGTTTTTACTCACCTGCCAGGTGTAAGGCTAGAATAAAGAAATAGCTCACCAGTTTTTGGCTGGACAATTTCTTTACCGTTTGTCCGAATTCAGTGTGAACCTGCACTTGCCTGGCAGTGATGGCAGCCACGACTACTGCGACTACAATGACACACAAAATAATCTAAAGAAATATCTAAAAATATTCTAAGAAAAAAGAAACAAAAAGAAAAAAATGAAACATATGAGTGAGATGAAGAAACCTGCAAGAAATGATTATAAAATTTAATATAGATCTCATGAGAGAGATATGTGGAATTTAAAAACCAAATAAACAAAAAAACAAACAAATTCATAGGTACAGAGAACAAACTGGTGATTGCTAGATGAGAGGACGGTTGGGAGGCTTAGTGAAAAAGAAGAAGGGATTAGAAGTAAAAAAAATGACCGTTATGCAATAGTCACAGGGATGTGCAGTACAACATAGGAAATATAGTCAGTAATATTGTAAGAATTATGTGTGGCCAGATGGGTACTAGACTTATTGGAGGATCACTTTGTAAATTATATAATGTTTGACCACTGGGTTTTAAACCTGAAATTAATATCAAATATAATAGAAAAACTAAAAATAAATTTAAAAAGAGAAGTCATAATAGAAGAAATAATGGCTGAGACTATTTCAAACTGATAACAAACAACAATGATCAAATTCAAGATTTCTGTAACTCATACAGAAAAATGAGAAAACTGCCATCAGACAATGTGGTGAAAATGTGGATAACTAAAAGCAAAGTTAATATTTAAATTTTATATGTTAAATACTATAGACTCATAGAAAATAGCTAAAGCCTAAAATGCTATTACTAGGAAAAAAGAAAGACTAAAAATACTGATTTAACTATTCACCTTAAGAACTTGGAAAAAAGAATAACAGTATAGCCAAATATAGTAGTAGGAAGAAAAAATAAATAGCAATAGAGAACCAAAGAACAGTAATATCCAAGAATAAGATAAAGGGTTGAGTGTGGTTGCTCTGGATTGAAAAGTGAGGTAGACACACAATTACACAAGAAATTGCTGAAGCTGATCCTGATGTGCAGCCCACCCACGTCTGCCTCCATCTTCTGAGCCGGTCCTTTCTTCCTGGTCTCTTATCTGGGGGGAAACAAGTCTCACAGAGGGTGACAGAAGAAAAGAAGGTTATGGGAGAGAACAAACAAAACCCAGAGTTGAACTTCAGATCATTTCTAGTGCCTGAAACCTAAAATAAAAAGTGCCAGCTACCAGCGGGAAGTGTACTTTTTTATTTGCCTAGAAAAACAAACAATCTGCCCTGGAGACCTTGCACCAAGTCTGACTAGGGCATTGTGCATGGTCCATCATTAACCAGGCTTTCAACTGTGTGTGTGCTCTCAGCCATTACTAACTGTTTGAAATATTTATAGTTCTACAGTGGTGTTTTATGATGTATATGCTCCCACAGGCCTTGGTGAGTAGCTTGGCTTATGAATATATTGAATTTCAAAACAGATTTATATATTTCCTTTTGGCTATGCTTTAATGGCCACTTACTCCTAAACAGACACATAGACAATGGCGCCCTGTCTGGAGGGTAACTTGCCAATCACTTCGTGCTAATGAGTGAAGTGAGAAACAGCAAAGTATTTCAATCTGAATGGAAATTCATCTTCAGATAAGTACTTTTTTACAACTGAGAGGAAGAATGCTGAATCTTTGCTTATGAGTAGAGTGGGCTTGTAAATGAGACTGTTGCTTAATGCCACCTTGTAAATAGAGATGGTATTCACAACTTTTGCTCAACATGTGGAAAAACAATTCAAATTGTGGAATATTATGCAAAATGCAGGCCTGAAAATGGGTAGCAGTATATTGTAATATATCCTAGAAGGCTGAATCATCATAAAAATATAGGAGAGTTTTCTTTCAGGAACACTCATTTGCAGCTCCTCATACTACCAAAAGTCTCTCTCATAAGTATATATACATTTATGTATGTATGTATTTATGTATATAGGTATTCTTATGTATATATTTACATATATGCTTTTCAAAGTAATAAGTATTAAAACTACCTTTGCTGTTTTGATTAATAAAAACCCTTATTATAGTTGATGATTTTCTTCTCATAATAGAAGCATTTCTACATCACTTTAAAGTTATATCTTCTTTTGCAATTTGAATAACTGAACAAGAGAAATAGGGACTTTTCTATATGGTGGGGGGGGTCTTCTTTTATTCATGCATTTGGTTATTACTTTCTTCTAAGAAAAAATGTCCCAGCAATAGAAATTATTTACATATATTTGGTCTGAGGTCTTGGAAAGTATAGTTGACATAGGATCTTCTACACCAGGGGTCCCCAAACTATGACCTGCCAGGCCGCATGCGGCCCCCTGAGGCCATTTATCCGGCCCCCACTGCACTTCTGGAAAGGGCACCTCTTTCATTGGTGGTCAGTGAGAGGAGCCTAGTTCCCATTGAAATACTGGTCAGTTTGTTGATTTAAATTTACTTGTTCTTTATTTTAAATATTGTATTTGTTCCCGTTTTGTTTTTTTACTTTAAAATAAGATATGTGCAGTATGCATATGGATTTGTTCATAGTTTTTTTTATAGTACGGCCCTCCAACAGTCTGAGGGACAGTGAACTGGCCCCCTGTGTAAAAAGTTTGGGGACCCCTGTTCTACACTCACAAGTGCAAACGAATCACTGGAATGATGAAAGTATAGCAGAGGGTTTGCAACTCAATTACACAGCACATGAAATCGCAAGGACAGTAAGTTTTAAAAATTCTCTTGGTTTCTTCCTGAAATCTCCCTTTTGAAAAACCTTGAATCAATATTTTTAATAATTTTAGTTTAAACAAAATTATTTTTAAATAAATAGATCAAATTATATAGGTAGGTCTGTTATATCTTTGGAACAGGAAGACCTTGTTTTATAACTCATTTATTTCTTGGCAATTATGACATGTTTTATAAACATCAAATAAAGATAGAAATCATAGTTCAAGAGCAAATTTTCTATAGATTTAGAGTTTTACAAATACATATTTTTCTTTCATCCTATCAAAATACTATAAAGTGTCTGTTTAAGAATGACTTCCTTTATAGTCAGAGAGCAATAACAACTTAATCTGAAGAGCTACCAAGCATAATACATACGAAGTGAAAAAAAATACACCAGAAAGGTGGCCACCTGAGATGTATATGATATTGTTGTAAAGTAGCATACCTTAATTCCTTGGGTTATGTAGAGACACCAAGGCAGAATATAGAAGAATTTTTAAGAGGAGATTTATAATAAGCCAGCTGCATATGACTTACATGGGGTATAGCTAACCCAAGTCGTGTGTGTGCAAAATAGCTTTGAGGCTAGTTATATACACTTGATCACATACAGGTTGGGGGAACAGGAACGGGAAACATGACACAATAATCAATTATTAACAAGCTTATAACATTTTTCTATAGGATTTATAAAAATATTTTTACATATTAAAATTTACAAGGTAACACAATAGTGATGTCGTTTTACATATCAAAGACATTCACAAATATTTTAGTGTCTACCTCTCATTCCTTTATCTAGAGCAGTGGTAGTCAACCTGGTCCCTTCAGCCCACTAGTGGGCATACCAGCTTTCATGGTGGGCAGTAGTGGAGCAACCAAAGTATAAATAAAAAGATAGATTTAACTATAGTAAATTGTTTTATAAAGATTTATTCTGCCAAACTTAGCAAAAATCCGACATTAAGTATTTGGTAAGTAATTATTATTATATGCTTTAACTTGCTGTCACTCTGCTTTATAAATTTTATAAAGTTACTTTCATACTTTATAAATCACCATTACTGTGGAACCAGGGGTCCCCAAATTTTTTACACAGGGGGCCAGTTCACTGTCCCTCAGACCGTTGGAGGGCTGCCACATACAGTGCTCCTCTCACTGACCACCAGTGAAAGAAGTGCCCCTTTTGGAAGTGCGGCGGGGTGGATAAATGACCTCAGGGGGGCCGCATGCAGCCCGCGGGGCCATAGTTTGGGGACGCCTGGTGGAACCAATGAGCAGTTAGAAAATTTTACTACTAACAGAGATACAAAAGTGAGTGGTAGGTATAAAAAGGTTGATTACGCCTGGTTTAAAGGTACATACATCAATTACACTATTTCACGATGGGAGGGGGCTTACATGATGTCAGAGGATAAGTGTTTGTAAATCGCTGATTAAGGCAAAAGAAAGGGGAGAGGAAAGAGCTGCTTAAATCTTTCTTCCCTTCTCCTGCACCTGGCTAGCTGTTTACCTTCTTCTTCACAGGTGTGAGGAAAAGAAGGGGTCCAAGCCTCCTTCCTCTTTTCATTCAAAATTTAGTACAAAAACCTCTCTATTTACAATATAATAGCCCTTCCTAAGCATGAATGCAATTGGCCATCTTGAGCTGGTGTAAATCACACACAAGTATAAAAATCATATTAACAAAATCTCTTTGAATGCTTGGCCTAGATCATAAAATGCCTTTTAAGCCTCTTAGTAAAAGGGGGTTGCTTATCTCAGTACATAGTATCAATATGTATGTCCTTGTAAGCCAAGAAACCTGACTCTTCCTTCTAAAATACAATATTAACATTAACTTTGCAATTCTTTGGTACCTTACCAATATATAAATGCCTCTAGGCATTGCATGTTATTCATAGTTTTGTATGTGCATCTTGGGCTTGGAGCACAGATAAACCCCACTGTGTTTTTGTAACATATTGAATAGATTTATTATGTGAGTGACTTCCATTCTACAGCTCAGTGACAAAGTAGGTGCAGATGATATTTTATTAAGGTATACACTTAAAACCTGTACCCCAATAAATTCAATTTAGTAAAAGAGCATATCTTCACCCTCAAAGCTTATCTTGGCCGCTCCTCAATTGATATCTGGGATGTATAATTGTATTAGTTTTTTTTTAATTTTGAGGAAAACATTTTTTAGTTTTATTAAAATAAAAGGGACATATTACATTGTGTAAATTGAAGGTGTACAAAATGTGATTTATGTACATATTGCAAAATAATTACCACTTTAAGGTTAGTTAATACATCTATCACCACACATAGTTATAATTTACCTATGTGTGTATGTATGTGTATTGAGAACTTTTAGCAACTTTCAAATAAACAATAGAGTATTTTAAGCTATACTCTGTAGGCTGTACATTACATCCCAGAAATTGCTTATCTTGTAACTGGACATTTGTACACTTTAATCATCTTCTCCCATTACCCTCTGTCACCACCCACCATCCTTACCCCTGACAATTACTGATCTCCTTTTTTACTATGAGTTTTTTTTTTTTTTTTAGATTCCATATATAAGTGAGATCGTACAGTTACTTGTCTTCCTCTGTCTGACTTATTTCACTTAGCACAGTGACTTTAAGTTTTATCCATGTTGTTGCAAATCACAGGATTTCATTCTCTTTAAAGCTGAATAATATTTCAGTGTGTGTGTATGTGTGTGTACATCACATTTTCCTTCTGCATTCATCTGTAGATGGGCTCTTTGTTGCCACATCTTGGCTATTATAAATAATATTGTAATACATATAGGACTGCAGAAACATCTTTGAGATGATTTTATTTCCTTTGACTGTATATTCAGAAGTGGAATTGCTAGATTATATGATAGTTGTTTTAATTTTTTGAGGAACTCCATACTGTTTTCCATAGTGGCTGCACCATTTTATGTCTCATCAACAGCACACAGCATTTCCTTTTTTCCATATCCTCACTCACAGCTCTGTGGGTCAGTAATCTGGCAGGCAGGATGCAATAGATTCTCAGCTCAGGGAATCACAAGACTACAATCATGTTATCAGCCAATCCAAAACCAAATTTGGAGTCTTGGGAAGTAATCTGCTTCCAAGTTCATTCTTCTTATTGGCAGAATTCATTCCCTTGCAGTTGGAGAACTGAGTCCCCATTTCCTTGCTGTGTGGAAGCAGGGTATACTTTGGTTCCTAGAGCCCATCAATCTGCATTCCTTGCCACATGATCATACCCAACTATATGTCAGCAATGAAATCATATATTCATAGTAACTGAATCTCTCCCTTCTGGGAATGCCCAGTCTTTTTTAAGAGCTTACCTTATTAGGTCAGGCTCACCCAAGATATTTTTCCTTTCATCAAATCAACTGATTTGAGTCTTTAATTATAGCTGCAAAATGCCTTCATAACAGCTTCTTAATTAGCACTTGATAAATATCTGGTGTGCCCAGAATTATCTTGGAGGAACTGGATACACTGAGGGTCATCTTATAATTCTGCCAGGCACATATGTATTTAAACATTTTCTTAGCAGACAATTTATTTTTTCCAAAATTGGCTCATGCCATGTTTTGATAAACACAAGACTAGATTTTTTCTTTTTCTTGGCTATGAACCAAACGGCGCCAAGATTGGCCCACCATGAAAGCTTGAATGCCCACTAGTGTGCAGGAGGGATCAGATTGATCAGCACTGCAAAAGTGGGTGGTTTTTATAAAAAGGTTGGCCATCACGGGTTTAGGCAATAATGTGATACTATAAATTATAGTATCCTTAAAAGTAAATATTTGTAGATACAAGGTATATTTGTTGTAAGGTATCAAAAGTTACAGAATTAATATTAATATTTTAGGAAGCTTAAAGAAAATTTTATTAATTTGAGCTAGGCATGCAGAAAGATTTTGTAAGTGTGATTTCTATGCTTATGTGATTAGCATCAAAACCAGGATGGCCAATAGCATTGTATTGTAAATGCACAGGGGAAAGAGAGTTGGATTCTCTGACCTCCCCCTACACCTATAAGGAAGTGAGTAAATAGCTAGCCAGGTGCAGGAAGAGAAAAGATTAAATTAAACCTTTTCTTATATTGATGGGCCATTTACAGGCATTTGTCCCCATGGAAACTACCCCGCCTCCTGAAAATGTGTAGTGACTGTATATATCTCTGAACAAAGGAATGGCAGGTGTACACTAAAAAGTATAGGAATATCTTTTAATATGTATAGTGACATTTTTACTATTGTGTTACCTTGTAAGTTTTAATGTGTATAAACGTCTTTTTATGAACCCTGTAGAGTAGACAAATGTTATAAACATGCTAATAAATTGTGTTCCATCCCCCTTCATCCTTTTCCCAAACTTGTATAGGTGAAAACAAAAGTTATAAGCTTATGCCATGATGTCAGGTTTTTTTCACCACCCATGTATAATTAAGGGCATATAACCAGCCCCTAGAATATTGAGCCACATGGTTTGGGACTGCTGCCCCGTGTAAGATATATGTGGCCAGCATATTTAATAAATTTCCTCCTTTAATAAAACTTTTTAAATTTTATCTGGACTTGGTGTCTCTACGAAAACCCACAGAATTGTGAATTGGGTACTTTACAACATATTGTTTCTTATTAATTTCCATTATTAAATTTAGCCACTCATTGAAATCCTTTAAGATTTTTTGAGATCTTATTGTGGTCATTTAATGTATCATTGGTAAACCTTCTTTCTCTCTTTTTTTTAAGTTTATTCATGCATTTACTCAGTCACTCCAATCCCATAATGTATTTTTTAAAGAGTACATTATTTTTTTAATTTTTTAATTTTTATTTTTTTTTACAGAGACAGAACGAGAGTCAGAGAGAGGGATACATAGGGACAAACAGACAGGAACATAGAGAGATGAGAAGCATTAATTATCAGTTTTTCGTTGTGGCACTTTAGTTGTTCATTGATTGCTTTTTCATATGTGCCTTGACTTTCAAACCCCTTGCTCAAGCCAGCAACCTTGGGTCCAAGCTGGTGAGCTTTACTCAAACCAGATGAGCCCGCACTCAAACTGGCGACCTCGGGATCTCGAACCTGGGTCCTCCGCATACCAGTCTGATGCTCTATCCACTGCACCACCTCCTGGTCAGGCTCTTCTTTCTCTTTTTTTTTTTAAAGAAGTTCATATTATTTTATCCCATAAGATGCCATCTAGGGATAGAGATTATTTTGAGTTAAAGGCACTTGAGAAACAACGGGTGCAAGAAGATAGCTATGGCCCTCCTTTTTCTTCCTAAAAGCATAAATTCCCATGTAAAATGTGCCTACACTGGCCCTAGAGGAAGGAAGTATCTTATCACCAGAGACAGGGAGTCTAAGCTAAGAAATTTGTACAAATCAACCTTGTTAAACTAACTCCATCTTCCTAGTCACTTCTCCACAATTTACTACCCCTAACCCAAACCATTTGTCTTATAAATTCTTTACAAACTTAATGTTTCTATGTCTAAAAAACATAAAAGCTTTTTGCTCTGGATATTTCTTTGGGTCTTCAATCTCATGAGAAGGCTCCAATGTACTTGTAAAAATTTAATAAACTTTGTCAATTTTTTTCTACTAATCTATTTTATGTCAGTTTAATTGGTAGGCCCAGCTGGAAACTCTAAAATGTTAAAGGAGAATTCTTCCTCCTGCACATCTCCTGAGTCCCATTGTCTGCATGTCATATTCAATTTACATCTTCTACTAACTCACATATGCCATTAACTAACATATGAACCCAAATAATACTTAGGAGAATAGTGCTTTGGCTTCTATATTGTCACTGACTCAAGAAGCAGCACTCAGCCAATTTTAAATATACTTAATTGTATATATTATTGCCAAACAGATTTCCATATTTTAACTCTAATGACTTTTAAATACTTATCCAATTTGTATAAATTATATCTATATCTACAATAGTTCTTTAAACAGCCAAATGTCATCTCTATATACTGTCAAGGAAAAAAAATCTACCATAAAACACTAATAAAATGTTTATTAAATATCAGCTCTGATATGAGAACTGACTTAGAAGAACACAAGCTTTAGAATTTTATTATGTTATTGTTTTTTTTTTTTTACTTTTACTTCTAAAGTTAAACAGATATGATATGCTTGGAAAAGGCATGTTTTAAAATATAATTAATTTTAAAATGTGACTATGACCATAAAATGAGAACAGAATTGTTGACTCATTTATTTCAGTATTGTTGTATAACAAATGTAGACAAATGTATTTTATAGATGTTTTCTAAGGAATCCACATATAATTTTTACTGAATTTTAAATAGCCATTATTTGCTAGTTGATGAGAATTTATATTTTTCTTCTTACTAGCATTCCATTTTATCCATGGTTGTTTAATAATTGATTGACTTAATAATTCATTCACTCATCAATTATACATTGGACCCTGGTATAGAAAGTACACTATGTTAAGTAATTGCCATTAACTGAAAGTTGAGTAATAGCATATTTTCTCACAGAACTTAAAAATGTAATATGTAACACTAGAAAGTATCACCAATGTGAGAGAGAGAACATCTACCTACTGACCTGTTCAATAAAATCTTATTGATTTTACTATTTTCCAATAATAGTAATAGGAATTGGACATAAAGACATAAAAACAGTCTTTCCTTCTGAAGCTTTTATAATCTATTAATAACATCATCAGAATCTTTGTGGAACTGGTGGCTTTTTGAGTTGTACTATAGACCATTGTATGTGTGATAAATTTGAAGCAAGAAATACTGAAAGTAAAAAGACAATTGAGAGACTATCAGAATAGGTCAGGCAAGCAATAATAAGGTTATGAATTTAGATAACAGTGAGAAAATGCATAGTTAGAAGCCTGATGTAAGATGATTGATTGGATGAAGGAGAAGAAAATTATATAAATCAAATATTCCTCTGGTTAATCACCATGTCTATAAGAATGATTTTTTAAATAGAAATACTGAATTTAAGAAATTTAACCTTAATTTTCCTTTAAGATTAAATATCTCTTTAAGATACATTATTATAATAAACAAGATAATCATTTTAAATGATATAATTGAAATTATAAAATATTTTATGTTGCCACAAATGATTAATTCCCAGAATGCTTCTTTCCATGTATTAAAGATTCAGATATTGGAGAAGCAGTAACCAGAAGATGGTTAAGGACCTGGGCTCTAGAATTAGACTATCTAAATTCAAATCCTGCTTCTGCCCCTTATTAACTGAATGGTGCTGAGCCAGTTGCTTAACAGTGTATACCTCTGTTTCTTCATCTATAAAATGAAGATGAAAATAATATGATTTCATGTGATTCTCATGAGAAGTAAATGAATTAATATACTTTAAAATAATACTTGGCACACCGCAAGCACTCAATGTATCCATTCTTCAATCTATTTCTCTATCTAGACCAGATGGTTGAATACCAAAGTTAAATATGCAACTGAGTACTTGATATCTAGCTTAAATTCAACAAATACAAAAATGAAAGTATTAGTGCAATCCCTCCCCATCTTCCTAAAATGAATTGCTTTTTCCCCTGTATTCCCTTTGGAGAAGGCTGTATGTACCATACTTCAGAAACCTGAAAGTCTCTTTCTATCTATATATACAATCAATTAGCAAACTCTGAAGACCTTATTCTATTAATCTCTGACTTGTCCTCTCTATACTTACTCATGGTTTTTTTTTTTTTTGGTCCATACCACATTAACCCCCCCCCCCCCATGCAGCACTACAGTAGACTGCTGATTAGTCTTTGGCTTTCATATACTTCCACTACATATTGACCTACAGATTATTGGTATATCTAAACTCCAAAACTTATCATGGTATTTCCCTAATAAAAACTACTTAAAAGTTTATCATTTCACATGATACAGAATAAATTTGTCAGAGAAAGCTCTTCTTCCCTCTCTGCATACTTTGGGCCCTTGTATACCATGACACTGCTACCCTAATCACAACCTCAAGCCACATCACACTACTGGCAGTTCTTGGACTGAAATAGGCTGTTGTCAACTTCCTATCTTCGTTTACACCATTCTTCATGCTGATAATACCCATCCCCTTTTTCTCCTCAGTCCTCTTACCTATGGAACTTGGGGTCATCGGTAAAACTCACCAGGAGTCATCCTTTCTCTGAAGCCTGGATAATTGCTCCTCTTATCACCTGTCTAGCATCCATTATGATCCATCTTATCTGAAGCCCTATTATAACTTTCATACTTGTCTATCAGAGCACATGTGACCCTAATTGAATTAAGGTATTTAGTGCCCATTTCTTTTCATTAGACACTAAACCTTTCAAATACACTTAAGTAAATTTGTAACCCTGACTGACACATGGGATATGCAATACATGTTGAATAAATGTATGACACATAAGAGTACTTCATAACTAATTTAGAAAAAGTGACAGCCACCATTTTCATTAAAGAAAGGGGGGGGGGATTCATCAGACTAGAAAAAGGATTTGGAATGGGGTGGGATTTCTAGCCACTTAATAGCTTCTCAAGATAAAAGTTATAAAGCACAACGCTAGAGAAAAAGACATTCTTATAAAGAAACAAAAAATGGATTAGTTTTTAGGTTTAAAATAATTTCTTTGATGATTGATATTAATTCTTAACAAATGTCTTTGTACCAGTTATTTTCTTTACTTTTTTATTATATCTTTTCAAAGTAAAAATGTTACTTATAAAGTTTTACTTACTCTTATGTTTCTCCTAAACTTAAATTTCTACTAATAAATTGTATGAAGCTTAAGATCTTATTTCAAAATATTATACATTATTTTAGTACTATCTTTAATTTTTATAAATTTCCAGCAAAAATATTTAATCTTTCTCCACCCTTTAATATTGAAATATTTTTATATTCTAAAATAATATTTTAATCAGAGAAAATGTATTATTTTCTGAAAATAAAAAAATAAAATTATTGTTGTAATATTGCAATTCAGAACAATTGTAACAATGTGAATACTTATATTCAAGAATATATGCCACACTTGGGCCATTAATGTAGAAAAGACCCTTTTAGAACCCTTTTTAAACCTTTCTAATGTAAATACTTAATTATTCTGACTCTGAGTCATCAGGAACCAAGTTATTTTCAGCAAACACAATAAGTATCTTGGTTCTTTCACAAGACAAAAAAGTTATTGACAGGTTGGTACATTTCCCAGTTAATGACATAAAATTAAATTAGAATACATTATATAAATGGTATTAACACTTTCTGTGATTGAATCACTTAAGAAAAATGATAATGTTAATTAAAGTTATGCACTACTGGGTTCATCAGCAAATGCCCAGACTGACATAGAAAACTTAAAAGATAATTTTTTCCTCTTTAGAAATTAGATGGAAAGTTAGTTGCAATATATAAAATAAAATAAAAAAAATAACTCTGATAAAGCTAGTAGTACCTCAATAGTTTGCAAAACTACTACATGAGATAACATGAAACAAGTTAAAAATAAAGGACAAATCTGTGTCCCATATCTCAGTTTCTTCACTTACCATTCACTCCTCAGTCCACTATCATCTGGATTTTCTCTTCCCTGTATTGAAAGACCTCTTGCTATTGTCAGATAATTTTGTATTATTAAATCAAAGAGCCATCTAGCAGCACACGGTTGAGCACACTTCTCTCCTGAGCTTGAGATACTACATTCCCCAAGTGTTCTCCTCTAACTTTGCTTACTTCACTTGAGGCTCCTCTTTAGACTATCCTCCACTGTCTAGACACTACATCTGAACATTCCTTAACATTTAGTGTATGGCCAGTATCACTGCCGTCATGGCCGTTCACATGCAGGTTCTCATTGGATTCGGGCAGACGGTAAAGAAACAGTGGAGCCAAAAAATGATGGGCCATTCTTTTATTAAAGTCTCGCACTGGCCGACAAGCAAACAGGCAGGGAAACCATTTCCCTCTTCATTCAGAGTTCACAAAGCCCTGACACATTATCCGGTTCCACAACCAGGAGAATCTTCTCCAGTTTCTCCTAGAATCAAAGGCCTCACCAGTCTCAGTGGAGCTCACAAAAGCCCTTCACCTGTTGTTCCCCATCTGCATATCTTCTCCCTTCTCTCTGCACAAACTCTGCATTCTCCCTCAGCACCCTGCATTCTCTCTGCTCTTTCACTCTGCAAAACATGGTTTCCTTCTTCTCCTTTTCTTTCTGGCTTGAAAACCTCTTCTCCAGCAAACGTAAGCAAGACAATGGCCCTTTCCAAGCAGGAAGGTAATTTTCAATTTCACAGATCACATACCTGGCACTGCCCAGTGCCATTTTTTAACACTAAAAGTGAGCAAACTCAAAAAATACAAATTTTACAAATTCACTTGCCCAACACTTATTCATAGGATGCTTTCCCTTCTCTCTGCTCTTTGCTTAGGCAAACTCGATTATGATAGCAGCTCCACTAATAACTTGTTCTCTTATAGTGTCGCTGTCTCATAAATGGTACAACCAGCCATCCTGTCAATTTTAACTACTCAATATCTCGAGGAGCTATCATTCCTTTTGTTTTAACTGTCATCACCTAAGTACAAGCCACCAGACTACTTTAACCCCACCAATGCAAGTTATGAGCCTTCTTGTTTTCTCCTGATGATCTCTCCATACTGCTGCTAGAGTGATCTTTTCAAAACATAATTATAACACAACACCACCACCACCCTTGCAAATTTACAAAAGCCTTTCCTTTGTTCTTAGTGTGAGAACAAAATTGTAACTTGTCCTTTAAGGCAGTATTATCTTGTTCTTACCGCTCTCATTTCATCCCACACCAAGTCCTCACCTCAGTCTCTGTGCTATAGCCACACTGCTCACTTTAGGTCCTTAAAGCAAATGCTCCAACTCCTACAAGATTCTAGTAGGGATTTCCCTTTCCCATGCCACTTCTTCACCCAGTTAACTTCTCCTTAGCCTTTAGATTTAAGCTTACTTACTTGTCATTTAATGGGAAACTTCCTCCATAACTTCTCAGATGTCCCTATATGTTTGTCTCTGTGGCAAGTTGAAAACATCCAATGGAACTGTAGGAAAGAAAACATTAAAAATAAAGTAATACACCAATTTACCAAGTCTGCTTTGTTCTATCACCTTGCTCAGTGTTTTGTTTCTTTCTTTCTTTAGTATTTAGTTACTTGGAATTGCTAGGTTTGGAGACTCAATTTCTTGAAAATGTAACTTGATCATCATTTCAGCTTCAATGGAAATAGATTATGTTGGAAAGCCACCTATCTCATGCCAAACAATGACATGGAAGGAAATTCTCATAATAAACCTTTTTTTTAATATACAAATAGCATTTGTTGGCTTCAAACAAGCCCTTTTTTGAGTATTCTAACCTTCTTCCTCCTAATTGTTAAGTCCATTGAGGTAGACTCCTTGGTAATTGACCAAGTGAAGCAATGTCTTTTCCTCATTTTAATTTTTTTTTTTTTTTGTATTTTTCTGAAGCTGGAAACGGGGAGAGACAGTCAGACAGACTCCCGCATGTGCCCGACCGGGATCCACCCGGCACGCCCACCAGGGGGTGACGCTCTGCCCACCAGGGGGCGATGCTCTGCCCCTCTGGGGCGTCGCTCTGTTGCAACCAGAGCCATTCTAGTGCCTGAAGCAGAGGCCATGGAGCCATCCTTAACCCCCCCCTACCCCGGCCAACTTTGCTCCAATGGAGTCTTGGCTGTGGGAGGGGAAGAGAGAGACAGAGAGGAAGGAGAGGGGGAGGGGTGGAGAAGCAGATGGGCGCTTCTCCTGTGTGCCCTGGCCGGGAATCGAACCCAGGACCTCTGCACACCAGGCCAACGCTCTACCACTGGGCCAACAGGCCAGGGCCTTAATTAATAATGTAAATTATATAAAAAATTTTAAGCTCTGAAAATTCACAATTTGTTCCTCAGATCCCATATAAATTTGAGAAAAAAAATATTTTAAAAATAAATGTTTTGAGTTTTATCACCAGAAAAATGTCTAGGAATTATAGCCTCAGAATTCTTTTTATTCAGACAATAAAGACCTCTTTGTTATTTTATCCTGAAATGCCTAGCTAGGTCAGTGATAAGTTTAGTATTAATTTTTTTTTATTTTTCTATTTTTATGGGTGTGCCATATTTCATGAGAATAGTGTTCTGTGGAATATACTCTTGGAAGATTTTTAAAAAAGATGTTAGACTATAAAAACATTTTTAGTATGTTCTATGGGGTAAAGATTTAGTAAAGAGTAAATCATATAAACAAGTTTCTAAAAATATATGACTAGGTCCAAGAAAAACAAGCAAAAATTCTAATTCAATAAAAGCAAAAAAAAAAAATCTTAGAACAAAACAAGAAAGGACACTGCACTATGAACTATTATAAAAGATAAGCAGAACCTCAACAATGCAGAAGCGAGAAATCCTGTATAGATCAGAGTAAGGTTCATAGTAGTCTAAAATTTTTCATCAATTTCTTAGCTAGAAAGAAATTAGAGATTATTATAAGAACTATATGTTTATTTATATTAACTTACTGTTATAATAACTTTTAAGGAACTGTATTGAGAACCACAGTGTTCATTGTTCATATTCCAGAGTGTTCCTCTACCTGCCATCAATTAATCATTTCATTGTTTTCTTCGTGAAGTTCTAAATGATAAAAATCCATCCAGATGTTCTTACATAAAAATATCTGGGTTGCCTGACCTGTGGTGGTGCAGTGGATAAAGCGTCAACCTGGAAACACTGAGGTTGCCGGTTCAAAACCCTGGGCTTGCCTGGTCAGGGCGCATATGGGAGTTGATGCTTCCTGCTCCTCCCCCCTTCTCTCTCTCTCTCTCTCTCTCTCTCTCTCTCTCTCTCTCTCTCTCTCTCTCCTCTCTATAATGAATAAATAAAATCTAAAAAAAAAAGTCAAAAAAAAAATATCTGGGTTAAGTGAACTGTACGTGACTAGTACAGTCAAAATTCTAGTGCAAATTATAGGCAAAATCAAGCAGACAACATCCCTTATGGATTATTGCCTGGATAGACAATTTCAAGACAATCTGGATATTCCTGTGAAGTGTCCTGATTAAAAAGAACTCCATACAGAAATTAAAATAGTTCTCTATTACTAAAAGCTAATAAAATTTTCACTTTTCTTTCTAGTCATATTGTATGAATTCACATGTAATTTCTTTATCCTCAAAAGATTTTTTTTTCCCTCAAGAGATATTTTTAAAGTAGTTCAAGCTATTAGCTACTTATAGTATAGTCCTGTAAGGTCATGTTCAGAAACAGGCTCACTACATATACATGCCTGCACACACATACACATTCTGATTCACCCAGAGATAAACATTCAAAAATTCACAGATGGATGTTTTGATTTATAGCAAGATTAGAGAGGACTTGCTTCCAGAAAAAAAAGAAAAGAAAGAAAGAAGTACTTCCCAATTGGTTTTTTGAAGCAAATATCATCCTCATGTCAAAAGCAGTCAAAGACAATATAATAAATAAAGTGAAATCCCAATATCCTTCATGAATATAAACATAGATACCATAACAAAATATTAGCAAGTAGAATTCAGCAGTATATAAGGGAATTATATATCAAGACCAAGTAAAAACACTAACAATCCAATTAAAAAATGGACTAAAGACACAAAAACATTTCATCAAACTTATATGTGGGTAGAAAAGAAGCACATAAAACAACATTAATTAATTTAGAAATTAAGAAGACATAATTAAGCCCTGGCCAGTTGGCTCAGCGGTAGAGCATTGGCCCAGTGTGTGGAGGTTCTTGGTTTGATTCTGAGCCAGCGCATACAGGAGAAGCAACCATCTGCTTCTCCACCCTTTCTTCTCTCCTTTCTCTCTATCTCTCTCTTCCTTTCCCTCAGCCAAGGCTCCATTGGAGCAAAGTTGGCTCGGGAGCTCCTATTGCAGTGGAGCAACGTCCCAGAGGGGCCGAGCATCACCCCCTGGTAGGCATGCCGGGTGGATCCTAATCAGGAGCATGCGGGAGTCTGTCTGACTGCCTCCCCCCCTTTTCACTTTGGAGAAATACAAAAAAAGAAGTCATAATTAAAATTACAATAAACTATCAACATATACCATTCATAATAGCTAAAAAAAATGTTGTAGCAAAAATACTGGCAAAAATATATAAAAAGACTGGATCCTTTATATCTTGCTTGTGGGAATGCAAATAGCCATTTTAGAAAACAGCTTTCCAGTTTCTTAAACACTTAACATGCAACTACCATATGGCCAGTAATTGCATTGTCATATATCTCAGAAGAATAAAGGCTTACTTTCACAAAAAAACTTGTACATGAATGTTTATATCAGTTTTGCTTATATTAGCCCAAAACTTGAAACAACTCAGATGACCTTCAACAGGTAAATGGTTAAACAAACCAAGTTACACACATAGCATGAAGTACTACTAGCAATAAAAGTGGTAGATGCACACAATGACGTGGGGGAACCTCCAGAGAATTATGTTGAATAAAAAAATTAATCCCCCAAAACTTGAAATTGTATAACTCCATTCACATAATCTTTTCTTTTTTTAAGCAAAAGATATGGAGAAAGGAACAGATAGGGACAGACAGACAGCAAGGGAGAGAGATGAGAAGCATCAACTCATAGTTGTGACACCTTAGTTGTTCATTGATTGCTTTCTCATAATGCCTTCACTCGGAGGTCCCACCTTGGGCTAGAGCCAGTGAACATGGAGTCATGCCTATGATCCCACACTCAAGCTGGAGACTCAGACCCTGCGCTCAAGCCAGTGAGCCTGAGCTCATGCTGAATGAGCCTACACTCAAGCTGGTGACCTCAGGGTTTTGAATGTGGGTCCTCTGTATCTCAGGCCAACACTCTATTCTCTTTGCCACCACCTGGTCAGGCTCACACAACAGTTTTGAAGTGACAAGTTATAAAAAAGAACAGATAAGCAGTTGTCAGACGGTGAGGAAGTGGTGTGGTGGAAGTATATATAGAAGGAGATACACACACACACACATTCTAATTCACCCAGAGTCAGAATAATGCCTTCATTTTATTATGAGAGGACCAGGAGAGAATATGCACAGGGCATAATTATAATAGACACCATGCTTTTGGTAATTTCCCATTTCAACTCTTTACTCCTTTCTCCTATTATAGAAAGCTGAGTTCTCTTTTGGGGTCTACCTTCTAGGGAATACAAGAACCTTTCCATAGAAGACTACCACTCAATCTATTTTCAAACATTATTTATGATAACTTAAGATGTTATGCACCCCAGAGTTACATTATTTTAAACAGGGATATTAAATCTGGATAATGCCTGAGAACCCAAAGAACGTTATCTCGGCTGGTAGAATCGCTAGCACCAAGTGAGTAAGATTATTTGGGACATATAACCCTATATTATTTTTTAAAATTTATACTAACAAACCACACCATTCTGGAAACAATGTAGATGAATCATATACTAGCAAACATATGTGAATGGATGAGCCCAATCAATTCCCATCTCTGGAAAAATAATTCAATTACACGCCAGTGTGATGTTGAGTCAGGGTCTGTAACATCTATAAGGCAAGTGAAATGTATTTTAAAACAACCTGCTAATAGAGTCATTATAAAGCAATAGATTCACTTGGGAAAATATTTTTTTCATAAAGAATGCATTAAAGAGAGAAATAAGTCTAAATTCATGAGTAAGGCTGATCTTATTGTCAACCAAAGACTAAAATAAAGCCCTCAGAGGATCCTAGATAAAGGCAGAACATTTATTAAAAGTCATTTATTTCAGTCGAGTCCATTTTAATTGCTAAATCTGTACTGGCCTAAAGTAGAGCTTTCATTTATCAGACAAAATTAAAACTTTGTTTGATCAGTATTATGAAACCTGTCAAACTCCATAGTGATTTGAGACCCATTCAAATCCACTTGAGAGAGAAGGGAGCTTCACCAGGAAACTCTGTGAGCTCTCTTCATTTCTTTTACTCTAATTCTAAATGGTAGCGCTGCTCTTTTATTAATGAAAGCTAATTATGAAACCAGAGTGAAAAGAACATTGGAGGAGTCTAGCTCTTTTCCCAGTTCTCCAAGTCCTGCACCTCTTGTCATACCTTTCATTATCTATTACCAAGACTCAGCAGGGGATTCTGTGAGACGTTGTCCTAGGGGATCTGATAGTATTAAGCATGCAGTTTGTTAAAACTGATCCCTGCTGAACAGGAGACTGGCACTATCTAGAGAGCGGTATTCATATTGTTCAAACTGTTCCAAGCATTGGGTCTCCAGAAAAAAACAGAAGGAAAAGATCATTTTATCATTTTCCCTTTTCTCACTAACAATGCAGTTCTTTTCAGTGAGTTGGAGCTGAGCAAGCACAAATAACATTTTCTCAGTCTTCTTGAAATGCTAACCACCCTGGCTGGTTGGCTCAGCGGTAGAGCGTCGGCCTGGCGTGCGGGGGACCCAGGTTTGATTCCCGGCCAGGGCACATAGGAGAGGCGCCCATTTGCCTCTCCACCCCCCACCCCCTCCTTCCTCTCTGTCTCTCTCTTCCCCTCCCGCAGCCAAGGCTCCATTGGAGCAAAGATGGCCCGGGCGCTGGGGATGGCTCCTTGGCCTCTGCCCCAGGCGCTAGAGTGGCTCTGGTCGCGGCAAAGCGATGCCCCGGAGGGGCAGAGCATCGCCCCCTGGTGGGCGTGCGGGGTGGATCCCGGTCGGGCGCATGCGGGAGTCTGACTGCCTCCCCGTTTCCAGCTTCAGAAAAGTACAAAAAAAAAAAAAAAAAAGAAATGCTAACCAAAAAAAAAAAAAAAAAGAAAGTTATGCAGTAGTGCTTAAAATTTAATGCCATTTTGAAAACAGCAACAACAACAAACCATGCATTCCTAAATAAAAATAAGCACATGGCAAGATGATACTAAATGCTATACAGATAAAAGAAAAACATTTAAATTCAATAATCTCACCCTTAACAGACTCTCTTTATTAGCCTGTCCCTCCTTCCCACATGTTTTACACAGGGAAGAATAGAGATTTGTTAAAGATGCTTATATGGCTTTCCTTCTAAAATATTCTTTGGGTATGGTGCTTAAGCAGAATATGCATAAGGATAAGTAATAAATTAGAAGGAAGGTCAGGAAGAAGTTAATACAAGGTAAATATCATGCAGAACGGTATTAACTTTAAGAAAAAATTAAAACGCTTCTGAAATGGGTTGAACACATTCTGAAACCTATTAACCACCATTCATCCATAAAATATTAAAGTAATATACTTACTGATTTCTGGTAAATATATATTATTGAATGCATCATTTGTGATATTGGTTTAGATGTTATTTTGAATATTAAACTCAAAAACAAAACTGAAAATTCCACAGTCCTGTTAGAATGATCCTCTCTGTGGTTATATATTATTGAATAGGCACACCAATTTCCTTTACTAGTTACCTCAATTTTGAGTTGAAATGGTCAAATTTGTGATTTGCTGCTCACAGCTACTCCACTTTTGCCCTTTTTTTATTTTTATTTTTTTTGTATTTTTCTGAAGCTGGAAACAGGGAGAGACAGTCAGACAGACTCCCGTATGCGCCTGACCGAGATCCACCCAGCTCGCCCACCAGGGGAGATGCTCTGCCCACCAGGGGGCGATGCTCTGCCCCTCCTGGCCGTCACTCTACCGCGACCAGAGCCACTCTAGCGCCTGGGGCAGAGGCCAAGGAGCCATCCCCCGGGCCCGGGCCATCTTTGCTCCAATGGAGCCTTGGCTGCAGGAGGGGAAGAGAGAGACAGAGAGGAAGGAGAGGGGGAGGGGTGGAGAAGCAAATGGGCGCTTCTCCTGTGTGCCCTGGCCAGGAATCGAACCCAGGACTTCTGCACCCGGGCCAACACTCTACCACTGAGCCAACCAGCCAGGGCACTTTTGACCTTTTTTTAAGTTTACCTTCTAAACGAGAAACCTACGGCAGGCACCTAACAGCAGTGTGAAGACTGTAGCTAGCCATGTTTGAAGATCTGGCCCGAGCCATCAAATTTACCTCCTTTCTCCCTAAGTTTCACCCTACACGCGCACACACAATTAGAACAGATAAAGCGATGGTAACTAATTTTTCACCAACCTCACTGGAAAATAAAGAAGAAACACAATTTTAATTACTAATACAATTTACCAACTTTCACAAAGAAATTTTCATAATGCTGTTATTAGAATTAATATTTTCCACTGCTGGAGAAGTGTACTGTCTTTAGTTTGTTTTCAAATCTTATAAGTTTCAAATTAATAAATGACTACCATTTTGATGATTTCATAAATTAAATCTTTATATTTTTATTTGCTTCTTGTTCTTATAAATGACAAACATCAGTGTTGGGATTAATTGCAAAAATCTTGAGAACTGATATATAGAGAGTTGGGCTTTTTTGACTAAGTAACAGTCTTTTAGAGGGATAATTATTTTCAAATTTTGGCTGTTTTTTTATAGATATTCTTTAATAGTTGACAATTTATAAACTCTGTCTTCTTCTTAAGAAAGTACCATTTGCTGTAATCCTGAATTATAATTATCAGTTTCGAAAAAGAAAGAAATGAAGATAAAATAATTATTTTTTCAGAGTATAATCTGGTGAGTTGACATCTGAGTTCAAATAATAATTTCAAACAGTTTGGAAGCAATTTTCATGTAATTTCATGCTCTATGAAAAATCCACTTGGATATTTTGGAAATAATAAGTGACATTTGTTATTAATAGTACATTTATATGTACATCCCTCTATCTTTCTATTTTTCATCAACTGCTGCTTAACATATTTCTAGGAAGGACAAAAGCCTGCCATCAGTCTGAAATCACTAGGATGTGTTTGTTGCAATCATTTAGACTCCTGAGACCTTATGTTCTGCATGGAAGTCCAAAGAATATATTTAAAGAACCTATTAGGCTTGACCCGTGATGGCACAGTGAATGAAGCATCAACCTGGAATGCTATGGTCGATGGTTTGAGGCCCTGGGCTTGCCTGATCAAGGCACATATGGGAGTTGATGCTTCCTGCTCCTCCCCCATCTTTCTCTCTCCCCTCTCCAAAATGAATAAATAAAATCTTCAAATAAAAATAAAAGAACCTATTGGAAGTTAGAAGATGCATTTCTTTATGACAGTGGTATTATATAAAAAGCTGAAATTCCTCGTATAGCTTTCAAGAAATATTCATGCATACATTGAATTGAAAATGTGCTAAATTTAGGAATGTATCTCAACTTTTGATCAGGTTAATATGTTTTTCTAATTGCTCTTTAAATGAGATATAGTAAAGTTTGAGGGGAACAATATTTATATTGACCAGTGTAGAGGTTACTTTTCTTTAAGGAAGACTGAAGAAAAATGAGAATTCTTTTTTTTAATTTATTAATTGTTCAATTTTAAATATTTATTACTGCCACAACACGACTTTATAAGACTGTCTTATGTTATTCATAGTGTTAAATATTAGCATAAACATATATAAATTAATAAGCAATTCATCGGTTTTTTATAAGGAATAGCTAAGACCAGATTATGAGTTATTTAATTAGACTCTCTGGTTAGTATACTCTGCTGAACTCCATCCAGATTACAACCTCTATAGCCTCTATAGTTATACACCTTGCCTTATTCTAGGGCCTCATAATTTACGTGGCAAGAAACTATGTGTATATATTTTTTTGTGTCAAAGTACTGCTGATCAAAATCGCTGAGAGTTAGCTGGATCAAATAAAAATCCATCACTAAAAATAGAAAAGTCAACTATAACTACTAATTTTGGGTCAACAGCTTCATTTCTGCATATAGCCAACATTATCAAAATTGACAAAAGAAGAGAGGGGGAAATGATCTTTTCTCTAAGAATTTAAAATCTAATATAGGATGGGAAGTCTGGTTAATCAAAAAACCAGATAAAAACAAAAATAACATCAATGTAGAATTCACAGACAACATTGGCTCTCTTGTGCAGAGAGTAGGTAGGTGTGTAGGGCTAAAAAAGCCATATTCTCTGGACTGCTGACTCTCCTCTCCACTCATTGGTGACTACATCTCAGGACTTCATTCATCACAAATTATGTGTATTATTTATTATGGTCATAGCATACATGGGGAGGATACAGTTTCACATAATAACTTAATATAAGATGGCCCTGGCCGGCTGGCTCAGCGGTAGAGCATTGGCCGGCATGTGAAAATCCCAGGTTTGAATCTCGGCAAGGGCACACAAGAGAAACACCCATCTGCTTCTCCACCCTTTCCTCTTTCTTTTCTCTCTATCTCTCTCTTCCCCTCTTTCAACCAAGGCTCCATTGGAGCAAAGTTGGCCAAGGCACTGAGGATGGCTCCATGGCCTCCACCTTATGCGCTAGAATGACTTCAGTTGCAACAGAGCAATGGCCCAGATAGGCAGAGCATCACATCTGGTGGGTATGCTGGGTGGATCCCAGTTGGGCATATGTGGGAGTCTGTCTCTTTGCCACTCCACTTCTCACTTCAGAAAAAATAATAATAATAATAATAACTCAGTATAAGAGATTAGTTTCAACATATATAGATTATCCTAAGAATGTTTTATTTGTATGCTTTGGAAATCGTGATGATTTTATTTTTGCCTTCAACTTTACAAAATGAATGTGGTTTTTAGAGTTTAGTATGTAAGAATAAGATTAGGGACAGGGTAAGATTAATAACAAATTATAATG
The DNA here is from genome assembly GCF_036850765.1 of Saccopteryx bilineata. Lineage (NCBI taxonomy): Eukaryota > Metazoa > Chordata > Mammalia > Chiroptera > Emballonuridae > Saccopteryx > Saccopteryx bilineata. The sequence goes on from NC_089497.1 coordinate 35,484,392, forward strand.
AGATTATGGCCCATTAATGTATTCATTTCTCAAAGAAGGAGTTTAGAATTATTGATGTTTTTCTCTATGATATTGAATGCAAAGCACCTGGCTTCTTGCCTAGCCCACAGCAGGAAGATAACAATAATTTTTAGTTTTGTTTTTTTTTTTAATTTCTATCTTTATATGCATTTTTAGGGTTGAAAATTTTCACTGGGTATTGTGGAAAAAAAATGAAAAGGTTCAGCAACATTCTGAAGTATTTATTTTTGATTCTTATTCACTTGAAAAATATTTAGGAAGTTGTTATCATGTGCCAATTCTTAATTACATTGGTGCCATCTATATAGCACAGCCTACAGATAAAACAGACAGTAAGTAGGACATTGCAATATGGTATTATAGACATAAACAGAGATGGGAAAATGATATCAAAACTATTTTGGAACAGTTTCTGAAAAGGGTGTAATACAGTCAAATTAGAAATAGCAGACACTATGAAGCCTCACAGGAACAGATAGAAAGATAGAACATTTAAGGAACTGGAAGTACTCAAAGGATTCTAAGAACTAAATGGATTATGTAAAAGTTATATTTGAATGATATATATATATATATATATATATATATATATATATATATATGAAGGTCAACCAAGATCTGAAATTGTTAAATTATGGAAAATCTAAATTAGCTGTAGAAACATAATTTTCTACATGAAAAAGAGGCTAGGCAGTTTAAAGTCTAGGTAAACTTGTGCCACTTAGACATCTAGGTTTGATATTGCTAAATAAATGGTTTTCAGTAAATAACTCTAAAATCCTACAATATACTTTTGTAGAAATTACTCCTCTTATATGAGTACAGAGGTGATGAAATAATATTTATTCTATTCATTCCATAATTTTTCTTAATGAAAATAAACAATTTTAAATAAATTATTCTTCACTGAAACTGTATGTAATATCTTTCATATTAAATTGTTCTCAGTATAATTTGATGTAAGTCAGGCTCATGCTAAGTGCTGCTTGTTAGTGGCTGACATTGCAGACTGGATACTGAATAAGCAGAGAGGTATGCTGTTGTTTTATACAATGCATAGAAACAAAGAGTTTATAGGCTAAGAATACTTATGTTTGTACACAGAAATAAAATGCTATCTATTTTTGATTCAATGTATTGGTGTGACACTGGTTTGCAAAACATGCAGCTTTCAAATGTACAACTCAATAAAACATCATCTGCACACTGCATCATGGGTCATTGCCCCAAGCAAAAGTCTCTTCACATCTCCATTTTCAAAATAATCTCTTTAAAAGTGTATTTGTTTAGAAATAATTTAACCTGATGATGTTTGACCTTTACTAAAACACTGCCGTACAAAATGACATAGAGATATGCTTAGCATAATTTCTTTAAAATCTTGTCCTTTGTACTTCTAATATTTCTGAGGAAGAAAAAGAACACCTTAACTATCTTTTAAATCTGAAATAAAAATACCAGGTAAAAAAATCTGTTTTCATATTAATTTGAATACTTACATTTTGGTCTGCCAAACATTCAGGTTATGTGAGTTTCTGACCATGATCAAAACAATTCTCTTTTTTTCTGTCCTTTAATTTTTATACTTAGATGGAGAATTATTAAACTTCAAATTATTTTTATTATAGGCATTTTTTCCTAATTTTATTATTTGCCTTACAAGAAATTCTAACCTCTTGCTACTGTGAATTATAACAAAATTGGGCAAGCAGAACAAAACAAAGAAAATCACTGTGATTTGAGAATGACTTTTTGTTCAGTAAATGGATTTCACCTGCAACAGATCAAAATGAAGAATGATAATTTTCTGGAACATTTAAAAGACTAAGTACCCACAAAGTAAAGTTAAAACCAGCAAAGTGGAGAATGCCTAATATAATTTATGACACACATCCTAAAACAAAAAAGACTTGTGATGTAAAAATAGAGTTAACAAATCTAAGAATAAAAAAATCTCTAACCAATAGCTGACTTTCAAAGATACCAAATATGACACAAAGCAACAAAATTATTATTTTTTTATTACATTTCTTCAAGTTGCTGATCTTATAAATCAAATGTGTTCATTAAGAATGGTATATTAATTAAATAACACCAATAGGTAAAATTAAAGGTAACAATAGATGAATTGCCTGAGATATTTTTAATAAAAACATTTACTAATGTTTAGTGGAATTAAATTATGGAAAGTAGAAAAAAATTGTACTAAAATCAAAAAAGTTGCCTGACCAGGCGGTGGCAGAGTGGAGATAGCATCAGACTGAGACGCAGAAAACCGAGGTTTGAAACCCTGAGGTTGCCAGCTTGAGCACGGCTCACCAGCTTGAGCAGAGTCACTGGCTTGAGCATGGGATCATAGACATGACTCCATGGTCTCTGGCTTGAGCCCAATGGTCGCTGAATTGATGTTCAAGGTTGCCAATTTGAATCTAAAGTTGTGACTTGCACAAGAAGTCACTAGCTCTGATGTAGCCTCCCAATCAAGGCACATATGAGAAAGCAATTAATGAACAACTAAGAAAATTGATAGTTCTCATCTCTCTCCCTTCCTGTCTGTCTGTCCTTATCTGACTCACTCTCTTTCTCTCTTTAAAAAAAAAAAAAAGCAAGCTTTTTTTCTTTCTTTTTAATTCTAGCCACAAATACCTGAATCTACCAAACTCTGTTAAAAGGAGGGAGTGAACTAATATCCATGATCATTAATTATTGGATCAGACCAGCTTTATGGTTAGCCAATGCATTTGTGAGTATGGAATGGTATAGAAACTAAATCAGAACCCCACTAGTTCTCCCTTGGTATAAAATGTGCACACACCCTGGATTTTTACTGCCTAATGTACTAGCTCAAAAAACCAGGCTGCCTTCTGAAGAAGTCTATAAGTAATGTGCATACAATTTGGGGGAAAAAGTAATTATAAATTGTGCACAATCTATATTCTTTCCTCTTTTATAGCTGTGCAAAAGAGAAGACATTCTCATTTATGAGTATGCCTTTCATAGTAAGTAAAGACATTAAAATAATATAATATAAATAAAAAATAAAGACACTAAATAAGTATTAGTGTCAAAGCAAAAGTGACCAGGACTCTTTTATATGGACAAACATGAAAATTTTAATCTCAGGTATTGATTTGGAATTTGAGATAATCTAAAACACTTAGAGTTAGTTTCCTTTAGAAATAAATGTTTAAAATGTTTGGTGAACAATGCAGTGTAGCAGAAATAATAGTAGTACTAATTAAAGTCCTAACTTTTAATCTGAACTCGAACACTTTCTAGCTGTGTGAGTTTAACTGAGTTACTTAAACTTTTTGTACAAGAATTCCATTATCTTCATTAACTCTAGAGAATGATGTATATTATACTGTTGGGCAAATGAGTTTGTATAATCTGTATTTTCTGGTTTTGCTCACTTTTATTGTTAAAAATGGCCGCTGTTCATGTTATACAGCTAATTGCCTTTCTGCTTGAAAAGAGGTTTGGTTATGCTAATGTGTGCTGGAGGAGGGAGTTGTTGCACCAAAAGGTTTTGAAAGGAGGAGCTAGGAGGCCATTTTGGGGAGAAAGGAGGAGACCACGTTGTTCCAGGGAAGAGAGGCCACGTGCTTGGAGGAGAGGAGGCAGCCAAAATGGAGGAGAACAGAGGTGGGAGCTTTTGATTCTAGGAAAAGAACTGGACAGGATGGGTTTTGTTGCCCGTGTGTTTGTTTTTACTATTGGCCGGTCCGGGTATAGAATAAAATAAAATGGCCCACCAGTTCTTGGCTCTGTTGTTTCATTACTGTCTGTCCAAATCAAACATGACCCTGCACGGGCCAGGCAGCTGTGATGATGGCCGTGGCTACTAGCCTTACATGTACTATCAGTAATATTATAGCTCATTCTACCAATATTAAAAAAAAACAATGTTACATCAGTATTTAAATAACACATTTTAGGACCTAGCCAGTTGTCTCAGTGGTAGAATGTAGGCCTGGTGTGTGGATATCCCAGGTTCAATTCTCAGTCAAGGCACACAGGAGAAAAGACAATCTGCTTCTCCACCCGCACCCCCCCCCCAGCCCCTGCCCCTGCCCCCTGTCTCTTCCCCTCAGTTGGTTAAAGTGAGTTAGCCTCAGTAGCTGAGTGAGGATGGCTTCATAGCCTCTGCCTCAGGAACCAAAAAACAAACAAACAAAAAAGGCTCGATTGCTGAGCAATGGAGCAACGGACCCAGATGCGCAGAACATTCCCCCCTCGTGAGCTTGCCCACTGGATCATGGTCAGGCACATGCTTCCCTGCTCTCACTAAAAATAAAATAAATAAATAAATAAATAAATAATAATAATAAAAGAAATAATACATTTTAGATTATTTAAGGAATATGTAACTCATACCTAGAAAAACCAAGTCTTAAGAACTTTGTATGATGTAATTCATGATGTAATTAATTCAACCTAGGGAAAGGCAAGTTCAGTGCTATCCTTGTGACTCTGCTTATGATGTCAATTGTCTTCATCACTGATGTGATAGAAGAAATGGTAATAGAATTTGATTTGTGGATCAGAAGTTAAGTTGGAAATTTACCCATTTATAACTTGTCAGTTCTCAATACCAATCTTATTTCTAAAGGGTATATTTCTTTATCCTTTCAGATAAAAATACCACAGCTAAAAACTTAACTTGACCTAAACTTGGCACAATACTTGAAGAGACTGAAACCGAAACTAATGGCCTCATTTTTACCTTCTCTCAGGAAAGAAAAACGACCTTCTCAAACAAATGAGACAAGAAAGTATAAAATCATGACTTGTTGCTTAATGCTTCTCAGGGGTGATATTCTGAATTCCGCAGAACTGCCTCTGCAGAAGGAATGCAGACACTCTTTTGAGTTTTCAATCAAATCCTTTGTAGCAATTCTAATGAAGTCCCACTGAGTCCTTAGTTCAAAACAAGATTTTGAATTTCAATCTGAAAGTAGCTCTAAAGTATTATCTTTATGTTACCTTTTTTTTAGAGACAAAAATGCCATGCCAGTGTAGAGGCTCCTAATACAGCAAATGATTACCATACATATGATTTTGTTATGAGTAAACCAACTTGTTTCATTATGAACACTAAATTTAAGGTATGCTTTTCTATATTCTTGAAGAATATTAATCAATGGAATTTATCTTATCAAAAATTTTGATTTAATGCAGAAATTCTGCTTGTATATATATCATACAGTGATACTGAAATCATGAGAAATAAGAGGAAACTGTAGGTTGTACATCATGAAAAGCTACAAATAAACCACGGCAGGAAAAATAGCTTAATAAGATATTAAAAGATTTGAAAATTCCTTTGTCTAATATTTAAAGGTCTATACATTTTCTTATTAGCTGCAATGTCTTCTGGCAAGTGGAAACCCATGCACACAAAATAAGCTCATATGCATCTTTGTCCCTTCATCAAAATTGTTCCGTCTAAGCTCCCACTGTTTATACCTCTATCTTATCCTGGAATGAATGAATTTAAAATGTATATATTATAAACCTTTTTAAATTATAAGGTTTATTCATTAATTTTTTTGAAAAACTACAGATTTTTGTTGTTGTTCTGTAAGTAGAAAGTTTAAGTTTGGAGCTACCTCTTACTCACTGGCTCCACCTTGATCAGTAGATCAAAGCCACCTGAGTATAGAAGCCTACCACCACCTATTTGCAAGAGGAATTGAAGAAACCATCCCTATAGAAACAGAAATTTTAGCGGAAGTTCGACTGAATAATGGTCAGTCGGGAAGTCTAGACTAAGTGTTAATGTTTGTCTTGTCCTGAGCTCCCTGTGAACTCAAATCTTCTGTCCTGCAAATGGGCTGTGACTAAAAACTGACTCCAAAGAACTGTGATACATTTGGAATCTTTAAAGGTATGATACAGAGGGAAAAAAAAGCCGTCTCCCAACTGTTCCAGAGATCTCTATCCAGTTTTGATTCCCTGAAGGCATAATGACTAGCAGGGAGATCAGTGAAAGTGGCAGCAATGGCATTCTTTGGAGGCAGAACCCAGTGAATGTAGGTAAATCACCATCCAGAAGAAACCAACCAGAGCCTAGAGAATCAGCCAGCTGTGGAGCGGTCAGTCTGTGAACACTTACAAGGCAAACCCTGAGGACTCTAGTAATTGTTGATGGGACTTGTGTGGCATTGGGAAACCTATATAAGTATGTAAGGCAAAAAAGAAGTAGGGAAAGAAGTTTTATAGATTTCCTTATGAGAAAGAAGAATTAACACCTGCTGTGTCTAACCTAAAAGATTCTTATGAGGATAACATGAGAAATTATATACCAAAGAGATTTACAATAGAAAATCATAACAACTACTGTGTCACACATCCTGGTTACGCAAAAAATAAGAAAAAAGAAAGAAACAAAAGGAGGCAGGAGAAAATAAAGAAGTAAAACAAAGCTATTTATTCATATAGTTCTTATTACACTTTAAAGAAATGTGTCAAATTCCCCATGAAATTTTTTTAGTGATGCTCATTCACGTTGGCCATACTCTCTCTAACTTTTCTCTTACTTAGTATTATACCCTACAACTAGCACCTTAAGTTTAATTCTAGTCATCTGGACACTAGAATTTATTACATCTGGACAAGCGGTATCTTCTCTGTTTTGCTTTTAGGGCTTTGAGGATTGGCAATGCCTAGTAAACTACAATCAATTCTTACTTACTTACCTACGCAATCATTGAGTGGAGGCTATATGATAGATAGTCAAAAGACAACTAAAATTAGATGAGAAAAAAATATTTTCCTTGACATTTAGTATGTATTTATATTTGGCCACATTACGTAACTTCTCTGAGCCACTTCCTTTTTTTTTGTGGCAGAGACAGAGAGAGTCAGAAAGAGGGAGAGATAGGGACAGACAGACAGGGAAGGGAGAGAGATGAGAAACATCAATTCTTTGCTGCAGCTCCTTAGTGTTCATTGATTGATTTCTCACATGTGCCTTGACCAGGGGGCTACAGCAGACTGAGTGACCCCTTGCTTGAGCCAGCAATGTTGAACTCAAGCTGGTGAGCCTTGCTCAAACCAGATGAGCCTGCGCTCAAGCTGGAGACCTTGGGGTCTTGAACCTGGGTCCTCCACATCCCAGTCCGACGCTCTATCCACTGCATCACCATCTAGTCAGGCTCTAAACCACTTCTTAACTGCCAATAAGGAACAGGACCTGGCCTAGATATCTGTGCAGATTAAGTAAGATACATAAAAAGAATGCATTCATTATACATAATAATGTGTTAGGTAAATTTACATTTAACAAACTTTCAAACTAATATTCTTTAGGTAGTATATGGCCCAAAATACAAAGATAAGTATCAGAATACAGTGCATTTCCTGTTGAGAATTCACCTTACAATAATATATTCTAAACTTAATCTCAGCAAACACAGTAAAAGCAGAGCCTGTCTACGTATGATACGTGACTATGTCTCATTCATGAATTAATTTTATGTGTGACTATTGTATCCTCAAATAAATTATGAGTTTATTGTGGGCAACATTCATATCTTACATTTCCATGTATCATTTAATGTATGGCATAACACTGGGAGAAGAATTGATTCGTTGATGAATGCAAAGCCACTGTCCAGGAATAGAAAAATTAGAACCCACAAGCAAACTCTGTTTTCCATCACTTTGAATATTTCTTTCAATCCTTTCAGGTCTGAACTATTGCTGTTGAGAAGTAAGATGTAAACCTTCTGGGGGCTCCTTCTGGAGGTAACTATTTAACTCTTGCTGCTTTTAATATTCTAGCTCAGTCTCTTATTTTTGGCATTTTAATTATAATGTGTCTTGGTGTGGGTCTTTTTTGATTCATCCTTAATGGGACTCTCTGTGCTTCTTGAACCTGTGTGACTTTTTTCCTTTATCCAGTTAGGGAAGTTTTCAGCTATGATGTCTTTAAACAACTTCTCTATCACTTGTTCATTCACTTGTCCTCAGAAACCCTTGTGATGCAGATGTTGTTTCACTTTATGCTACTGCAGATGTTTCTTAGAGTTTCCTCAGCTTTCTTGGGACTCTTTTCTTTCTTTTTGGGGGGAGGAGACAGAGACAGAGAGAGAGACAGACAGGGACAGGGAGGGAAAGAGATGAGAAGCATCAATTCTTTGTTGTGATACCTTAGTTGTTCATTGATTGCTTTCTCATAGGTGCTTTGACCTTGGGGCTACAGCAAACCGAGCGACCCCTTACTCAAGCCAGTGACCTTGGGTCAAGCTGGTGAGCCTTGTTCAAACCAGACTAGGCCGTGCTCAAGCTGGCAACCTCAAAGTTTCAAACCTGGGTCCTCTGTGTCCCAGTCCTATGTTCTATCCATTGCACTACTGCCTGGTCAGGCAGACTTCTTTTCTTTTTGATGCTGTACTTATATTTATTTTGTCCTCTAAATTGTTGGTTTGATCCTCTGCATCACCAAGCTTGCTGTTGATTTTTTTTTTTTTTTAGTGCAATCTTCATTTCAGATATTGTACTTGTCATTTCTGACTGGTTCTTTTCTATGGTTTTAATGTCCTTGTTAATGGTTACTATCTCTTTGTTTAAGTTCTTATAGTTATCTTCCATTCTAACTCTAAGATCCTTGAGCATCCTAATAACCATTATTTTAAACTATGAGTCTCATAGATTGGTTGCTTTCATTTCATTTATTTAATTTTTTCTGTAGATTTCCCTTATTGATTCATTTGGGGCATATGTCTTTGTTTTCCCATTTTGTCTCTGTATTAGGTATCTCTGCTCTGACTCCAAATTATGTTGTGATATCTTTATTAGAAAGGTAGGCTCAGTGGTACTAACCTCCAGGCCATCTGAACTCCTTGAACTGAAAATGTTTCTTGAGGGTTATAGTCATCCTCTTATTATATGTGAGTCTTGAATATTAGTGGCTATTTTCTAGATGGTATTAACCTTTCAGGATGACTGGCTTTCAGGGATAACCTTGATGCCCTGTATTAGACACTGTGCAGTGTCTGTCCTCTAGGGCATAGTTATTCTCAACAGGGTCTGGTGCCTGTTAGACTCCTCCTTGGAGCATGCCTTTATATGGCTAGTTTTGTCTAGCATGGGTGTGGTCTGCCACCTACTACTGGTTGTGTTGGTTCTGGGTCCTATTGGGCAGAATTTGATTATGAATTGATGTCAGATGTTGTTTGTAATCCATCTTGTGCTACGTGTCTATAGTTACCACTATGTTCACTGTGTCTGTATTTTCTCTGTCTGGGTGTGTGTAGGAGTGTCCCACCTGTGTATAAGGATCAATTTCCTCTTGTTTAGAGCTGACAATAGCTCCATAAAAAGGCTCAAGTTTCTTTTTTTCTTATTTCTTTCTTTATTTTTTATTTTTGCATTTTTCTGAAGCTGGAAACGGGGAGAGACAGTCAGACAGACACCCGCATGCGCCCGACCGGGATCCACCCGGCACACCCACCAGGGGCGAAGCTCTGCCCACCAGGGGGCGATGCTCTGCCCCTCCGGGACATCGCTTTGCCGCGACCAGAGCCACTCAAGTGCCTGGGGCAGAGGCCAAGGAGCCATCCCCAGCGCCCGGGCCATCTTTGCTCCAATGGAGCCTTGGCTGTGGGAGGGGAAGAGAGAGACAGAGAGGAAGGAGGGGGGGTGGAGAAGCAAATGGGCGCTTCTCCTATGTGCCCTGGCCAGGAATCGAACCCGGGTTCCCCACACGCCAGGCCGACGCTCTACCGCTGAGCCAACCAGCCAGGGCAAAGGCTCAAGTTTCTTAAGATTTGCCTCTATTTTTCAGCTGTTTCACCTCCTCTTGCAGTTACCTGGTGTTCCTACAGTGTCCTTTGTAGAGAGATTGTAGAGTAGGCTAAGATTTTTCTCACTCACCAATATGTCTACAAATTGCAAGCTTGGTGGGTTAGGACAACTGAGATCTGGAGAACAACGTTAATGGGACCTGCTACTTGAGAGGTCTCTTGATCAGGAGCTCAATACAAGGAATTTGGCCTCAGAGCCTAATCCCTCAGCCACTGCTTGATACTCCAATCCTATTTCTTCCCAAAGTGGTGAACAGCCAGTTCAGATTGGGTAGGACTGATCGTCCCCTCTACAGTTGTTTTAGCTGAGGAGTTCCTGTCTTAGAGAGGAAATTTGAGAAAGTCTTCTACTGGGGGTGATTGTGACCATATTCCCAGATGGTGGGTAAGCCCCTCATCCAGTCCCAACATTTTGAATGTCTGAGCTCTAGCTTCTTGTCTTTCCTCATGTAAAACTTAGCTCAATGGGGTAGGGTATCTGGGACTTGGGCTGGCTAACCGTGAAACTCTACCTTTGTCCAATGTGTACGAGTTACTGTGCAGGTACTGAACTCAGAAAGTGGAGTTCACCTCAGCTGGGTTTAATGTCTGCAGAGCTCTTCCTCTGGATATGCTGCTAGCAATGCTCATTGGGTCCTTCTCCTATGTTTGTATCTGGCCACTGGATGTTTCTGTTCTTACCTCTTAAGAGGGAACCTGGTAAAGACCACCATAAGACACTGCCCATGACTGTCCCTGAGCAACGTTTTGGAAGCTATATGTAATCCTGAGTTTACGGTTGCCTCTGCTGGGTTTAGTTGCACATGGAAAGACCTTGGCTGGCTTTTACCAGTACTGGGCTTGGGAAGCAAGCCAGTAAAATACTCAACATTTCTTGAGATTCACTTCCTGCCTCTGTATCCTGGTTGCTTGTGAGGCTTGGCCCCTGAAACAGCCTCTGGTAGAGTATAGAGGGTGGGACTAATCAAGCGTTGGTGGCTGTTGCTCCCAACCCATGACCCAAAGAGTGGGTCTGTCTTGAATTTTTTCACAGACCTCAGTAGGGCATGGCCACTAGAAGTCCAGTGGTTGTGGCCTCTAAAACCCAGAGATTTGGTCTTCCTGTGATCTGGGAAGTTTCTATGAAATCTCCTGTGAGGTGGAAACACCAATCATATTCTCTAGAAAGTGGGGGGGGGAGAGGGGAAGCTCTGGCCTCAACACCAAACAACTGAGTCACTATAACTCCCTGAGTCTTATTCCTTACCAAGGCTGCTTAGTTCTCAGCAGGGCCTAATCTCCATAGGATGGGGCAAAAGAGATTACTGAGTGTGGGACAATTGCTTTCCCCCAGGCTGCACAGAGGGGATTGCTCCACCCAAGAAAGATGGTGACTGCAGTATTAGAGAATGATTCAGCACAGGGTGTTCAATAGCTGTCCCCTGCTGTGTCTCTCCCAGGGCCACCAATTTCACAGTCTCTTCATGATACTCTGGTCCTCTCAGCCCTTTCTGCACCAGAGCCCAGTGTAAGTGGCTGTGTATAAAATTTTCTGCATTGGCCCTTTAAGGTTGCCTGCAGTACTGAGATATACTATCTCTTTCTCACAGACAAGAAATCTTGCCCCTTTTCACTGCCAAGTGCTACATGGACACTTCTTCCAGGCTCTGGTGGTCTAGGCTGGGGCATCAGACTTAGGGCTCAGGACCCTCACCTCTCAGGGAAAACCTCCCACAGCTAAGATGTCTTTCCAAACCCTCAGTGCCGTTCACTCCTGGGATGGAGACTGCCGCATTCCCATCTCCTGTGAGTGGAAGAACCAGTCGTATTCTCAAGAAAATGGAGGGTGGAAAGCCCCTTGATTCCTGAACAAGGCTGCTTACTTACCACAGGGCCCAATCTTTATAACATGGGCCCTTCTTACCAGTCTCAATGTGGCTTCTTTTGTGAACCCTTGGTTGTAGACTCCTCTTCATTTAGTCCCAAGTTGGTTTTTCAGTATAATTGTTCTTGTATTTATTTATAACTCCAGTTTGGTTCTGGGAGGAAGTGAGTAGAATGTCTGTCCATCTACTCCATCATCATCTTGAAAAAAAAGATAATATTCTTTATCTTATGATCTCTTTCACTGCATACTCTTTCAAATGGAAGAATGCCAAATTCAAGTTCAAATTCTTTATTTTATTTATTTTTCTCACCCATGCTCCTTCTACCAAGTTTAGCTTTTTTTTTTTTTTTTTTTTTTTTTCTGAAGTGAAAAGCAGAGAGGCAGAGACAGACTCCCACATGTGCCCAACTGGGATCCACTTGGCATGCCCACCAGAGGGCGATGCTCTGCCCATTTGGGGCATTGCTTCATTACAACAGGAGCCACTAGTGCCTGAGGCAGAGGCCATGGAGCCATCCTCAGCACTCAGGCCATTTTTTTTCTCCAATGGAGCCTTGACTGCAGGAGGGGAAGAGAGAGATAGAGAGAAAGGAGAGGGAGAAGGGTGGAGAACCAGATGGACGCTTCTTCTGTGTGCCCTAAATGTGAATCAAACTCATGACTTGCACATGCCGGGCTGATGTTCTACCACTAAGCCAGCTGACCAGGGCCTAGATTTTAATGAAGAAAAAAACAGTATACTATAAAATGGGTCAAATAAGCTAGTAATAAAAAAAATTTAGATTAATACCTTGGTAGTTCAGACTCTGTAAAGATGGATAAAACAAGGACAGTAATTTTGAAATTTGAAGATAGTTATTCAGTTACCATTCAGCCTCTTCTCCTTTCAACTAAACAGCACTAACTTTTTAGATTTTCCAGACAAGTCATATTTCTATCCTTTTTATAACTGTGGTTGGTCTTTTCTGGACCAACCAATTTCTTTACATCCTTCTCGGGTAATTTTCACAACTTAACAATGGCTTGTGTTTAATGGCAGAATGAGCCAAAGGAATTAAAGATTTATTTGGCTCTTGTTGGCTTGTATTACAACAGTGACAAAATGTTCTGGCTTACAGACAAGAGGAAGCAATAAATATAGCATGCCTGACCTTCAAAAAAGTTTTCAATTTTATTGTGAATACCACTTTATTCAAGAAGTCAGAAAGCTAATTATCTTTATTACATAATGGATAGGGTCATATAAAGCCTCACCCTTTCAATTCTAATTTTTGTAATCCTAAACCAAATAGGGTGGCCCTTTTCACCTATTTCCAAATCTTTGGAGACAGTCTGATTGATGTCTTTTTTGGTGCTCTCCTAAACTACAGCCTCTTAGATCCTGAACTCTTCTGGTTTACCTATTAACCAGAATGTACCTCTTCAAACTGAACTTTTCTGCTATTCGTCTTTATACCAAAATAACATCTTCACAGGTTTCACTTAAATTTTACCCAAAGGAATAAAAGAGGGGAAAGCAAAAAATAAAACAAATGAGGAAATTTCAAAACCACCAAGGTAAATTTTTAGTGTCCTTGGAACTTAAATCAGCAAGTTAAAACTGCTAATTTGAATATAATAAATTTGTCATTACCTTGATTTATATCTAAAACAGTTTACTAATTGTCATATACATTCCAAGATAGACTATTAAGAAGCAACAGAGGTGAAGTATTTGAGTGGTGATTTAGCACACCAAGGTTAATGTTGAATTTGAGCAACATACATTTAATACCCAATGTGCCATGTAGCCTCCTAAAACTTCGACTTCCTCAACTTGACACAATAAAGAAGTTGATTTTGATAATTCCAAGCTGCCTACCACCTTTAAAAATATGTGCTTTCTGGTACTATTGATTTGTTGCTTCACTTATTTATGTATTCATTGCTTGATTCTTGTTTGTGCTCTGAGCAGGGATCAAACCCAGAACTTCAGTTGGTCAGTAGATGCTCTAACCAACTGAACCACCAAGGCAGGGTCCTGGCACTGTTAATACTAGAGGCCAAAGAAATTATGCACTTGGTTACAACTTGGGGTCTTTAACTCTTTGCTGAGTATTTTTTTTATCTGCTCCCATTTGGAGGTGTTTCATTTTACAATAATCACAAATTCTGAACTAAATTGAATTCTTCTATATTAGCTAATTAAGTGTTTCTCTTAAATAAAAAAAAATTATGTGTCTTTTAGCATACTCATTCCAACTTGCATAAATAATGTTCTGGAAAGTGTCAAAAAAGTTTATATTTTTTTATCCTCAATATTTTTGATCAAAGGTTTTTCTTGAAAGCTTCATGAGGGCAAGAATTAGGTGTTCCAAGTGTCTTTAGGGCAGCCTTTATGATTTAGGGCAGTGTCCATTGTACCTTGGCTTTACTAATTTGAGACATGAGCAGCTTTGGAACTCAAGTTTCTGAGCCTAGAGTTCATGCCAGGACCACTAACACCAAGAATGGGGTTGGGTCAGGCTTCCACCCAGCTAGTTTAGTTGATAAGTGTGTTCTCTATAATAGTACCCATTTTCCCTATTGTGACCTGATTAATAAAATTAAGCTTTTTGAAATTAGTATAATATGGTTTCTATATGCAATACTGGAACCCATAGCATAAATAATTAGAATCAAAGCATAACTTTTTAACTCACAAGAGTGCAAGTGTGATGATGGAGATTGTTTAGCAAGTTGAGATAAGAAACTATTGTATTTTGTTTGTTTTTGTTCCCTAAGTATAAGTTTAGTATCATACAAGAAATGCACATTACACCCTTTTGATGTAATAATATTTTATATGAATTTGATTTGAATAAAGTCAATATGCAAATAATGCAAATATATTCTGTGTTTCATAAAACAAGGTGATGAATAGCAATTTCCAGACTTATTTAAGCATCCTGCATTTTATAACCTTTTATAGCAGGATAAATTAACACAATATAGTAAAACATGATGGCGGATCCAGAGAACATTAAGACTTTATGGGCATAGAAGTAAGAGTACTCTACATATAACATGAATTAAGATAAATCACTGATTTTCAAATTATTTACTAATCTTATTCTCTCTTCATAGCTACTCTACACATTTATCCTGATTTGGAACTTTTATGAAGTTTCAGTTGGGATTTCACTAAAATCAAAAAAGACAATAATGGTGAGCCCTGTCATATTTTATTATAGATCAGTGAAGCAGACAAAATAATTATAATGGATTGAAATAAGAGAAACATAACAGTTTCTCTTATTTGAATAGGATTCCTAAATCAAGCACCCAAAATTTAAAAGGCAAACGTAAATATGTGTGTGTCTGTATGTCTGTCTATGTAGAGAAAAAGAGAGAACGAGTAGGGACAGAGAGATAAGGGAAGGAAGAACAGAAGAGGCGAGGAAGAGGCATAACTGGGAAAGATAAAAGTGGAGCAATGTGCTTCAAACAATGAGATTTGGTCTGGAGGCTCATTTGTGAAAGTTAAATTAGAAGGAAGAGACAACGATGGCAATTATAAACCTCATTATTTTGAACAGTTAAGCAATTGTTCAAAGACACTAAAAGTGCTTAATGTTTTATGTGTTAGAAAAACATACAAAAGTTATTAAATTCAGAATTTATGTATGTAATATACATATATTACCAATTTATATTTCATTAAACAGAATATGGATTTTAAAGTATATGAAAAACATAATGAAAAATAGATATAGAAATCCATGATTAAATAACATAATAACATGACATTGTTAAGCACACAAATCCCCCCCTCTATATATATTATATATGCATGATTATACACCATATATATATTTAACCAGTGCTCTCATCATTATTGATATATGCTAGTATCATAGTAAATAATGTTAGCTGTTACTTTAAACAAAGTAATCATAAAATTTATTTCACTTTACCTAAGGAAAAAATGACACATTAGAAGTATAAACTTGAATATATGACTCCACCATGCTGAGCCACCTTTAATAAAGGAGACCATATATGTTAAGTTCTCAGCACAATAGCCAGCACAACTTTAGGGTCCAATATATTGTAGTCAACTTACTTGGAGCAAGGCCTGATATTTTTATGCTTTTACATAATGTTTTTTTATATATAGAAACCAACTTGCATCACCCAATCTTTACTTGTCAATCACAGGCTTATTTTGAAGAGTTTTCTGCCCATGAAAAAGATAGACTCAGTTCACTAATTCAATATGTATCTCTGTGTAAAGATTGTATTAAACACTAAGAAAAGTACTTAACCATCCAAAATATTGTACAGTTGATCTGCATTATTTATAAGTTCTGTATTTATTAGTTGTCTTGTTAAAATTTATTTGTAATCCCAAACCAGTCTACCACTTTAGAGCTCATTCCTGAACATATGCAAGAAATGGAAAATTTGAACCACCTGAAATGCACATTTCCAGCTGAGCACAATTTCTGCCTTCTCTTTTCAGATCTCAGAGTGCAGTAAAGTGTCCTTTTGGAGATCTGTTTAGGGCAGTGTTTTCCACAGTTTTGGTTGGCTATTTTGCTGTTTACAATGGCCCCCAAGTGTGGGGCTGAAGTGCTGTCTAGCGTTCATAAGTGTAAGAAGGCTATGATGTGCTTTATGGAAAAAGCATCTGTGTTGGATAAACTCCATTCAGACTTGAGTTATAATGTGCTATTGGCCTTGAAATCAATCTTAGTAAATCAACAGGATATGTTAAATAAGGTATTTTTAATCAGAAAGACACATAAAACAAGGTTATATGCTGATCAGCTGCTTAAACCAATATTTCCCTTAGAGTGATTGCTCCCTTAATTCAGTGTTTGCATTGACTTCATAGAACATAACTACTGAGAATAATAAGGACTGAATATATTTACCTTTAGAAAGACACAGTTTATCTGGGAAGATATACAGGGCTTGGCAAAAATAAGTTCACAGCAGATCTTAGAAACTAATGAACAACTGTAAACCTACTTTTGCCCCAGCCTGTATATATATGTAAGACAATATAAACAAAAGCATCAGAAACACTGATTGATAGAGATTGTGCAATATAATATTCATCAAGCCAATTATCCAAAGCTCAATGTTGGTCAAATAAGTTTGTAAAATATGACTTTTATATTTGCTCACTTACAGTTTGCATTGGGGGCTGGGCAGCACCAGGTATATGTGGTCTGTGAAATTGCAAATTACCTTCCTATTTGGGGTGAGCCATTGTTTTGCTAATGTTTGCTGGAGGAGAGGTTTTCCAGTCAGAAAGTTTTGAAAAGAGAAGAGGAGAAGAAGAAGAGGAAGAAAGAAGTCATGTTTGCAGAGTGAGAGCAGAGAGAATGCAGGGTGCTGAGAGAGAAGCCATGTTGGCAGGGAAGATCTGCAGATGGGGAACCAGAGCTGAGGGGCTTTTGCGAGCTCCACTGAGACTGGTGGCGGGGAGGGCTTTGATTCTAGGAGGAACTGGAGAAGATTCTCTTGGTTGTGGAACCAGGGAATGTGTCCGTGGCTTTGGGATCCTTGAGTGAAAGGGAAGTGTTTCCCGTGTGTTGCTCGTCGGTCAGTGCAAGTCTTGAATAAAGGAATGGCCTACCACTCTTTGACTCCACTGTTTCTTTACCATCTGCCCAAATCTAATGAGAACCTGCATGTGCATGGCCACGACGACGGCAACTACTGGCCATACACTCAGATCTGGTTCAGTTATCTGGAACATAATTTTAAGGCTGAAAATGAGAAAAGGCCTGTACATGGAAGAGCTTTGTTGACTCCCTGCCTCTCCCAGCTTGTGGCCATTTATCACCCTGGGCTCTACCTCCCACATATTAGATATGTTAGTAAGATATTAGAATTATGGCTATTAAAGGAGGGGTTGGGATAGTGATTTGAGAGGCACAGAAAGAACTGGCTAAATGTAAGAATGAATTAGCTCTGCAAGGAGACAATGGAAATAAGTCAGAGATGGAAAGAGCAAATGTTTAGTAAGCAAATATTTGCCACCCCTTGCAGAGACAAAGGGAGAAGGAGAGAATGTAAACAGAGAGGTCTGACTAAGTTTCTCCCCTGTCCACCACACCTAGCCCATATTCTTTCTATTATCACTGCTGATAGTTCTCTTTCTGGACTAGACTCTCTATTTAAACTTTTTTTTAGGCAGTGAATGGAAAGGTAAAAAGAAAAACGTCCTGAGTCTTCTATTTCTTAAAAATAATCAGCTCAAAATAATCTTTATTCTAAAGAGGCACATTTTTGGGTGACAGATTTTGCTCCCCTACAATATTCTGATTCAACAGTCTCCAAGTAGGCCTGCAATACAAGTGACTCCAATGCAGATGGTGTTCAGACAGTTTTACAAAGCACTGATTTAGAAGCACATAAAGATTTCTTCATTAGCAGTTTCTTCTTCTAAGATTAACACATGTTTTTCTAATTCCTGCCACCTGGACATTTTTTAATACACCTTGTAATTTTTGGAAGATTCAAAAGAAGGCTGAAAAATAACATGCACTCAAAATTAAAATGGAATTTAGAAGACACAGCGAGATTTACTTACTTGGAAATAAATTTTGTCAGCATTTAATATTAATTAATGTCTTCAGTATTATATTAGGTGCTAGGGGGAAAAGATTGAGAAAAAAAGATCCCTATTTTTTATGGAGGCCATCTCAGTCAAACAAAAATGTACTAAATGTTGTGTGAGATACCAGCCACAGGGTATATCAGAGGCTCATGGGAAAGTCTCATTTGGTTAGAAACTATTGTATAGGAAAGTAAAATTTTCTCTTGGGTCTCTTATGAATTCTTCCAAATTATGCTGAAAAATTTAAATATGTGTGTCATACATAACTTATTTTGCCCATTTGAACTGTAATCATCTAGTTCACAAAGTACAAAAAAAAATGTGCCCAACAAATCTTGGTTTCAAAAGAACAGAATTTCTTTTGTTTTATTAAGTGAGAGGCAGGGAGACAGAGACAGACTCCTGCATGTCTCCCAGTGGGGATCCACTGAGCAAGCCCCCTATCAGACAATGCTCTGCTCTGTTGTATTGCTGTTCTGTTGCTCAGCAACCAAGCTATTTTAGCACCTGAGGTGAGGCCATGGAGCCATCCTTGGCACTCAGGGCCAACTTTGCTCTAACTAATCAAGCCATGGCTGCAGGAGGGGAAGCAGGAGGGAGAAGGGTAGAGAAGCAGATGGCTGCTGCTCCTGTGTGCCCTGGCCAGAAATCGCACCAGAACTTCCACATGCCAGCCTGACACTCTACCACTGAGCCAATGGGCCAGAGCCAAGAACTGAATTTCTAAGTTCCAAATGATTATTATACTGAATTGCTTATCAAAAACAATAAATCACTGATTCAAGTTCTATACTGAACTATAGTATTGTTTGGCTTTTTTTTTTAATTTTTTATTTATTTTTTATTTATTCATTTTAGAGAGGAGAGAGAGAGGGAGAGAGAGACAGAGACAGGGGGGAGGAGCTGGAAGCATCAACTCCTGTATGTGCCTTGACCAGGCAAGCCCAGGGTTTTGAACCGGCGACCTTAGCATTTCCAAGTTGACGCTTTATCCACTGCGCCACCACAGGTCAGGCTATAGTATTGTTTTTAAGTACATGGTCTGTTTTCCTCCTAATATTCAAATATCTACTGTAGCTCTGACACATTTTTCTATGTTAATAAAAAAATTAAGAATTTATTAGTGGGAGAATACAGGATCCACAGACATTCTTTTTTTCCTGTCCCTGGTTTTACTTCTAAATCATCACTATTAAATTAGACTATTAGCCCTGGCCGGTTGGCTCAGTGGTAGAGCGTCGGCCTGGGGTGCAGAAGTCCTGGGTTCGATTCCCGGCCAGGGCACACAGGAGAAGCGCCCATCTGCTTCTCCACCCCTCCCCATCTCCTTCCTCTCTGTCTCTCTCTTCCCCTCCCGCAGCCGAGGCTCCACTGGAGCAAAGATGGCCCGGGCGCTGGGGATGGCTCCTTGGCCTCTGCCCCAGGCGCTAGAGTGGCTCTGGTCGTGGTAGAGCGACGCCCCGGAGGGGCAGAGCATCGTCCCCTGGTGGGCAGAGCATCGCCCTTGGTGGGCGTGCCGGGTGGATCCCGGTCGGGTGCATGCGGGAGTCTGTCTGACTGTCTCTCCCTGTTTCCAGCTTCAGAAAAATACAAAAAAAAAAAAAATTAGACTATTAAAGAGATAATCATTAAGATTGGTTTATCTTTAGCTGCTATGCCCAAACAGTTTTTGTCAGACGGCCATGTCAAATAAGCAGAGCAAATAATTCTAAAATAATAATAATAATAATACTTTTATTGCAAATAAAGAACCTGTTTTCTCCTGGGCAAAGTCTGTGGTCTGTAACCTTGCTAACTCAAGAATTATGAAGACTGTTCTGTTTTTGTTTATGTCTCAAATACCAAATAATATGCCACAGAAAAGAGCACAATCTAAAGTGCTTCAGGAAAAAATAATTTCTGGTGTATTTCTACAGTTAAAAATAAATAAATGTTGGAGTCTTTGGTTGATAAGACACTATAAAGAGGCGGCACTGATGAAAATATAAAAGCAAAAGAAGTGTAGAAAGAAACCGCAGCCACACTGAGAAGTATAATTTATAAAAGCTGCCAGGGCAGCCAATAACACTCTGCTGTTACCCTGCTGTCTGCTGAAAGGTCTGGAAATTACTCCTGCTCCAGGAGTTCTGATCTTAAAAGGGTTTTCTACATATGGCTAGAAGAATAGTTTTCTCTTCAAAGCAAGGTTAAATATGGCACAATTTCTTATTTTTGTTCAAACTGATAGATTAGATAGCTCAGCTCTAACAGAAAACATTACTGCAGCAATGGTGTTGGAAGGGCACAATGTTTATTGGTTCCCATCCTAACTTATCCGGGTGGAAGCCAATAATTATTTCCATTTGAATGCCAATTACTTAGGTAAAGCAAGACCTGTATACCCACTTTCATCCCATAAAAAAAAAAATTAAAGTTGTACTTGTATCACTTAATTTCTAGTGGTCATAGGGGCTGGGGGTTTATCATTTGGATTATAAAGCAAACAAAATAGCGGCTCTCTCAATGCACGCATAAAACTCTAACAAGAGAATGAAAAATAATATTTTAAATGAAGGCCTCGGTTTCCACATAGATAAGCCAAACTATAAATTTGGACTTTAAATTCTATTCCATATTCTAGTCAGAATCATTCTGTGTCCTTCACTACAATCTTTACTTCCAATTGATAAGACAATTTTTACCATTGTGTTTAATGCATATTAAATAAATAATAGCTATTAAAATCCTGGAACCATATTAAAATATTGTTTTAAAAAACTTTTTATTTATAAACACAGGAAAAAAATTATAATAAATTTTATGTGTATTTTGTTTTAAATATAAATATTGCAGAACATTATGTTCTCACATTTTAAGGAAAAAGAAAACAAAAACTTACATTTTAATATTAAAATATATTTCAAATTGAAATCTGAAATACAATAGTATAATTATACAGACACCTTTTATAAGTGATAACACATAATTGAATGGCTCCTATACCAGAAGAACCGCAAATATGAAAAAAGACAAAGAGCTTAATTTATTCTGACTAATCAGGATTGATGTTAATTAAAGAAGAGTGCAAGATAATGACTTCTCATTACTACCTGTTAGATGGAAAGAGATTGTTCTTCTTCTAAGTAAAATAGCAATTAAGTAACTTTTGAAAAAAGATGTATTTTCAGAAGACTTTCTTCTATAATTGGTGAAGTATTTGCATATAGGTCTTTTTATGAAACCACCTAAAAAATGAATTTCATCAAAGGCTGTTTATAGTCTTTACTATTTGTCATGTTTTGTTAGGTATGCAAAAGATAAAAACATTATATTTGACTAGGTGGTAATCAGAACAAAATTGATTTGCATTATTCTGTGGAACGTTTCACATTAAATATGTGGATGTAGAAGGGGCCACACACTAAACCTGACTGTTACAGGAACACAGGAAGTGACTCCTGGAGAACAACAAACACTCAGACTAGGTGCTGGAGGAAGTGGATTTATTTGCCAGAGAAAAAGGTGACCTAATAGGCATCAAAGCACAAGCTCCCCAAAGTTAGTTTTCTTACATCTTATATACCTTTACAGTTCTCATGCACAAGGTGAATGATTCCTTTGTTTGTAGCCTCATGTGCTTCTAGTGACTAAGGGAGGGGAGGGGGCATGAGGGGCAGTTTTGGACCATTTGTTCGAGCCATTTACATATCCTGTTTTTCTTGCTATGTGTTGCAAGCAGTTTCAGGAAGTGATAAGGAAACTGCAGGGCTGCGGTTTGCTAATCTAACTTGATTGATTTAGTCATTCCTTCAGGTTTTCTCCTTTCTCATGACAAGCTCAGGGGAGGCCTTCATGGTGGCTTTACCAACTTAGAGACCTAAAGTAACTACATAGAATGGTACATGTAAAGCCAGTAGCAACGGCCACCATCACAGCCTCCTGGCCCATGCAGGTTCGCATTAGATTTGGACAGTGTGAAGCCAGCATCCACAGCCACCATCACAGCCGCCTGGCCCATGCAGGTTCGCATTGGATTTGGACAGCTGGAAATGAAACAGCAGAGCCAAAAACTGGTGGGCCATCATTTTTAATCCTAGCTTGCACCCAGCGGGCAAGTATAAACACACACTATGCTCCAAAACTCACTCACATTCAGTGCTCACAAAACTACTGGCTTATCCGAGTTTCCTAGAATCAAAAGTTTCTAGCTCACCAGATTTATTCACCTTTGTTCCCCATCTCCTTTCTTCTTCCTGCACAAACCCTGCACAAACTGGCTGCTCACTCAACACTCCACCATCTTGGCTGCTTCTCCTGGCCTACTCCATATGGCCCCTTTCTGCTCTCCTCTCTGCTCTCTCCTCTAATACTAATCTCAGGAACTGAGAGAGAACAAACTCCCAGTCTACCCCCATTTTATAGTATAGAAATTGTTGGGCAGATAAAATATATTATGCTCACTTTGTTAAAGATGGCGTTGCCCAGGTGAAATTAATGTATGTCTCTGTGGGTAGGCAGGATCTTTGTAGCCTGGGGCTTGGTTTTGGGATTAAGCCTTTCCCACCCTTTTTGATGTGGGGTGGTACAATCCCATCATGTCCCAGATAAGTGACTTTGTATTAGAGACTTCCCTATTTTGTATATTGGATTAGAGGTTGTGAAGCTACAATATAAAATAGGGGCAGAGTAGGAGCTTGCTCTCTTGGTTCCTGGGATGATTAGCATGAGAGAGCAGAGGGAGCAGAGCAGAGAGCAGAAAGAGGCCATGTGCCCAGGAGAAGCAGCCAAGATGGCGGAGTGCTGAGTGAGATGCTAGTTTGTGCAGAGTTTGTGCAGGGAGAAGGAAGGAGATGGGGAACAGAGGTGAATCGAGTCTGGTGAGCTAGAAACCTTTGATTCTAGGAAACTCAGATAAGTCAGTAGCTTTGTGAACACTGAATGTGAGTGGGTTTTGGAGCCCAGTGTGTGTTTTTACTTGCCTGCCGGGTGCAAGCTAGGATTAAAGAAGATGGCCCATCAGTTTTTGGCTCCGTTGTTTCTTTACCGACTGTCTGAATCCAATGCGAACCTGCATGGCCCTGGCTTCTGGCTTTACAGAAATCAAAACCTTTAATCCAATATACAAAACAAGGAAGTCTCTAATACAAAGTCACTTATCTGGGGGATGATGGGATTGTACCCCCAAATCAAAAAGGGTGGGAAAGACTTAGTCTTAAAACCAAGCCCCAGGCTACAAGCATCTTGCCTGCCCACAGCTCGCCCCCAAAACACATTAATATGACCTGGGCGACAGGCTTCCATGTGGGCAGCACCATCCTTAACAAAGTGAGCATAATATATTTTATCTGCCCAACAGACGGACAGTAATAAAACAATGGAGCCAAGAACTGGTACACTGTTAGCTTTAATCCTAGCTTGCACTCGACAGGCAAGTAAAAACATACACTAGGCTCCAAAACCCACTCACATTCAGTGCTCACAAAGCTACTGACTTATCCAAGTTTCCTAGAATCAAAGGTGTCTACCTCACCAGACTTATTCACCTCTGTTCCTCATCTCCTTCTCTTTGCACAAACTCTGCACAAACTGGCTTCTTCCTCAGCACTCCGCCATCTTGGCTGCTTCTCTGGCCTCTTCCATGTGGCCTTACTCTGCTCTCCTCTTTAATGCTAATCTCAGGAACTGAGAGAGCAAGCTCCCGGTCTGCCCCACTTTATAGTGTAGAAATCAAAACCTTTAATCCAATATACAAACAAGGAAGTCTCTGATACAAAGTCACTTATCTGAGACATAATGGGATTCCTCCTGAGAGTGCATCACCCACACCACGCAGTCAGTCCAGGCTGTGGAGAAAAACTTAGTCTTAAAACTAAGCCTTAGGCTATAACGACCTGACCTGCTTACAGCCTGTCCCCCACACCCAATGCAAACTATAAACGAGCAAATATATATATCATATTTATAAACTGTTTTGATCAACATTCTACTTCTTTTGCTCACTTCACAACCTAAAGCACAGGTATTCCTGCATAAGGAAATTAAGCACATTACACATTGTTGGGCAGATAAAGTATATTATGCTCACTTTGTTAAATATGACGCTGCCCATGAGGAGGCTGTTGACCATGTGATAATAATGTGTGTTGGTGGCAGGCGGTGGGCAGGCAGGATCCTTGTAGCCTGGGGCTTGGTTTTGGGATTAAGCCTTTCCCACCCTTTTTGATGTGGGGTGGTACAATCCAATCATGCCTCAGAGAAGTGACTTTGTATCAGAGACTTCCCTATTTTGTATATTGGATTAAAGGTTTTGAATCTACACTATAAAATGGGGGCAGAACGAGAGCTTGCTCGCTCTTGGTTCCTGAGATTATCTTTAGAGGAGAGAGCAGAGCAGAGAGCAGAAGGAGGCCACATGGAGTAGGCCAGGAGAAGCAGCCAAGATGGCGGAGCACTGAGTGAGATGCCAGTTTGTGCAGAGTTTGTATCTGGGATAAGGAAGGAGATGGGGAACTGAGGAGAATAAGCCTGGTGAGCTAGAAATCTTTGATTCTAGGAAACTCGGATAAGTCAGTAGCATTGTGAGCACTGAATGTGAGTGGGTTTGGAGCCCAGAGTGCATTTTTACTTGCCCGCCGGGTGCAAGCTAGAATTAAAGATGACAGCCCATCAGTTTTTGGCTCCGTTGTTTCTTTACCGACTGTCCAAATCCAATGCGAACCTGCATGGGCCAGGTGGCCGCTGTGATGGCAGCCCTGTCTACTGGCTTTACACACATATTACAACAACATGACAAATCATACAATTTCAACAATTAAAAGATACATTTCGGCCCTAGCCAGTTGGCTCAGTGGTAGAGCGTTGGCCTGGCATGCAGGAGTCCCAGGTTCGATTCCTGGCCAGGGCACACAGGAGAAGTGCCCATCTGCTTCTCCACCCCTCCCCCTCTCCTTCCTCTCTGTCTCTCTCTTCCCCTCCTACAGCTGTGGCTCCATTGGAACAGAGTTGGCCCAGGCACTGAGGATAGCTCTATGGCCTCTGCCTCAGATGCTAGAATGGCTCTGGTTGCAACAGAGCAATGCCGCAGATGGGCAGAGCATCGCCCTCTGGTGGGCATGCCAGGTGGATACTGGTCGGGCGCATGTAGGAGTCTGTCTGACTGCCTCCCCGTTTCCAACTTCAGAAAAATAGGAAAAAAAAAAGTACACTTCACCAATCTTTGAGCACTTTGCCAAAAGTGCAAAATGTCCTTGGCCTTCTTTCTAGCCATAAGAAAAGCTTCCCGGGGCAGGGGAGTGCTTCCAGCAAAGCCGCCCCCCCACCCCCATCAGAGTATTTCACATTGTCCAAAATCTGTAAGTCCATCCAACAAAGGAGCCAGTGCTCACCCTGGTCATAGTCCAGGAATCAGTCCACGCACATGGGGCCTTAGCCAACCCTCATCCCTGCCATCCTGGCAGGTCTTACATTGTCCCAAAGAGAAGCACGTGGCAATGGCAATCAGCATTTCCATCTCTGATCTGGAGAGCTTGATGGCATCTGACCCTATCTTCCAAAATTGCAGACTTACCAGGAGCATAGCAGGTACTCCTTACTGGTGAGCTCTCACCTTCTGGAGACTGTGGATCGCAATTCCAGGCTGATTCTCCTCATCCTCCAAAGATGAACTGAAAACACCAGCTTCTGCTGCTGGAATCAAGTCCCAGGATGTCACCGCTTTCTGCTCTTGCAGACTCAGTCCCAGCCATAGCCCCAGCCTCCTGCCGCTGCAGGCTCTTCACAACGTCCAGGGCAATTTGCAACTCAGGAATCTGTGATTTCTCCTCCAGTAGCTGCTGTATTTCCAAGTGAATCTTGGTAACCAGATTGGCCTCCTTCTCCGGTGCTTGCTCCAGCTCCATGGCCAGCATCTCTTTCACCCACATTTGATCCAGCTCCTTCCACTGCTCAGTTTGCAGGTCCTGAGCAGCCTCTTGCACAGAGCTCTTGGTTTCCTCAGGCATGGCTGTAAAAATCAGCCACCCTATGGACCCCAAAAGGACAGCCATGGGGAACCATAACAGCAACCAGTCCTCTACTCCACCGCTCAAAGGTGGTGGTGGTTCCATACTGAACTGTATCAAATCCTGCCACAGACTATGCCAAATGTAAAGCCAGTAGCCACAGCCACCATTATAGCCGCCTGGCCCATGCAGGTTCGCATTAGAGTCAGACAGATGGTAATGAAACAATGGAGCCAAGAACTGGTGGGCCATCACCTTTAATCCTAGCTTGCACCCAGCGGGCAAGTAAAAACACAAACTAGGCTCCAAAACCCACTCATTCAGTGCTCACAAAGCTACTGACTTATCTGAGTTTCCTAGAATCAAAGGTTTCTAGCTCACCAGCCTTATTCACCTCTGTTCCCCATCTCCTTTTCTTTGCACAATCTCTGCACAAACTGGCTTCTCCCTCAGCACTCTGCCATCTTGGCTGCTTTTCCTCTCCTCCACATGGCCTTACTCTGCTCTCCTCTCTAATGCTAATCTCAGGAACAGAGAGAGCAAGCCCCCGGTCTGCCCCACTTTATAGTGTAGAAATCAAAACCTTTAATACAATATACAAACAAGGAAGTCTCTGATACAAAGTCACTTATCTGAGGCATAATGGGATTCCTCATAAGAGTGCACCACCCACATCATGCAATAGTCAAGGCTGTGGAGAAAAGCTTAGTCTTAAAACTAAGCCTTAGGCTATAACAACCTGACCTGCTTACAGCCTGTCCCCCACACCCAATGCAAACTATAAGTGGGCAAACATATATATCATATTTACAAACTTATTTGACCAACAGTATGAAATAAAAACTTTCTGAATAATAGCAATTTATGGCAGGTAGTCATGTTCTGGGGCAGTGTCTTTCCTGCTAAAGGTTAATCTTTATGTTAACTGAGCCCGTATTATTGTCTTTTTGCATCTATGATAACATACCTTTGGACTGTCAGGGTAATTTTCTTTTTCCAGACCCTTCAGGGCACAATAACCCCCAGAGTAGGAGACCACAAGGCCTCATTGTTATTGTTATCATGTTAATTGTTAACTGTTAAATATCTTATACCCATCTATGTGGATGTCTATTTATTCCTTTTACTTATATCCAATCCCATTATGCCTCAGATAAGTGACTTTGTATTAGAGATTTCCTTGTTTGTATATTGGATTAAAAGTTTTGATTTGTATACTATAAAGTGGCACAGACCGGGAGCTTGCTCTCTCTCAGTTCCTAAGATTAGCATTAGAGAGGAGAGCAGAGAAAGGCCACGTGAAGGAGAGGAGAAACAGCCAAGATGGCGGAGTGCTGTGGGAGAAGCCAGTTTGTGCAGAGTTTGTGCAGAGAGAAGGAGATGGGGAGCAGAGGTGAATAAGTCTGGTGAGCTAGAAACCTTTGATTCTATGAAACTCGGATAAGTCAGTGGCTTTGGGAGCCTTGAATGGAAAGGGACGTGTTTTCCCACTGTGTGTATTTCTTGCTCGCCGGGTGCAAGCTAGGATTAAAGCTAATGGCCCACCTGTTCTTGGCTCCATTGTTTCATTACCTTCTTTCCGAATCAAGTGTGAACCTGCATGGGCCAGGCAGCTGTTGTTTTGGCTGTGGCTACTGAGGCCCTATAATCCCCATCTTTAATTTTTAAAATCCTTTTAAGAATAGTTTATCTTATTAGGCAGTCTCTCCCATGATAATCTCTTTTAGATTATTTGAAAGCCAGCCATTTAGGAATCTAAATTACTCATACTAAGTATTTTCCCCTTTGCCATATACAGAAACTTAATTGTTAGACAAATAAGTTTGTAAAATTTGTATTTCTTGACTTTGCTCACTTTTATTGTTAAAAAAAATGGCGCTGGACAGCCACGTGTGTGCTTGCCTTCAGAGCAGGGCAGCTGATTGCAAATTGTGGATTGCATTCCTGCTTGGGAGGGATCATTATTTTTCTAATGTTTGCTGGAAGAGGGGTCTTCGTGGGCCCAGCCAGTTTTGTAGGGAGAGAGAGAGAATGCAGAATGCTGAGGAAGAAGCAGTTTTGCAGAGAGAGAGAGAAGTTCTGCAGTTTTGCAGAGAGAGAAGATGCGGAACCAGAGCTGAGGGGCTTTGCAAGCTCCGCTGAGACTGGTGTAATCTTTGATTCTAGGAGAAACCAGAGAAGATTCTCCTGGTTGTGGAACTGGGGAATGTGTTAGTGGCTTTGGGAGCCCTGAATGAAAGGAAAGTGTTTTCCCTGTGTGTTTGCTCATCGGCCGGTGCAAGACTTTAATAAAGGAATGGCTCTACAGTTTTTTACTGTCTGTCCAAATTCAATGAGAACTTGCATGACTACAATGGTAGCAGCCATTGGCCTTACATTAATCATGACAGTGATATCCCATTATATTTACAATTCTCACTTGCATTCAAGAGGAGGTAATTCCCACCAGGGGGTACAATTATTGGGCCAAACTTAGAATTTTGCCTGCTTTATTATTGACATATTAAATATTACTAGAATATTTCTCCTTTAAAATGAGTCTGAGAATATAATGCAGATATATGTTGAAATTTCTTCAAACACCTCATTTAAAATTATCATTGAGTGAATACATTGTAGACAACAATATTTGAATTTTTTTGAGGATTCAGCACCTCATCTCAGCAATTTATCCAAGTTGTCTTTTCCAGATATTTATATTTTGGCAGAATAAAATACAAGTATCAGAGAAAAGAAAAACAACAACTACAAAATTATAAAATACTCTACCCTAAGCCTTGTATATAATGCTTCTGATACAAGTTAAACTATGGAAGAATCACACACACACACGATAGTGTAAAGTTAGAAAGAAATTTCAAGAAAACAATGATTATTTATTCATTACTAGTATTAGATCAACAGAGAAAATAATTGCCTACCAAATAATAAGAGTATATTATATATGTACACAGAGACCAAAAAACAGGTATGCAAAATAATGATATTAATAATAAAACACTATTTGCAAAGCCAAAGGAAAATACATCATGGATAGTTTTGATTTTGATAGGAACAAAAAAAGTTTATACTTAACAGGATTACCTTAATCAAAATTAGGTAAATTGGTAAATAAAATAATGGCTAATTTATTTTACTTATGGGAAAACAGTTATCATGAAAAATACGAGGCCAAGAGAAAAGAAAAACCACTATTTTAGAGACTTTTTCCTTCAGGAAAGGGTAAATGGAAATGTTACTGGTGAAGCAACAAAACCTCGATTCTTGTCTTGCTCGAGAGAAAGAATTCAGTCAAGAGACAAAGTATAACAAACAGAGCAAGGGTTTATTGGCCGTGCAGAAATGCACTCAGGAAGGCCTGAGCAGGGAACTTACTTGTGAGAATAAGTGCCCTGATTAGTCACAGAATTTAGGTATTTATGGCTTTATTTTGTGGACTTTGCCATTATTATTTTTTTCTTTCTGGCTTTCTTCTCTTTTAGTTGTCTTCATTGTATGGCTATGGGGCTGATACCCTATCAGGGAACTAGCGACCATCAGTTTGAATGTAGTGAGGTAGATCCTGAATACCTGAAATACATGGGGGCAATTCATCCCTCCCCTTTTTTTTGCCTGTCCTGGTTCATGTCTAACTACTTAAACTAACAGAAGAATTAATTGTAAGAAAATCTATTCAACTAAATGAAGAAAAAGAATCAAATCACAGGAGTTAATTGAATTAAGTAAGGTTAGAAATTTGGGAAAATATATTCAGGTCAAAAAGTCTTACAGAAAAACAGCACAAAGAAGAAGGAGATAATAGAGTTGCAAAATAATTTATATTTTGTTTCTACAAAATGAAGTGGAATCTGACCAAGTAGAACTCAAGTCTCAGTTAAGAGTGAACTGCACATTTACCTCTCACAGGGAACTTGATAACATAGTCTTTATCTCATGACAATGATTTATGAGAAAAAAATATTTTATAAGCAAATTAAATCTGTGTGAGGGAACCTGGTCAAATCAGGCCCATCTTAAAGAATAAACCTAGAAGTATTCAGAAGTTTTGTGTAGAAGGTAAAGAATAAGATCAGATAAATATAAGATCAAAACATGATTTATACATAAAACAATTTGATTAAGCTTATAAACCTATGGGATTTCAGATACTGAATGTGCTTATAGTTGCTGCCATTGATTTAGTTATGGTCAATACTATTGAATCAAATAGTCTAATAACACATTGTTTCATTGGTTCTTCCCTTGGGCTTTACTTCTTTAAGGAACTTTGTTCTGAGAAGAATAAGAGGACATTCTATTGGCATTCATTGTAACCAGACTGTCATAATTTGCTGTTCCTAATATCCATCAGGGAGATACAGGAGTAGAATGGAAAACACTGAAAGAAAAGAATAGATAAGAAAAAAAGATCCTTCTAAAAAATGAGATATCCTCATTATTTTGAAAAAATATACTGTCTAAATTATCAATGCATTTCCATTGCTGTGCAGAAAAATGTCCTCCCAAAGATGTCTTTGTCTTAATCCTGGAACCTATAACTATGTTACATAGCAAATGGGACCCTCCAGATGCTATTAAAGTTAAACACATTTTTTTTGTAATGTTTATTTTATTGATTTTAGAGAGAAAGGAAGGGAGAGAGAGAGAGAGAAACAGAAAAATTGATCTGTTCCTGTATGTGCCCTGACCAGGGATTGAACCAGCAACCCCTGCACTTTAGGACAATGCTCTAACCAACTGAGCTATCTGGCCAGGGCTAAAAACCTTCTAATGGATGGTTATTTATCTTATCTATTCATGGGTCCTTGAAAACAGGAATCTTTTGCTGCAGTCAGAGAAAGAGATGTGGTTTAAAAAAAGAAGAATCAGAGAGATATAACATTGTTTTCTTAGAACCTTAAGGAAAGGAATTACCAGCCAAAGAATGAGTGTGGCCTCTAGAAGCTGGGAATGTCAAGGAAACGTTCTCTTCTAGACCTTCCGGAGAATAACTCAGCCCTTCTAATATTTTAATGTTAACTCAATGAGACCTGTGTCTGACTTCTAACCTGCAATATTGTAGGATAAGAAATATGTGATGTTTCTGACACTAACTTTATGATAATTTGTTACAAGAGCAATATAAAACTATTATAATAACTAATTAAATTTTGTAAACAATATTTAACTAGATTGAAAAATAGTTCTTTCAGTAAAGGAGCAAAAGATAGTGTAAAAAAATAAGCAGTTGGCCCTGGCCGGTTGGCTCAGTGGTAGAGCGTCGGTCTGGTGTGCAGGAGTCCCAGGTTCGATTCCCAGCCAGGGCACACAGGAGAAGTGCCCATCTGCTTCTCTACCCCTCCCCTTCTCTTTCCTCTCTGTCTCTCTCTTCCCCTCCTGCAGCCGAGGCTTCATCAGAGCAAAGTTGGCCCCAGGCTCTGAGGATGGCTCCAGGGCCTCTGTCTCAGGTGCTAGAATGGCTCTGGTGGCAACAGAGCGACGCCCCAGATGGGCAGAGCATTGCCCCTGGTGGGTGTGCCGGGTGGATCCCAGTCGGGCGCATGCGGGAGTCTGTCTGACTGCCTCCTCGTTTCCAACTTCAGAAAAAAAAAAAAGGCAGTCAAGAGAGCAAGCCAATTACTGCTCCCTTCTGTCCTCCCATCCTAACCAATATCTATTTCAACACCTCCATTAGGTTAATTGTCCTCTCAGGACACTTAAAATATATAGAGAACTGAACTCAGTGGGAAATGCCTGAGCTGAGAATCCAATGAATTCGGGTTTAACTTCTTTCTTTGTCACATGAAAGACTTGTGAGACTGAGAAAAGTATTTAAAGAACCCTCAGTTTCTTTTTGCTAAAGATGGTTATGTCAAAATAATCAAATGAGTGAATTTTTAAATAATAGTACATCTTAACTGAGTAAATTTTAGTTGTTTATTATCATTGTCACTTTTCTAGGGAGTTACGTAAATCATAGAGAATTTATATGTCTAGTCCAAAGTTCACATGAAGAAACCACAGGGTAAGGACTATTTCAGTAACAAACCTCTATTTGATATATAACGTAATTTGGCTCAAAGAAACTGTTACCGTTCACTATTTTTGTTTTTTTTGCCTTGAAAATCTTCCAGATTCTCATCAACATTTAAAGTCTAGGAATAAACTTGTCTTTATCTATGGACAAACCTTAAAATAATCTTTTGCTAGATATTGTTTGGTTTATTATTGGCTCAAAAAGTGAAATTTTCAAAGTAAAATTTCCTAGATGTTAGTTAACATCATCTATGGAGAATTACAAAAATATAATTTAAAAAGGCGATCATCGCCTGACCAGGCAGTGGTACAATGGATGGAGTGTCGGACTGGGATGCGGAGGACCCAGGTTCGAGACCTCGAGGTCACCAGCTTGAGCGTGGGCCCAAGGTCGCTGGCTTGAGCAAGGGGTTACTCAGTCTGCTGAAGGCCCACGGTCAAGGCACAAATGAGAAAGCAATCAATGAACAACTAAGGCATCACAACAAAAAACTGACGATTGATGCGTCTCATCTCTCTCCATTCCTGTCTGTCTGTCCCTATCTATCCCTCTCTCTCTGACTCTCTCTGTCTCTGTAAACAAAATAAAAAATAAAAAAAGGTGATTGTCACTTTTTAAAACTATTTGGTTTTTAATAGGTTAGCTTTAATAAATGTAAACTTAGGAATGAGTCAATTATAAAATAAATAATTGACTCATCACTGATTTTCAAAAAAAAACTTCATTTTTACTTATAAATTTGTAAGTCACAAATATTAACTTGCTGACACATACATTGAAAGCAAATCTCAGCAAGCTGGATAGCCAGTTTCGAGATTGGAACATGTGGCAAATAAGCACTTCATTTTCTACAACCCAGCTGGATTTGAAACTCAACCTGTAGAACAACAGAGGGAGTTGTTTTAATAACATGGAGAGTGCAAGACCTGTCCTGGGAGCCTCCCTAATAAATCATCTCATCTCATATTCTTTGTCAAAACCTTAAATGAATTAAGTGTTTGGCTCACTGATAAGGGGGTTGCACCAAAAGTAATTGAATGTGGTAATCGAAAATTTGTTAAACCTGTCACTGCACGTCATGATCGGTGTCAATTCCAACACAGCACAATTAGCTTATAATAGTTATAGTTGAATCAAGTCCCTGTTAAGGTTCAGTGAGTAATGCGTACTCTTCTG
Source organism: Saccopteryx bilineata (assembly GCF_036850765.1). NCBI lineage: Eukaryota > Metazoa > Chordata > Mammalia > Chiroptera > Emballonuridae > Saccopteryx > Saccopteryx bilineata. The sequence goes on from NC_089497.1 coordinate 35,517,858, forward strand.
CCAATTAAATTAGACTCCAAATAGATACACAGGATAAAGGTTGCACACGTATATGGTGTAAATAAGGCATAACATAGGATTTATGGTGTGCTAAACCTGTTTCCTGAAGCCATGTGGGCTAAATAGCTTTCATTACTGCTTTTTAACAGCAGACATGTCATATATCAGGCCAGGGCCTAAAAACAAAAACCTATTTAACTCTGGCCCCTGGCTTATGATCAATATGTTAAAAGTAAATAATCAGATATGTAAATATTAATAATATACTCTCCCCTTGCCACATAAGAGTACTAAAAATTACAAGAAAGAAAGACAAACAAACCCTATTGTGCTTTAAATTTTAGAAATAAAGGTTTGGGGAGACAAAGATACCCCATCATGCCCTACTATTTTTAATTAAAATTGTATGGTTATACTCAGAAAAAATTTTACTACAGGGTTTATGCAATGATGGAAATTATTTGAAACCGTTGATAATCATATATTTATTTGCAAAGAAATTAAAGTTATATTAGTTTTTGTTTGTGTGTATATATGTGTACACTTAAAAAGTTTTAGGTGAAGATACGTGATTTAGGAGATGACTTGAAATTGCCATAAATATGTAACTCAGATAGAAACAAATACAATTATGTAAATGTCAGCTACTTTATAGTTACAACGTCTACAAAAGTCTGAAAATTTAATGTCTATTGATTCAAGGATTATCTATATTTCGATTATGCTCATGAAATGTAAAAAACTTAGACTGTTGGGACTAAGCATTTGATTAGTTTAGTTAAGGTAAACCTTACAAGTGGACTAGAATGTTCATATTTCCCACCAAGATTATCTCCTCAGTATCACGGTTTTTGAAAAATCAAATAATTATAATGTTTTATGGTCAATATGTCATGAAAGCAAAAGATGCTACTGTCGTAATGAATATTTAATTTAATTCAAGCTAAATTAAAAGTGGATCAAACACTTTGAATTTCTTAAAACTGGATTCCTTATCTCTTTTAGACTATATATTTGGGAAAATATTAAATATTGATAAGTTTTTTCCCCCTACCTGCCTCTACTACCATTTTATAGATTTTGTTTATTTCTGTCATTTCAGCATATCTTCATCATCTAACACATTATAGAATTTTCAGGGATTGCCTTCTACATTGATCATTTCCTGTTGCCTAATAGCCAGCCTCCTTAAACTTAACAGTATAGCTACAAATCTAGTACAGAACTGACTGCTTCTAGGAAATCTTCACGCAGATAGCTAACCTTACCCTTCTGGATTTTGCTACTTGCAATAAAAAACATGATGATTCTTGATAAATGCCCTAATATTTTTCTGATAACTACTTCTGGCATGTTTTGAAGTATTTCAGTTAGAATTGAGCCAATAATTTCTGTGGCATATTGACTTTGAAGTTAATTTTTATTTTTATCTATTGATAAAAATGTGTCATTTTATTTGAGATTTTGTCCTGAGTAGCTTATATAGAAGGTAAAAAATATTTGTTACTTAGAAAGCTGATTCAGAACCTATGATACTTATGTATAATTGTGCCTCCTACTTTTTATTTGAGGCACTCCCATGGCAATGTGAAAGATAAACAAATGTTTAGGGCCGTGATGGCGAACCTATGACACGCGTGTCAGCACTGAAACACGTAGCCATTTTTGAAGACACGTGGCCGCATGAAGCCACATACCAGAGAAGTATGGGGCTGCATGCCGAGAAGAACATTTCATCCTCGGCTCCTATATGGCCAGGTGCAGTAGCCGAGGATAAAACATTTGCTGTAGTGTAGACACTCTGTGCCGGAGGTCTGTAGGCCAAAACAACAGACCTCCGGCACAGAGCGTCTAGTTCTGGGACTTCCCGCTAGGCCATTAGGGGATCTTTGACCTCATTTCTGGCCGGTGGAGCAGGGAGCAGTAGAATACTGCAGGGAACGCATTTCTGGGGGCCCTGTTGATCGCCATTACTAGTAACCCCATAACCACAGCAACCATCATCCAATCTACTGTTCTGGAGTGTCGTGGATTTCTAATTGGCCATCATTACTGAGATAAATGAGGGGGAGGCTGGGAGAGGCGAGGGCCTGTGCTATGGGTGCCATTTCCCACCATTAGAAATAGCGGCAGCCATCTTAATTTACATAAGATGCAACATGCAGAATTTCAAGACAGCATCTGGGCTCAGGTGTTTGTCAACTTGAGGTCAAAGCTTAAGAATCTGGAAAGGTGCCGCTTGGAGAATCTAGAGGAATGCCACTACAAACAGGAAATTTGGAGTGCCTGGAACCAATTACCAGACACTTTTAGCACCCTGAAAAATATAGCAATGGCTTTACTCACAATTTTTCCCTCTACGTACTTTTGTGAGACCTTATTCTCAGCGTTAAATAATATCAAAACCAACAAAAGAAACAGATTGACAGATGAAGTTAGTAGCGCTTGCTTGGGCTTGAAGTGTACAAAATACCAACCTTCAGTTGAAGATTTAGTCAATGAAATTCAGCAACAAAAAAGTCACTAGTAGCCCTGGCCGGTTGGCTCAGCGGTAGAGCGTCGGCCTAGCGTGCGGAGGACCGGGGTTTGATTCCCGGCCAGGGCACACAGGAGAAGCGCCCATTTGCTTCTCCACCCCTCCGCCGCGCTTTCCTCTCTGTCTCTTTCTTCCCCTCCCGCAGCCAAGGCTCCATTGGAGCAAAGATGGCCCGGGCGCTGGGGATGGCTCCTTGGCCTCTGCCCCAGGCGCTAGAGTGGCTCTGGTCGCAATATGGCGACGCCCAGGATGGGCAGAGCATCGCCCCCTGGTGGGCAGAGCGTCGCCCCTGGTGGGCAGAGCGTCGCCCCTGGTGGGCGTGCCGGGTGGATCCCGGTCGGGCGCATGCGGGAGTCTGTCTGACTGTCTCTCCCTGTTTCCAGCTTCAGAAAAATAAAAAAAAAATAAAAAAATAAAAAAATAAAAAAAAGTCACTAGTAGGCAGGTTAGTTAAAGAATTCCCCCTCCCCCTCACTTATCTTAGTTCAAGGCACCCCATACAAGTTAAATAATATCAAGACCAACAAAAGAAACTGACTGACAGATGAACAAAGAAATCACTAAGCAGGTAAGTTAAATAATTAGTTTTTGGTTTATTAAATACAGTTATATATTACAATTATACATTTTTGTTATTTAAACTATAAATATCGTGAAATTATGTGTGTTTTTTTCTCTAAGTGACACACCACCCGAGTTATGCTCAGATTTTTGGTAAACTTTGACGCACCAAGCTCAAAAGGTTGCCTATCACTGGTTTAGGGGAACCATTACTTCAGGACTATTAGTCCATATATCTTTTTTTTTTTTTTTTCTATGACAGCTTAAGACTTGCCATCCTGTCTGATCTTATCATGGCTTACTGCTGGCTAGATGTTTATTTCCCTGGGAATTTTACCCTTTATTGGCATCAGTATGATGGCATGACGGCTACAACATGGTATAAGTGTAGGGTGACCTGATGTCTAAACAGGACTTAAGTAGCTATTGATTCTTTTTTTCTTGTATAAAAATAAAATCAGTGCCTAATGTAAAAGTTAATTGGAACTTTCTAATATACTTGTTTTTAAAAAATCAAAGGTTGTGTATTTGAGCAAACTACCTATTATTTATACTACTGACTGAGTGAATTAAGTATTATTTAGTGAGGGTCCTGGCATTTTCTGAATATTTCAAAAAAGCCTTAAGCATCTAAATAATTGATACTATTTTCATGTGAATATCCCCCATGTCTACGGCACTGTACAATAGTCTCTGGGTAGAGAATGCAAAAATAAATGGAATATGGATCTTGACATTGGGAGATTTACAACTTAATCAAGATGTATAGTACACGTTTGAAACAAAAAGCCAACAGACAAAAAATGTTATACATTATTTCTAGGTGGTATGGTTTAAAGTCAGGCTAAGTCTATCACAATTGCAGAATACAGATACATAGCTTCAGAAAAGCACACATACTTTCATCACATAAAACAAAGACACTCCAGGCTATCACACAGACCATGATAAACTGTAAAAAAAGGAGAGATGCTATAACATATATTCAAGCCAGTCAGTTTTTGTCAGTCTTTAGCACTGTAAAAATACTTATATCATGAGTGAGATTGCACAAGCTACAAATAGATGCTCACCTCACAACACTCATACAAAACTGGCACTCTGATCTCCTAGCAAGCCAGGTTTGAAGAGTTTTAAGAAAAACAAAATTATGTGGTTTTAATCACCTCCAGTTTTTTTTTTCAGTTATTTTTCAAATCTTTTTTATTTTTTTTATTGACTCTTTAGAGAGAGAACGGTAAGGGGAAGGAAAAAGAGAAAGAGAAACATCAACTTGTTGTTTCACTTATTTATGAATTCATTTGTTGATTCTTGTATGTGCCCTGACCAGGGATCCAACCCGTAACCTTTGGCTTATTGAGACAACAACTGAGCTACCTGGCTAGGGCTCCCATTACTTTTAAAAAAATTTATAAACACAGTAAAATTGAAAAAAAAAAAGTAAGTAAACAGCTGGATCCCAACAACCCTGTTAAAGATTCCACAATTAAAACTTTTCTACATTTGCTTTATCATATATCTATTCACCCACCCATTGCCCAAAACATCCATCTTATATACATTCTAAATAAATGGCAGTGATCAGTATAATACCCATGTAAATACTTCAGCACATATGTCATTTGTCCAAAAATTTTTATGTTGAATATAGTTTTATGAAATGCACGGATAACAGTACGTTTTGATCAGTTTTGAAAAATGCATTACATGTATAACCTACACTCACATTTTTTTAAAGATCCACTTTTGGTACTTTGTTGTAGAATATCAAAAGGTAGGCTACTACTGTCACCTCAGAAAGTTTCTTTAAGTTCCTTCCCAGTTAACCCAGATTCCTCCCAGAGACAATCATGGTTGTTTCTTGTGTTCTTTCTCCCACCAAACATTAGTTTACTTGCTCTAGAACATCATAAAAATAGACTTACATAGTTTAACATTTTGTTTAAAGCTTCTTTCACTTAGTATATATTTGAGATTTATCCATATTATTGCATATCAATAGGGTTTTTTTAATCACTGAGTAGTATTCCATCAAATGAATACAACATATCTGTTTATGTACTATATTCTTATTGATGGGTATTTTTATTTGTTTTCAACTTTGGACTGTTATAAATACAATTTCTCAGAACATTCCTAGGTAAGCCTTTTTGTGAACATATATTTTGATTTCTCTTGGAGTGGAATTAATGAATTGTAGGATATCTATATGTTTAGTTTTTTTTTTTTCCATTTTTCCAAAGCTGGAAATGGGGAGGCAGTCAGACAGACTCCCGCATGCGCCCGACCGGGATCCACCCGGCATGCCCACCAGGGGGGATGCTCTGCCCATCAGGGCGCTGCTCTGTTGCAACCAGAGCCATTCTAGCGCCTGAAGCAGAGGCCATAGAGCCATCCTCAGTGCCTGGGCCATCTTTGCTCCAATGGAGCATTGGCTGCGGGAGGGGAAGAGAGAGACAGAGAGGAAGGAGAGGGGGAGGGTTGGAGAAGCAGATGGGCGCTTCTCCTGTGTGCCCTGGCTGAGAATTGAACCCGGGACTCCTGCACACCAGGCCAACGCTCTACCGCTGAGCCAACCGGCCAGGGCCTCTATATGTTTAGTTTTATAAGAAACTGTGAGGCTTTTTTTTCCAAGTGGCTAGTATTATTCCATATCATCACCAACAATGAATGAGAGTTCCAGGTGCCCCACACCAACATTTGGTATATCCATTTTTAAATTTTTTAAAGCTATTTAAGAGTATATGTAACTGTATCTTACTGGTGGTTTTAATTTGCATCATATGGTGGCATTAGTCTGGGTTGAAACAGGAGACAGAAATCACACAGATCAAACAACCAAAGTTTTATATACAAGTTTATCAAACTATTAAAGAAGAATATAATGGATAAGAAGACATTGTATAGTACCCTAGGACTGAGAGAGAGAAAGAGCACCCAAGAAAGGACAAACCTGGAAAGGGGCTCCCTCCTCATGACTGAGGTTCAAACCGTGAAGAAGGTTTGGTTTAGCCCACTGGACTGTGAGAAATTGCCTTGTTTGTCCAGGCTAAAGCTGGTCTGAAAAACCACACAAAGCAGCCCCCTGGAGGGCAGGTAGGGAGCAGGAGGTCAGCTTCCGGTACAAGGGCAGAAAGATGGGTGGGAATCTCCAAATACACGCTTCATTCTGGTCCTGCAGAGAGACCAGGAGCAAGGTGGGACCCTCTGAGTCTCAGAGAATCACACTGGTGCCTGCAGAGGGAATCAGGGTCCTTGTGCCAACAGGAGGTCTTTAGGGTGCTGGTTGCCCTGTTGAAGGTGGTGGGGAGGTGACCAGCAGTCCTGCCTGAGGCTGCGAAGTCTCTGTGGAACCATGCACTCTGGGCCTGTGGCTGTGGCAGAGACCTTCACTGGATGTCCTCCCAGCCACACCACCCACACACCTGGCTGGGCTGCCCCAGAAAACCACGGGCAAGACCGTTCTTCCTGCGATGCTCCTCCAGCACCCTCTAGCGAGAAAGCTTAACATTGGGCTCACTTTAAAAGAGAAATGCTGCCTTAAAAGTATCACAGAGCACGCGTTGAAGGCAGAATTTGTAGCTGACTAGCCATAAATTGATAACTGGTACATGACCAATGATAGTATACACTTTTTGTGTGTGATTCTTATATATCATTCTTTAGGAAGTGTCTGTTGAAACCTTTTTCTTTTTTTTTTTTTAAGGAACCCACTCTGCATCTTGATCTTCAGCTTTATCTGTATGCTCAAGGAGTTCCAACAGAGAAGCACACCACATGCATTGTACATTCTGTTACATGGTTTTGATTTTTACAAGAATTGCTTCAATAGACCCTGGTATCTAATATCTATCATAAAATCTTGTTTATAAAAAAAATAATGTTGGAGAAAGTTATTAATATTATGGGTAGAAAATAGGCCCTGGCCGGTTGGCTCAGTGGTAGAGCGTTGGCCTGGCGTGTGGAAGTCCTGGGTTCAATTCCCGGCCAGGGCACACAGGAGAGGTGCCCATCTGCTTCCCTCCCCCTCCCCCTCTCCTTCCTCTCTGTCTCACTCTTCCCCTCCCACAGCTGAGGCTCCATTGGAGCAAAAGATGGCCCGGGCGCTGGGGATGGCTCCTTGGCCTCTGCCCCAGGTGCTAGAGTGGCTCTGGTCACGACAGAGCGACACCCCTGATGGGCAGAGCATCGCCCCCTGGTGGGCGTGCCGGGTGGATCCTGGTCGGCGCATGCGGGAGTCTGTCTGACCGCCTCCCCGTTTTCAGCTTCAGAAAAATAAAAAAGAAAAAAAAGAAAATATATACTATATCTAAATGTTTAAAAAGCAGCTTGGTATGTGTAGAACTGACTTTGGAACTAGTCCACATATGTTGAAATGAAGTTTCTGAATTGACTAGCTGTGTGACTTTATAAATTTGCTTAAAGTTACTGTGCCTCAGTTTTCTCACCTTCAAAATAAGGGTAATAATAAATAGACTATTAAATTAGATGTAATAATTGTACTTCATACTGTTGTAGAAAATAAATGACAATATTTATTAAGTGCTTAGAATAGTTTCTGGTACATGATAAGTCCCAATAGTGTTTAAATATATATGTACAAGCTTTATATTTATATGCTTATTTATAGTAATTATTATACTATTAATATATTGGTATATAATAGGTAATACTTTATATAAAATTATTATTAATTTATGTTAGCTAATGATAATACTAACATTTATTAGGCACTATTCCAGTACCAGGCACTGTACTAACAACTTTGCATGTCATCTTATTAAGTTATAAAAAAGCATATCCTTTCTGATGAAGAAATAGTCTTAGATAGTTTAAATCAGTTTTCAGTCAAAATAATACATTTAATTGTAAAGTCTACTCCACACCTCCACCTCACCTTCACCCCAGCTAGCTCCACCAAGCAAAATTCTGGACAACATATAACCATATGAAAAAAGAGGAAAACCTCCAAAATTAAAAAACAAAAGATAAGTCAAAGTTGCAGAGGTGAATGGAACCGAAGCTGAAAGGAACAGAGGGCGATTGACACAGTGGCACCCTTGCAGGACTGGATAGCCATTGCCTTCACTGAGTCAGAAGAGGAACCCTCAGACCTGCACACAGCGGAGAATTGGATGGAGGTCAGTCCTCTCCATAAACCCAGGACTTCCCATGCACTGTTGTTGGGCGGATAAAATATATTATGCTCACTTTGTTAAAGATGGCACTGCCCACGTGGAAGCCCATTACCCAGATGATATTAGTTGCCCTTCTTGCTTGGAATGGGTATGATTATATTAATGTGTGTTGGGGGCAGGCTGTGGGCAGTCAGGATCCTTGTAGCCTGGGGCTTGGTTTTAGGACCTTTCTCACCCTTTTTGATGTGTGGGGGGGTGCAATCCCATCATGCCTCAGATAAGTGACTTTGTATTAGAGACTTCCTTATTCTGTATATTGGATTAAAGGTTTTGATTTCTACACTATAAAATGGGGGAGACCAGGAGCTTGCTCTCTGTTTGTTCTTGGGATTAGCATTAGAGAGGAGAGCAAAGAAAGGCCACTTGGAGGAGAACAGGAGAAGCAGCCAAGATGGTGGAGTGCTGAGGAGAAGCCAGTTTGTGCAGAGTTTGTGCAGGGAGAGGGAAGGAGATGGGGAACAGAAGTGAATAAGTCTGGTGAGCTAGAAACCTTCGATTCTAGGAAACTGGGATAACTCAGTAGCTTTGTGAGCACTGAATGAGTGGGTTTTGGAGCCCAGTGTGTGTTTTTACTTGCCCGCCGGGTGCAAGCTAGGATTAAAGATGATGGTCCACTAATTTTTAGCTCCACTGTTTCATTACTATCTGTCCAAATCCAATGTGAACCTGCACTGGTCAGGCAGCTCTGATAATGGCCGTGGATACTGGCTTTACACTTCACAAGGAAAGAAATCACTATGACAGTCAACAGAAACAACCTGCTGGAGAACTCAAACTTTGAGATATGCATTAATAGAGTAAAAGTAAAGATACATGTAAGTAGCTATATTAAACTAATCAGACATAAAAAGAAAGAATTGGAGCCTGACCAGGTGGTGGCGCAGTGGATAGAGCATTGGACTGGGACGCAGAGCACCCAGGTTCAAAATCCTGAGCTCACCAGCTTGAGTGAGAACTCATCCAGCTTGATCACAGAGTTGCTGGTTTGAATGTGGGATCATAGACATGAACCATGGTTACTGGCTTGAAGCCTAAGGTCACTGGCTTGAGCAAGGGGTCACTCACTTTGTTGTAGCCCCCCGGTCAAGGCACATATAAGAAAACACTCAATGAACAACTAAGGTGCCGCAATGAAGAATTGATGCTTCTCATCTCTCTCCTTCTTGTTTGTCTGTCCCTATCTGTCCCTCTCTGTGTCTCTCTCCCTGTCTCTGTCACACACACACAAACACACACACACACACACACACACACACAGAATTGAATTCATAAGGCAAAACTGGTATATTTTGGTTAAAAAAACAACTAAGTTAATCTAAAAACAAATGATTTGAGATAATTCATCCAAGTTACCATAAAATGTAAAGAACAGATTTGGCATTTGAACTCTGGCAACCTAATCCCTAACTGCTATGCTATCCTGTCTCTCCAAACAGTATGAGAGTTTATTTGGTAATCACATATTCAAAATATCAACAATATTTTTTTAATTTATTGTTTTATTTTTTATTTATTCATTTTTAGAGAGGAGAGAGAGAGGTAGAGAGAAGGGGGAGGAGCTAGAAGCATCAACTCCCATATGTGCCTTGACCAGGCAAGCCCAGAGTTTCGAACCGGCGACCTCAGCATTTCCGGGTCGATGCTTTATCCACTGCGCCACCACAGGTCAGGCTCAACAATATTTTTTATCTCTATGTTGGGCAGATTAAATATATTCTGCTCACTTTGTTAAAGATGGCACTGCCCATGTGGAAGCCCATCACCCAGGTGATGATATTAGTTGCCCTTCCTGCTTGGGATGGGTGTGATTATACTAATATACGTTGGTGGCGGGCTGTGGGCAGGCAGGATCCTTGTAGCCTAGGGCTTGGTTTTAGGACTAAGCCTTTCCCACCCTTTTTGATGTGGGGTGGTACACTCTCATGAGGAATCCCATAATGCCTCAGATAAGTGACTTTGTGTCAGAGACTTCCTTGTTTGTATATTGGTTTAAAGGTTTTGGTTTCTACACTATAAAGTGGAGCAGACCAGGAGCTTGCACTCTCTCGGTTCCTGAGATTAGCATTAGAGGAGAGAGCAGAGAAAGGAGAGCAGAGAAAGGCCATGTGGAGGAGGCCAGGAGAAGCAGCCAAGATGGCAGAGTGCTGAAGGAGAAGCCAGTTTGTATAGAGTTTGTGCAGAGAGAAGGAGATGGGGAACAGAGGTAAATAAGGCTAGTGAGTTAGAAACATTTGATTCTAGGAAACTGGGATAAGTCAGTAACTTTGTGAGCACTGAATGAGTGGGATTTGGAGCCCAGTGTGTGTTTTTACTTGCCCACCAGGTGCAAGCTAGAATTAAAGCTAATAGCCCACCAGTTCTTGGCTTCATTGTTTCATTACCGTCTGTCCGAATCTAATGCGAACCTGCATGGGCCAGGTGGCTGTGATGGTGGCTGTGGCTACTGGCTTTATACTCTATATATCCATTTCTTCCATGAGAGATAGAATGGTAGGTAATTTTAAATTTGTTCTTTATAGTCCAAGTTTTAAAAGTTAACATGTCATTATTATGTTAGTGAAGTTTTTTTATTGTTGTTGTTGTTATAGCAATAATTTAAGTTCAGTATCACAGTTTCTCTTCATCTTGACTGGCACATCTTATTGACAGCCCCAAAAATTTGCCAAAGAATACAATCTTAATTTCCCAATTAACTTAACAGCCCAAATATCATGAAAACTTGGAATTGTGTAAACTCATATTTTTAGAATTATTTTATTTATTTTTCTAAGTAGGCAAAATTACATAATAGGCAAGACTCTCAGAGAACCAGAAATGATCTTTAGAATTTTTCAGCAACTTTGTACCAAGAGACATAATAGTCTTACAAAATATATTCTTGCATTTAGTTCAGGGTTCAGTTCATAATACTGCCTACAAGATTGTGCACTATGAGTGTGTATGTGTGCATGTGTGTGTGTGTTTAAACTTCTCCAAACCTTGGCCAGTTAGCTCAGTTAGTTAAAAGGCTTAACCTAAAATTACAACATTGCAGGTTCCATCTCAGGTCAGGGCCCACACAAGAAGCAAGCATTGCCTGACCTGTGATGGTGCAGTGGATAAAGCGTCGACCTGGAAATGCTGAGGTTGCCGGTTCGAAACCCTGGGCTTGCCTGGTCAAGGCACATATGGGAGTTGATGCTTCTAGCTCCTCCCCACCTTCTCTCTCTGTCTCTCTCTCCTCTCTCTCCCCCTCTCTGTCTCTCTCTCTCCCTTTCTCTCTCCTCTCTAAAATGAATAAAAAAAAATTAAAAAAAAAAATTAAAAAAAAAAAAAGAAATCTTAAAAAAAAAAAAAAAAAAAAAAAAGAAAAAGAAGCAAGCATTGAGTGCACAACTGAGTGGATCAACAAATAAATACTTCCCTCCCCCTCCTCACCCTCTTCCTTCCTCCCTCTGTCTCTCTAAAAACAATCAACAAAGAAAAAAATTAAGACCTGGTCAGACAGCTTGGTTGTTTGAAGCATCATCCTGTAGCACAAAGGTTACTGATTTAATTCCCCAATCAGGGCACATACAGGAGCAGCTCACTGTTCCTGTCTCTCTCTCTCTCCCTGCCTCTCTCTCTCTCTCTCTCAAAAACAAAAACAAAAAACAAACAAACAAAAAAACAACCAACCAGCCAAAAAAAAAAAAGTATATTTAAAGCTTTTTCCAGCTCTTAATATACTGTGTTTCTTCAAAGCAAATTATTGTATTTGTTTGCTTTTCTTTTTTTCAGATATTGGGGAATCTTGTAACAATCATTTTTCCTTTTTGGAGTTAATCTCTCAAAGCGAAAATGGGCTGCCCTGCTAGTAATCTTGTAGGCTTTATGCTTTACGGCATAGTTTCCATATGCTACCGGATTTATAGTATTTTATCATTATTGTTGTTTTTATTTCCAATTTCTTTATTTGTATTTGCTTATTGTACTGTATTTTTATAATTAATAAAAATCCTTTTTTGAAAAAGATCAAGGGGTGTGTGCTTTTGTGTCTCTGTGTGTATTAAGTATTATGTGTGTAGCATTATATTTCACCCGATAGTGTTTCCCTTGATCATATATTTTCCCCTTAAACTATATATATTACATCTATCTAAAATTGTGTTTATTTTCCCATGAAATGAATATTCACTTCATTTTCACTACATCTAAGGTTAAATTTCAAAGACGGAAAGATTTACTGACTCCAAAGATCATCTGAACCACCTTTTATCTCTAGAGAAGATTATACCTGAATGATTATAAAACTATGGTCAATTATATAATTAAAATTTATGTGTTTTTTTTGTTTTTTATTTAATGAGAGGAGGAGATGTAGAGAGACAGACTCCCACATGTGCTCCAACTGGGATCTATTTAGCAAGTCCACTAGGGGGCGATGCTCTGCCCATCTGGGGCATTGCTCCATTGCTCAGCAACCAGCCCCTTCTTAGTGCCTGAAGCAGAGGCCATGGAACCATTCTCAGTGTCCAGGGCCAACTTTGCTGAAACCAGTCAAGCCATGGCTGCTGGAGGGGAAGAGAGAGAGAGAGAGAGATGTGAGAGGAGGAGGGGTAAAGAAGGAGATGGTCACTTCTCCTGTGTGCCTTGATTGGGAAATGAACCTGGAATATCCATACACTGGGCTGACACTCTGCCATTGAGCCAACCAGCCAGGACAAAATTTATGCATTGATAAAAAATATTGTATACTTAGTATTACAAATGGTCACTAAAGAAAATTTTTACCTGGTGGAGTTAAACAGGCAAAGAAGACTACTTGAGACTATTCGATTGTGGTGAAGACCACTGCAATATTGGAAAGACACAACTCAACACCTCTGGGGGAAAAGAGCAGGAAGATTTATAAGGCTGTAGTGAACTAGTGGAAAAGTAATAGAAGACATAAGTGGAGGTTGACCATAAAAATTAGACTGTCTGTGTTTGCTAATTGACACTTACCAAAGTTAAGCTCCTACCCTCTGAAAAAGACTAAAATACGTAGGTACTATCTATCTTTCTTGGTGATGACATTTTAACACAATGGTTCCCAGGTCCTTGAGCAAGATATTCCTAGGTTGTAAAGCTGGCAAGCAACTAGGAGGAGATCTATATCTCAAAGGAACAGAGAAAGCATGTGTAATTACAGGTTTTCTAATGTAAATGCTCTAAGAAAAGAAAAGGGAGATCAGCAGCCTATCATTAAGATTATTCTGTCTAAATTTTAGTTAAACTGAGGAATGTGTTAGGCCATCTTGGTCAGTAGCCAGTCTATACGTAGACAAAGCTGTATGGTTTCACTATATGTGTAAATTTAGAGAAGGATGTAGCTTGGTTTTAAAGATATATTGTAATATAGTATTTATTTAGTGACAGTACAATATTTTAAACATATAGTATTACTCTACCTCTCCCTGTTCCTGTGCTGTCCTTATTCCTAGAGCTTGTCTCCTCCTCTCACTGCTGAGATTGCATGTATAAAGCCAGAAGCCATGGCCGCCATCACAGCCGCCTGGCCCATGCAGGTTCGCATTGGATTCGGACAGTCGGTAAAGTAACAACGGAGCCAGGAACTGGTGGGCCATAGTTTTTAATCCTAGCTTGCACCTGGCGGGCAAGTAAAAACACACACTGGGCTCCAAAACCCACTCACATTCAGTGCTCACAAAGCTACTGACTTATCCGAGTTTCCTAGAATCAAAGATTTTTAGTTCACCAGACTTATTCACCTCTGTTCCCCATCTCTTTCCTTCTCCCTGCATAAACTCTGCCCTTCCTTCTCCCTGCATAAACTCTGCACTAACTGGCTTCTCACTCAACACTCTGCCATCTTGGCTGCTTCTCCTGGCCTCCTCCACGTGGCCTTTCTCTGCTTTCTGCTCTCTAATGCTAATCTCAGGAACCAAGAGTGTAAGCTCCTGTTCTGCCTCCATTTTATAGTGTAGAAATCCAAACCTTTAATCCAATATACAAAATAGGGAAGTTTCTAATACAAAGTCACTTATCTGAGGCATAATTGGATTGTACCACCCCACATCAAAAAAGGGTGGGAAAGGCTTAATCCCAAAACCAAGCCCCAGGCTACAAGGATTCTGCCTGCCCACAGCCAGCCCCCAACACACATTAGTATCACCTGGGCAATGGCCTCCACGTGGGCAGTGTCGTCTTTAACAAAGTGAGCATAATACATTTTATCTGCCCAACAGCATGGGACCGTCTTCAGTCATCACCGCTCACCTTTTGCCTCAGGTAGCCACTAAACTTTGGAGCTTCTGTTGCTAAGGTGACCTAAATTGACTGTTTTGTACCTGAGACACTCAGCATATACTCTATGAAGTTCTTGTGGGAAATAAATGAGATAATGTAAATGAAAGCATACTGCATAGTCCCTGAAAAACAAGAAGCAGTTAAAAAAATGCTTTTCAGGCATTCAATCTTTTATGCATTTATTTCACACCCTCTTACTGCCCTGCTGCTTTGCTTTTTGTTTTTGTTCCAGTGTTCACCCTCCTTGTCCCTCACCCTTACTCGTGGGAGTGTACCATGCCTGCTTACATTAGCATGCCCTCTCTGGGTCTATGGTTCCCATAGTCTCATTGCCTTCCTTCTCTACATCTGCTTCTAGTCCTGTCCTCCCCACACACGTGCACATACAGTTCTGGTTCTATCCTACAACTCCCTACCCTTCTGTAAAGCCAGGAGCCAAGGCCAGGGCCACCATCACAGCAGGCCAGCCCATGCAGGTTCGCATTGGATTCGGACAGTCGGCAAAGAAACAGCGGAGCCAAAAACTGGTGGGCCATAGTCTTTAATTCTAGCTTTGCACCCGGCGGGCAAGTAAAAATACACACTGGGCTCCAAAACCCAGTCACATTCAGTGCTCACAAAGCTACTGACTTATCCGAGTCTCCTAGAATCAAAGGTTTCTAGCTCACCAGACTTATTCACCTCTGTTCCCCATCTCCTTCCTTATCCCAGATACAAACTCTACACAAACTGGCATCTCACTCAGCACTCCGCCATCTTGGCTGCTTCTCCTGGCCTCCTCCACGTGGCCTTTCTCTGCTCTCCTTTGCTCTCTCTTCTAATCTCAGGAACCAAGAGAGATAAACTCCCACTCCGTTCCCATTTTATAGTGTAGAAATCCAAACCCTTAATCCAATATACATAATAGGGAAGTCTCTAATACAGTCACTTCTCTGAGGCATGATAGGATTGTACCACCTCACACCAAAAAGGGTGGGACAGGCTTAATCCCAAAACCAAGCCTCAGGCTACAACAATTCTCAACACACATTAATATCACCTGGGCAAAGGCCTCCTCCTGTTATCTTTAACAAAGTGAGCATAATACATTTTATCTGCCCAACACCTTCTTAGCAATGGGGGAGGTGAGGCAGACCAGCCTGATTGCCTACTAGCATCTAAAGATTAAGAGAGGCACATCTGGATCCCTGGTATGTCCCACACCTGAACACACATAAAAATGAGAAGCACTCACCTGCTATTATGATTCTGACAAAGTGAAGAGAAAGAAAGTCAAAGGAAGGCCAGGAGAAAAAGAAATCACAACAATGCAAGGTCAGAAAAGATACAAATAAAAACAGACAAATAGAATGAGAATTAGTGTGAAACTGAAAAGTAGCTGAGAGCTTTTGTTCTTTGTTTTGTTTTGTTTTGTTTTGTTTTGTTTTCAAGAAGTTGAGGACTGCAAAGTTGCAACCTAAAAGAAGAGCAGAGAGAGATACACTGGGTAGAGGTTGCCTTTACAAGAGTGGACATTCTGGTGGGAAAAGTTCTGTGACATGCCTCAGATGAAGTTTGAATACTTCATTGTTTTTTATTTTCTTCAGGCTACTGCTTCTACACACACCCTAAGGGGAAAATAACTCAATCCATGGTTTATTCATAAAAATGGAACCATTGAAAAAATTTTTATCTTGTCTAAATTCTTCCTCACAGTCATCTATTCTCCTATTCTCTTCACAATTCATCCTCCATTTCAGATGAATATTACTTGCGGCAAGCCCTTCATCCTTCATCTTTTATTCTTTTTCATTTTATTCAGTTTTCTGTCTCTATAATTAACTTGTCATATGTGCTCAGTAGTTGTTCAGCAAAGTCAAGGATGTAAGCCTAATACAAATAGCAACTCTATTATAAATATTTGAGAAACTTACTATTTTCTTACACAATATGTAGTATGAAAATTTAATATATAAAAGAAAAATGATGGAAGAAAAGGAATAAATGCTAAGTACTAGGGAACATTGTGACATATCTTGTCCTCACTCTGCCATGACAATAACTTCATGAATACTTTATAATGAAGACTGAACAGAATAATGACCCAAATAAAAATTTAATTTTATTTCACTTTAAGTCTATTGAGTAGTTATTATGCTTAGTCTTTTAAAAGGATAAAATAGTACTTCCCATTATTCACAAAAGAATAGTGTATATACTATTATGCAATTACTCCATAGATCTCTTCTTTGATATTCAAGGCGTTTCAAACATAATATATATAAAATGGGACTTTAAATGTTGATGAAGTCACAAAACAATAAGCAAGATGGTTCAGGAGGAATATTCATTATTGAGAGACATTGGAAATGTGTTTATGAAGGAATTGATCAAAGAGTCAAAACTGGCATTTTTCAGCGGAATTGGTGCATTTCTCCCATTACACTTGTAATGACTCAAATCTAAAGCACATTTAATTCATGGATCACTGCAGCAATATTGTGTCAACATGTACTTAGGGAGTTTTCAATGTATGGATCACTGCAGTGATAGACTATAATAGCACCTTGTCAATCAAGTTAATACATATCATCATAGAATACTAATACAGGGGTTATTGATAAAACACTCCACAATCCATGCTTTATAGGAAGTTGGTGACAAACCCTAAACATTATCAGTAGTAGAATTAACAAAAAACAGAACTAGTTGCTAAGACATTTTAGGAAAAAATATTTATAAAACATAAGCTTTCTCTAATATCACTCTATGCTTAGATGATTCTTTTATTTTAATATTAAATTTTTCTTAAACTCTATCATGTTATAAGGTACATTCAACTCTCTCATTTTTGCTGGCCATTTATGTGGATAATTTTCTTAAAGTTTTTTAAATAAGAAAAATGTTATTGATTTGAGGCTGACTAAGAAATGATTCATCAGGTAAATTAGACAACTCCAAGATGTCTACAGTTGGTAAATCAAGTTTGATGCCTACTTTCCTACCCCAGGCATTGGCAAGATACACTATTTTATAATATTCAAAAGCTTCTGTTGGCATATTATAATTATTGATAGATATTACTGAACAGCCTACTCTTTCCAAGAAAATCCAAGCTTCTATTTGATCATGTGGAATATTTTAATTGTCCATAGAAAAAGTTCAGACTGTCTTCAATTTACAGTTATTCTAAAAATTTTTTACACTATTTAAAATGCCAACCAATAATAATTATAAAGATATATACAAGTATAAGGCCAGGAGCTGCCATCATGGCCATTCACATGCAGGTTCCCATTGGATTTGGGCAGATGGTAAAGAAATGGTGGAGTCGGAGGATGGTGGGCCATTCTGTTTATTGGTGTCTCACCAAGACAGGCAACCCACAAGAGAAGACAAGGGAAAAACATAAAATCTGCTTTACCCATGAAGGGGAAGGGATCAGGAAGGCCCCTGCAATGGTGATAGTAGGAACCGAGAGAGAGCAAGCTCCCAGTCTGCCCCACTTTATAGTATAGAAATCAAAACCTTCAATCCAACATACAAACAAAGAAGTCTGCGATACAAAGTCACCCATCTGAGGCATAATGGGATTCCTCATGAGAGTGCACCACCCCACATCATGCAACAGTCAAGGGTGTAGGGAAAAGCTTAGTCTTAAAACTAAGCCTTAGGCTATAATGACCAGGCCTGCTTACAGCCTGTCCCCCACACCCAATGCAAACTATAAGTGAGCAAACATATACATCATATTTACAAACTTATTTGACCAACAACAAGACAAAGGACAATGTATAAAAATCACTCTTCCCATTTGTTTTTACTTCTATCTCATTTACTCATGTTTATAAAACAAAATCTAATAAATAAAAAAACTGTGGTACATCCTTACCATGAAGTACTACTTAGCAATAAAAAAGGAACAAACAACTGATTCACACCATAGCAGGGATGGATCTAAAATGCAACTTTAAATCAAAGAAGTCAGACATAAAAGGCTACATATTGTATGACTCTCTTGTTCTGACATCTGTAAAAGGCAAGACTATAAGGATGGAAATCAGGTTAGTGGTTTCTAGAGACTGAAGTTAGGAAGAGGGGTGGGGATAAAGGAGATAAAACAATTTTTTTTACCTGATGTAACAATACCTTATCATGAAGATAGAAACATAACTGTATGCATTTGCCAAAACTACTGCTTGTCCAAAAGGAGTAATAAATAAAATAGGCACACATTGCTCTGGCCATTTGGCTCAGCGGTAGAACGTCGGCCTGGCGTGCGGGGGACCCGGGTTTGATTCCCGGCCAGGGAGAAGCCACCATTTGCTTCTCCACTCCCCCCCTCCTTCCTCCTTGTCTCTCTCTTCCCCTCCCGCAGCCAAGGCTCCATTGGAGCAAAGATGGCCCGGGCGCTGGGGATGGCTCCTTGGCCTCTGCCCCAGGCGCTAGAGTGGCTCTGGCCGCGGCAGAGCGATGCCCCTGAGGGGCAGAGCATCGCCCCCTGGTGGGCGTGCCAGGTGGATCCCGGTAGGACGCATGCAGGAGTCTGTCTGACTGTCTCTCCCCGTTTCCAGCTTCAGGGAAAAAAAAAATAGGCACACATTATTTAAACTAGTGATCAATAGTAATATCACCAGGAACAAGAGGTATCTATGTCATCCATCCTTGATATAATGTGCTGGGAAGTAATAGTCTTACTTAAATTTCATAACTTTAATCTAATCATGAAAAAAATATTAGCTAAATCCAAATCAAGGCACATTCTACAAAATACTGACCAATAGTCTTAAAAGTATCAAAGTAATGAAAGGCAAGAGAAAGCAGACCTGTCCCAGACTGGAGGACCCCAAGGAGACATGACAACTATATGCAATGCTGGAGCTTGCACTGGACGCTGCAGCACAATAAGAAAATTAGTGGATAAATAGTGAAGGCCAAGTGAAGTTTGTAAATTAGTAATTAGTATTGTATCGATGTTAATTTCTGAGCTTGGGTCATTTTACCATAGTTATGTAAGATGTTAACATTATTGGGAAAAAAAATACTATGAAGGATATAATAGAACCCTATAATATTTTTGTAAATCTTCTGTAAGTCTAAAACAATTCAAAGATAAATGGTTTAAAAAAGCTAATAAAATTCACTCTAGGTCCTATATTGATGTGTGCATCAACTTGTCAAGAAGCTAGAAAAACAGTCACAAAAACATGACAGGCTTCATGTAATAATAAAAAAAAAATTTAATGTGTTTTGGATTAAATGTAGTTTAACCCCATCTCTTCTTGTAAGATTTTAGAACTAAAATCCATTTTCTGTTTTGCTTCTAAAAGCAACCAGAGAAGTAACCTGTAGCAGTTATTTATTGCTAGAGTTTTAATCTCATTTTTGTCAGATTATTGACATACAAATACAGCCATTTGGTATACAAAAATCACCATGCACAATTGTTGGGCAAATGAATTTGTAAAATTTGTGTTTTTTGAGTTTGCTCACTTTTATTGTTAAAAATGGTGCTGGGCAACACCAGGTATGTTGTCTGTGAAATTGCAAATTACCTTTCTGCTTGGGAAGGACCATTGTTATGTTAATGTTTACTAGAGGAGGGGTTTTCAAATCAAAAAGTTTTGAAAAGAGCAGAGGAGAAGGGGAAAGAAGAAGGAAACCATGATGGCAGGAAAGGAGAATCCAGTTTATGCAGAGAGGAGAAGGGAGAAGGAGTGCAGGTGGGAATCAGAGGTGACGGAGACTGGTGGGGGCCTTTGATTCCAGGAAAAACTGGAGAAGATTCTCCTGGTTGTGGAATGTTGGGCAGATAAAATGTATTATGCTCACTTTGCTAAAGAGGCCGTTGCCCAGGTGATATTAATGTGTGTCTCTGTGGATCGTTGCAGCCTGGGGCTTGGTTTTGGGATTAAGCCTTTCCCACCCTTTTTGATGTGGGGTGGTGCAATCCAATCATGCCTCAGAGAAGTGACTCTACTAGAGACTTCCCTATTTTGTATATTGGATTAGAGGTTGTGAAGCTACAATATAAAATGGGGGCGGAACGAGAGTTTGGGCTCTTGATTCCTGAGATTATCGTTAGAGTAGAGAGCAGAGCCGACAGCAGAAGGAGGCCACGTGGAGGAGGCCAGGAGAAGCAGCCAAGATGGCGGAGTGCTGAGTGAGATGCCAGTTTGTGTAGAGTTTGTATCTGGGATAAGGAAGGAGATGGGGAACTGAGGAGAATAAGGCTGGTGAGCTAGAAACCTTTGATTCTAGGAAACTCGGATAAGTCAGTGGCTTTGTGAGCACTGAGTGTGACTGGGTTTTGGAGCCCAGTGTGTATTTTTACTTGCCCGCCGGGTGCAAGCTGGGATTAAAGGCTATGGCCCACCAGTTTTTGGCTCCATGGTTTCTTTACCGACTGTCCGAATCCAATGTGAATGGGCAAGGCGGCTGTGATAGTGGCCCTGGCCGTGCCTACTGGCTTTACATGGAACCAGAGAATGTGTCAGGGTTTTGGAGCCCTGTGTGTTTCTCATCTGCCAGTGCGAGGCTAGAATAAAAGAATGGCCCACCATTTTTGGCTCCACTGTTTCTTTACCATCTGTCTGAGTTCAATGAGAACTTGCATGTGCATGGCGGTGATGGCCACAACTACAGGCCATACAACAATTGACCCTCTTCAAATTATTATTGTCAAGGTCTATATTATTATTCTGTTCCTGAAGAGAATCACGGATTTATAGAATATCTGAAATATGGGAGAGTTTAGAGAGATTGACTCAGAAGTAGTCAACAGTTTGAGTTCAAATGTTCTCTAAGATGTTTGATATCTGCCTAAGAGATAAGAAGGAAGTCACCTGTGTATTACTCACTGCTGCTACTTAAGAGTTATTTTTTGCTTAAATGTATAATCTTACTGCTTTAACAAGGTTTATGCTAAGAAAAAAATCATAGTTTAAATATGAGTGTTTACTTAATAATCTTTACTTTTGGCAAAATTATAATCAATATAGATGAAATGCACAAAGAAAATAGATTAAAAAACCAAAGAAAGGTTTAATTTTTACACATCTGGACAAGAATTAGAATAGCAAGTTTTTGTGTTGGGATAAGAACAGCTCTATGGACAAATGACTCAGAACAGCAAGCAAACTATTTATAAAGCCAGTGGCCGCGGCCACCATCACAGCAGCCTGGCCCATGCAGGTTCTCATTGGATTCAGACAGTCGACAAAGAAACAACGGAGCCAAAAACTGGTGGGCCATTATCTTTAATTCTAGCTTGCACCCAGCGGGCAAGTAAAAACACACACTGGGCTCCAAAACCCACTCATTCAGTGATCACAAAGCTACTGACTTATCCAAGTTTCCTAGAATCAAAGGTTTCTAGCTCACCAGACTTATTCACCTCTGTTCCCCATCTCCTTCCTTCTCCCTGCACAAACTCTGCACAAACTGGCTTTTCCTTCAGCACTCCACCATCTTGGCTGCTTCTCCTGGCCTCCTCCACGTGGACTTTCTCTGCTCTCTTCTCTGCTCTCTCCTCTAATATTAATCTCAGGAACCAAGAGAGCAAGCTCCCATTCTGCCCCCATTTTATAGTGTAGAAATTAAACCCTTTAATTCAATATACAAAATAGGGAAGTCTCTACTACAAAGTCACTTATCTGAGGCATGATGGGATTGTACCACCCCACATCAAAAAGGGTGGGAAAGGCTTAGTCCTAAAACCAAGCCCCAGGATACAAGGATCCTGTCTGCCCACAGCCCGCTCTCAACACACATTAATATCACCTGGGTGACAGGCCTCTACGTGGGCAATGCCATCTTTAACAAAGTGAGCATAATATATTTTATCTGCCCAACACTATTGTATTGTAATCCATAATATTTATTAATATTTTTAAGAAAAAACATTTTAGATTCATAAAAATAGACTACATGCTTGATGTAAATAGACTACTATGCAATCACATAGACTTGACTTAGAATCCCAGTTTAAGCAGAGGTTGTTTATGCCTGCTGTGATCTAAATAAATTTACTTAAATCTGTCTAATTTGAGGTTTTTCCTCCCTAAAATAGGAGTTCCATTAGGGCAGAGATTTTTGTCTCTTGTGCTCACTGATATTTTTCTAACACCTACAGAAGTTCCTGGATTAAACACTCAGAAAAATAGTAGATAAAATGTTTTAAATGGTAGCATAGTACCTGGTAAATAGTTAATACGTTCTTATTAGTTATGATGATGGTGGTGGTGGTGGTAGTTTCATGATTTGGGACATATTTTTAAAACAAAATATTAAAACACTACTATCAGTTACACTGATGTAATAACCCACTCAAACAGAAAAAGAGTGTAAATAAATTTCTGTTAGTGGCCCTGGCCGGTTGGCTCAGCGGTAGAGCGTCGGCCTGGTGTGCGGGGGACCCGGGTTCGATTCCCGGCCAGGGCACATAGGAGAAGCACCCATTTGCTTCTCTACCCCCCCTCCTTCCTCTCTGTCTCTCTCTCTTCCCCTCCTGCAGCCAAGGCTCCACTGGAGCAAAGATGGCCTGGGCGGTGGGGATGGCTCCTTGGCCTCTGCCCCAGGTGCTAGAGTGGCTCTGGTCGCAATAGAGCGACTCCCTGGAGGGGCAGAGCATCGCCCCCTGGTGGTCAGAGCATTGCCCCCTGGTGGGCGTGCCAGGTGGATCCCAGTCGGGTGCATGCGGGAGTCTGTCTGACTGTCTCTCCCCATTTCCAGCTTCAGAAAAAAAAATACAAAAAAAAAAATTTCTGTTAGTTGCTGCTAAGACAAGAAGAGGCAAAAAAAAAAAAAAAAGGCCAGCTCTACTTGGACAAGGAAAGCTACAATATTACACATTATTTATCCTCACTTATTCACTTAAACTCATTATCAAAATAATTTATTCCATTTTAATATTTGTATAAACTAAGATGTAAATAGAAATGATTTAGAGAAATAGAACAAGATATGCATAAATCTAAAACCTTGTACTAAATTAAAATATATTATTGATCATTGTCAAGGTTCTATTTTCTAGACTCATAAAAATAATGTTCCCTAAATTTTTTATTAAGCATTTGATTTGGGTTGGCTTACTATCTCTGCTTGCTCAAGTTTTATTGTAAGCAGTTTCGAGTGTTTTCATTTCAGCGATGGTAATGAGAGTTTAACTGTGTATAGTAGCAGAAATGTCACCCCAAAATATGCCTCTATGGCATACAGATTATTTTGAGCTAAAGGCAATTGAGAAGAGGCAGATACAAAGAAAGTTCTCTGCCTTCTCTTCATTTGCCTAAAAGAAGAACATAAATTTACAAAGGTGTCCCCAAGCCACCAGAAGGACAAAGGCTAATCATCTGAGATATCTTTCAGTACTTATCAGCCCACTAATGGCGCCAGAGGAATCTAGATAACAAATTTACTAATTAGCCCTTATCGTCTATTAGTTTCTCTATTTGCTTTCCTACTACTTTTTGCCTCAAGACACTCAGTCTTTTTCCTCTGTTTTGTCACTTCTTTAAAAAAATGCCTTGTTCTTTTTCTGAAATGCCACATAAACCCAAATTCTAACCACTCCTTTGGATAACTCATCTCTGTATAATTCCGTGTATAGACAGGATGCTAACAAACTTGTTTCTCCCTCATTAATCTGAATTTTTTTTTTTTTTTTGCATTCTTCTGAAGCTGGAAACAAGGAGGCAGTCAGACAGACTCCTGCATGCGCTCAACCAGGATCCACACAGCACGTCCACCAGGGGGCTATGCTCTGCCCATCCGGGGCGGTGCTCTGTTACGACCAGAGCCACTCTAGCGCCTGAGGCAGAGGCCATGGAGCCATCCCCAGCGCCTGGGCCAACTTTGCTCCAATGGAGCCTTGGCTGCGGGAGGGGAAGAGAGAGACAGAGAGGAAGGAGAGGGGGAGGGGTGGAGAAGCAGATGAGTGCTTCTCCTGTATGCCCTGGCCGGAATCAAACCCAGGACTTCTGCACGCCAGGCCGACGCTGTACCACTGAGCCAATTGGCCAGAGCCAATCTGAATTTTATCAGTCTGATTTACAGGGTATAAAGCCAGTAGTCATGGCCACTATTACAGCTGCCTGGCCCATGCAGGTTCGCATTGGATTTGGACAGTCGGTAAAGAAACAACGGAGCCAAAAACTGGCGGGCCATAGTCTTTAATCCTAGCTTGCACCCGGCAGGCAAGCAAAAACACACACTGGGCTCCAAAACCCACTCACATTCAGTGCTCACAAAGCTACTGACTTATCCGAGTTTCCTAGAATCAAAGGTTTCTAGCTCACCAGACTTTATTCACCTCTGTTCCCCATCTCCTTCCTTACCCCTGCACAAAATCTGCACTAACTGGCTTCTCACTCAGCACTCTGCCATCTTGGCTGCTTCTCCTGGCCACATGGCCTCTTTCTGCTCTCCTTTCTGCTCTCTCCTCTAATAATAATGTCAGGATCCAAAAGAGAGAGCAAGCTCCCGTTCTGCCCCTATTTTATAGTGTAGAAATCCAAACCTTTAATCCAATATACAAAATAGGGAAGTCTCTAATACAAAGTCACTTATCTGGGGCTGGATGGGATTGTACCACCCCACATCAAAAAGGGTAGGAAAGGCTTAATCCCAAAACCAAGCCCCAGGCTACAAGGATTCTGCCTGCCCACAGCCCACAGAGACACACATTAATATCACCTGGGCAATGGCCTCCACGTGGGTAGCGCCATCTTTAACAAAGTGAGCATAATACATTTTATCTGCCCAACACAGGGCCACACCTGGAGAACCTACAACTGCTTTAGGACTGAAAAACCTCTGAACTGCTCAGGTATTTTCCCAGGGAGGTGTGTTTGCTTAGTGCTTGTACTAGCCTCTTGTATTGCTATACCATCACTGCAGGAGAGGACCTCTTCTCTATGCATACTATCCTAATAGGTCCTTTAAAGCCACCAAATTGTCAATTCAGGCCTACGTTTGTTCCTCCTGTAAATAAAAAATACAGTTGACCCTCTAAAAATTGGGGATGAGGTGCACTGACCTCCATACAGCCCTTGTATCACTTAAGTTAGGCTTCCATACAGTGGTGGGATTCAAATAGTATAACATCCGGTTCTTTGCCCTAATGACTGTTTTAAGTATATAAAAATGATAAACCAAAGGTAGTTTATTAGGTCGTGCATTTAATACTCAAATAAGAACAATAAAAGAGGTACACAAAAGTATTTATGTTATAAGAAAGAGTTTTAAAATATTATGTAAAGGCAGTAGGCACGGCCACCATGACAGCCACCTGGCCCATGCAGGTTCTCATTGGATTTGGACAGACGGTAAAGAAAAACAGAGCCAAAAACTGGTGGGCCATCATATTTAATTCTAGCTTGCACCCGGCAGGCAAGTAAAACACACACTGGGCTCCAAAACCCACTCACTCAATGTTCACAAAGCTACTGACTTATCCCAGTTTCCTAGAATTAAAGGTTCTAGCTCACCAGACTTATTCACTTCTGTTCCCCATCTCCTTCCTTCTCCCTTCACAAACTCTGCACGAACTAGCTTCTCACTCAGCGCTCCACCATCTTGGCTGCTTCTCCTGGTCTCCTTCAAGTGGCCTCTCTCTGCTCTCTGCTCTCTAATGCTAATCCCAGGAACCAAGAGAGAGCAAGCTCCTGGTCTGCCCCACGTTATAGTGTATAAATCAAAACCTTTAATCCAACATACAAGAAAGGAAGTCTCTGATACAAAGTCACTCATCTGAGGCATAATGGGATTCCTCATGAGAGTGCACCACCGGACATCATGCAATCAGTCAAGGGTGTGGGGAAATGCTTAGTCTTAAAACTAAGCCTTAGACTATAACGACCTGGCCTGCTTACAGCCTGTCCCCACACCCAATGCAAACTATAAGTGAGCAAATATATCATATTTAAAAACTTATTTGACCAACACATATAATAATAATTACTTACCCAGTACTTTATGTCGGATTTTCACTAAGTTTAGAAGAATAAATCTTTATAAAACAACTTACTATAGTTAAATCTATCTTTTTATTTATACTTTGGTTGCTCCGCTACCACCCACCATAAAAGCTGGAATGCCCACTAGGGGACGGTAGGGACCAGGTTGACTACCACTGGGAGAGATGGTAATGAAACAACAGAGCCAAGAACTGGTGGGCCATTAGCTTTAATCCTAGCTTGCACCTGGTGAGTAAGAAATACACACAGTGGGAAAACATTTCCCTTTCCATTCAGGGCTCCAAAAGCCACTGACTTATCCGAGTTTTCTAGAATTAAAGGTTTGTACCTCACCAGTCTTATTCACCTCTGTTCCCCATCTCCTTCTCTCTGCACAAACTGGCTTCTCCTTCAGCACTCTGCCATCCTGGCTACTTCTCCTCTCCTCCACATGGCCTTTACCTGCTCTCCCCTCTAGTACTAATCTTAGGAATGGAGAGAGAGCAAGCTCCCGGTCTGCCACATTTTATAGTGTAGAAATTAAAACCTTTAATCCAATATACAAACAAGGAAGTCTCTGATACCAAGTCACTTAGGGTGGGAAAGGCTTAGTCTTAAAACTAAGTTTTAGGGTTGTTATACCTATGCCTGCTTACAGCCTGTCCCCCACACCCAATGCAAACTATAAGCGAGCAAACCTATATATCATATTTACAAACTTATTTGACCAACATATTAAATAATACTTGATAAAAAAACAATAAAACTCTTATTTAAGATATTTACATATTGCTTCTTGATTGGCATCCTCATTTGCAATTTTTATAACCTATAGACAGAATGAAAATGACTATGTGCGCTTAGAATATGCTGCTGTGCAGATGAATGATAAAAAAGAGTAAGGAATGCCTGACCTGTGGTGGCACAGTGGGTAAAGCGTTGACCTGGAATGCTGAGGTCACTGGTTCAAAAACCCCGGCTTCCTTAGTCAAGGCACATATGGGAGTTGATGCTTTCTGCTCCTCCCTATTTTCTCTCTCTCTCTCTCTCTGTCTCCTCTCTCTAAAATGAAAAAATAAAATCTAAAAAAAAAAAAAAGAATACAAATGTAATTTGTGATTTCCACATTGGGCAGTTTCCCAGGCACCCATATTAGAGAGAACCATGATTATAACATGATTATAACTGCCATTTTAACAACCAATTTGATGAACACAACAAAAAATTAGGTATCCTTTCTGCCAAACTGGTGCAGACCAGCTGAATCCCACCACTACCTCTTCATATTTGAATTCCCAACAATATGACCTACTGCTTGACCTTGCATTTTGCAAAACAAGTGAAGGATTTCAAACAACAGAGGGTGAGCTGCAAAGGTAAATTTCTGACTAAATAAACATCTAAAATTGCCCAAGGTTATCAGTCTTCAGAGACAGTATGATGTTTGTTTTCCCAAAATGATTAGTATATTGTCCTCTGCTTCTATTATATAATTTGATCTTTTCTAACAGCCTCTATTTATGGCTAGTAATAGTTTTTCATTTGCTGGCACTTTATACAGTGGAACATTCACAAATTCAATTTATTAAGAAAGCTGTGCTATACTACTTATATTTGTTATTCCAGAATGTTCTCACCCATCCTTTCTACTGAATACTCTGAAATATCTAGTACTCTATAAAGTAGATGCAAATTTTTTCTCAATCTGATTCATGAAAGTGATTAAAATGATTTATTACTGTGTATTAGGCATCAAATATATTATAAAAATATATGCCTCCATTGAAACTTTTTGTTCTTTTTCATATATATATATATGCATTTAGAAGAGTAAGGATTTGCTTTATCACTCTTAAACTACTTATTTGTTTTTGTCCCAAAATTTTTAGAGAGGTGGAAAAAATAGAAGGAAATATATTTCAACCTGAGTGGATATAAGATCTGCAAAGGTAGCAGCAAGCTATAATAAGTTATTCAGAAATTTATTACTTCAATCTTTGATGCTTAAATTAATTGCATCACAATTAGTGTTTGCCTCTGGAACAAATAGATGCTGATATCAATTTATTAAAAGTCCTTTATCCTGATAAATCCTAAATTGCCAAATGGTGCTTTGTTTATTTGTGTAAATATATGCAAACTACTTTAAGCTTTATTTTGAAAGTCTTCAACTTTATTTATCACTAAAATTGCCTGTCAACCCCAAAAGAGACAATGAGGTAATTTGTTAATGGTTAGAGCAGGTACACAGAGAGATGTGACGAACCCGGCTAAGGGCTGAGGGGATTTCTTACATGTAGATCCACAGGTTCATCTTTCCTGATTCTTTTTTTTTTTTTTTTTTGCATTTTTCTGAAGCTGGAAACAGGGAGAGACAGTCAGACAGACTCCCGCATGCCGGGATCCACCCGGCACGCCCACCAGGGGCGACGCTCTGCCCACCAGGGGGCGATGCTCTGCCCATCCTGGGCGTCGCCATGTTGCGACCCTCCTGGGTGTCGCCATGTTGCGACCAGAGCCACTCTAGCGCCTGGGGCAGAGGCCACAGAGCCATCCCCAGCGCCCGGGCTATCTTTGCTCCAATGGAGCCTTGGCTGCGGGAGGGGAAGAGAGAGACAGAGAGGAAGGCGCGGCGGAGGGGTGGAGAAGCAAATGGGTGCTTCTCCCATGTGCCCTGGCCGGGAATCGAACCCGGGTCCCCCGCACACCAGGCCGACGCTCTACCGCTGAGCCAACCGGCCAGGGCTCATCTTTCCTGATTCTTTAGGTTATATCTTGCCTTCTAATCAGCTATATTTAAAATAAGTTGTCTCTTAACAGAAACAAAGGCTAAAATATTAATTCTTCCACCTTAAATTTATAAGACCACCTGGCCTGTTGTAAAGCCAGTATCCACAGCCACCATCACAGCAGCCGGACCCATGCAGGTCGCATTGGATTCAGACAGATGGTAATGAAACAACGGAGCCAAAAATTGGTGAGCCATTATCTTTAATCCTAGCTTGCGCCCAGCGGACAAGTAAAAAAACACACACTGGCCTCCAAAACCAGCACTCACAAAGCTACTGACTTATCCAAGTTTCCTAGAATCAAAGGTTTCTAGCTCACTAGCCTCATTCTCCTTTGTTCCCCATCTCCTTCTCCCTGCACAAACTCTGCACTAACCGGCTTCCCTTTCAGCATTCTGCCATCTTGGCTGCCTCTCTTCTCTTTCACGTGGCCTTACTGTGCTCTCTAACCTGCTCTCTGCTCTAATGCTAATCACAGGAATCAAGAGAGCAAACTCCCGGTCTGCCCCACTTTTATAGTGTAGAAATCAAAACCTTTAATCCCATATACAAAATAGGGAAGTCTCTAATACAAAGTCCCTTATCTGAGGTATGATAGGATTGTATCACCCCACATCAAAAAGGGTGGGAAAAGCTTAGTCCTAAAACCAAGCCCCAGGCTACAAGGATACACCTGCCCACAGCCTGCCCCCAACACATCACCTGGGCAACAGGCTTCCACGTGGGCAGCGCCATCTTTAACAAAGTGAGCATAATATATTTTATCTGCCCAACAATCCACCCCTATGCTCACATTAGTACCCACAATCTACATCACTGGCATCCCCGTGCAAGGAAATTAGGCACATTACACAAATTACAACATGACAAATCATACAATTTCAACAATTACAAAGGTACATTTCACCAAGTCTCTGAGCACTTTGCCAAAAGTGCAAAATGTCCTCTGACTTCTTTCTAGCTATGGGAAAAGCTTCCCAGTGTAGGGGAAGAGCCTCTAGCAAAGCTGTCCCCCACCCCCATCAGGGTATTTCTCATTGTCCAAAATTTGTAAGTCCATCCAACAAAGGAGCCAGTGCCCACTCTGGTCGTAGTCCAGGAATCAGTCCACACACATTGGGCTTCAGCCACCCCCCTCATCCCTGCTATCCTGGCAGGTCTTATACTGTCCCAAGGAGGAGCATGTGGCAATGGCAGTCAGCATTTCCATCTCTGCTCCGGAGAGCATGATGGCATCAACCTCTATGTCCCAAAAATCACAGACCTACCAGGGCCGTAGTAGGTTCTCCTTCCAGCTGGGCTCTCATCTTCTGGAGACTGTAGATTGCAACTCCAGCCCAATTCTCCTCATTTTCCAAAGAGGAACTGAAAACACCAGCTCCCGCTGTCGGGCTTGAGTCCCGGGCCGCTGCCGCCTTTTGCTCCGCAGACATTGCAGCTCCAGCTCTGGTCTCAGCCCTGGCCTCCCGCCACTGCGGCCTCTCTACAACATCCAGGGCAAGCTGTAACTCACGAACCTGTGACTCCTTCTCCAGCGTCTTCTCCATTTCCAAATTAATCTCACGGACCTGGTCGGCCTCCTCCAGTGCTTGCTTCAGCTCCAGGGTTGACATCTCTTTCTCCCACATTTGCTCCAGCTCCTTCCACTGCTCAGTTTGCAGGTCCCGGGCAGCCTCTTCCACAGAGCTCTCGGTTTCCTCTCGCATGGCTGTAAAAGTCAGCCAGCCGACGGTCCCCAAAAGGACAGCCATGGAGAACCATAACAGCAGCCAGTCCTCTACTCCACCTCTCAAAGGTGGTGGTGGCTCCATACTCATCTGTATCAAATCCTGCCACAGACTACGCCAAATGTAAAGCCAGTATATACGGCCACCATCACAGCAGCCTGACCCATGCAGGTTCGCATTGGACTCGGACAGATGGTAATGAAACAACGGAGCCAAAAACTGGTAGGCCATTATCTTTAATCCTAGCTTGCACCCGGCAAGCAAGTAAAACACACACTGGGCTCCAAAACCCACTCATCCAGCACTCACAAAGCTACTATTTATCCAAGTTTCCTAGAATCAAAGGTTTCTAGTTCACTAGCGTCATTCTCCTTTGTTCCCCATCTCCTTCCCTCTACACAAACTCTGCACAAACTGGCTTCTCTTTTAACACTCTGCCATCTTGGCTGCCTCTCTTCTCTTCCACGTGGCCTTACTGTGCTCTCCAACCTGCTCTCTGCTCTAATGGTAATCACAGAAACTGAGAGAGCAAGTTCCCGGTCTGCCCCACTTTTATAGTGTAGAAATCCAAACCTTTAATCCAATATACAAAATAGGGAAGTCTCTAATACAAAGTCACTTATTTGAAGCATGATGGGATTGTACTACCCCACATCAAAAAGAGTGAAAGGGCTTAGTCCTATAACCAAGCCCCAGGCTACGAGGATTCAGACTGCCCACAACCTGTCTCCAACACACATTAATATCAGCTGGGCGACAGCTTCCACGTGGGCAGCACCATCTTTAATAAAATGAGCATAATATATTTTATGCTCACCAACACCTGTGGTGGCACAGTAGATAGAGTGTCAACCAGGAACACTGAGGTCACCAATTCGAAACCCTGGACTTGCCAGTTCAAGACACATAAAACAAGCAATCAGTGAACAATTAAAGTAAAGCAACTATGAGTTAATACTTCTCGTTACAACCCCCCTTTCTGCAAAATCAATAAATAAAATCTTAAAATAAATAAATTTCTAAAACTAAAGTTATTGTACGGCCAGTATTCACCACCATTGTCATTATGGCCATACATGTACAGGTTCCCATTAGATTCAGGCAGACGGTCAAGAAATAGTGCAGGGGTCCCCAAACTATGGCCCGCGGGCCACATGCGGCCCCCTGAGGCCATTTATCCGGCCCCCACCGCACTTCTGGAAGGGGCACCTCTTTCATTGGTGGTCAGTGATAGGAGCATAGTTCCCATTGAAATACTGGTCAGTTTGTTGATTTAAATTTACTTGTTCTTTATTTTAAATATTGTATTTGTTCTCATTTTGTTTTTTTACTTTAAAATAAGATATGTGCAGTGTGCATAGGGATTTGTTCATAGTTTTTTTTATAGTCTGGCCCTCCAACGGTCTGAGGGACAGTGACCTGGCCCCCTGTGTAAAACGTTTGGGGACCCCTGAAATAGTGGAATCAAAAAATGGTGGGCTATTCCTTTATTCAAGTCTCGTACTGGTCAATGAGCAACACACAGGGAAAATACTTTCTTTTCACTCATTCAGAGCTCACAAAACCCTGCTACATTATCCAGTTACACAACCAGGAGAATCTTCTGCAGTTCCTCCTAGAATCAAAGGCCTCACCAGTCCCAAAGCCCCTCACCTCTGGTTCCCTATCTGCCAACATGGCTTCTTACTCTGCAAAACTGGCTTCTCTTTCTTTCCCTGCCTTCCCTGCCATCTTGGCTTCTTTCTCCTTCTCCTCCTTCCTCTCCTTTCTTTTAAAAACTTTTTTGATGTGAAAACCTCTCCTCCAACAACATTAGCCTAACAATGGCCCTTACCAAGCAGGAAGGTAATTAACAATTTCACAGAACACATACCCGGTGCTGCCCAGTGCCATTTTTTTATTTTAAATATTTTATTTATTCATTTTAGAGAGTAGAGAGAGAGAGAGAGAGGAGAGAGGGAGGAGCAGGAAGCATCAACTCCCCTATGTGCCTTGTCCAGGCAGTCCCGAGTTTTAAACTGGCAACCTCAGCATTCTAGGTCAACTCTTATCCACTGCACCACCACAGGTCAGGCAGCCCAGTGCCATTTTTAACAGTAAAAACAAGCAAACTCTAATAACACAAATTTTACAAAGTTATTTGCCCAACAGCTATCTTAGTGGAGATGAATGACATGTTATGAAATCAATTATGCTATTTAACAGTATCTAAAAACTGTTGTCCTTAAATAACTTACAAAGGCTTTGTAATGGACAAAGCTCTGTGGGCTCAGTAAACACTATGCCTCACATTTAATAGCAATATCTAATGTTTATTAAGGACTTAATCTGTTTCTATCACTTTACATGTATTAATTCATTTAATGTTGGCAGCAGCCTTACAAGATATATACTAGTGTCAACATAAGAAATTTCCAAACCTGTAAGAAATTTTTATGAGTTTATCTGAGCCAAACTGTCAACATTGCAAAGTCTCAACGGATTGAGAAAGTGCTCCGGAAAATGGAGGTTTCACCACTTACTTTATACATCAGAATCAAAGGGAAAGACATAAGGGGGTTATATGAAATTGATTGGTGATAGAGTAGGGAGGGGGGAGAAAGCAAAGCAGGAAAATCTCTGGGATTGGATAAAATGTAAAAATGTGCATGCTGAAACTTCTTTTACATAGTCAAGAACAAGATGTTAATAGTCAATGATTCACATGGTAACATTAACAATGAGGGCTTTCCTTGGCTCCTGCTCTGGTGGGATGCCTGCCCTGAGAAGGGCAGGAAAAGATTACTTATGTGTTATCAGTTACATTATTGTGGATGCAAAAGACAACAGCCTTGATCAAGTAGATACTGACTTTGGTTTAGAGAAAAATACCACTCTAGGACATGACTACCCACCATGAACTGCTTTTAGTTAGAAATAAATTTTCATGTTTGACCACCCTGTGTGGTTACTTTAGGTATCTGAATTTGCAAGGCCACCATGCAAGCTTTCCCTGTGCTTGTCAGGTTCAGCATGTGGCTCTTTTTCTTTTTGTCCACACTAAGATTGTGTTACTTTAGCAGATAAGGAAACTGAGGCATGGATATCTAGCGTAATTTGCCCACGGTCGCATGACTTATAAGTGTCAGAGTTACATCCATATTTAAACCCAGTCAGCACAGTTCCACAATGTTCATTCTTAATGTTTGGACTGCACTCTTATAGTAACAAGTATTTTCCCAATGCATGTAGATGTTGCTATAATTAATAAAGTACAGATACGAGGATAATGTATACCAGCAGTATGACTACTTTTATGTTGTGGTTTTTTAAAATTAGTTTGGTTTTCAAAATGAGTATTTTATCCTTAAAATTCTGAAAAATGTGGGCCTAGCACAATTCATTATATTCAATAAGCCTCTTCTTCACCTCACAAGAGTAATCAGAAATTTGAATTTTCCAGGGATAACCGACGGGCCCCAGTTATCACGGGAGAATAAGTAAAGATCACCTGGGCTAGAAATATGAAGGAGATAATAAAAGAGTGAGCTACCGGAGGAAGAAGTACTACAGATATCTGCCAAGTCCGTGCAGAGAAAGAAGAGTCAGAGCACATTTATCACCAGGGCAGAGATCCACAATAGACCCAAGATGGAGTTACTTGTGCTAAGCCCCACCAAGACTTAATATCTAATGAAATTGCAGTTTCAGCCTCTACCAGGAGTAGAACTTTAAACCAATAAAGCTGGAATTTCCTAGTCAGCACTATTGAAGTATAGCAAAGAACCCCTGCTTTACCCCCCGAAAAAAGGGAAACTTTGCCTGAAACAATCCACTCTTTTGACTTCCTTGTCTCATCCTCCTTTTGCCTATAAAAATCTTCCATTTTTTGCCTAAACAGGTGGTAGAGCAGTCAGTAGAGCATAGACCTGGGTCTCTGAGGACTGAGGTTTGAAATCCCAAGGTTGCTGGCTTGAGCATGAAATCATAGACATGACCTCATGGTCTCTGGCATGATCCCAAAGGTCCCTGGCTTGAAGCCCAAGGTCGCTAGCTTGAGCCAGAGGTCACCAGGTGCCTGGAGCCTCCGGTCAAGGCACATATGAGAAAGCAATCAATGAACAACAAAGGTGCTGCAAATATGAGTTGATGCTTCTCATCTCTCTCCCTTCCTGTCTGTTTCTATCAGTTTCTCTCTCTCTCTGTCTCTCATTCTAGAAAAAAAAAAGGGTCTGACCTGTGGTGGTGCAGTGGATAAAGTGTCATAAAGTGTCAACCTGGAGTATTGAGGTCACTGGTTCGAAACACAAGGCTTGCCTGATCAAGGCACATACAGGAAGCAACTACTATGAGTTGATGTTTCTTGCTTCTCCCTCCTCTCTCTCTCTCTCTTTCTCTCCTCTCTGAAAACTAATAAATAAAAAATAAATTTAAAGAAATAATCTTGCATTTTGTATAACTCCTCAGAGCACTTCTCTAGTAAATGGGATGTTGCCTGATTCATGAATCATTCAATAACACCAATTAGATCTCTAAATTTATTCAGTTAAATTTGTGTTCTTTAACAAAACTGAGTCAATGCCTGAGTAACATGAGACACCATTAAGGTGAGAATTGTGTGTCACCCATTCTAAGGCATCTATCCCAGAGACGTAAAATACAATACAAGCCACAGCTGCTTACCAAAGCCTTGGACCACTCAGCAGAGAGATTCTCCACTTGCATTGCTAAAGTTATAGTGTACTTATATGGGGTTTGGAGCAGTGATGAAACCTACTCCTTGTCATAGTTACACAACTGTAATATATTACTCTTGCTTTTAGTGTAGCTGACAATTGGAAGGCAATCCTTTTCTAGGGAAAATAATAGTTGGGACAGTACTTTTTATTTCCTTTGGTTTTTTATTTCTATTTGATACATGCCTTCCTAATTCTCAAAAACATGGTCAAGATAATAATGGAAAAAAGAGTTGTGTACATGAAAACAAGAGTAAATATCCTCATATAAAAAGTGAAATATATAATATGGTGACTTTGAATCTTGAGTAGATAGGACATGATTTTAGTTACATCCTTGGCATATAGATACTTGCATAATATTGCCGCAGTTATGTTTACCATTGTAGGAAACAGTGTTTGTTACTATGCTTTTCGAAATTTTCTAAACCAGTAATAGCCACCGGACTAGCACTGTTCACATTACCTTTTAACCTTGTAAGGCAGGTCAGTGTGATGGAATTGAGGCACATGTTCTTTCTGCTGCATCATTTCTCTCACGGATCCAAATGCATATTATTAAGGTGTTATTATGTCATCCAATCTTCACCCACCGACCAGTCTATGAGCTGAAAATGATATGAATGACTAATCAGACTCAAATGATCTGAGCAAGCCCATTTTTTTTTCTATTCCTATTTGGTTTTCTTCCTGGCTGAGCTGTTGTGACCCTGTGAAAAATGGCTGTTTGATCTAAAAATGTGTTTTATTTCTAGGTAATGGACTATGTCAACTTCCATTTCTTATGAAATTCACAGAGAACAGTCCAGCATTGCAAGACATTTCTTACATTCTTATTTGCTTGTTCTTTCCCACCACATACTTTAATATAATTGACGTCCCAATCTCTACTCTATCCCTTGACTTCAGCAATTGGGTTTTCAATTTCTTTGGGTTTCCTTTTATGAAGCACAGACATTTACTGTAGAACAGTACATTTAGTTTTCCACTCATGTAGCTAGCGATGAGGGAGAAAAGACTACCTATTTCTTGAGGTTCTCTCAGGTAAGTGAATTTGGCTCAATCTTCCTCAGCTTTTAGTTCTCCCATTAGTGTTTGAGAATGCCTCAGTGAAAGTGACTTGTATTGCATATAATGTGAGCACCCTTACTCCCACGGTAGCGCTGACAGTATTAAAGCTGGGTTCTAAGGTTGTGATTATAAGTTTCCTCAGAAAAGTTGGATTTAAAACTCCTATTATTATTATCATATTGATTTAACAGCATATAATTTTAAAAGAAATATTGTAAGGGGTGAAAGTACAATAATTTCTTGTAAGGGCTGAGTTACAGAATGTTCTGTAGGGAGTTAAGGCATTGTAGGAGTTTGACTCACAAATCTTTTTTTTCTTTTCTTTTTTGTATTTTTCCAAAGCTGGAAACAGGGAGACAGTCAGACAGACTTCCGCATGCGCCCGACCGAGATCCACCCAGCATGCCCACCAGGGGGCGATGCTCTGCCCACCTTGAGGCGTCGCTCTGCCGAAATCAGAGCCATTCTAGCGCCTGAGGAAGAGGCCATCCTCAGCGCCTGGGCAAACTTTGCTCCAGTGGAGCCTTGGCTACAGGAGGGGAAGAGAGAGACAGAGAGGAAGGAGAGGGAGAGGGGTGAGAAGCAGATGGGCACTTTTCCTGTGTGCCCTGGCCGGCAATTGAACCCGGGACTCCTGCATGCCAGGCCGACGTTCTAACACTGAGCCAACCGGCCAGGGTCTGGCTCACAAATCTTAATCTTTACTTTGTTGTCTAACAAAATACAGAAAGTTTTCTTGCAGAAAGTTTCCAGAGGTACAGACGGTTCCCAGAGACCCCAGACCCTGGCCATTTCAGAACAACATCCAGGATGCCAGGTAAATCTGTGCCAGTGTCAAAAAGACATTCCAAGGAGGCATTTCTGCAAACTAGATGCCCACCTCCCTTACACTGCTACATGACTAACTACTTGCTCTATAATGAATCATTAATCTCCCCAAGATGTATAAACTGGCCAGTCAGCAGAGACTGTCAAGGCAGGATTTGATGCATTTCTAAGATCCCTGCTTTCTCAGCTTGCTGGCAATCTGAATAATATACACGTTTATATCACTCAGATCCTGGTTCTGTAACTCAGTGGCTATGGGCAACTTAACCCAAGCTTGTTCCAGTATCAATATGTATATTATTACTAACTAATCTGACAAAAACTATAACATTTTTAATCCTGATAGAATCATTTGTTTAAAAGTACTCCCATTGAAGTGACTGTAAATAATGATATCTTATGTGTCAATATTCTTAGTTTTCTAAAGGAAATTTGACTTAAAACTTTTATTTTTTTAAGTACTAAAATTGCAGTATTTTCTCTGGAGGTCATAGGGCTACAACAGCATGGAGATATGGACCTAGTTCACTAAAAGATGCAATGAAATTATTTTATTTTAGAAAATGAAATTTTAAATTTCAACTTATCAGTCTTTCTGTGTTAAAGATTGTATAGCCATTAGATGGTCCCCACACTATTTATTTTTAAGTGTTTATATATGTTTAGTTACCTGATAATTAAATTAAAATAAAATATTTAAAATATGTCTGTTCTTCTGAACATATTTCTGCTTGTGAAATCTCAAAAATAAAATAATAAAATACATTTTGTATTAGAGCTCTCAGAGAAACACAGCCAATCTCTCAAAACAAAGATTTATTATGAGAACTTTATTCACACAATCACAGAGGCTGAGAAGTTTCATAGCCTGCCACTTGGAAACTAGAGTCCCAAGAAAGTCAGTGGTATAATTCAGGTTGAGTCTTAAGGCTTAAGGATGGGGGATCTAAGGGGATAAATCCCATTTCCAAGGCAGGAGAAAATGAATTGAGATGTCCCAGCTCAAACAGAAGTAGAAAAAAAGAAGTGAATTTCTTGCTCTATCTTTTGGTGTATTCAAGCCCAGACTACATGATGCCCACCTACATTGAGGAGGTCAATCCACTTTACTGAGTTTACCAATTCAAAAGCTAATTTCATCTGGAAACACCCCCACAGATACCATGTTTAATCTAGATACTGTGGCCAGTCAAATTGACACATAAAATTTATCATCACACTTCTAATGTTATAAATGAGGAATCTAATCTCGAGTAATTATAGCCTTACTCTCTGAGCATATTAGTGACAGCAGTAGGTACTGAGCTCCCAATTCTTGATTCACAGTTCTTTAATATGTTCCTTTGCTTCAAAAATCTCCTATGGAGTGGGTGCTTACTAATTTACACATGTACTTTAAATGACAATTTGAATTTTTAAAAATAAACATATAATGTGGGAGCAAAAACTTATAGGCAGCCTCCAATTCCAATTTGTATCATGGAATAGCAACAGAAAAAAAAAAGTGCTTTATATAGATATAAGATAAGGTATAAAGAAAATAAGTTATCTTTTCAAATCCTATATTCACAAATATCTGATGCCAAAATATGTTTCTTATGTTGGTTACAATTTAACTTTTACAACATATCTGTCCCAAGTTACTCTTTAATTCATGACTTGTTCCACATGCTACAAATATCCACCCTTAACTGATTTCTCATTTTCTCTACCATACACATTCATTCATCTTTTGTATGGTATCAGTGTCTTAAGGATTTATCTCAAAAGATAACAAAAAATAGCATTTTTTTTAGTTAACTGTATTTCAGTTACCATGTTAAATATTTAATATAGAATGTTTCATTTACTCTTGACTACAATGTATAAGATACTTATCATTCCCTTTAAAAGATAAGAATAATAAACACTGTTATTTAGATGAAATAATATTTAACAGTAAAAATTAGAAAATGTTATTATGTTTAATAAATCTAGTCAACTGTGGTAAGGCAACATATAGGTAAGCCATTAAAGTGATTGCTATAAAGAAATGGACAAAAAGAGAAAAGTACTTGGGTATATTATATAAGGTCTACCAGAAAGTTCTGTCCGTTTCTATCACAACAAGTTTCGACACGTAAGCACATGTTTATTTGGCGCATGTGTGCTTTTCTATTTTTATCACTTAATATATACATACTGACGTAGCAAATTAACTAAAACAAAGTTGATTCACGTTAGTCTTATGTGTGAAGCGATAGTGTACCCGTGGCTACTGATATAAAGTTCATTTACGCCACTGTATTATATACGAATTTCAACAAGGAAGAAATTCTACAGAAGCATGTAGAAATTTATTGAAAGTGTTTGGTGAAGGTACAGTTTCTGATATGACATGCAGAAGATGGTTGAAAAAATTCAAAACAGGTGATTTCGACCTTTCTGATAAGCCACGTTCTGGGCGATCATCTTTGATCGATGACGATATTGTTAAGACCATGTTGGAGTAAGATCCTTTTCTGACAACATCAGAGATCGCAGAATGGCTTAATTCAGCTCAGCAAACCATTTCAGACCATATCCGGAAGATAGGATTGGTGTGGAAATATATTATTTAATAAAGTTTATTGATGGTAAGAAAAAATTGTATTTTGTTTTATTCCAAAAACGGACAGAACTTTCCAGTAGACCTTGTATTAAAAATACATAAAAGTCTATATAAACTCTCATTTAAAATTTTAGCAATGTGTATTAAAAAGGAATTCAGTGAAAATATAGTAAATAATTCAACAGAATTATACAAGTAAGTGTATTAGGGTGAACAAATAGGGCATTTACATTTTTTGATTGATTTTTAAAATATAGATATGAAGATAAAACTTCTGTTTTTTTAAGAACTAATATTCTGTATTTATGAAGTAAAAAAATATTGTTAAAATGTTTATACTACCCAACGTAATCCACAGATTCAGTGCAATCACTACCAAAATTCCAATGTCATTTTTCACAGAAATAGAACAAACATTTCTAAATTTGTATGAAGCAACAAAATACCCCAAATAACCAAAGCAATCTTGAGAAAGAAGAATAAATTTAGAGGTATCACTTTCCTTGGTTTCAAACTACACTGCAAAACTATAGTAATCAAAATAATATGGTATTGACATTAAGACAGAAACATAGATAAATGGAAATGAATAGAGAACCCAGAAATGAGCCCATGCATGCATGGTCAATTCATATATAATAAAGGAGTCAAGAATACACAATGGGGAAAGGACAGTCTTTTCAACAAATAATTTTGTGAAAACAAGTCAGTCACACATAAAAGAATTAAATTAGACTAGTCTTTTACAACACACATATAAATTAACACAAAACAGATTAAAGATTTAAATGCATGACCTGAAACCATAAACTCCTAGAAGAAAACAGATGATAAACTCTTTGACATGAGTCTTGGTGATATATTTTGGATATGATTTCAAAAGCAAAGACAACAAAAAAAAAAAAAAAGAAGAAGAAAGAAAGAAAGAAAATGGGGGGGCAGAGCAGGACAATATCAAACTATAAAGCTCTACTCAGCAAAGAAAATTATTAGCCAAGTGAAAAAGAAACATTGAGTCAGAGTAAATATTTGCCAATTATATATCTGAAAAGGGGTTAACACCCAAAATATACAGTATAAGAATTCATACAAATAAACATCAAATAAAACTCCCTGAATAAACTAATTAAAAATGGACAGAGATATTTTGTTGTCCCTATAATTCAATGGGATATCTGACCTCCTCAAAATTCCAGAACTAATAAACTCATATTTAGAATTTTGGCATAACAAAATCAACAACCAAAAAAATGGGCATTAGATTTATATAGACATTTTCCAAACTAAACAGATGGCCACAAGGTACATGAAAAGATCTCAACATCACTAAGATCAGGGAAATACAAATCAAAACCACAATGAGATATTACCTTACAACTTTTAGAATGGTTATTATAAAAAAAGATAAGAAATAAACATGGAAAAGAATATGGAGAAAAAGATACTCTTGTGCACTGTTGGTGAGAATGTAGACACTATGGAAAACAATATGGAGAATCTTCAAAAAATGAAAAATAGAACTACCATATGATCCAGCAATTCCACTTCTGGGTATTTATCCAAAGAAAATAAAAACTAATTTGAAAACATATATGTACTCCCATGTTTGTTGTAACAAAGAATACCACCAGAATATAAGAAGAACATATTATAATAATAAAAGAGTAAATTCATCAAGAAGTCAAAACAATCTTAAATATGTATACAAATAACAAAGCTTCAAAATAAAAGCAAAATATAACAGAAATTAAGAGACAAATAGATAAATCCACAATCAGCAAGAAGTTTTAACATTCTCATTTTTATTGATAAAAAAGTTAAACAAAAAAACAACTAGAAAATTTATAGATTTCAGTAACAATATTAATGTTATAAACAATGCATTAATTGACATTCATACAGCACTTCACCCAACAAAGGCAGAAAAAAATAATTTCTCAAAGTGTACATAAGATGTTCAGGAAGGTAGACCATACCTAAATATATAAATCTTCAATTACAAAATGTTCAAAATTATTTTAAAATTTAGTTAAAAGTCAATAACAAAGTTTAGTTTAATAATTAATAATTGAAATATCTAAAAATGTTTCAAATATAAAAGAATAAAACCTACATTTTATTTTATTTATTTTTAATTCAGTGAGTGGAGGGGAGGCAGAGTCAGACTCTGGATTACGCCTCAACTGGGATCCACCTGGCAAGCCCACTAAGGGGGCGATGCTCTGCCCATTTAGGGCATTGCTCTGTTGCTCAGCAACTAAAGTCTTCTTCTGTCTGGGGTGAAGGCTTGGAGCCATTCTCAGTGCCTAGGGCCAACTCGCTCCAATTAAGACATGACTGTAGGAGAAGGGGTGGGGAAGAGAAAAGCAAAAGGGAGAATGGTAAAGAAGCAGATAAGCATTTCTTCTGTGTGCCCTGACCAGGAATTGAACCTGGGACATCCACACACCAGGCTGACACTCTACCACTGAGCAAACCAGCCAGAGTTACATTGCATTTTAAGTTACATGTATCTAAAAAGAAAACAAATAGGGCATTAGAACATATTTCTGATTTAAAGGTAATAATAAAAATATAGTATATTAAAACTCAAAATAAATAGCTTAGAAGAAAATTCATAACTTTAAGACCATACTGGGAAAAAAGAAAGATTTAAATCAATGACAATGTATCAGTTTAGATTAGAAAAGAAAAAATTATTCATAAAGTAAGTAAAAGGAAATAATAAAAATAAAAACAAAATTAATAAAAAAAAACAAGAATAGCTAAATTGGTTCAGAAATTAAGAAGAAAAACATGAATTGATAAGGAATTAAAAGAGAATTCCACAACAGATACTAAAGACATTAAAATGATAATAAATATATTGATATTAAACAACATATGAAAATAAATTCAAGGTCATATATTAAATAGAAAAAATGGAAGAAAACCATAGCTCAGCAAAACTGTCACATGGAAATTTTTTTTAAATTTTTTATTTATAAATTTCAGTGAGAGAGGAAGTGACGAGAAAGAGAGAGAAAAAGAGATAGAAACTATTCCCGTACATGCGCTGACTAGGGATCTAACCAGCAACCTCTGCACTTCGGGATGAGGCTCTAACAAACTGAGCTACCTCAGTTGATAAAATGATTTTTATCAACTATATCAGGAAGAAATTATGTCAATCTTTTTTTTTTTTTTTTTTTTTTGTATTTTTCTGAAGCTGGAAACCGGGAGAGACAGTCAGACAGACTCCCACATGCGCATGACCGGGATCCACCCAGCACGCCCACCAGGGGGCGACGCTCTGTCCACCAGGGGGCGACGTTCTGCCCCTCTGGGGCGTCGTTCTGTTGCTACCAGAGCCACTCTAGCACCTGGGGCAGAGGCCAAGGAACCATCCACAGCGCCCAGGCCATCTTTGCTCCAATGGAACCTCGGCTGCAGGAGGGGAAGAGAAAGACAGAGAGGAAGGAGAGGGGCAGGGGTGGAGAAGCAAATGGGCACTTCTCCTGTGTGCCCTGGCCGGTAATCGAACCCGGGACTTCTGCACGCCAGGCCGACGCTCTACCACTGAGCCAACCGGCCATGGCTAAATTATGTCAATCTTACATAAAATTCTTTGGAAAACAGAGGACACTGCCCAACTTATTTTCTGAGAGTAGCATAACTTTGATGCCGAAACCTGTAACTGTAGAAGAAAACCACAGACAAAATTCCTCATGAATACAGAAAGAAAAATATTTAACAAATAGAATTTAACACTAAATTTAATTTGTCAGCACTAAACCAATATTAGAAGAAATGTTAAAGGATCGCTTTAAATAAAAAATTAAAAGATATGAATGAGAAAATACAGGAAAAAAATGAAATCTTCACTGACAAAAATAAGCCCTTAGGAAAGGCAGTGAATCAATCATCTCTAAAGTTAGTTCAAAGGTTAAAAGTAGAAAGAATATGTATAATTATGACAATAAGTTAAGGGGTACACACAAATAATAAAAAAGTAAGAAGAATGGCATAAACATAAAGGGGGTGATTAAAAATTATATGTGTTACAACTTAAGCAATCATCACTTAAAATGGACCCTATAAATATAGCTTGATATGTATCAAGCACATGGTAACCACAAACAAAATAGTATAAGATATATATAACATATAAAGAAAAAGGAATCCAAACATTACACTGTAGAAAGTTATAAAGAGAACCAGAAAAGAGAACAAGAGAATAAGAGAAAAATAGAGCTCTACAAAAGAATCAGAAAACAAATAATAAAATGGCAACCACTAAATACCTATCAATAAGTACTTTATATGTAAATAGTCTAAATGCTCCAATAAAAATATATAAAGTGGGCCCTGGCCAGGTAGCTCATCTGGTTATACTGTCATACTAACATGCTGAGGCTGTGGGTTCAATCCTTAGGGCACATACAAGAATCAACCAATGATAACATAAATAAGTAGAACAACAAGTGATATTTCTCTCTCTGTCTCTATCCTTTCCTCTTGCTCTAAAAAAAAAATATGTAAGATCAAG
Organism: Saccopteryx bilineata; assembly: GCF_036850765.1. Lineage (NCBI taxonomy): Eukaryota > Metazoa > Chordata > Mammalia > Chiroptera > Emballonuridae > Saccopteryx > Saccopteryx bilineata. Next base: position 35,562,607 of record NC_089497.1, read on the forward strand.
AAATGGATAAAACAAAAAATAAAATGAACAAGACCAGTACAGATACTGCCTATAAGACACTTCAGATTGATAGACACACAGAGACTGAAAATAGAAACATGAAAAAAGATATTTCATATTAAAATGGAAATAGAAAAAAAAGAAACAGTTGAAGTAGCAATACATATAGACTTTAAAACAAAGGTTGTAACAAAAGACAAAGAAGGGTATTTTATGATGATAAAGAGATCCATCCAACAAAAGAATATAATTCTTGTGGATATCTATCTACATATAATGTAGGAGCACCTAAATATATAAAGTAAATATTGATAGACATAAAAGAAGAGGTTAACACAAAAATAATAATAGTAACTTATTATTATCTGTGGTGGATGTTAACACCACATTGACATCTATGCATTGATCTTCCAGATAGAAAATCAACAAGGAATGATGGCCTTAAATTACACATTAGAGCTGATGGACTCAATTCATATTTTTAGGACATTTCACCAAAAACCAGCAGAATATATAGTCTTTTCAAGTACACATGGAACATTGTACAAGATAGACCATGTTAGGGCACACAAGTCTCAATAAACTTAAGAAGACTGAAATTATATCAAGCATCTTCTCTGATCACAGTGGTATGAAACTAGAAATCAATTATAAGAAAACTGAAAAACACTCCAAAACATGGAGGCTAAATAACATGCTACAAAACAATGATTAGGGTAACAATGAAATCAAGGAAGAAATCAAATATACCTTAAGACAAATGAAAATGAAATACATGATTCAAAATTTATGGCAGAAACCAAAGTATTTCTAAAAGAAAAATTAATAGCAATACTGACTAGAAAGAAACTAAAAAATTGCAAATAATAAATCTAACCTTACACCTAAATGAACTAGAAAAAGAACAAATGGAACAAAAAGTGGGTAAAAGAAAGGAAATAATAAAGATCAGAGCATAAATAAATAAAACAGTGTAAAAAAATAGAAAAGATCAATGAAAGCAAGAGTTGATTTTTTGAAAAGATAAAAAAGTTAAAAATCCTTTAGCCAGATTCATTAAGAAAAAAGAGCTCAAATAAAAAAATAAAATAAAAAATGAAAAAAGTAACAAGTGACATCACAAAAATACAAAGGATTAAAGAAAATACAATGAACTATTTATATGCCAAACATTTGAAGAAATCAATGAATTTCTAAAAACAATCTTCCAAGACTGAACCAAGAATAACTACTTTCAAAATTGAGTCAATAACAAAAAACTCCCAAGAAACAAAACTCTTGGACCAAATCACTTCACAGATAAATTTTAACAATATTTAATGAAGAATTAATACCTATTCTTCTCAAAGTACTCAAAAAAAATTGAAGCCGAAGGAAGGCTGCCAAACCCATTTTACAAAGTCATCATTACCCTAATCCCAAAACCAGACAAAGACACTATAAGAAAAGAAAGTATGTACAATATACCTGATGAAATCAGATACAAAAATCCTTAGCAAAATATCAGCAATATTAAAAAGATTATACACCATGATCAAGTTGAATTTACTCCTGGGATGCAAGGCTGGTTCAATATCTGCAAAAACAATTAATGCGGTACAGCATATAAACAACACGAAGGTTAAAAATCATATATATGATCAATAGATGCAGGAAAAGCATTTGACAAAATCCAACATAATTTATGGTAAAAAAAAAACAAAACTTTCAGCATTTGTAAGGGTAGAAAAAACACCTAAACATAGTAAAGGCCACAAATGACAAACTCACAGTTAATATCATATCCAGTGGTAATATACTAAAAACTTTTATTTTAAAATGAGGAACAACACAAGGATGTCCATTTTCACCACTTTAATTCAACATGGTTCTGGGTGTCCCTTAGCCACAGCAATCAAACAAGAAGAAAAAATAAAAGGCATCTGAACTAAAAAGGAAGACGTAAAACAGTCAGTATTGGCAAATGACCTAGTACTATATACAGGGCACTCTAAAGATTTCGCCAAAAGTATTGTTAGAACTAGTAAACAGATTGAACATAGTATCAGGGTACAAAATTAATATTCAGAAATTAGTTGTATTTTTATATACCAATAATGAACAATCACAAAGAGAAATTAAAAATAAAATTCCATTTACAATTTCATCAAATAAAATAAAACCTTGAAATAAATTTAACCAAGGAGTAAAAGATTTGTCCTTAGAAAACAATAAGACATGAAAGAAAGAAACTGAAGAAGGGGCCCTGGCCGGTTGGCTCAGCGGTAGAGCATCGGCCTGGCGTGCGGGGGACCGGGGTTCAATTTCCTGCCAGGGCACATAGGAGAGGTGCCCATTTGCTTCTCCACCCCCACCCCCTCCTTCCTCTCTGTCTCTCTCTTCCCCTCCCGCAGCCAAGGCTCCATTGGAGCGAGGATGGCCCGGGCGCTGGGGATGGCTCCTTGGCTTCTGCCCCAGGCGCTAGAGTGGCTCTGGTCGCAGCAGAGCGACGCCCCGGAGGTGCAGAGCATCGCCCCCTGGTGGGCAGAGCTTCGCCCCTGGTAGGCGTGCCGGGTGGATCCTGGTTGGGCGCATGTGGGAGTCTGTCTGACTGTCTCTCCCCGTTTCCAGCTTCAGAAAAATACAAAAAAAAAAAAAGAAAAGAAAAAGAAACTGAAGAAGGTACAAATAAATGGGAGAATATACTGTGCTCATGGATATGAAGAATTAACACTCTTAATATGTCCATACTATTCAAAGCAATGTACAGATTCAAAGCAATCTCTATTAAAATACCAATGCATTTTCTTATAGAAGTAGAACAAATAACACTCACATTTCTATGGCACGACAAAAGATTTCACATAACAAAGCAGTTTTGATGAAGAACAAAGTTGGAGGCAGCTCACTACCTGGTATCAAACAAAACTACATATCTATAGTAAGCAAAAAAGCATGGTACTGGCATAAAAACAGACACACAGATTAATGGAACAAAATAGAGAGCCCAAAAATAAATCCATCTCTATATTGCCAATTAATCTATGGAGAAAAAGAGGCACAAATATATAATTGGGTGAACTGGAGAGATATATGCAAAAAAAAAAAAAAAAGAAACTATACCATTTTATTACACCATGTAGAAAAATAAACTCAAAATAGATTAAAGACTCAAATATAAGACTTAAAATCGTAAAATTCTTAGAAGAAAGCATGACATCACTCTTAGCAATATTTTTCGATGTCTTTCAGACAAAGGAAACAAAATGAAATCATAAACGAAAAAACAAAACTAATCAAACTAAATGTTTCTTGAAAAGTGAAAGAAAACATCAACAAAACAAAAAAGACAATCTACTGAATGAAAGAAAATATTTGCTAATGATATATTCAATTGGGGTTAATTTCCAAAATATATAAGGAACTTATAAAACTTAACACCAAATTAAAAAAGAAATTAATGAGCAGAGAACCTGAATAGACAATTCTACGAGAGGCCATAAGATGGCCAATAGACATATGAAAAGATGTTCCACACCAGTAATCATCGAGGAAATGCAATTAAAACCACAATGAGATATCACCTCACACCTGTAACATTGGGTATTATCAATAAATCAACAAACAACTGTTGCCAAGTTTGTGAAGAAAAGGGAATTCACATACCACTGTTGGTAGAACTGTATATTGGTACACCTACTATGGAAAAAAGTATGGAGGTTCCTCAAAAAATTAAAACAGAACAACCAATTTCTTTTCTTTTTTTTTTAAGTGAGAGGCAGAGAGACAGACTCCCGCATGTGCCCCAACCAGATCCAGCCAGCAACCCCCGTCTGGGGCTGATGCTCTGCTCATCTGGGGTCACGGCTCCATTGCTCAGCAATCTAGTTATTTTTTTCTGCACCTGAGGCAAAGCCATGGAGCCATCCTCCGTGTCTGGAACCAACTTGCTTGAACCATTTGAGCCATGACTGTGAGAGGGGAAGAGAGAGAAAGAGAGAAATAGAGAAGGAGGAGAGGAAAGAGTGGAGAAGCAGATGGTCACTTCTCCTGTGTGCACCGACTGGGAATTGAACCCAGGACTTCCATACACCAGGATGACATTCTACTGCTGATATTTATCCAATGAAGTCAAAACATTATTTCAAAAAGATATATATATATATTTATATGTTCATTGCAGCATTATTTATAATAGTCAAGATATGAAAGCAATGTAGGTGTCCAATGATAGACGAGTGGATAAAAATAAAGTGTGTGTTTGTGTATATATAATAAAATATTACCCATAAAAATAAAATCTAGTCATTTGCCATGATGTGGATGAGCCTAAACGAGATTATGCTAAATGAAATAAGTCAGACAGAAAAAGGCAAACACCATATGATTTTACCTATGAGTGGAATCTAAAAACAAAATAAACAAACAATACATAAACAAACTCATAGATAGATACAGAAAACAAATTGATGGTCACCAGATAGGAGGCGTGATTGAGAGAATGGATGAAAAGGTGAAAGAAAAGTGGTATAAATAACCAGTTATAAAAATAGGTACGGGGAGGTAATGTACAACATAGTCAATAATATTGTAATAACTATGTATGATGTCAGAAAGGAATTATATTTATCAGGGTGATTACTCTGTAAAGTTGTAGATCTGAAACTAAAAATATATTGCATTCTAATTGAAAAATAAATTTTAAATTTTTGATTAAAAATAAATATTTGGGCAAAAATACTCAATGAATTATACATTTAAGACCTGTGCATTTACTATACACAACAATTTACTTCAAGTGTGTGTGTAAAAAACTCAAATAATATATGATATCAATCTCCAAGGTGATATACCATTAAAATGTAGAAAACAAACTTTGAAATCAGACAAAAGGGATTGTAATTCTAGATCCGCCACCTGTGGTTTGTAGTATTGGATGGTTTACACGACTTGCCTGACCCTATGGTCTCCAGTCAGAAAACTGGGGGTGATCATAATATCGATGACATAAGCTTAAATGATATAATGTACACAAAAATTTAGGAAAGTGACTAGCACATAGGATGTAGTGGAAAGTCATAAAAATTGTCATGATTAAGGTGCAACAGACTTTTTAAGAAAAGGAAAATCATGGTTTCATGCATAGATTGAATTGCCTTCCATTTAGCAGTATAGTACAATGCATGAAATTTACCAGGAGGGAGAGACATGGGTGAAGAATAAAAGAATAACACAACAGATATGCTGTGGCAGTCAAGGAAGAATGTTAACATTAACATAATTGAAGGAGACTGAAAATTCAGTGCCACTGGGATATTGTGAGGATTAAGTGAAATGCAACATGAAAAATTACTTGGCTGGAGTCTTATCTGAAATAAACCCTCAACTGTGGTCAAAATAAATTTATTTGTATTCACACCCAAAACACAGGTACTAATAAACATAAAAGCTTAAAAAAACTTTATTTTATTTTAAAAGTACACCATATAAAACATCCCTTAATATAGAGTTCCATTCTAATTAGCTAGTAATTATGTTTCCACCAGATGTGTTTGAAGTAGATTGATAGATCTTATGTGGTGTCCTTAAAAATTTTACCCCACTGATTAAATCCATATAACTAAGTGAAAGATATTTTTCTTTAATAGTTACTCAGTTTTAGTTATAACTTTTAATTCTACTCATCAAAGCATTTTAATCATCTCTATTGTTCTTGCTATGTATTATTCTTTATCTAGTTCAAAATGTACATAACAATGTTAAGATCTCAGCAAGTTTTAATTATCTTTGAAATTTTTAAACCACTGAAAACTTTGTCAATACGTTATACTGAATGGATGCTGAAAGCCTTAATATAATTATAATTCAATCAATTCAGAAAGTCTTCTCTTAATCGTGCTGCTTATCATCAAAGTTATACTGAGTGTGTGATTTCAACATAACTCTTTTTCCCTCTCAACAAAATAATTTAATATAGTTTCCTGTCCTATCTTCAGCCAACTTTTCATCATTTATAACATAAATTTATAAACTTTGAATCATTTGTATTTTTATTTTTTAACATTTTGGAAATTAAAAAAAAACTCCTTCAATATTTGTCTATTTCAATAATCAACGGAGCCTTTACAAACCAAGGGTCAGGGAAGAATCATGTAGAAAAGAAATATTAAAAATCACTTATCACTTTTGTTATTCATCCATAGACCTCTTAATTAACAACAATGGACAAAATTAGAATATCTAAAATCTTTTCAAACATAGACTAATTTGAGGAAGGTAATAAATTTTGGTTATATTTGCAAAAACTACATATAATTTTTCTATACTAATTTTATTAAAATTAAACCAACTAATTGTTCTGGCTTTGGAAATATACTTTATAAATAAATAAGAATGATATATGATAGAATTAAAATGGATTTTACATACAAACTTAGTAATAGTAATTTTTTAGGACAATAACTACCATTCAATTTCTAATAGTGTAATTATATCTCCTGAAATTATTTTTAGTATAATATAACTAAAAATTTTCTTTTTAAAAATGTTGTAGGAGATGACGTCAGAGTAATGGCGGACTAGGAAGCGATACCGATAAATCTCCCCCAAAACTCAACAAGATCTTCAACCAGAAACAGAAAAACCTATACTTGGAGCTTCCAGATGCTTCGCAATACACCCAAAGGTATGATTGAGTGAAAAATTGGCTAAATATATAACCAAACCCAGAAGGAAATAGGGAGTAAGAAATGCTCTGCCTTCCTCACTAACCTAAATAGGGCACCTTTCTCTGGTAACTTTGAATATAGAAACTGAGGCGGGCAAAGGGGGTGAATAGATCCAGGCCGCCGCGGCACAAAAGGCCGAACCAGGCTGTGGCACGGAGATCCAAGCCGAGGAAAATCTGATCCTGTGGCAACCCGGGCAATACAAGCTAACACTCGCGCCAAACCCAAACAAAGAAAGACAAGCGGAGCAGCCATTTTACCCAGTTTCCTGGTCGGTGCGCAGTTAGTGGGCGAGAATTTCTACCTAGGCCCCAAGAGTGGGTTCCCGTGTTGCCCCACGGAGAGGCGGGGTCAGAGGCCTTTCTGTGGGCCGAGGGCAGAGTCTCTGGGCAGCCCCAGCGCCCTGGGAAAGCCACGCACGGGAGGGAGTGAGAACTAATTTCAACGGTGGAGATTTTCCGTGCTGGTGACGGTTTCCCTCAGAGGGAAACGCGGCCGGCCTCATATCCTGGTGTGCGCGCAGATAAGGAGTGAGCAATTCCTCCGAGTGCCTCGGCAGTGCGCGCCCGTGTTATCGCACAGAGGGGCAGAGTCAGGGGCCTTTGTGTGGGCCAAAGCAGAATCTCGAGCCGCCCCAGCGCCTTGCAAAAGCCGCGCACGGGGATGGAGTGAGACTCAATTCCAATGCTGCAACTTTTCCCTGTGGTTGGGGGTTTCACTCAGAGCGTGAGACTGCTGGCCGGATATCCTGGTCGCAGACAGTGAGTGAGAGTTTCCTCCAAGCGCCCCGGAAGTGGGCGCCCGCTTGTGTTACCGGACAGAGTGGCAGAGCCAGAGGTCTTTGAGTGGGTAGAAAGCCCGCCTGATTATGCTAGCAGCTCTGACTGACTGAGCCTTACCCAGAGCCCTGTGCTGAGTGGAAATAGAGTGGGGAGTTGCTAGCTCTTTGAGCCTCTTACTATCCAGGCAGAGGCAGCAGCAACCCCATACCTGGATTATCAGGCTACTAATTAAGGAAGGAAAGACTAGGAGAAAGGCTCCAGGAACACGGACTCTCTCACTGTGGGAGCCTATAAATGCTAATGAGCTTCGACTGCCAACGAGACTAAAGCACAATACATGACATTGCCATAGAGACTTATCAACTGCAAACCTCTACCTGAGCGTGCCAAAGGGGCAGAACCCGGGATATGGAGTCACCGACCAGGAAGAGGGAGAGAAAAGAAAAAGCAAGAAGATAACCTCTCAAAATCAAGAATAATCTGCAGACTTTATAACCTATCCCATTTTATTATATTTGTTCATTTGTTTCTCTTATCTTCATTCTTGATACTTTTTTTTCCTCCTCCAATTTGGCCGATTAACTCTCTACCGGTCTTACTCTCTCCTCTCCTTGAACTACACTACCCATAAGTGTTACATCTCCCATTATCTTTTCTCTTCTCTTCCTTTCTCTCTATGAGGGCTGCACTCCAAAACCCTTAACTCTCTCTCTCTCTCTCTCCTTCTTTTTCTTCTTTTAGTGGTTCCCCCTTTTTTTCTCTCTCTCTCTTTCTTTTCTCCCTCTATATTAGTTTCTTCCTTTCTCCTTTACATCTCCTCTCATTCAAACCTCAAAAACAAACAAATTATCTTATCTGGGACTCAAACCTATGTTTGTGGCATTTTGGGGGGTATTTACTTCACCTTTTTAACTCACTAGCAGTGCTCCCATCCCTGGCTCTCCATATTATCTAGTTCTTGTTCCACTAAATACAATAGTAATTTTTTAATTTGTCCCCCCATTTTTCCGTTTTCCTCTTATTCCTCTCATCATAACTCTTAGACAACCAACACCTAAAAGCAAATCATATTATTCTTGACCCAAATTTTTTCCTTATTTGCTTTTTGTGGGTCCATACGCTCTTTTTTTTTCTTTTTTCTTTTTTTTTTCCTTTTCTTTTTCTTTTTTTTTCTTTTTTTTTTTTTTTGCTCCTTTATTACTTTTCCCCAATTCAGGCCCTCCATCACAGGCATTGTTTGTTATAATTCACAGTCCACCACAAGATTTTCTCAAGAAAGAGGGGAGAGGAGAGGAGAGGAAAAAAGGAGGGGGGGAATAATTTCCTTTTTTTAAAAATTTTTATTTTATTTTATTTTTCTTTATTTCATTATTAATTTTTTTTAAAAAACAACTCTTTTCGATTTTTTATTTTTTTTAACTTTTTATTCTTTATTAAATCTCATTAATACTATCAACAAAACCACCCTCAGATGCCATTAAGGAAGAGAAAATTGAATATCATGGATACAAAAGAAAGAGAGGTAACACAGCTAGATGAGGAAAAATCTATGGAGAAAAAATTTAATATATTGGAAACCTTGGAGCTAAATGAAAGAGAATTCAAGATAGAAATCCTAAAAATCCTCTAAGATATACAGGAAAACACAGAAAGGCAATTTAGGGAGCTCAGAAAACAACTCAATGAACACAAAGAATATGTGTCCAAGGAAATTGAAACTATAAAAACAAATCAAACAGAGATGAAAAACTCAATTAATAAGCTGAAAAATGAAGTAACAAGCTTAGCTAATAGAACAGGTCAGATGGAAGAGAGGATTAGTGAAATAGAAGACAAGCAACTTGAGGCACAACAGAGAGAAGAAGAAAGAGACTCAAAAATTAAAAAAAAATGAGATAGCCCTACAAGAATTATCTGACTCCATCAAAAAGAATAACATAAGAATAATAGGTATATCAGAGGGAGAAGAGAGAGAAAATGGAATGGAGAACATACTCAAACAAATAATAGATGAGAACTTCCCAAGCCTGTGGAAAGAACTAAAGCCTCAAGTTCAAGAAGCAAACAGAACTCCAAGTTTTCTTAATCCCAACAAACCTACACCAAGGCATATCATAATGAAATTGACACAAACCAACAGCAAAGAAAAAATTCTCAAGGCAGCCAGGGAAAAGAAGAATACAACATATAAAGGAAGCCCCATTAGATTATCATCAGATTTCTCAGCAGAAACTCTACAAGCTAGAAGAGAGTGGACCCCAATATTTAAAGTCCTGAAAGAGAGGAACTTTCAGCCACGAATACTATACCCATCAAAGCTATCCTTCAAATACGAAGGAGAAATAAAAACATTCACAGATACAGAAAAGATGAGGGAATTTATCATCAGAAAACCCCCACTCCAGGAATTACTAAAGGGGGTTCTCCAATCAGATACAAAGAACAAAAAAAAACATAGCCACAAGTAAAAGCTCCAAGAAGAACACAATAAAACCAAATTTAAACTGTGACAACAACAAAAAGAAAGAGGGGGAGAAGATGGAGATTAACAGTAGCAAAAGACGATGGAGTGCAAAAGTACTCACAAAATAGTTCGCTACAATGAACAGGGTAGGGACCCTTTTCATTACTCAAAGGTAACCACCATTGAAAAAACCACCACAGAAGCACATGAGATAAAAAAGATAGCAACAGAGGAAAGATGTATGGAACACAAGCAAATAAAAACAAAAGATAGAAAAACGAAAGAGAAGGATCAAACAAGACACAAACCTAACAGAAAGCAAGATATAAAATGGCAATAGGGAACTCACAAGTATCAATAATTACACTAAATGTAAACGGATTAAACTCACCAATAAAAAGGCACAGAGTAGCAGAATGGATTAAAAAAGAAAATCCAACTGTATGCTGCCTACAGGAAACTCATCTAAGTAACAAGGATAAAAACAAATTCAAAGTGAAAGGCTGGAAAACAATACTCCAAGCAAATAACATCCAAAAAAAAGCAGGTGTAGCAATACTCATATCGGATAATGCTGACTACAAGACAGGAAAAGTACTCAGAGACAAAAATGGCCATTTCATAATGGCTAAGGGGACACTGAATCAAGAAGACATAACAATTCTTAATATATATGCACCAAACCAAGGAGCACCAAAATATATAAGACAGCTACTTATTGATCTTAAAACAAAAACTGACAAAAATACAATCATACTTGGAGACCTCAATACACTGCTGATGGCTCTAGATCGGTCATCCAAACAGAGAATCAACAAAGACATAGTGGCCTTAAACAAAACACTAGAGCACCTGGATATGATAGACATCTACAGGACATTTCATCCCAAAGTGACTGAGTATACATTTTTCTCCAGTGTACATGGATCATTCTCAGGAATTGACCATATGTTGGGCCACAAAAACAACATCAGCAAATTCAGAAAAATTAAAGTTGTACCAAGTATATTTTCTGATCATAAAGCCTTGAAACTAGAATTCAACTGCAAAAAAGAGGAAAAGAATCCCACAAAAATGTGGAAACTAAACAACATACTTTTAAAAAATGAATGGGTCAAAGAAGAAATAAGTGCAGAGATCAAAAGATATATACAGACTAATGAAAATGACAATACGACATATCAGAATCTATGGGATGCAGCAAAAGCAGTGATAAGAGGGAAGTTCATATCGCTTCAGGCATATATGAACAAACAAGAGAGAGCCCAAGTGAACCACTTAACTTCCCACCTTAAGGAACTAGAAAAAGAAGAACAAAGACAACCCAAAACCAGCCGAAGAAAGGAGATAATAAAAATCAGAGCAGAAATAAATGAAATAGAGAACAGAAAAACTATAGAAAAAATTAATAGAACAAGGAGCTGGTTCTTTGAAAAGATCAACAAAATTGACAAACCCTTGGCAAGACTTACCAAGGAAAAAAGAGAAAGAACTCATATAAACAAAATCCAAAATGAAAGAGGAGAAATCACCACGGACACCGTAGATATACAAAGAATTATTGTAGAATACTATGAAAAACTTTATGCCACTCAATTCAACAACCTAGAAGAAATGGATAAATTCCTAGAAAAATACAACCTTCCTAGACTGAGTCAAGAAGAAGCAGAAAGCCTAAACAGACCTATCAGTAGAGAAGAAATAGAAAAAACCATTAAAAACTTCCCCAAAAATAAAAGTCCAGGCCCTGACGGCTATACCAGTGAATTTTATCAAACATTCAAAGAAGACTTGGTTCCTATTCTACTCATAGTCTTCCAAAAAATTGAAGAAGCAATACTTCCAAACACATTTTATGAGGCCAACATAACCCTCATACCAAAACCAGTCAAGGATCGCACAGAAAAAGAAAACTACAGACCAATATCTCTAATGAATCCAGATGCTAAAATACTAAACAAAATACTAGCAAATCGAATACAACAACATATTAAAAAAATAATACATCATGATCAAGTGGAATTCATCCCAGAATTTCAAGGATGGTTCAACATACGTAAAACGGTTAACGTAATACACCATATCAACAAAACAAAGAACAAAAACCATATGATCTTATCAATAGACGCAGAAAAGGCTTTTGATAAAATACAACACAATTTTATGTTTAAGACTCTCAACAAAATGGGTATAGAAGGAAAATATCTCAACATGATAAAGGCCATATATGATAAACCATCAGCTAACATCATATTAAATGGCACTAAACTGAAGGCTTTCCCCCTTAAATCAGGAACAAGACAGGGTTGTCCACTCTCTCCACTCTTATTTAATGTGGTACTAGAGGTTCTAGCCAGAGCAATCAGACAAGACAAAGAAATAAAAGGCATGCATATCGAAAAAGAAGAAGTAAAGGTATCACTTTTTTGCTGATGATATGATCCTATACATCGAAAACCCCAAAGAATCCACAAAAAGACTATTAGAAACAATAAGGCAATACAGTAAGGTCGCAGGATACAAAATTAACATACAGAAGTCAATAGCCTTTCTATATGCCAACAATGAAACAACTGAGAAGGAACTCAAAAGAATAATCCCCTTCACGATTGCAACAAAAAAAAAATAAAATACTTAGGAATAAACATAACAAAGAATGTAAAGGACTTATATAATGAAAACTATAAACCATTGTTAAGGGAAATCGAAAAAGATATAATGAGATGGAAGAATATACCTTGTTCTTGGCTAGGAAGAATAAATATAATCAAGATGGCTATATTACCCAAAGCAATATACAAATTTAATGCAATTCCCATCTAACTTCCAATGACATTTTTTAAAGAAATAGAGCAAAAAATCATCAGATTTATATGGAACTATAAAAAAACCCGAATAGCCAAAGCAATCCTAAAGAAGAAGAATGAAGCTGGGGGCATTACAATACCTGACTTCAAACTCTATTATAGGGCCACGACAATCAAAACAGCATGGTATTGGCAGAAAAATAGACACTCAGACCAATGGAACAGAATAGAAAGTCCAGAAATAAAACCACATATATATAGTCAAATAATTTTTGATAAAGGGGCCAACAACACACAATGGAGAAAAGAAAGCCTCTTCAATAAATGGTGCTGGGAAAACTGGAAAGCCACATGCAAAAGAATGAAACTGGACTACAGTCTGTCCCCCTGTACAAAAATTAACTCAAAATGGATCAAAGATCTAAACATAAGACCTGAAACAATTAAGTACATAGAAGAAGACATAGGTACTCAACTCATGGACCTGGGTTTTAAAGAGCATTTTATGAATTTGACTCCAATGGCAAGAGAAGTGAAGGCAAAAATTAATGAATGGGACTACATCAGACTAAAAAGTTTTTGCTCAGCAAGAGAAACTGATAACAAAATAAACAGAAAGCCAACTAAATGGGAAATGATATTTTCAAACAACAGCTCAGATAAGGGCCTAATATCCAAAATATACAAAGAACTCATAAAACTCAACAACAAACAAACAAACAATCCAATAAAAAAATGGGAAGAGGATATGAATAGACACTTCTCCCAGGAAGAAATACAAATGGCCAACAGATATATGAAAAGATGCTCATCTTCTTTAGCTATTAGAGAAATGCAAATCAAAACGGCAATGAGATACCACCTCACACCTGTTCGATTAGCTGTTATTAGCAAGTCAGGTAATAGCAAATGTTGGAGAGGCTGTGGAGAAAATGGAACCCTCATCCACTGTTGGTGGGAATGTAAAGTAGTACAACCATTATGGAAGAAAGTATGGTGGTTCCTCAAAAAACTGAAAATAGAACTACCTTATGACCCAGCAACCCCTCTACTGGGTATATATCCCCAAAACTCAGAAACATTGATACGTAAAGACACATGCAGCCCCATGTTTATTGCAGCATTGTTCACAGTGGCCAGGACATGGAAACAACCAAAAAGCCCGTCAATAGATGACTGGATAAAGAAGATGTGGCACATATACACTATGGAATACTACTCAGCCATAAGAAATGATGACATCGGAACATTTACAGCAAAATGGTGGGATCTTGATAACATGATACGAAGCGAAATAAGTAAATCAGAAAAAAACAGGAACTGTATTATTCCATATGTAGGTGGGACATAATAGTGAAACTAAGAGACATTGATAAGAGTGTGGTGGTTACGGGGGGGGGAGGGGGGAATGGGAGAGGGATAGGGGGTGGGGAGGGGCACAAAGAAAACAAGATAGAAGGTGACAGAGGACAATCTGACTTTGGGTGGTGGGTATGCAACATAATTGAACGACAAGATAACCTGGACTTGTTATCTTTGAATATATGTATCCTGATTTATTGATGTCACCCCATTAAAAAAATAAAATTATAAAAAAAAAAGTAGAATGATGGAGAAAAGAACAATGAGCCAAAAAGAAAAAAGAAAAATAAATAAATAAATAAAAATGTTGTAAATAACTTAACTTTCATATACAAAAGAGAAATTTAGCCAAGATTTTGAGTGAAATTCTACATATTCCATTTTAATATAACTCAAAATAATTGTAGAGTTTTAAAGGTTTTATTCAACATGATACTCTTTTTCCTTCATATATATTTTAATCAGTTCTAAACATTCCTTAGTATTTGGCGAAAGATCAGCAAGACAAAAATGTTCTTTGTGTGTGTGTGTGAATTTTATGTATTTTTAGGATACCTTAATTTAACTGTTTTATTAACTTATTAAAGCTCAGAATTCTAATATGGCCCTGGCTGGTTGGCTCAGTGATAGAGCATCAGGCAGCATGTGGAAGTCCTTGGTTTGATTCCTAGTCAGGGCACATAGGAGAAGCAACCATCTGCTTCTATACCCTTCTCCTTCCCCTTCTCTCTCTCCTTCTTTCTCTCTCTTCTCCTCCTGCAGCCATGGCTCGATTAGCTAGAATGCATTGGCCCCAGGTGTTAAGGATGACTCTGTGGAGCCTCCCCCTCAGGCACTAAAAATAGCTCAGTTACAAGCATGGCCCCAGATTAGCAGAGCATCAGGACTTACTAGGTAGACTCCCTCCCGTCAGGGCACGTGTGGGAGTCTGTCTCTCTATCTCCCTTTTACTCTCTTGGAAAAGAATTCTGATATGAAAAGGTAACCAATTTATTAGAGATATAGAGTTCAGAGTAATGATTATATGAATACTCAAAGAACAAAGTGAGAACTTCAACATAGATAGCAAGCATAAAAAATAACATAAAAACCACAAAAGGGAACCAGTCAGAAATAAAGAATACAGTATCAGACATCAAGAATACACTGAAAGGCATAAACAGTAGGTTGGATAAAAGAGAGGATTAAATTAGTGATTTTGTGACACAAGGTAGAAAAAAAACCAATCAGAACAGCAAATGAAAAAAGAATTAAAAAGAATGAGGATAGTTTAAGGGACCTTTGTGGAAACCTGAAATGTAACAACATCCATATCATGAGTACTAGAAGGAGAAGAATAGAGAAGGAGATCAAGAACCTATTTGAAAAAAATAATGACAAAAATTTTCTTAATCTGGAGGAGGAAAAAGACATACAAGTCCAGGAAGTACAGCAACAAGATGGACCCTCAATGGCCCACACAAAGACATAACATAATTAAAATGGTGAAGGTTAAACACAAAGAGAAAAATCCTAA
Source organism: Saccopteryx bilineata (assembly GCF_036850765.1). Taxonomy (NCBI): domain Eukaryota; kingdom Metazoa; phylum Chordata; class Mammalia; order Chiroptera; family Emballonuridae; genus Saccopteryx; species Saccopteryx bilineata. Next base: position 35,578,245 of record NC_089497.1, read on the forward strand.
AAGCAGCAGGAGAAAAGCTGTTAGTTACTTATAACGAAGTTCCCATAAGGCTGTCAGCTGATTACTCAACAGAAACATTTCAGGCCAGAAGGGACTGGCATTGAAATATTCAAAGTGATGAAAAGCAAGGACCTACAAGAAAGACTCCTTTACCCAGCAGGGCTATTAATTATTTAAAATTAAAGGAGAAATAAAGAAATTCCCTGACATGAAAAAAGTAAAGGAGTTTGTTACTACCAAACTAGAATTACAAGAATTGTTAAATTGCCTCCTAGAAGAGGAAAGAGGATAGGGATGAGAAGAGGGAGAAAGAGGAGGAGGGGAAGGAGGCAAAGAAGAAGATGATGAAGAAGATGATGATGCCTGACTTGTGGTGGCATAATGAATAATGCATTGACCTTGAATGTTGAGATTGCAGGTTCAAAATCCCAGGCTTGCCTGGTCAAGGCACATATGGGAGTTGATGCTTCCTGTTCCTCCCCTCCTTCTCCTCTCTCCCCTCTCTTTCTCTAAAAATGAATAAATAAAAAATCTTTTTAAAAAAAGATGACAGCCTGACCTGTGGTGGCGCAGTGGATAAAGCGTCAACCTGGAAATGCTGAGGTCGCCGGTTCGAAACCCTGGGCTTGCCTGGCCAAGGCACATATGGGAGTTGATGCTTCCAGCTCCTCCCCCCTCCTCTCTCTCTCCCTCTTTATCTCTCTCTCTCCCTCTCTCTCTCCTCTCTAAAAATTAATAAATAAAATAAAATAAAAATTAAAAAGAAAAAAAAAAGATGACAATGACAACATAGGATCACAGGTAAAAAAATAAAATGGCAATAAATATGTACCTATTAACAATCACCTTAAATATAAATGACTTAAATGCTCCATTCAAAAGATATAAGGTAGCTGAATGATTAAGAAAGCAAGACCCATATATATGCTGTCTAGAATAGACTCACTTCAAAATGAAAGATACATACAGACTAAAAATAAATGTTGGAAAAAATATTTTATGCAAATGAAAGTGAAAAAATAAAGCTAGGTTAGCAATACTTATATCAAACAAAATAGACTTTAAAAAAAAGTTTTATAGTAAGAGATAGAGAGACACTGCATAATGCTAAAAAGAACAATCCAAGAACAATATATAACCCTTGTAAACATTTATGCATCCAACACAGAAGCACATAAACATATAAAGCAATTTTTTGTGTGTATTTTTCTGAAGCTGGCAACGGGGAGGCAGTCAGACAGACTCCCTCATGCGCCTGACCAGGATCCACCCGGCACGTCCACCAGGGGGCGATGCTCTGCCCATCAGGGGCTTCACTCTGCTGTGATCAGAGCCACTCTAGCGCCTGAGGCAGAGGCCACAAAGCCATCCCCAGCGCCCGGGCCATCTTTGCTCCAATGGAGCCTTGGCTGTGAGAGGGGAAGAGAGAGACAGAGAGGAAGGAGAGGGGGAGGGGTGGAGAAGCAGATGGGCACTTCTTCTGTGTGCCCTGGCCGGAAATCGAACCCGGGACCTCCGCACGCCAGGCTGACGCTCTACCACTGAGCCAACTGGCCGGGGCTAAAGCAATTTTTGATGGACATAAAGGGAGAGATGAACAGTAATAGTCGTAGTAGGGGATTTTCACATCTCTTTGATACTGATGAATAGATCTTTCAGACAGAAAATAAACAAGGAAATAGTGGGCTTAAATGACACGCTGAAACTAGATAGACTTAATTAATATTAAGGCAGAAGAATATATATTCTTTTCAAGTGCACAGGAAATATTTTCTAGGATAGATTACATGTTAGGACACAATACAAGTCTCAATAAATTTAAGAAGACTGAAATCATATAAAACATTTTTTTCTGACCATAATGGTGTGAAACTAAAAATCAATCACAAGAAATAAAAAACTGAATAACACATGAAGACATGAAATGTAATTAACATATTACTAAGCAATGAATGGGTTAACAATAAGATCAAAGAAAAAAATTAAAAGATACTTTGAAACAAATAAAAATGAGAACACAACAATCCAAAATATAAGGGGCAGAACGAAAGCAGTCCTAAGAGGGAAATTTATAGCATTACAGGCTTACCTCAAGAAACAAGAAAAATCTCATCTCACACTTAAAGAAACTTGAAAAAGAACAACAAAAAAGCCCAAAGTGGCCCTGGCCGGTTGGCTCAGTGGTAGAGCATCGGCCTGGCGTGCGGGGAACCCGGGTTCGATTCCCGGCCAGGGCACATAGGAGAAGTGCCCATCTGCTTCTCCACCCCCCCTCTCCTTCCTCTCTGTCTCTCTCTTCCCCTCCCACAGCCAAGGCTCCATTGGAGCAAAAGATGGCCCCGGCGCTGGGGATGGCTCCTTGGCCTCTGCCCCAGGTGCTAGAGTGGCTCTGGTCATGGCAGAGCGACCCCCCTGGAGGGGCAGAGCATCGCCCCATGGTGGGCAGAGCGTCGCCCCTGGTGGGCGTGCTGGGTGGATCCCGGTCCAGCGCATGCGGCGGGAGTCTGTCTGACTGTCTCTCCCCGTTTCCAGCTTCAGAAAAATACATACACACACACACACACAAAGCAAAGTGAGGAGAATGAAAGAAATAATAAAAATAAGAGCCAAAATAAACAAAATAGAGACTAAAAAAAATACAAAAGATCAATGAAACCAAGAGCTAATTCTTTAAAAAGATAAACAAGATTGACAAATATTCAAAGAAGTTCATCAAGGAAAAAAGAGAAAGGACTCAAATAAATAAAATCAGATATGAATGAGGAGAGGTAACAACAGACACCCCAGAAATACAAATCATTGTCCCTGACCTCTGGTGGCGCAGTAGATAAAGCGTCAACCTGGAAATGCTGAGGTCGCCGGTTCGAAACCCTGGGCTTGCCTGGTCAAGGCACATATGGGAGTTGATGCTTCCAGCTCCTCCTCCTTCTCTCTCTCCGTCTCTCCTCTCTCTCTCTCTCTCTCTCTCTCTCTGTCTCTCCCTCTCCTCTCTAAAATGAATAAATAAAAAAAATTTAAAAACAAAAGAAATACAAATCATTGTAAGAAAATATTATGAATTACATGACAACAAATTAGACAATCTGGATAAAATAAATTCTTAGAAGCATATAGTATTCCAAAACTGAATCAGAAAGAATCATATAATCTGAATAAATTGATTACGGCCAGTGAAATTAAAGGAATAATCAAACTTCCAACAAATAAAAGTCCTGAACCAAATGGCTTCACAGGTAAATTTTACCAAACATTCGAAGAAAAATTAACACCGATTGTTCCCAAAATATTCCAAAAAATTCAAGAGGAAGAAAAACTCCTCAATTTATGTTATAAGGCCAGCATTATTTAATTCCAAAACCAGAAAAAGACACAAATAAATAAATAATAAAAAGATAAAAATAAAAGGAAACATTATAGGCCAAAATCATGATTATATCAATAAATGTAAAAAGAGCATTTGATAAAATGCAGCATCCATTTATGTTAAAAACTCTCAGCAAAGTGGAAATAGAGGTAACATACCTCAATGGAATAGTCAATATATGATAAATCTACAGCCAACATCATACTCAATGGCAAAAACTATAAGCATGTCCCTTATCAAGGACAAGAATATGTGCTATCACCACTTTTATTTGATATAGTTCTGGACTTAGCCACAGCGATCAGCCTCAAAATATATAAAACATGTAGAAATGAGTTTAACCTAAAAAGTCAAATACCTGTACTCAAAAAATTATAAGACACTGAAGAAAAAAGTTAAAAATATAAATAAATGGAAGCATATATCATGCTCAGGATAGAAAGTATGAACATTATTAAAATGTCCATACTACCTAAAACAAGTAGTATGCAATTCCTATCAAAACACCAATGACATTTTTCAGAGTACTAGAACAAATAATCCTAAAATTTATATGAAACCACAAAAGACCTTGAATAGCCACAGCAATCCTGAGAAAGCAGAACAAAGTTGGAGGTATCACTCTGCCTGATATCAACTATACTATAATTCTACAGTAAGTAAAACAGCACAGTATTGGCATAATATAGGCATCCATGTAACAGTATACAGAGCCCAGAAATTAATCCATTGCTATATGGTCAATTAATATATGACAAAGAAAGCAAAAATATGCGATGGCGTAAAGATAGTCTACTCAATAAATGGTGTTGGTAATATTGAATAGATACATGCAAAAAAATAAAAAAAATAAACCAGGCCATCATTTTACACCATATATAAGAATAATTCAAAATGAATTAAGCTTTACATGTAAGACTTAAAACCATGAAACTCTTAGAAGAAAACACAGGCAGTAAAATCTCTGACATTTTTCTTAGCAATATCATTTCTGATATATCTTCTTGGACAAGGGAAACAAATAAACAAATGGAACTAGATTAAAATAAATAATTTCAAACAGTAAAAGAAACCATCAATAAAAAAAATACTAAATGAAAGAAGATATTTGTCTATAATACATCTGATAGGGGTTTAATTTCCAAAATGTATAAAGAACTTAAACAACTGAATACACACACATACACACACACACAATCCAGTTGAGAATAGACATAGGACTTGAATAGATACTTCTTCATAAAAGACACACAGATGGAAAATAGATATATGAAAAGATTCTAAATCTCACTAATCATCAGAGAAATGCAAATTATAACCACAATGAGATATCACTTCAGACCTGTCAGAATCTCTATCATTGATATATTAACAAACAAGTGTTGGTGAGAATGTGAGGAAAAGGGAATCCTCAGGCACTGTTGTGAGAATGCAGATTGGTGCAGCCATTATGGAAAACATTATGGAGTTTCCTCAATAAATTAAAAGTTAAACAGCCTATGACCCAGCAATTCCACTTCTGGCTATACATGTAAAAAAACTGAAAACACTAATTCACACAAATTATTCACCCTCTATATTCACTGCATTGTTATTTATAAGAGCCAAGATATGGAAGCTACCCAAGTGCCCATCAATAGAGAAGTAAATAAAAAAGCTGTGGTACATATATAGAATGGAATATTATATTACTCAGCCATAAAAAATAAAATAAAATCTTACCATTTGCAACAGCATAGATTGACCGAGAGGGTATTATGATAAGTGAAATAGGTCATTCAGAGAAAGACAAATTCCATATGATATTGTGTATCTGTGGAATCTATTGATAAAAAAAAATCAATGAACAAACAAAATAGATACAGACTCATAGATACAGAGAACAGAGTGATGATTTTGAAAGGGGTGAGGGTTAGTGGACTGAGTGAAAAAGGTAAAGAGGTTAAGAAGTAAAAATTGCCAGTTACAAAATAGTCATGAGGATGTAAAGTACAGCATAGGGAATATAGTTAATAATATTATAATAACTATGTATGGTGTCAGATGGGTACTGGAAATACCAGGAGGTATTCTTTCTAAAGTCTATTATTGTCTAACTACTATGCTGTACACCTGAAACTAATTTAAAATAATATTGGATATAACTGTAATTGAAGAGTGAAATTTTAAAAAATGCTTGATACTGGATTTCTAGTCTAGACCTTAGTACTCAGGACTCAGAGCTGGATTTAATTTGTCTTTTGAATGCAGAGTAATATGACATTTCTGGAACTCAAATATAGTATATTAAATCCATTCCCACTGTAGCGTTATGCTTTCGGTTAGTGGCATTACAAGAAAGGATTATTTGTTTTGCATTTACTTTTAATTTCAAGGCTGATTTAGCACCAAGTTTTTACTTTGGAAAAATAAAGATAGGAAATATAATATTAAAACATAATTATATTGCAGAGTACAGTGATAAACTATTCTGTAAAATGTAGCAATTTTAGGATTTAATAATTATTTTAAGATCAGAAATTAGTAATATATTAAAGAAATTCAATAATGTATGTGTGAAAGAATGAGTTTTTCCTACCAGTGTATGAAATTTTCATTAGACTTAGATTCACTGAAAGTGATTTTACCTCAAAAGGAGCCAACATATTCATTTTATAGATAGTTCAGAAAACAACATGAGTTATCAGAATAACATTAATATTCTTAAAAAGATCACAGCATCACTTATATCTATCCAAACACTTAGTGATTGATTCATAAGTCAATCAATAGGTATTTCTCCAGTGATTTCTATGGGCAAGACTGTTCTGGGAGCCCAGCACTGGGCTAAACAGGCAAAGTTCCTGCTCTCATAGAGCTACTATTTCAATGAGGAGGAAAAGAAATAGAAATAAGTGAGATACTAAAAAATTAAGAATGCAAAGGGGAAGGGAGTACCAGACAACGGAGACTAAAATTTATTGAAGTGGTCAGGGAAGGGTGTAATGAAAACATATCAATTGAACAAAACTCAAAATTGTGGGTACAGAGATATCATAGGCAAAGAGATTTGCACAAGATAGATAAAAAACATAAATTAACAGCAACAACAAAGCAATATATACCCTGAGAAAGGAGCATGGAGCATATCTGTTATGTTTAGGAGTAGCAAAGAGGTAAGTATGGCTGGAGCTCACTGAAAGGAGAGCATAAGGTTAAAAAGTTAATATCAGGGCCTAATCAGGAGGAAGCAAAGTGAATAGAGTGTCAGCCTGGGATACTGAGGACCCAGGTTCAAAACCCTGAGGTCGAGAGTGACGTCAGAGAAAGGGCGCCGTAAAGAGCGATACCAATAAATCTCCCCCAAAATTCAACAAGATCTTCCACCAGATACAGAAAAATCTATCCTTGGAGCCTCCAGCAGTTCCACACTAAATGCAAAGGTATGATTGAGCAAAAAATTGACTAAATATATAATCAACCCTGAAGGAAATAAGACAGAGGAAGAAACACTCCGCCTTTTTCACTAACCTAAATAAGGGCTGCTTTCACTGGGACCTGGGAGTATAGGAACTGAGGCGGGCATAGGGTGTGAATAGTACCAGGCTGTGGCACAAACATCTGAACCAGGCTGTGGTATGGACATCCAAGCCGAGGAAAAACTTCTTGTGGCAACCCAGTCAACACAAGCTAACACTCATGCCAAATCCAGACAAAGAAAAACAAGGAGGCCAGCTATCCGCCCCCATCTTCTGGTTGGTGCGCGCAGATAGTGTATGAAAGATTCCTCCTAGAGTCCCAGGAGTAGGTGTCTGTGTTACCGAACATAGGGGCAGAGTCAGATGCCTTTGCATGGGCTGTAATCAGAGTCTCGGGGTTGCCCCTGCACCCTGAAAAGCAGTGTGCAGGGAGTGAACAGGAGCAAAATTCCCTACGCTCATACTTTTCCGTGCGGGCGGGGTGCCTCACCTGGAGTGAGAGGTGGCCGGCCTGATATCCTGGTTGGTGAGCGCGAAGAGTGGGCGAGAGATTCCCCCGGGAGTGGGCACCTGTGTAACCGGACAGAGGGGCAGAGTCAGAGGCCTTTGCGTGGGCTCTGACCGGAGTCTCCGGCCGGCCCTGAGCCCTGAAGAGCAGTGCGTGCAAAAGCGAGATTCCCTATGCTTGAACTTCTCCAGGTGGGTGGAGTGCCTCACCCAGCTATACAAGCTAACAGACCCGTGAAGGATTAGTTTATCCACAGTCTGCTCACCTCCCAACTGACCTATGTGACCCTAACTGACAAGATCTTTCTCAGCCAAAAGAGGTTACAAAGTGCCAAAAGCCTGGGCAAAGGGGTCCCACAGAGTGCTGAGGCATTCGGGATGTGCCCAGAGGCTCATAGAAAGGCACCTTGAAAACAATTGGCTCCCAGCCCCGCTTGATTATGGTAGCAGCTCTGACTGATTGAGCCTTACCCAGAGCCCTGTGCTGAGTGGGAATAGAGTGGGGATTTGCCAGCTCTTTGAGCCTCTTACTATCCAGGCAGAGGCAGCAGCAACCCCATAGCTGGATCATCAGGCTGCTAATTCAGAAAGGAAAGACTAGGAGAGAGGCTCTGGGAAAACGAACTCTCTCATTGGTGGAGCCTGCAAGTGCTAATGAGCCTCGACTGCCAACGATACTGAAGCCCAGTATATGACATCGCCATAGAGACATATCAACTGCAAACCTCTACCTAAACATGCCACAGGGGCAGAACCCGGGGTACAGAGTCACTGACCAGGAAGAGGAGAGAAAAGAAAGTGCAAGAAGATAACCTCTCAAAATTAAGAATAATTCACAGACTTTATAACCTATCCCATTTTATTATATTTGTTCATTTGTTTCTCTTATCTTCTTGTCTTGATTATTTTCTTCCTTTTTCAATTTGGTGTTTAATTCTCTGCTGGTCTTACTCTCTCCTCTCCTTGAACTACACTACTCATAAGTGTTACATCTCTTATTATCTTTCCTTTCCTTTTCCTTTCTCTCTATGAGGGTTGCACTCCAAATCCCTTAACTCTCTCTCCTTCTCTCCTTTTGTTCTTTTTCTTTTTTCTTCATTTTGTGTTTTCCTATTTCTGTTTTTCTCCCTCTATATTTGTTTTTTCTTTTCTCCTTTACTTTTCCTCTCATTCAATCCTAAATCATGAACAAATTATTTTATTTGGGACTCAAATTTTTCTTTGTGGTCCTTTGGGGGTTTTATACTTCGCTTTTTAACTCACTAGCAGTGCTTCCAACCCTGGCTCTCCATTTTATCTAGTTTTTGCTCCACTAAATACAATAGTAATTTTTTAACATTTTTTCCCCATTTTTCCTGTTTCCCTCTTATTCCTCTCATTAAATCTCTTAGTTAATCATCACCTAATTCCAAATCATTTTATTATTGACCCAAATTTTTTCCTTTTTTGCATTTTGTGGGTCCATACCCCCCATTTTTTCCCTTTTATCACTTCTCTCCCACTCAGGCCCTCCATTATAGGTAGTTTTTGTTCTATTTAACACAATATAATTCACAGTTTACCACAAGATTTTCTCAAGAAGGAGAGGAGAGGAGAGGAGTAAAAAAAAAAATAATATTTTTTTTATTTTTTTAACTTTTTGTTCTTTATTAATTCTCATTAGTACTATCAACAAAGCCACCCTCAGATGCCATTAAAGAAACGGAAATAGAATATCAAGGGTACAAAAGACAGAGAAGTAGCACAGATAGATGAGGAAAAATCTATGGAGAAAAAATTTCATATCAATATATTGGAAACCTTGGAGCTAAATGACAGAGAATTTAAAATTGAAATCCTAAAAATACTCAGAGATATACAAGAAAACACAGAAAGGCAATTTAGGGAGCTCAGAAAACAACTCAACAAACACAAAGAATATATTACCAAGGAAATTGAATCTATAAAAACAAATCAAACAGAGATGAAAAACTCAATTCATAAGCTGAAAAACGAGGTAACAAGCTTAGCTAATAGAACAGGCCAGATAGAAGGTAGGATTAGTGAAATAGATGACAAGCAACTTGAGGCACAATAGAGAGAAGAAGAAAGAGACTCAAAAATTTAAAAAAATGAGAAATCCCTACAGGAATTTTCTGACTCCATCAAAAAGAATAACATAAGAATAATAGGTATATCAGAGGGAGAAGAGAGAGAAAATGGAATGGAGAACATATTCAAACAAATAATAGATGAGAACTTCCCAAGCCTGTGGAAAGAACTAAAGCCTCAATTTCAAGAAGCAAACAGAACTCCAAGTTTTCTTAACCCCAACAAACCTACTCCAAGGCACATCATAATGAAATTGGCACAAACCAAGGACAAAGAAAAAATTCTCAAGGCAGCCAGGGAAAAGAAGAATACTACATATAAAGGAAAGCCCATTAGATTATCATCGGATTTCTCAACAGAAACTCTACAAGCTAGAAGAGAGTGGACCCCAATATTTAAAGTCCTGAAAGAGAGGAACTTTCAGCCTAGAATACTATACCCATCAAAGCTATCCTTCAAATATGAAGGAGAAATAAAACATTCACTGATACAGAAAAGATGAGGGAATATATCATCAGAAAACCCCCGCTCCAGGAATTACTAAAGAAGGTTTTCCAACCAGATACAAAGAACAAAACAAAACAAAACCACAAGTAAAAGCTCCACCAAGAAAACAATAAAACCAAATTTAAACTGTGACAACAAAAACAAAGAAAAAAGGGGGGGGACAGAAATGAACAGTAGCAAAGGAGTACAAAAGTACTCACAAGATAGTGCATTACAATAAACAGGGTAGGTACCCTTTTCATTACTTAATAGTAAGCATCCTTGAAAAAACCACCACAGAAGCACATGATTTAAAAAAGATAGCAACAGAGGAAAGAAGTATGGAATACAACCAAACAAAAACAAAGGATAGAAAAACAAAAGAGAAGAATCAAACAAGACACAAAACTGACAGAAAGCAATCTATAAAAATGGCAATAGGGATTCCACAAGTGTCAATAATTACACTAAATGTAAATGGATTAAACTCACCAATAAAAAGGCACAAAGTAGCAGAATGAATTAAAAAAGAAAATCCAACTGTATGCTGCCTACAAGAAACTCACCTAAGCAACAAGAATAAAAACAAATTCAAAGTGAAAGGCTGGAAAACAATACTCCAAGCAAATAACATCCAAAAAAAAGCAGGTGTAGCAATACTCATATCTGATAATGCCGACTACAAGACAGCAAAAGTACTCAGAGACAAAAATGGTCATTTCATAATGATTAAGGGGATGCTGAATCAAGAAGACATAACAATTCTTAATATATATGCACCAAACCAAGGAGCACCAAAATATATGGCAGCTACTTATTGACTTTAAAACAAAAACTGACAAAAATATAATCATAATTGGAGACCTCAATACACCGCTGATGGCTCTAGATCAGTCATCCAAACAGAGAATCTATAAAGATATATTGGCCTTAAACAAAACACTAGAGCACCTGGATATGATAGACATCTACAGGACATTTCATCCCAAAGTGACAGTGTATACATTTTTCTCCAGTGTACATGGATCATTCTCAAGAATTGACCATATATTGGGCCACAAAAATAACATCAGAAAATTCAGAAAAATCAAAGTTGTACCAAGCATATTTTCTGATCATAAAGCCTTGAAACTAGAATTCAACTGCAAAAAAGAGGAAAAAAACCCCACAAAAATGTGGAAACTAAACAACATACTTTTAAAAAATGAATGAGTCAAAGAAGAAATAAGCACAGAGATCAAAAGACAAATGAAAAAGACAATACAACATAGCAGAATCTCTGGGATGCAGCAAAAGCAGCGATAAGAGGGAAGTTTATATCACTTCAGTCCTTTATGAACAAACAAGAGAGAGCCCAAGTGAACCACTTAACTTCACACCTTAAGGAACTGGAAAAAGAAGAACAAAGACAACCCAAAACCATCCAAAGAAAGGAGATAATAAAAATCAGAGCAGAAATAAATGAAATAGAGAACAAAAAAACTATAGAAAAAATTAATAGAACAAGGAGCTGATTCTTTGAAAAGATTAACAAAATTGATAAACCCTTGGCAAGACTTACCAAGGAAAAAAGAGAAAAGACTCATATAAACAAAATCCAAATGAAAGAGGAGAAATTACCACGGATATCATAGATATACAAAGAATTATTGTAGAATACTATGGAAAACTTTATGCCACTAAATTCAACAATCTAGAAGAAATGGATAAATTCCTAGAACAATACAACCTTCCTAGACTGAGTCAAGAAAAAGCAGAAAGCCTAAACAGACCAATTAGTAGGGAAGAAATAGAAAAAACTATTAAAAACCTCCCGCAAAGTAAAAGTCCAGGCCCAGACGGTTATACTAGTGAATTCTATCAAACATTCAAAGACTTGGTTCCTATTCTACTCAAAGTTGTCCAAAAAATTGAAGAAGAAGCAATATTTCCTAACACATTTTATGAAGCCAACATAACCCTCATACTGAAACCGGGCAAGGACAGCACAAAAAAGAAAACTACAGACCAATATCTCTAATGAATACAGATGCTAAAATACTAACAAAATACTAGCAAATTGAATACAACAACATATTAAAAAAATAATACATCATGATCAAGTGGGATTCATCCCAGAATCTCAAGGATGGTTCAACATACATAAAACGGTTAACGTAATACACCATATCAACAAAACAAAGAACAAAAAACATAGATGCAGAAAAGGCATTCGGTAAAATACAACACAATTTTATGTTTAAGACTCTCAACAAAGTGGATATAGAAGGAAAATATCTCAGCATGATAAAGGCCATATATGATAAACCATCAGCTAAAATCATATTAAATGACACAAAACTGAAGGCTTTCCCCCTTAAATCAGGAACAAGACAGGGTTGTCCACTCTCTCCACTCTTATTTAATGTGGTGCTAGAGGTTCCAGCCAGAGCAATCAGACAAGACAAAGAAATAAAAGGCATCCATATCAGAAAAGAAGAAGTAAAGGTATCACTTTTTGTAGATGATATGATCCTATACATCGAAAACCCCAAAGAATCTACAAAAAGACTACTAGAAACAATAAGCCAATACAGTGAGGTCACAGGATACAAAATTAACATACAGAAGTCAATAGCCTTTCTATATGCCAACAATGAAACATTTGAGAATGAACTAAAAAAAAAAATAATCCCCTTCACGATTGCAACAACAACAAAAAATAAAATGCCTAGAAATAAACATAACAAAGAATGTAAAGGACTTATATAATGAAAACTACAAAGCATTGTCAAGGGAAATTAAAAAAGATACAATGAGATGGAAGAATATTCCTTGTTCTTGGGTAGGAAGAATAAATATAATCAAGATGGCCATATTACACAAAGCAATATACAAATTTAATGCAATTCCCATAAAAATTCCAACTACATTTTTTAAAGAAATGGAACAAAAAATCATCAGATTTATATGGAACTATAAAAAACCCCAAATAGCCAAAGCAATCTTAAAGAAAAAGAATGAAGCTGGGGGCATTACAATGCCTGACTTCAAACTATATTATAGGGCCCCAACAATCAAAACAGCATGGTATTGGCAGAAAAATAGACACTCAGACCAATAGAACAGAATAGAAAGTCCAGAAATAAAACCACATATATATGGTCAAGTAATTTTTGATAAAGGGGTCAACAACACACAATGGAGAAAAGAAAGCCTCTTCAACAAATGGTGCTGGGAAAACTGGAAAGCTACATGCAAAAGAATGAAACTTGACTACAGTTTGTTACTTTGTACTAAAATTAATTCAAAATGGATCAAAGACCTAAATATAAGACCTGAAACAATAAAGTACATAGAAGAAGACATAGGTTCTAAACTCATGGACCTTGGTTTTAAAGAGCATTTTATGAATTTGACTCCAAAGGCAAGGGAAGTGAAGGCAAAAATAAATGAATGGGACTACATCAGACTAAGAAGTTTTTACTCAGCAAGAGAAACTGACAACAAAATAAACAGACATCCAACTAAATGGGAAATGATATTCTCAAACAACAGCTCAGATAAAGGCCTAATATCCAAAATATACAAAGAACTCATAAAACTCAACAACAAACAAACAAACAATCCAATAAAAAAATGGGAAGAGGACATGAACAGACACTTCTCCCAGGAAGAAATACAAATGGCCAACAGATATATAAAAAGATGCTCATCTTTGCTAGTTATTAGAGAAATGCAAATCAAAACTGCAATGATATACCACCTCACACCTGTTCGATTAGCTATTATTAACAAGACAGGTAATAGCAAATGCTGGAGAGGCTGTGGAGAAAAAGGAACCCTCATTCACTGTTGGTGGGAATGTAAAGTAGTACAACCATTATGGAAGAAAGTATGGTGGTTCCTCAAAAAACTGAAAATAGAACTACCTTATGACCCAGCAATCCCTCTACTGGGTATGTACTCCCAAAACTCAGAAACATTGATACGTAAAGACACATGCAGCCCCATGTTCATTGCAGCATTGTTCACAGTGGCCAGGACATGGAAACAACCAAAAAGCCCGTCAATAGATGACTGGATAAAGAAGATGTGGCACATATACACTATGGAATACTACTCAGCCATAAGAAATGATGACATCGGATCATTTACAACAACATGGTGGGATCTTGATAACATTATACGAAGTGAAATAAGTAAATTAGAAAAAACCAAGAACTGCATTATTCCATACGTAGGTGGGACATAAAAATGAGACTAAGAGACATTGACAAGAGTGTGGTGGTTGGGGGCGGGGGGAGGGAGAGGGGAAGGGGAGAGGGAGAGGGACAAAGAAAACTAGATAGAAGGTGACGGAGGACAATCTGACTTTGGGTGATGGGTATGCATCATAATTGATCGACAAGATAACCTGGACATGTTTCCTTTGAACATATGTAGCCTGATTTATTGATGTCACCCTAGTAAAATTAATTTTAAAAAAACCCCAAATCCCTGAGGTCGCTGGCTTGAGCAGGGGCTCATCCATCTTGAGTATGGGATCAGAGACATGACTGTATGGTCGCTGGCTTGAGCCCAAAGGTTGCTGTTTTGAAGCCCAAAGTCATAGGGTTGCTGACTGGAGCAAGGGGTCACTGGCTTGTCTGGAGTTTCCCCATCAAGGCACATATGAGAAAGGAATCCATGAACAACTAAGGTGCCACAACAAAGAATTGATACTTCTCATCTCTCTCCCTTTCTTTCTGTCTGTCCCTGCCCCATGTTTCTCTCTCTGATTCTACCTAAAATAAATAAATAAATAGATAGATAGATAGAGAAATAAATTAATTAATTAATTTAAAAAGTTAATATCAGGGATCACAGTTTATAAGTTGTATATAATTTACCTACTTTGAATGAAACAGAAAGCTATCTTGTGTAATGTGATAGTAGCAATTTGATTTTGAGACTGACATCAAGATAAGCATAATAACCATATACTGCATTTAAATTTGATGGTTATAAAAATTAGCTTGTGACATTAATTGTGCTAGTCATTTAATTTCAGTACATGTTCAGTTGCTGTAATTGAGATCTAAATATGGGTGATTAAAACAAGGTAAATGTTTAGCTCCTTCTTGCATAAAAAATCTAAGCATAAAGATATTAGTACTAGGCAAGACAGTTCCACAGCACCAGGGACCCAAGTTCCTTATAACATTTCATTCTTTAGAATTTTACCCTTCTTGCTATAGTCCACAATGTATTATGACCACATGTAAAGCCAGTAGCCAGGGCCACCATCACAGCTGCCTGGCTCATGCAGGTTCACATTGGATTCAGACAGTCGGTAACGAAATGGCAGAGTCAGAGGATGGTGGGCCATTCTGTTTATTGGTATCTCACCAAGACAGACAAACCACAGAGAAGACAAGGGAAAAGCAAAAAACCAGCTTTTCCCATGAAGGGCAAGGAATCAGGGAGGCCCCTGCAATGGTGATAGCAGGAACTGAGAGAGCAAGCTTTCAGTCTGCCCCACTTAATAGTGTAGAAACCAAAAACCTTTAATCCAATATATAAAATAAGGAAGTGTCTAATACAAAGTCACTTATCTGAGGCATGATGGGATTGTACCACTCCACATCAAAAAGGGTGGGAAAGGTTTATTCCTAAAACCAAGCCCCAGGCTACAAGGATCCTACCTGCCCATAGCCCACCCCCAACACACATTAATATAACTACACCCATTCCAAGCGTTAGGGCAACTAATATCATAACCTGGGAGACAGGCTTCCACGTGGGCAGTGCCATCTTTAACAAAGTGAGCATAATATATTTTATCTGCCCAACACCACGTCACTATTCTGGTGAATGAGAAAGCGAAAAGCAGAATGTAAGAGTCATACATACCCTATAAGATACGACTAGGCAGTTATACACATCATTTCTTCCCCTAACCTCCTTGGAGATCATATAGTTGCAGAGATTCCTATAACTAGAAGTACAAGGACAGGCTGATTCCGTGCTACCACAGAAAGCTTTCATTAAAGCCTCAGTGACCCAATACTTGTTAAGGTAACTCCTATGAACCTGTGTCCTGGCATAGGATCTTAGGTCCTCAACAAAAACTTTAGAGCAGTGTATTTTTCAGACCCTCATGCTAGACCTGGCAGGGCTGGAGTACCCACTGAGAATGTAGTTCCGAGGAGACAAGCTCTTCTGTGCGGAAACAGGTCAGTGGCTGACCCATTGTAATGTAAAATGTGCATTCAAAATTGAGGTGCTGAGAATGAAAGGGTATCTACTGCCAAGCTCCACAGGTATAGCTCCCACTAGAGAAAACAAAACAAAACAACAACAAAAAAACCTCTTTTGTAACTATTTCTTCCATTCCTTGCAGGAAATTCAGCTTCATTACAATCTGATGGAACCACTGTCACATTTGCTGTCCTTTCATGACAAAAACATCATTACGCAGTGTATGATCGTCTTCAGCATGTCATCTGCAGTGTTGGACTGAAAATACTCTGCTGCACCTGAACAAAAGATCCTCTCCAAACCTTCAGAGAAGTCACTCCTATCAAAGGCATTGTAGTTCCAACAGACTTAATCTTTCACAAGGATATAAAAACAGCCCCCAAACTGTCAAATGTGTCTCTTAAAAGCCAACACAACTTGTCTTTACCATTGAACGTTAAAATAATACAAAAGTCAAGGAAAAAAATAACTTCTTCTACCTCTGTCCAGATGGAATTCTTTGATTGCCTCACTACCAGGGCACAATGATGCAGCTGAATGCACCACAGGCTAACTGGCTGACATCCCTGAGGGGGCAGCTGATACTCAAGGCAAATCACCTTTCAGCAGGGAGATAAGGAAGGAGCAGTTTTTCTTTGTGCAGCCAATGAATCCAGAGCCACTGTATTCATTCAAGAAAAGACACTGGTTGGCAAATATACCAGAAAACTCAAATAAGTGACTTACTTGGGTTTATAAGACAGGAAAAACCAAGATGATCTGTCATGTGTTGCTTTTTTTCAGAGATTTTCTTTCCTTTATTAAATGACTTTTCTAACAGCCCATGTGTGGGCTAGTATCTTGCCATGAGCTTTCCAATGCTAGGGAAACAATCATTCCCAGGATCAAAGTCAGTTATACCCCAAATCTCCTCTGGAAATGGAGAAAAGAAAGTCTTCATGTCCAGGTTTCCAAGAAAGCCAGTTAGTCTAGAATATTAGAAGTCTGTATATAAAATAAACAATATTCTAGTGTCAGAAAGCCAATAGATAAACAGAAATACATAAAACATTTCTCTTGCCCTGGCCGGTTGGCTCAGTGGTAGAACATTGGCCTGGCGTGCAGGAGTCTCGGGTTCGATTCCTGGCCAGGGCACACAGGAGAAGCACCCATCTGCTTCTCACCCTTCTCTCTCTCCTTCCTCTCTGTCTCTCTCTTCCCCTCCCATAGACAAGGCTCCACTGGAGAAAAGTTGTCCCGGGTGCTGAGGATGGCTCTATGGCCTCTGCCTCAGGCACTAGAATGGCTCTGGTTGTAACAGAGCAATGCCCCAGATGGGCAGAGCATCGCCCCCTGGTGGGCAGCCAGGTGAATCCTGGTCGGGCGCATGTGGGAATCTGTCTGACTGCCTCCCCATTTCCAGCTTCAGAAAAATAAATAAATAAATAAATACATACATAGATAAATATAAATAAATAAATAAATAAATAAATAAATAAATAATGTTCTTCCAACTAGCAAAAAAACCCACTTCTGCATTTAGGTACTAACAACTATAATCTATCTGAAACAATGCTAATGATTTGATACTACACTTTGATTTCAATAACTTTCATTTTCACCTGCTGGATGAGAAACATGATTGAAATAAATTATTAAAATATATATTGCTTACATAAGTCAAATGTTCTATGAGACTCGGGCATGAACTTCCATGTGTTAATTTGGTCATCTGTTTAAAAGGCAAAAAACAGTTATGATGACAGAGCACAAATAGGTAAGTGTTCACACCAACAACACCAACAACACCCTTCAACAAATTGGACATAGCAGAATTCTGTGGATATGTTTAATAACTGAAGTACCGAATATACAAAGTTCAGTCTAGCAGTCTGATCTACTTCCCTCAGTGGGTATCGAGTCACTGGAGTGAAAATTTTGAAGTGTTCCTCAGTCTACCTTTTTCTACTTTAAGTCAGGCCGTGTGCTCTCCGGGTTGAAAAAAGACAAAGTGTAAGTGCACAGGAAACATTTCAGGGCCTAAAATTATTCAGCCTTAAGATAGTCACTTTGTTATGAATACCCTTGTAAAGTAGAGGATAGTTGCCCCTCATTTTCAGATAAATCTTCAAAAACTGCTTTTGGTACCCAAACTACAAAAGTGGTTGTATTAGTGAAAAGCCCATTTTCTTTAGAGAAATAAAACCAGGATTTTCATCATAGTTTCATCATTTTCTCACTTTTGATGGGAGGGTTCCATGATTCAATGAATATCAGATATATAACTGAATTTTCATGCTGCAAGCAATAAACAAATATTTGTTTATCTCCCAATTTATGCATGAGGTTTAGTACAAAAGACTCTAAGGTATGCTGGGTAAGAGCATGTATTCTGGTACCAGACTACTTAGGTTTGAATCCCAACTCTTTTTATTATTTTCCCATCTGTCAATTGAAATAATAATTGTATAGACCACATAGGGCTGTTATGAAGATAAAATGAATTTATTGATTTGTTCTGGGGAGACAAAGCCTGGGCGATCAGCCAAGGAGAAAGGAGGCCCAGAAGCTGCATGCAGTACCAGCTCTTCAGTGGACGGTGCCTCCAGCCCAAGCCACTGAGCCGTAGAGGGAAAATAAGACTGGAGCTTCCAAGCTAATCATAGGCCAACGATGGAGGGCAGAGCTTAGTCCCAGAGCAAAAGAACACAAGCCAGTGACCACAGTAGGGGTCAGTGAGAAGATAGACAGATCTTTCAAAATTCTTTGACCCTGATGGTCCCTTAGGTTAGAAGGCTGCTTAGGTCTGGTGCCTCAGCAGTGGGGCTCG
The DNA here is from genome assembly GCF_036850765.1 of Saccopteryx bilineata. NCBI lineage: Eukaryota > Metazoa > Chordata > Mammalia > Chiroptera > Emballonuridae > Saccopteryx > Saccopteryx bilineata. The sequence continues at coordinate 35,597,182 of NC_089497.1, forward strand.
TGGAGACCACCACCACTCACACAAGCTGGGTCCTTTGGCAATCATTCAAACCTGTTGTGATGACAAACAATGAGAAAATAAACTCTGCAGGCTCTCATATAAGAAGATAGACATCTGTTTCCTCTCCCTCTACCCACTCCAATAAAATGGCTATAAGTACTGGAAAGAACTTGACAAATAACATACTAGCTTCACCCTGAATCTCATATCTAATTCGTATGACAAACATTCAAACAAAGAGATATTGCACAATTAACTTGAGGACTTCTATTGGGCAGATAAATATATTATGCTCACTTTGTTAAAGATGGCACTGCCCATGTGGAAGCCATTGCCCAGGTGATGTTAATGTGTGTTGGGGGTGGGTTGTGGGCAGGCAGGATCCTTATAGCCTGGGGCCTGGTTTTAGGACTAAGCCTTTCCCTCCCTTTTTCATGTGGGGTAGTACAATCCCATCATACCTCAGATAAGTGACTTTGTATTAGAGACTTCCCTATTTTGTATATTGGATTAAAGGTTTTGATTACTACACTATAAAATGGGGATAGAACAGGAGTTTGCTCTCTTGGTTCCTGAGATTAATATTAGAGAAGAGAGCAGAGAGGAGAGAAGAGAAAGGCCATGTGGAAGAGGCCAGGAGAAGCAGCCAAGATGGCGGAGTATTGAGTGAGAAGCCAGTTTGTGCAGAGTTTGTGCAGGGAGAAGGAAGGAGATGGGGAACAGAGGTGAATAAATCTGGTGGGCTAGAAACCTTTGATTCTAGGAAACTCAAATAAGTCAGTAGCTTTGTGAACACTGAGTGTGAGTGGGTTTTGGGGCCCAGTGTGTGTTTTTACTTGCCCACCGGGTGCAAGCTAGGATTAAAGATGATGGCCCACCAGTTTTTGGCTCCGTTGTTTCTTTACCGACTGTCCGAATCCAATGCGAACCTGCATGGGCCAGGTTGCTGTGATAGTAGCCCTGGCCACTGGCTTTACAACTTCATAATGAGACATTGTTTATATTGGGCCCTAACAATGATTATCAATTCCCAAGGGAAAGGAATCTAGAAGTAATATGTGATGCATATATCATCGGGAAATTTTCAGAGGCATGAAGGTACAAAATATGTTCTATAAAGAGCATTTAGTTAGAATTTGGGGTGCCAGGAAAGAAATGGATAAGGAAGAAGTAGGGAGGAGACGAGAAAGCAGAATTCCAAGATAGAACGCTGGAAGGAGTTTCACATTAGATATTGAGAGATCTTCCTTCTAAGAGACAAAGAGTAGGACATTTATTTTGTAAGAAATTAGGACCCAGCCTGACCAGGTGATGGCGTAGTGGATAGAGCGTTGGACAGGGAAGCAGAAGGATCCAGGTTCGAGACCACAAGGTTGCCAGCTTGAGTGCAGGCTCATCTGGTTTGAGCAAAAAAGCTCACCGGCTTAGACCCAAAGTCTCTGGCTCCAGCAAGGGGTTACCCAGTCTGCTGAAGGCCCACAGTCAAGGCACATATGAGAAAGCAATCAATGAACAACTAAGAAGTTGCAATGTGCAACGAGAAACTAATGATTGATGCTTCTCATCTCTCTCCATTCCTGTCTGTATATCCCTGTCTATCTCTGCCTTTGTAAAAAAGAAAAAAAAAAAAGAAATTAGGACCCAGTAAGAGTTTGAACACAGGTAAATGTAACATGGTCAGATTAATATTTTGACCCATATCATCAATGGTAATATAAAAAGTGCACTAGAAGAGAGAAATTGTAGCACAGAAAGGAGGTTGAGTGACACAGATCAGCAGAACCATGTCCACAATAACTATTACTACAGCTTCCAAAAACTTCAAGGCAATAAAAAAGGGGACATTTGAGTCCCAAGCATCATAAATTCTCTCCCTTATTTTTAAATAAATTATACAAATAATCTGTGGGGGATAATTTTAAGAATATCTGTGTAAAGCCAGTGGCCAGGGCCACCATCACAGCTGCCTGGCCCATGCAGGTTAGCATTGGATTCGGACAGTCGGTAAAGAAACAACGGAGCCAAAAACTGATGGGCCATCTACTTTAATCCTAGCTTGCACCCGGCGGGCAAGTAAAAACACACACTGGGCTCCAAAACCTACTCACATTCAGTGCTCACAAACCTACTGACTTATCCGAGTTTCCTAGAATCAAAGGTGTCTAGCTCACCAGACTTATTCACCTCTGTTCCCCATCTCCTTCCTTCTCCCTGCACAAACTCTGCACTAACTGGCCTCTCCTCAACACTCCGCCATCTTGGCTGCTTCTCCTGGCCTCCTCCACATGGCCTCCTTCTGCTCTCTGCTCTGCTCTCTCTTCTAATGATAATCTCAGGAACTAAGAGAGCAAGCTCCCATTCTGCCCCTATTTTATAGTGTAGAAATCTAAACCTTTAATCCAATATACAAAATAGGGAAGTCTCTAATACAAAGTCACTTATCTGGGGCATGATGGGATTGTACCACCCCACATCAAAAGGGTGGGAAAGGCTTAATCCCAAAACCAAGCCCCAGGCTACAAGGATCCTGCCTGCCCACAGCCTGCCCCCAACACACATTAATATCACCTGGGTAACGGCCTCCACATGGACAGCACCATCTTTAACAAAGTGAGAATAATATATTTTATCTGCCCAACAACCTGACACAAGAAATTTGAAGAAAGGAGATAAACACCCATTGCAATACTGCAAGGAATCATTCATTTAACCAGAACACCAGTAATCTCCCTAGGCATTAGTACACTATCACAAACCATTAATTTCATGGCTGTCTACTCTGTTAAAACCTCTGAATGATTTATGTTGGTCAAATAAGTTTTTAAATATATATATATATTTGCTCACTTATAGTTTGTACGGGGTGTGGGGGACAGGCTGTAAGTATGCCAGGTCATTATAGCCTAAGACTTAGTTTTAAAACTAAGCTTTCCCCACACCCTTGATAGCATAATGTGGGGTGCTGCACTCTTATGAGTAATCCCATTATTCCTCAGATAAGTGACTTTGTATCAGAGACTTCCTTATTTGTATATTGGATTAAAGGTTTTGATTTCTACACTATAAAATGGGGGCAGACAGGGAGCTTGCTCTCTCTTGGTTCCTGAGATTAGCATTAGAGGGGAGAGCAGAGAAAGGCCATGTGGAGGAGAAGAGAGGCAGCCAAGATGGCAGACTGCTGAAGGAGATGCCAGTTTATGCAGTTTGTGTAGAGAGAAGGAGATGGAAAACAGGTGAATAAGTCTGGTGAGCTAGAAACCTTTGTTTCTAGGAAACTCGAATAAGTCAGTGGCTTTGGGAGCCCTGAATGGAAAGGGAAGTGTTTTTCCACTGTGTGTATTTCTTGCCTGCCGGGTGAAATCCTTGCAAGCTAGGATTAAATTTGATGGCCCACCAGTTTTGGCTCCACTGTATCATTACCGTCTGTCCGAATTTAATGAGAACCTGCACTGTCCAGGTGACTGTGATGGTGGCTGTGGCTACTGGCTTTACAATTTGCTTCATACATACATAATGTATATACAAACATGAATGGAACCAGCCACATGAATATCCCAACAATATCTAATGCTGATATAAGTAGTGTCAATTGCTAGTGGTTCAATTTCACATTGAACTCACTTTAGCTCTCTATTTCACCTCTTCTTAATTGAGATAAGAGAAAATACAGAAAATGAGCCAAGATTTTTGACAATTCATATTTGAACCAAGGCCTGCTAAGTTCAAAATTGAGAATGTCACAGCTGTGTGCATAACGCATGTGCCAAGAAATTGCTGCATGACAGCATATACTCTTGCTTCTGGCCTCACAATCTCTGACCAGGGTATTTATTTCAGCAGTTGTCTGCTAAACCATGAGAGAAGGAGGGTGTTTCTCACTATAGAGGAGAAGATCCCTAAAAGGAAAGGATTAAGTGTTCATAATAAATGGAAGGTCTTCTAAGGAGGAAATCTGAATATCCTACTGGTGGGAAATCTACATGGGAAATGGAACAGTAACAATTCTCACAGTGTAGGTAGATTAGACAGCATATAACCACATACATATTTGGAAATTATCTTACCTCTTTTGCAGAAGAGAGTTCTCAAGACTATCTCTGGTGCCTAGGACTAGAAGATAATGCTTCTTACACATCATGTCAATGTGTGACTTGATGCTGGCCATATCAGGCACCCATATGTCAGCTACGGCCAGAGTAGAAGTGGCAGTAACAAACACCAAGAAAGTGTTTAAGGCAGCACCATCTCTCATATCAGCCTCAGCTGCGACAGGAGCAGGGCCAAAGGCATTTGTAGAAACAGTCAAATAGCGATAATAGCTACTGCCTGGCAAGGATGCAGCTAGCAGATGGAAAAACTTCGCCTAAGGCTCAATATGTAAAGAAATTCCACAGTGATAACTGCAGTTAACAGCACTAAAGGACAGGGGATAATTCAGAAAACAAAAACTTGGGAGAGTTAGAGAACAAATAAGTAACCCTTTCATCTCCCACATTCAACTTCTAAACCAATAGAGAAAGTTAGACAGGTGGAGATAAAATTATCACATCTACTACTGATAAAGCTGATATGCAGAATGTGGTTCAAGATCAGCAGTTAAATGAGCTTGTTTAGACTTCATCCTGAATGAGACATTGGTACAACAGGACAAATGGAAACAAGGGGAAGGCTTGTTGGAGAGGAGAGCAGAATTTTAGGTCTTGTGGGAACACTAGCTCTTAAAAGTAAGAAGAGTAGAGATGAACACATTAGAAATGGAATTTTCTTAATATAAAATTACCTAGCATATTATGCATGGGTAAGTGTGAACAGAGAGAGGAGAGAGGCTCTCCCCTAACTCACCATTGGTTGTCCTCTAAGAGAGTGAAGTGGTAATTTTCTCCCCTTTATAAAAAATACAGACCCAGGAAATTATTACATTAGCCATAATAATACACAAATATTATTTATTAATGGTACGTTATCCACCAGCATTGTACTTTATATACATTATCTAAATTATCCTCCTTCCTGACAGTCAAGTCCGATTCCAATTCCAAGAATATTAGTTATGAATAAAAATTTTAAGTGTATAAATTCAGGAGTGAACAGAGTAATAGAATCTAGTAGTTTTGGGGAAATCCTCCTTGTTCTCCTCAAAGTGGCTCCAATATACAGTTGATTGCTAACCAGAATTTCAAAACAAGTTTCATTTTCTTGTTTTCTTTCATAAATGTACGTACTCCTAAGATAGATAACATCCTAAGCTTAAATAAAAAAATCTAACCAACATTTTCCCAGATACTTCTGTGTGCCGAACCATGTGCTAGGTACTAAGGGTACAAAGATACCCATAAAAGGAGCTCAGTAATCAAGTAAGAACCCAGATATGTAAGTAATGAAACAAAAACCAATATAATAAAGGCTGTAACAGAAGAAACTATACAGAGCTGTGGCAGCACAGAGATTAATTGAGTCACCAGTAAAAATTCTCAGAAGACTTTCTATAAGGGCGACTTTTTAACTAGATCTGAAATGAGTACAGTTTTTGATCAAGGGAAAAAGGCAGCAAGCACGAACCTACAGAGTTTAAAGGCTTCTATAGTGAAAGAAAAAACAAAACCTATGCATAAAATAATCTCTATTTATTTATACCTTCTTTTAGGTCATAGAGAAAAAAAGTAACTATTGTCCAAACTCATAGAACATTTATACATTTCTTCCTAATTAGAGCTAAAGACATACATGTGTAGTAATAAACCAACGTGCTAAATAATGAACTATTCTTACTGAGAAAATATATACCAGCAGAGACATAGGTTGAAGTAAAGCTACTAAATATAATTCAATAGACATCCAAATAGAAAATTTCTAAACCACAGCTTTATTATTTTTTTACCTAAATGCATTGGCTGTGTATTTAATTAATATTATTGAATGTCTACCAGTTGCCACATGCTTTACCAGGCAGTGGAGATTCACTGGAGAATAAGCCAAGTTACCTGATTCCACAGAGTTTATAGTTCTAGAGAAGAAGATGGAAAATAAACAAACAAGTGATATAATTCCAAGTGTGGCTGACTTGAAGTATCTTGCAAGCAACTAAGATGGAATTACTTGCAAAAATCAATACTTTTCTCAAGAAAAAAGTAGTAAAGCCCTATTAAAAAATAAGGAAATTTTGATTTAAGGTAATGGGACTGGCTGAAACTACTAGAGAATGAGGAGTCAGGATCACAGAGACACTAAAACTCCAGAGAGGTGAACAGACATTCTGTTGGCCAATCTTTTTCCAGGGCAATTCTTGGAAGCAAAATACTGAAAATTAAGTTATGATTACACACCCGTGTGTGTGTGCAGGTGTGAACTGGAATTCTTTGTGTCAACCTCTGGGTGCAGGGTCTGGGGAATTGGAATTAGGAAATGAAGCTCTAATGTGTTGCCTGCTGCTACTGCTATAAAGAACCTGTCCTTTGTCTCTGATCCAGGAGTCTCATGACTTGTGCTAAAGGCACAGAGAAGCCAACAAAACTTTAGATAATCTCATGGGACAAAAGACACAAAAAATTCAGGCTCCCAATGCATTCAACCATCTATGAGTCATCTCATAGTCATCTCATATTGTTGGGAGACAATTTACCATGGGCTTCTTTCTTTATTCTATAGTAGTGTTCAAGAATGTTTTTTAAGTGAATAGCCATGAAAGAAAGAATGTGTCTTTCTCTGGAGCAAAGTGCAACTTGTTTAAAAGAAAGAGATCTATTCTTTATAGAGATAAAGATATATCTATAGTGGTCTCTAAGTCTATTCAGGTTATTTATTTTTCTTGATAATCTCTGAGTTTGTATCATTTGAGAAATTTGTTCATAGGCCCTGGCCCGTTGGTTCAGCAGTAGATTGTCGGCAGGCTTGTGGAGGTCCCAGGTTTGATTCCTAGTCAGGCCACATAGGAGAAGTGCCACCTGCTTCTCCAACCTTCTCCTCTTCTTTCTCTCTAACTCTCCTCCTCCCCCAGCCAACGCTCCACTGGAGCAAAGTTGGCCCGGGCATTGAGGACAGCTCTGTGGCCTCCACTTCAGGTGCTAGTATGGCTCCGATTGGGGCAGAGCAATGTCTCAGCTGGGCTGAGCATCGCCCCCTGGTGGGCGTGCCAGGTGGATTCCGGTCGGGCCCATGTGGGAGTCTGTCTGACTTCCCGCTTCTAACTTCAGAAAAAAAAAAAAAAAAAAAGAAATTTGTTCATTTTATGTAAATTGTTGAATTCATGAGCACTGAATTCTTTACAGTATGGTAGTCTATGCTTATTTGAGAGAAGAAGACAAAGTTGTCTTTCAATGAATTTTATCAAATTAATTGGAAGTATAGAAATTAAATTAGCTGGTACTCATAAGCTAATAGCAGTTTATGTATTAAGTGGTAAATAAGTAACTCATACTTGGCTTAAATAGTAGCTCATTTAGATTTGAGTCATAAAGATTAGGTGTATTTAGTTTGAATAAATAACCTTAGGAAAAAAAATTTTTGAAAATAGAAGATTTGGGGAAAGGTTGTTAAACATAGGTCAGTTTCCTACCAGATAAAAAGACTTGTTTATAATTAATCTGATGGTAATACAAAGGCTTTTAATTAGATTTCCATCACAAAATGGGCAAGGAGAGGCTTGGGGTCTGAAACACAGAAGAGTTCAGCCATCTGCTGCCACCCCGCTCCTGCCAACATGTGATTTGCAAGTTAAATCATGCCAGCTGATGACATATGGCACTACTTTCTTCTTTAAATATCTTACTCAAAATGAGTTTGCTGCTCTGCCACTTGGCTAAATACTGAATTCTCTCAAATTTGGAGGATGGACTTTGAGAAGTCATAGCAGTTTCCAAAAATTCCCTTAGTAAACAAACCCAAGTAAGGAACATAGATCTAAGTGGCTGAATCATGTTACATTGTTCTGTGAAGTGATTATAAGTTTGAAAAACTGGACCCCTGAGAGGTCAACATTTAAAATTTACAAAATTAAAATTTTCTTCACAGTTTAAGGGTAATGAGGTAGAGGGGACAATAGTTACCTCCCTAGGTTTTGATTCATATCTGAGGAAAGAAGACAGGTGGTCTAAGAAAAAGAAGTAAAAGTCTATTTGAAACCATTGTTTCATCTCAAGCATAATGTGTCTAGCACCTGGCAAAAGGGTTGAGACTTAGGCTGCAGAAGTTCTCAAAGCTTTAAACTCTCAACACAATGCAAAACAATATATTCTTAGTCCTAGTGGTCCAATGCTAAAACATTCTGTTTCACCCAGGGTTTTAGGTTTTTCACAGCTCTACAGTTTTGTCTTCAGATATATTGACTCAGTCTGTCATGAATTAAGGCCACAACATTTTTCCAGACTCTAATTTAATCACCCAGCTTTCACAAAAATCTCCATGAACAGTTTTTGTATGACCTAATTCAGGGGTCAGGAATCTATGGTTCACAAGCCAGATGTGGCTCTTTTGATGGCTGCAACTGGCTCACAGACAACTCTGTAATAAAAAATAATAATAATGTTAAAAATATAAAACATTTTTATATATTACAATCCATTCATTTCCTACCACTCATGTCCATGGTTGCGGGTGGCTGAAGCCAATCATAGCTGTCCTCTGGGACAACACCAAATTTTTATTGGATAACACATAACGTACATGGGTCATTGTATGGCTCTTATGGAATTACATTTTAAAATATGTGGTGTTTATAGCTCTCTCAGCCAAAAAGTTTTCCTACATGTGTAAATAGCTACAATTACATATGCATAAGAGTATTTTGACAAGATACTGGCATATATATCATTAAGATAACAATGGATAGAAGTTGATTTTATGGTAAAGCAGGTGAATATTCACTTCCTGAATGAAGGCCAAAAACATGGACATATGAATTCTTGACAAGAAAATGTGACTGTCCTCAGCCAATCACACCACAAATTTTTCTACCTGTAATCCACATGCTCACCTGTAAAGACATGGACTTGAGTATATTAGAATGGAATGATGAAGCTTATTGGTCATATTTTTGTCCCTACTCTTTTTATCACCTGTCCATCTATAAATTTATAATCGTGACTACCTAACTCATACCTACAAATAGCAATTTTCTTTAGATAAGACTCGATCTCCTGACATACTTGCAACATTTTCTCAATTTTTTGCTGTGGACTACTGCATCATTCCAAATTTAAATTTTAGCCTCCTTTTTCTTTTTACTATATTCATCTGAAATAAAGCAAAGACTTTATAACTTTCCTAAACATTCTATTCCTGTTTGTCACTGTGATCATTAGAAAATTTAAAAGTTCTTCCATTTCTGTTTTAAACACCATTTGAAAACAGTTCCTCCTAAACACAAAGCAGTTCTGGAAGTGCAGTGAATTGAATGGTCCACAACAAGAAAAGACTCAGGCTGGACCAGGATAGTGTCCATCTTGACATACTTAAGGAAGGCCAATTAGAATCCTCTTCAGGGGTTGATAAGGCTGCTGAAAAAAAAAATGCTTTCAGTGAGATCATAATCTTTAAGGACCAGCTAAGTCTGAAGCTTCCAGGAGCCATTTGACACTACATGGAGACAGTCTTGAGAATCAAGCCAGAATAGGCAAGTATAGCATGATTTAGAGTTGTACCCTGTAAAGCCAGTGGGCGCGGCCACCATCACAGCCACCTGGCCCATGCAGGTTAGCATTGGATTTGGACAGTCGGTAAAGAAACAACGGAGCCAAAAACTGGTGAGCCATCATCTTTAATCCTAGCTTGCACCCGGCAGGCAAGTAAAAACACACACTGGGCTCCAAAACCCACTCACATTTAGTGCTCACAAAGCTACTGACTTATCTGAGTTTCCTAGAATCAAAGGTTTCTAGCTCACCAGACTTATTCACCTCTGTTCCCCATCTCCTTCCTTCTCTCTGCACAAACTCTGCACAAACTGGCTTCTCACTTAGCACTCCGTCATCTTGGCTGCTTTTCCTAGCCTCCTCCACATGGCCTTACTCTGCTCTCCTCTCTGCTCTCTCCTCTAATGATAATCTCATTGGCTTGAACCAAGAGTGCAAGCTCCTGTTCTGCCCCCATTTTATAGTGTAGAAATCAAACCTTTAATCCAATATACAAAATAGGGGAAGTCTCTAATACAAAGTCATTTATCAGAAACATGATGGGATTGCACCACCCCACATCAAAAAGGGTGGGAAAGGCTTAATCCTAAAACCAAGCCCCAGGCTACAAGGATCCTGCCTGCCTACAGCCCGCCCCCAACACACATTAACATCACCTGGGCAGCAGCTTCCATGTGGGCAGCGCCATCTTTAACAAAGTGAGCATAATATATTTTATCTGCTCAACATATCCTCTAAGAGAGTTGCCACCAGCCACCTGTGCCTTTTTACACTGGACTTCATAAAAATTAAATTGAATCCTTTATTTTTTCAATTGCTAATAACCACACTTCATATGCTCAATAGTCATACAGGCTATTGTATTGAACAGTTCATTTCTTTTATCATGAAACATGATGTAGAGGAAGAAAGACACCTAGTTTCATCCTTTAAATCTTTGCAGCCAGCCTTACCTAGAGCTGGATCCACCTTAAATTCAATTGTAGTTTAAGCTAAAATAATAAAATCTTGTTGAAGTTACATTCTGACCTTTGAAAAATTTATGAGCAGAAACTAACCCTCAGGCTTATTTCACAGAAGCAGAGTCAGAAAACAGACAACAACCTTCTCACATTTTCCCAATTTCTTCCCGTGACCTTTCCTGACCAGACTCAGCTTTACCCTTTCCTTAGAAAACAACCCTCCTTTTCCCTTAGAAGGAGATCTGGGAGTAGGGGTTTGGTAGATGTTACCACAAAGCCAGTCTCTACATTTAAAAATAAACAAAGCTGGGCATTAGTTAGAACTAATAGCAGAGGGAAGAGCTAAGCTCCATTCCGATTTGCACAGAGGTGTCTGGGCATTTTAAGAGGAGAATAGGGTATTTGGAAAGGGAGAAAGCAGGGACTCAAAATGACAAAGGACAGATCGGTGCAGAGATGAGACCAGGGAACTGTCTGCTAGCTGGGGGATTACTGAGGCTATCCTTTCACAGAGACTGGGAGACAGAGGCTGGCCTTCCTGATGATTACATCTCAAAAGAATGGCTTTCAGGTCCTTGAGATAGATAGTCCTGACATGTAGGAGCTAATCTACATCTCAAAGAATCAGAGAAAAGATTCATAATTATAAACGTTTTTCAGTAAAGTTCTAAGAAAGTGAGATCTGATGTTGGCTAGAACCAACAGTATTTTCTTCTGACAGCCCTAAGCTTTTCCAGACTGGGATGTCTGAGGCACTTGGTTGTCCCAGGGACACCAGGACTGAGGTTGCTGGAAGCCATGTTAAAGTCTGGCCAAGCTTCTTTGTGCAGGGATTTGAAAGGATTGTTTGTGCCGGGAGTGTTTTGCAGTTTTCATTACTCAGATTTTTCCGGAATGCATCGCCAAATATAAATTATATAATTTAATCCATAAAGCAACCCTCTGATGTAGATATCGTTATTCCCATTTTACAGTTGAGGAAACCAAAGCTCAAAGGGCTTAAATCACTTGTCCAGGTCACATACTAATAAGTTATAAAGAATAGTAGAACCCAGATTTCTCTGAGAAAAGATTGTATTTTTCCTCACATCACCCATAACTTTGTTTCCCTACAGATCTCCCTAATTTTTCATGCGTGTTTCTGTAACTAGTTTTCACAAAACTGTTCTTGCCTTTAAATGACAAAGCCCCTAAGATGCAAATAGGAAAAAAAAAAGAAAGAAACCTCACAAAATGTCAGAGACTTGTGATTAACAGGCAGCAGGTGTACAAACTGAAAGTGTGCGACTCACATTCACTGTCATCTCGGCAAATGGCTTGGTCCCAAAGTTGCTGAAGGGGGAAATTTGATTATCTTTGCTTCCCCAAAAGACTGATAAATTGAATTCAGGCTGCTATTGTTCCAGATACAGGCTGAATCTTCCATAGGATTTTAATCAGTAGCAGCATTATGTAGCATATGGGAGCTATTTGGCTGAAAGGAGACTCCAACTGCTACTGGTACATCCGCCCAACATGAAAAGAAAATAATAATACGAAATAATGGGACTTTCTTATCTATAAAGCAGCTTCCCTCTGAGAAACTGCAAGGTTTACTGTCCTTTCTCTTCACAACATCCTGTTAGGTGGGTCAGGGAACTACTTGGCTGTATTCCTAGATGCTTACTGGCTGATACCCTCCACATTTTCATGTCTTTTATAGCTTTCTCTCTATTACCATCTTTAAATCCTGTCTCTTCTCACCTTTCTATTTCTTCTGTTCTCTTTATTTTCACCCATCCCTCCCCATTTATACCATTCTATTCTTCACTTATCTTTCTCACTACTAATTCTCTCCCTCTGCTAGTCTCTTTCATAAAATGCCTAGATGGAAAATCAGGGTTTATACAGCAATTAAGTCTATCTCTCAATTATACCACCCTATTATACCACACCAATGGTCCAATGGAGCAGTCCCTTTACTGATTCACTCCCAGAGTGACCAAAAGTTCGGTGATACGTGTTTCAGGATTCGAAGATGAGTAACATGTGGTTCTCTCCTTTGAGCATGAAAAACAAATATAGACAGCTAATGAGAACTCAGTGTGATAGGTGTCACCACCTTACTGAGCCCATTGAAGTCTAGGAAAAACAAAGAAGGCTGGCAGTGTGGTGTCTGTGGTGGCTGGTTCTTAGAGCTTTCAGGTCTGGTTCCAGAGCCAGGCTCAGAAAGCAAACATAAGCCTTCTTTTTATTCCTCTTTTCTCTCTTTTGATGCTTCTTGACATGCCTCAGCCACCACATACTCAGAAAGGTTGTAAAAGGCCATTGCAAGAGATTGCTTAGCAATCTTACCTATACATGAGAATAGCTTTGACCAAGCTCACCTGAGCTGATAAGTCAACTTTTTATTTTAAGTAACCTATAAGTGAAATCTAAAGTTCTTGGCATACATCTTTTCCAATTGCAGGAAATGTAAAGAATGAACCACTGGTTCTATTAGAAAGCAGAGCAGGATTTTTTTTTTTTTTTTGTATTTTTCTGAAGCTGGAAACAGGGAGGCAGTCAGACAGACTCCCACATGCGCCCGACCGGAATCCACCCAGCATGCCCACCAGGGGGTGATGCTCTGTCCCTCTGGGGCATTGCAGAGCAGGATTTTAAAATAAAGTTTCAAGACTCAAGCTTCACATCCCTGTATTGTGTCCAAAATGTGAAATCCAAACTGAGCAAGCAAATGTCAGTATTATGCTTCCAGGTAACAGATAGACTTTATCAGATGAGAGAGAGAAGGCTGGTTGAAGAGAAATGGTCATGAATGACATATTCCATTAGCTTTGGACCACGTCAGAAAAGTGTTTTCCTTCCGCTGACCCTAGACCTAATTAACTAACTCCAAAAACTCAAGTGCCAGAAGTTATAAGAGATGCTTCTTTCCCATGATATTGCCATCAAAGTACTCAAGCCACTAAAGTGAATGCCTTGAAGTAATGGGTACCTGCAAAAAAAAAAAAAAAATCTATATTGATTCTGTACGTGGACAGAAATTCAGTAAAAGGAAACCCTTCCTTAAGAATCAATAATAAAAAAAGCAAAACAAAATCCCTCTTTCATTACCATCGAACTTGAAGAACAATCAAGCAAAAGAACAATTCTAGGTATCTCAGATGAGGCTTGAAAAACAGATTCTAATCACCTGGGATTCTGAGAAGAGTGATAGTGTTGAGCTTTTATACTGAGAGTAAAAATTAGGTAGTAAATGGGTTCAAAGTAAGATTGTAATATAATCCATTACATTTTTAAATTAAAATAAAAAAATTCAAGATATAACCTTTTCTCTTTCCTCTTTGTACAGTACCTGGAACAAAATGATGCTAGCTAAACATCTATTGCATAATGAATGAGTAAACAAATAGAAATCATCTTTCAAATTCTGAGTTTTTTTTCTCTTTCCAGGCTAGCAATATGCATTATGACACTCTCCCAGTCAGGCACACAATCACGAGGGTAAACAACTGATACTCTACAGTGTACTGTGTTGTCAGTGTTTTACAGATATTGTGTTTTGTGTTTACACAACCCATCATGTCTACAAAATGTTCTTCTCTTTCTCCCCCTCTAGTGAGAAAAGAAAAGCAATTACTCTTCAGGTGAAACTTGCAATTACTCTTGAGATGAAACTCAAGAAAATTGCCCAACTATAAGCTAATGTAACTATTCTGAGCATGTTTAATGTAGGCTAGTCTAAGCTCTGATATTCTGTAGGTATGGTATATTAATTGCATTTTCACTTACGATATTTATTATTAATTTATGATGGGTTTATCTGTACATAAACACATTGTAAATGGAGGAGCATCTATATTCAAAATCTATAAGCAAGGACACAATAAAAAAAAGCTATATACAGGAAGTTCCAAATCCATATATTAATCTTCCAACAAGTATGTTAATCTTGATTTGCACAGACAACACTGCTATTGCAAAACTGATACATATTAGGCAAACTGGCTAACTGCCCCACAAGTGCCCCCAAAGCCTCACTGTCCTCACACAATAGAATTTTCTTTTTTGCTAACATAAGAGTCCAATGGCAGGAATGGGATTTGCAGACAAAGAACTCTGCACCATGAAGTTATTCAGAGACGCTAATCTTTCTACTCTATTGGTTATTTCATCTCCACTGGATCCTTTACATTCAGCCAGCAAATGGTGGAGGAAAGAAAGCCAGTGGCAGTGGTACAGGAGGTTCTGTGGCCCAGGCATGAAGATGAGGACATCACCCTTGCCCACACTGGCCAAATGTAGTATTTGATTTTAAGGTAGAAGAGCTGCAGAGTTTTATTTTGATAAATAAATAACAGGCACTGACACTTTGTAAACAAAGTAAGGCCCAAAATGAAAGTGGGGAATTATATTGGCCATACTGAGTAAAAGAAATTAGCAAGGAGATCATCTAGAGACAGGGAGACCTGTTAAAAAGCAATCGCAGAGAAAACCAAGTACGCATCTTCCATGAGGAACATGTTTTCCAATCACAGCTGATATGTTGAATCTTTTCTGAGGTTTCTCAACAATTTCATGCAACATCAGTACATGCAGGAATTCATGGACAAGAAGCTGCCAGTCATAATAGCAAAGATTGGAGAAAAATAATAAGAAATAAAGATTCTAAGCATTGGCAGAAATACAGGTGAAAAATTTATCTTCATATTCTCTCCAAAGTGCAAGCTCAATATCCAAGGGTTCATATGAGCAATGTAGTTGTTGAACTAAGCGCTGAACAAATTGCCAAATACAAAGAGCCTGTACCTATGTTATCAAAGTTCAAGAAAATAAAGGAGACATTATCTGAATATCAAAATAGGGTGATGGGGAAAAATAACTTTTAGAAGTGAGACTTAATTCATATGATTCAGATGCTGTAGTATATAAAAGATATCCCAATTACCTTGAAAGACTTCCATAGTACATTAACTACCAAAGCTAAGATTTTTTATTAGTCTTGTATTAGAAACCAGTGGCTGGGGCAAGTTCTGGAAAAGTACAGATCTCTCTTACCCTGGGATGACCTCTGCCTGGACATCATATCGACTGATCTCACCTTGATGCTAAACAAGTAAGGGATTAAGGATGAGTGTTATGACCTTCTGTCTACCATGGTCATGTCTGATTGTTTTATTGATGGCAATGAAATAGAAACCTACAACTTTAATACAACAGCTTCACATGATCTCAAGACAGAAATTGTGAAAAACCTTCAAGAGCCTGAATTCAGTGTAAAAAAGATGAAAAGGTTGTTTGTAATAATAATCTGTTTCATAATAGTTGAGGCATGAATACCAATCATGAAAGTATATATATTCAAAAATTTTATCTTAAATGATGTTGGTCATTTATTTCTGTATTAAAATTTCAAATACATCCCATAACATGAGTATTGCCTCTTGTATATATAAAATCTAGAAAATTCCAAGAGATTCTTGGACTTACATGCACAATCATATATGATATTGCTGATTTTATCCCATCCCTTCTCCAGGTAAAGAGACAACATGAAGGCTAAATACCACATAAGCTGAAAAGTGATACAAAGTTTCATTGGCTTATTGACAATAAAATTATTTTTATTTGTTGATTATACTAAATTTCCTAGAACACTATTAAAGTATGTACTATGGATTCTTTGTTTTATTTTTTCATTCATTTTTAGAGAGAAGAGAGAGGGAAGGGGGAGGAATAGGAAGCATCAATCCCCATATGTGCCTTCACCAGAGTTTTGAACTGGTGACCTCAGCGTTCCAGGTTGACGCTTGGTCCACTGAGCCACCACAGGTCAGGCACTGGATTCTTTAAATGTTAGTAAAGTATATGCTTATTGATACTTTGAACACTAAGAAAGTTGTATGTTGATTGATTTTTTTCCCTCTTTTGTGGAGAAGCTTATGTCTTGTTTATCCCTCCTATTGCAGTTTGTGTCTTACACTTATTGATTACTAAAAGTAAGCACTTATAAGATATTACAAAATTTAAAAACAAAAGCTACTGCAGGAGTATGGGCAAAAAACAGTGAGGTCCAGAATAATATAGTAGAAAAAAAAAGGTATACAGTGGTACCTTGAGATACAAATTTAATTCGTTCTGTAACCGAGCTCGTAAGTCAGTCAACTCGTCTATCAAACTGCAGACACTGGACCCATGCACCAACACACCAACTAGTGGCAGCTTCCCGAATCACGTCTCGTATCTCGGAATTTCACTGGGGTCTTGAACAAAAACACAGACTGAGTCGCAGCTCATATCTTAAAAAAAAATTTGTATGTTAGTCTGTTCGTATCTCAAGGTACCACTGTATATGCAAGATACAGCAATTGATTTGTTGAGTGAACAAAAAAGAAGCAAATGATAGTCTTGAGTTTTATATATGTATATTTAAATTTGAGTGGTCTTTTAGTTAACTGATACATGTTTTATTAGTTTATTACTTTATTTCTTCACTGGTATCAGTTTAATAAACAAAGATTTAGATGTGAAGAAGAGTGAATACAGTATGTTATCCATGGGAAGTCAGAAAAATTTAATGAGGAATCAAGGAAAAGAAACAAATGTAAGAAATGTTTTTGGATACTGAGTGTTTTGAAATCAATGTGTGACAGAAAATTAATTGTCAAAAGTGGACAAATTACACCCAGAACATTTTTCCATATTTGTTATGCTGTTATTCGCCACAACTGTCCAACACTCAGATGCAAATAAAATGCTTGAATAAATAATTCCACTTTAACTGTGGCAACTGGCTTGCCATACACATTTTGAAAGATTCTGCAAAAATGCTATTTTTAGTGTTTTGAAGGGAAAAATTGTACCTAGGGAGGCTAACAGGTAACCAATTAATCACATTGATCTAATGGAAATTCATTTTATTCACACACTTTACATGTATTATAGGAAATAACTAATGCTCAATAAGTTTAAAACACACAATGTAAAATCATTATTTAGACAAAAAGAAAGGTGCCATTAATCACTGGGAAAACAAATATGTAGTTTCTTTTTTTTTTTGAAGCTAGAAACGGAGAGAGACAGTCAGACAGACTCCCGCATGCGCCAGACCGGGATCCACCCGGCACGCGCGCCAGGTGGCGTCTCTCTGCCCACTAGGGGGCGATGCTCTGCCCCTCCAGGGCATTGCTCTGTTGTGACCAGAGCCACTCTAGCGCCTGGGGCAGAGGCCAAGGAGCCATCCCCAGCGCCTGGGCCATCTTTGCTCCAATGGAGCCTCGGCTGCAGGAGGGGAAGAGAGAGACAGAGAGGAGGGAGAGGGGCAGTGGTGGAGAAGCAGGTGGGCGCTTCCCCTGTGTGCCCTGGCCGGGAATCGAACCCAGGACCCCTGCACGCCAGGCCGACGCTCTACCACTGAGCCAACCGGCCAGGGCCAAATATGTACTTTTTAAAGCTTTCTTCAGCCTTTCTGCAGTTAGTGAGCGACAAGGACACGGCAGCAGGACTGAGCACACAGCAATCCCGTCAGTTGTAGTAACAGCCAAAGTGAGGGACTGAATGCGAACAAGCCTTTCCGTCTCCTCACACATGTCAGCCTTTCCTCTTGAGTCACAGCTGGGACCAATCACCAGAAAATTCTAAGATGCTCTTCCTGTAGAGTACCAGTCAAGATAAAGAAAAGATACTTCTTCTCTTTGGGGTTTCTACACATTTAATTATTTTTATAGGAAGAAACAAATCTACATCTATTCTTCAGTGTTCAGAACAAAATTTGTAGAGCTGCTTTCAGGCATCTATGTGGTCTCTAGGCAACAGGAACACTTTAAATAAAATTTTCATTAATTTTTCAATAATTAAGCAATAATCTACATGCGCAAGTACTCTATCAAAATGAATGCCTTTATTATACATATTCATGAAGTAGAATTTGAAATCTTTAAACACACACATTTAATATATTCTCAAACGGTGTAATAGAATTGGAGTGCAAAATGCAGCAGAAGATTCTCTAAACAGGAACATGTCATTGCTGCTAAATAATAGAGCACCAAAGACTATTTGAGCTACTATGAACCAAGCACTCTCCACTTAGTCCCCTCACAGCCAAGTGAGGTAGGCATTAACATTATTCTCAGTTTACAGATGAGGCAATTAAAGCATAAATGATAAAGTTACTTACTGTAGGTCACATACTTTGAAATTGGCAGAGTAAATGTCGGGCTGGACTGGATGCAGGGTCTGCCTCCTTTAACCACTTGATTGTTTCTTGGAACAAGAACATAAAGATTATTCTACTATCAGAAGTTATAGCCTGACCAGGCGGTGGCTCAGTGGACAGAGCGTCGGACTGGGATGCAGAGGACCCAGGTTCAAGACCCCGAGGTCACCAGCTTGAGCATTGGCTCATCTGGTTTGAGCAAAGCTCACCAGCTTGGACGCAAGGTCACTGGCTCGAGCAAGGGGTTACTTGGTCTACTGAAGGCCCACAGTTAAGGTACATATGAGAAAGCAATCAATCAACAACTAAGGTGTCACAATGAAAAATTAATGATTGATGCTTCTCATCTCTCTCTATTCCTGTCTGTCTGTCTCTATCTATCCCTCTCTCTAACTCTCTCTCTCTCTGTTTCTGTATAAAAAGAAAAGGAGTTACATGCATAATTTGTGGGTTGAGTGGTAGGGCATAAGGAGGAAGAGGAGCCCAAAGGATCAAGCAGAACTGGTAAGCAGAAGTCAGGCCATGAATAAACTTGGACTATTAGAAATGACACAACTATTGTTAATGATTTCAATAAAAAATGGTGATAGTCATAAGGTTCTGGATTTGCTGATACATACAAAAAAGCAATGAATAGATCAGTTGGGGCCTCAGCCAACTGGATCTATTATCTGTCTTTTAAAAAATAATTACTGCTCAATAACACTCCATTGATAGAGACTGGGAAATAAGAAAGATTTGTTTAGCTGCAATTAACATAGGTCATTTTTCTTGAACTGTTGCTTAGTTGCCAAAGAATCATATCTACATTCTGTTGTCAGAAGTTTCTGCCAAGTATTACCCTCACATTACTGATTGTAGTTTCTTCAGTAAAATTTTCTGTTATGTTTTCAAGATTCACCAGGGTACAGACTGTTAAACATCAATGCATGTTTCTGTAAGACCAATTAGTACATATTTTCTCATGATAAAAACCACATCTCATAACCTTACATACCTAAACTTGAGCACTATTACTCATAATAGAGCCACAATCACTCATGTACATTATAACTTTTAATGAATCAGCTAATTTTTATTTCAGAGAACTAGAAAGTAGGTAAATGAGAACTGTCATTTGGCTTATTAAAAATTTATAAATGCAATTTAAAAAGGTTATAAATGCACATGATGCACACATCCTTTTTACACTTTCTTAAAGTGGATGGATAGATAGATGGATGATGGATAGATAGATAAATGATAGATGATAGATAAATAGATAGATAGATAGATAGATAGATAGATAGATAGATAGATAGAAGACAAAGTACCCCAGCCTGGATTCTCAAGAAGATCCAGATATGAAAATTAGCACAGTGTATGATTATTAAGCAGTGATTTTAGAATTGAGAGCTGTGGAAGGGAGGGTAGGGAAGCAGTATTAAATAGGAGAAAAAATAGAGCTGAGGTTTGGGTTATGAATGCCCCAGGCAACCATACATCTCAGGACTGAGATGGCCATTGAGAATGTCCCAAGTTGACACAAGCAATCTGCATATGCGTACACTTAATTAGTCATTGGATACAACCTGCCAGTGGAAGATACGAGCATGGGCAAGTCAGGTTTCTTTAATTGAAGCTCTCCTCTAAATGGACTTCTTTTAGTAGCACTTTTATCTCCTGGATAAGTAAATGTTTTAATCCTAAAAAAAAAGATCTGTGTGGCATAATACAGGATTTACTGAACAAATATATAGCAACTTTGTAACATGCAAAAATAAAAAATAGGATTATATAAAACATATATATACAGTATGTACATATTATATTTTAATATAAATATATTTATACATATATTAAATATGTGTGTATATTATATTTTATTATTTATACATATATTAAATGTGTGTATATATATTAAAACCATACACAGTGACCAATGTTTCAGTATTTTATCTTGCTTATAAATTATTCAAGTACCCAAGATTATTAATAAGACAATTTAATATAAGTCTAACATTTAAAAATTAATTGAAAATTATATTTCAGCCATCACATTCAGAATATATCTGATGTAAAAATTATCAATAATTATTTAATTTAGTAAAACACATTTTTAAAAATTCTTAAACATTTTGTGGGAATGATGTTATTTATCTGACCAGTATATTTATAGAAGTTTAAGATGTTTAAATAAATTTCCCACTGATGAAATCAGGGAAAAGATATATAACTCTTTTTAAACCAAAACTGTCAAACTAGTCAAAATTATTGATGTAAAGCCAGTATCCAGGGCCACCATCACAGCTGCCTTGCCCATGCTGGTTCGCATTGGATTCGGACAGTCGGTAAAGAAACAATGGAGCCAAAAACTGATGGGCCATCATCTTTAATCCTAGCTTGCACCCGGCGGGCAAGTAAAAACACACACTGGGCTCCAAAATCCACTTACATTCAGTGCTCACAAAGCTACTGACTTATCTGAGTTTACTAGAATCAAAGGTTTCTAGCTCACCAGACTTATTCACCTCTGTTCCCCATCTCTTTCCTCTGCTCTGCACTCCACCATCTTGGCTGCTTTTCCTGGCCTCCTCCATGTGGCCTCTCTCCCCTCTCCTCTTTGCTCTCTCCTCTAATGATAATCTCAGAAACCGAGAGAGCAAGCTCCTGTTCTGCCCTCATTTTATAGTGTAGAAATCAAAACCTTTAATCCAATATACAAAATAGGGAAGTCTCTAATACAAAGTCACTTATCTGGGGCATGATGGGATTGCACCATCCCACATCAAAAAGGGTAGGAAAGGAAAGGCTTAGTCCTAAAACCAAGCCCCAGGCTACAAGGATCCTGCCTGCCCACAGCCCGCCCCGAACACACATTAATATCACCTGGGTGACGGCTTCCACGTGGGCAGTGCCATCTTTAACAAAGTGAGCATAATATATTTTATCTGCCCAACAATTGATGAACTCATTTTAATCACAAGAGTGGGAATTCTTGTGTTCTCTTAAGTGCCTTTAAATTAGAATTTTCTGGGGTTTCCTTTAAAAATGTCTATTTAATTTACTAAATGTATAGTTTCTTTATTCTTTAAGGATTCATATTAGACATATAAACCTGATTAGCTTCTATGAACTAATCAAAATGCAATCGGTTCTATATCTTTTAAGAGGTTTTATATCTAACTATTTATTTCTCCAGATGTCAGATAATATTTCAAAAACAAAATTAGTAACGAGTTTTCTCAATTACAGACACAGAGAGACAGCTTGTAGTTTTGGTCCTATATCCTTAGTTATGAATTGAATAAACACAGAGAACAAACAACAAATCTAGAACTCAGGGTTTTTCACCTTTCTGGTGAAAGTTCTAGAATAAACAAGGAAACTAGCAAACAAAATTTTCTGTAATATCTTACCCAACAGAATAGGTCTCTACCAGAAGATCATCAAATAAGCAGGCTATAAAAATAAATTCACAAACATTTCTGGCAAATAACTTTCAGTTACATAAAAACCAGAACCACAAGTAAAAACAGAAGCACAGAATCTAAGGGAAAAGAGAAACAAAGAGTCAGTGAAACTTTTATTGCTACTTAAGATTTGCTCCAAGAGTCAAGAAAAGATGCTTATTCTTGGGCTACACAGTTGAATTGACTCTGAAATGTGAATTTATTTGGATATCTTGGTGGAAGCTTAAAGCTATCAAAGCACAACATTCAAAATTTTAAAATATGATACAGGAATATCAACAGATGTTCATTAGCACCAATTCAACACCAATAGGAATCTTCAATTTGGGGTGCAGTGAGGAAGGAAACTTACTCAGTGAAGGGCACCTGAATGGTGACATGGCAGCCCTGGGGCCAGGTCTCTCTTCAGCTAGGCAGTTCTTCTCCACTCTGCTCTGCTGAGACTTCTTTGGCATTTCAGTTCAGCCAGAGAAAGACAGCCTTCAGTGCCGCAGACCAGCGCGGCTAGTCATTCTGGGTCCTGAGGGAGAACAGTGCAGAATTAAGAAAATAGACTCACTGAGAAAAGAGGATGGGATCGGGAGGCCTCTTTAATGCTGATGGCAATATCAGAGAAAGCAAGCCCCCGATCTTTGCTTTATTATATAACATAGACAATTAAAGCCTTTAATCCAATATACAAATAGGGAAGTCTCTGATACAAAGCCACTCATCTGAGGCATAAATTGGATTCCTCATAAGAGTGCACCACCCTATATGTTGGTCAAATAAGTTTGTAAATATGATATATGTTTGCTCACTTATAGTTTGCATTGGATATGGGGGACAGGCTGTAAGCAGGCAGGGTGGTTATAGCCTAAGGCTTAGTTTTAAAACAGCCTTTCTCACTCTAAGTGACTTTGTATCAAATACTTCCTTGTTTGTATATTGGATTAAAGGTTTTGATTTCTACACTATAAAATGGGGCAGAGAAGCCCATGCTGGAGGAGAGCAGAGAAAGGCCACGTGGAGGAGAGGAGAAGCAGCCACGGTGGCAGAATGCTGAAGGAGAAGCCAGTTTGTGCAGAGTTTGTGCAGAGAGAAGGAGATGGGGTACAGAAGTGAATAAGGTTAGTGAGGTAGAAATTTTTGATTCTAGGAAACTCGGATAAGTTAGTGGCTTTGAGAGCCTTGATTGGAAAGGGAAGTGGTTTTCCTACTGTGTGTATTTCTTGCCCACCCGGTGCAAGTTAGGATTAAAGCTAATGGCCCACCAGTTCTTGGCTCTGTTTTTTCATTACCGTCTGTCCAAATCAAATGCGAACCAGCATGGGTCCTTGCTGCTGGCTTTACACTACATCATGCAACAATCAAGGGTGTGGAGAAAAGCTTAGTGTTGAAAAGATCTTAGTATTAAAAGATCTTAGTATTAAGAGAGTGGAAAAGGCTCAGTCCCAAACCAAGCCTTAGGCTACAACGACCCCACCAGCCCACAGCCTGTCTCCCACACTTCAGTTTTCAGTGGAAAAGGGAAGCGTGCTCCCAGAGTCAAAGGGGAACTAAAGTCTCCACTCCCTAGCCCCTGATTGCTCTGCTTTCATGAAAATGAGCATTCCAATCCTCATCCTTTGCTTGGTCCAAAAAAACACAACTTTCCTGATTGGTCAGATTAGGTTCAATCAGGTTACTCAGAGCTGCACAACCACACTCCCCTAATTGGATGGAGAAAGCCTCGGTCCTATTGGTTGGAATAGGATTCCAGGAACTCCTTTGTAAGGCCTGGCTCAGATGGCAAAACACAGTACAAGCAAGCAGTTTGCACGAGAGGCCCCTATGCAGAAGTGAGAGCTAGGCTCTGGTGTTTAAAATTTGAGTCCAGTTAGTCACCAGAACCCCTTCTTAGTAGATGTCTTCTTTCTCGGGGTTCACACAAAAAAATTGTGAAAAGATGTATTCAACTCATTGATGAAGGAACCAAGAAGATTATAAACTGGTTTATTAATTCTGTTTGTAAAACAACTTAAATGATAACCTAAACTCAGACCTCCCAGGAGGGAGCATTCCAGGTTTGCAAGGTTCAACCTCAGAGCAGGTTGTCCTTGCTCTGCAGCTGTCATAATGACAGCTGTATTGGCTCATTCATTTCCACCTACTACCTCCATGCCGCAAGCAATCTACTCTAAATCCTGAGTATGCTTCCATCCATGTTGAGCTGCCATTTTGGCTTATTCAAGTTATCTTCTAGATATACCTATCATTGTTTTTTATTAGCATTTTGGTAACAATTTTTTTTGTTTTTATTAAGTCAATTTTTCTCAAAATGAACATTCTCCATTTTGTATACCTATATTCATTACATGTAAATTTCCAGGTGTGGATATAAAGTACTATAGTAGAAACAGTTTTTCCTCCTTCCATAAATTTCTGTATATCAAATGTAGAAATAAAATATAAATAGCTACACTCAGCCTCTAATAGGCTAAGACAAAATTTATTCAAATTCTACTCAAAATCTCTTTGTAGGCCCAGAGGCTGCCGCTGTCGTGTCTTTGCAGGTTCTCAATGAATTCGGACAGACAATAAAGAAACAGTGGAGCCAAAAATTGGTGGGTCATTCCTTTGTTAAAGTCTCGTACTGCCGACGAGCAAACACACAGGGAAAACACTTCCCTTCCCATTCAAGGTTCCCAAAGCCACTGATGCATTCTCCAGTTCCACAATCAGGGTAATCTTCTCTGGTTCCTCCTAAAATCAAAGACCCCCACCAGTCTCAGCAAAGCTCGTAAAGCCCCTCAGCTCTAATTCCCTATCTGCACTCCTCTTTCCTGCCAACATGGCTTCCCTCTTTCTCCTTCTGTAAAACTGCTTCTTCTTCAGCACTGTCCATTCTCTCTCTGCTCTCTCACTCTGCAACCATGGCTTATTTCTTCTTATTCCTCCTTCTCCTTCTCTCTCTGCAAAACTTGCTTCTTCCTCTCTCCTCTCTCTTTTCAAAACTCTCTGTCATGAAAACCTCTCCTCAAGCAAACATTAGCAAAACAATAGCCCTTCCCAAGCAGGAAAGTAATTTTCAATTTCACAGACCACATATACCTGGAGCTACCCAGCACCATTTTGTAACAATGAAAGTGAGCAAACTCAAAAAATACAAATTTTACAAACTCATTTGCCCTACACTGTTCTTGCAAGAACCAAGAATCCAGAGTTTCTTTTACCTGGATCCTACTTTGCTGAAAATACGTTCATGCATGATGACTTGTCTTTCTTCCATCAGTCTTATTCTGGCAAATCAGAGCAACACTTTGGCAATCACAACAAAGAACAAATATTAAAGCAAGAAGTATTTTTAGACTTTTTCTCTGTTAGTTGTCTAGAGAATTATATTCCAATAAATACTAAAACACTCTTTAAAACTTATTATGAAAAATTTTCTGATTTAAAGTTTCTGACACAGCATGATATGGCTGATTGTGCCAATGAATTCTCCCTCTTAAGTCAAGAAAAACTGTACAACAATAATTACCTAATTATGATTTGCATAATTATGATTACTAAATTCCTAGAGAACTGTTGAAGTAACAGTATAACAATTTATCTTGGGCCAATTAAGTTGTGTTTGCTTTCTACTCTAATTTATTTTAATCCAAAAGAGCCATGAACAGGATATGTCTACTTGATGGTTTAATTAACAGTATATTAAATGTTAAAAATTGTTATGATGCTGAAAACCTAATGCCCTTCAAAGCAGGAATACATCTATTCCTTATTCCCTACAAAGTTTAGTATTTTCACAAGTAAGGTTATCATTCTAAATAATATGAATACATTACAAAACCTAATGATTCTAGGGTGTTCATTTAATAACAGAAAATTTATTTTAGTGAAATAAAAAAGATTAGTTTAATGTCTCTGAAAGTCATACTGGACAAGCATCAATGCAAAGTCGAAACTCTATATAATTTCCAAAATGGACAGAGCATTCAAGGACAAGCAAATAATATCAAAGAGGTGTGAAATGATTTTGTTCAGGGTTTTTGATTCCTGGGGGTTGAAAACACTTCTGAAAATATTCTTGAAGAGAAGAACAAGAGAAATTGGATACTAAAATTTTCACTGTGTTTCACAGTCTAAAATCAAGGTACCCAACACAATTAATAAAGGAAGAAAACTCCAGAGAAATACTGAGCTAGAATCATCTAATTATAGTGATAAAAATATGTAAACATTTTCTTTTTCTTTTGCAATACCCTAGGTAAAAGAATGCATTGATTTCATAGCTGTCAAATATGTGATCATATAATCAATTACTCATATTTTATAATGGCTAGACAGTATGAGATGCTGTCGATATCCACACCTATCCACTCTTGGTTGAAACTTCAATTCTTCTTTCTAATATTTCTGAACACAAGTGTCCAACTCTTTATCTGCTCATCTTTTATATCTTTTTAAACTTACCAGTTAATTCTCTTTAAATAAACAAATCAGTAAATTTTATTTTCTTTTGACCTCTATGTGGTGATATATTTAGTTAAAAAACCACCACCAACATTTCTTATTAAATTCAAGAGAATTGCATTCACTTTCTTTAGAACCATTAATGTTTAACATTTCCCGAGGATAATAGGTTCACCTAGTTTTTACAAAGCTGTCATCCATGACATTTTAAAGATTTGTCTTGCATGTTTCAAACTATGAAAAAACTTTGATATCATCAAATCAAGCCTGCTTTAATGTTTTTATCATTTTCTTAGCATCTGAGATCTCTCTAAGCATTTATTTTCTATTTAGAAACTAGACAACTATCACTCTTGATTAGTAATTTCTAATTTTTTTTCTTCTGTCATCTTAAAAATACTTTCAAACCTCTAAGAATTTTTATGAGTTTATTTGAGCCAAACTGTTGACAATTGCCTGGAAGCAAAGTCTCAATGAATTGAGAAAGTGCTCTGGAAAATAGCGGTTCCACTACTTATCTTATACATCAGAATCAAAGGGGTAGTACTGACCTGTGGTGGCGCAGTGAATAAAGCATCGACCTGGAAATGCTGAGGTCGCCGGTTTGAAACCCTGGGCTTGCCTGGCCAAGGCACATATGGGAGTTGATGCTTCCAGCTCCTCCCCCCTGTCTCTCTCTCTTTCCTCTCTCTCTCTCTCTCTCCTCTCTCTCTCTCTCCCTCTCTCTCTCTATCCCTCTCTCTCTCCTCTCTAAAATGAATAAATAAAATAAAAATTAAAGAAAAGGGGTTGACATAAGGGGGTTACATGAAATTTATTGGTGATAGAGTAGGGAGGTGGGAGAAGGCAAAATGGGGAAATCTCTGGGATTGGATAAAAGTGAAAACATATATGTTGTTGAAACACGTACAGAAGCAGGA
Source organism: Saccopteryx bilineata (assembly GCF_036850765.1). Taxonomy (NCBI): domain Eukaryota; kingdom Metazoa; phylum Chordata; class Mammalia; order Chiroptera; family Emballonuridae; genus Saccopteryx; species Saccopteryx bilineata. Next base: position 35,624,779 of record NC_089497.1, read on the forward strand.
ACAGGACAGTTAACAGCTAATGGCTCACATAACAATAAGAGGTCTATTAGCTTCTGCCCTGGTAGGATGTCTGTCCTGATGGAGAAAGAAGATAATTCTTACATTTCAAAGGTGCATTATTGTAAATGCAAAAGACAACAGACAGGTTTGAGTAAACACAAGCATTGACCTCTGCTTAGAGAAAGTTGCTGTCTAGGACAGGACTACCCTTCCTGAACTGCTCCCAGCTAGAAAGGTTGGATTTAGACCATCCAGTGTTTACCATAGTTCTGTGAGTTTGTGAGGCCATTGTGCAGGCCCTCCCTTGCACAAACTTATGGCCACATCTTGATTTATTTAAAAAAGCACTTCCAACCTCTGTTTATGTGCACAATAACCATAGACCCAGGTATTTCAGATTTTAAAGTTGGGCTGCAGAATGGGGGTTATTCACATTTGCTAATATGAGTTAACAGTAATTTCACTGCTTTCTCACTTCTGTTAGAGACAAACATGTGAGAACTGATTTCCTTAACTTACCGCCACTGGAAACTAACAAATGTTTACTGCCTTTCACAGAGAAACCCCGTTTCTTCTCCCCTTGAAATTTTGACTCAAAATATATTAGAAAAATGCAATACCCACATGTTAGTCAAATTAGCTTGTAAAATATGATTTTCATGTTTGCTTATTTATAGTTTGCATTGAGGGCTGGGCAGCACCTGGTATATGTGATCTGTGAAATTGCAAATTACTTTCCTGCTTGAGAAAGGCCATTTTTTGCTAATGTTTGCTGGAGGAGGGGTCTTTGTGGGTGTTGGGCAGATAAAATATATTCATATTATGCTCACTTTGTTAAAGATGGCCCTGCCCACGTGGAAGCCCATTGCCCAGGTGATGGTATTGGTTGCCCTTCTTGCTTGGAAGGGCATGATTATATTAATGTGTGTTGGGGGCAGGCTGTGGGCAGGCAGGATTCCTGTAGCCTGGGGCTTGGTTTTAGGACTAAGCCTTTCCCACCCTTTTTGATGTAGGGTGGTGCACTCTCATGAGGAATCCCATTATGCCTCAGATAAGTGATTTTGTATCAGAGACTTACTTGCTTGTATATTGGATTAAAAGGTTTGAATTTCTACACTATAAAATGGGGGCAGACTAGGAGCTTGCTCTCTCTGGTTCCTGAGATTAGCATTAGAGAGGAGAGCAGGGAAAGGCCACATGGAGGAGGCCAGGAGAAGCAGCCAAGATGGTGGAGTGCTGAGTGAGAAGCCAGTTTGTGCAGAGTTTGTGCAGGGAGAGGGAAGGAGAAGGGGAACAGAGGTGAATAAGGCTGGTGGGCTAGAAACCTTTGATTCTAGGAAACTCGGATAAGTCAGTAGCTTTGTGAGCACTGAATGTGAGTGGGTTTTGGAGCCCAGTGTGTGTTTTTACTTGCCCACTGGGTACAAGCTAGGATTAAAGATGATGGGCCACCAGTTCTTGGCTCCATTGTTTCATTACTGTCCGAATCTAATGCAAACCTGCATGAGCCAGGTGGCTGTGATGGTGGCTGTGGATACTGGCTTTACAGTGGGCTTAGGTAGTTTTGCAGAGAAGAAGGAGAAGAGGCAGAAAGAAGCCATGTTTGCAGAATGAGAGCAGAGAAAATGCAGAGTGCTGAGAAAGAAGCCATGTTGGCAGGAAAAGAGAAGGTGTGCAGATGGGAAACCAGAGGTGAATGGCTTTGTGAGCTCCACTAAGATTGGTGGGGCCTTTGATTCTAGGAGGAACAGGTGAAGATTCTCCTGGTTGTGAAACCGGAGAATGAATGGAAGGGAAGTATTTTCCCTGACTGTTTGCTTGTCGGTGGGTATGAGACTTTAACAAAGGAATGGCTCACCATTTTTTGACTCTACTGTTTCTTTACCATCTGTCCTAATTCAATGAGAACCTGCATGTGAATGGTCATGATGGCAACTACTGGCCTTATACCACAGAAATGGGCAGTTGTCATCTTCACTGATTACACAGGCAGAAATCTCTTTTACCAATGAGTAAATAGGTTTTTAGAAACAAAAATTACTTGCCCGAACTGGTAATACAGATTTTGATTAATACAAAAATGTCTTTTCTGCTATAGCAGTAAGCTGGTTTTTATTATTTTTTTTATTCTAAAAATCTCATTTATTCTGGATTCCTTTCTATAATTCCTCCTTAATTTTTGTTATATTTACTTTATATTGTCCTTGACTTTCTCAAACTTGAACAACTCTCACTTGACTATAAAATTTTAAGACTGGATGATCTTCATCTATACTGAGGTAGTGTTATTAAGAACTCTAACAAAATACTGCTCACAGAAATTAGGGGATAAGGGAAGGTGCAGATACTCCTGTACTTTCAGTCTTTTGCACAGTGCATTTTCACCAGTAAAATAAAAGTTGGTTTTGCATCTCATTTGCATAATCAAACAACTTTCTTTGACTTGTCATTTGCTTTTCTGATGTTGTTTAATAAAAAAAGTCAAATGCTTCTTTATTATCATTTTATATTAATTTTGAAATATCCCCTAATTTCTGTGAGCAGTATATATGAAGCATTTTTAAATAACCAGATAACAAAAGATTTAATTTTAAATTATGTGGTCAAAACCCAGTAACTCACACCACTTTTTGGCTTTTCATACTTTTTCAAAAATTGAATTTATTAGGCTGACATTGGTTCTCTTTTAAAGGTTTTCTTCCTAAGGGAAGAGGTTCCGAGTGTTTACTGTAGCTGTTTCCCGGGGCAACCTCTGCCTTGCCAGGACCTCTCCATTTCCTCCTTGACTAGAAGAAACACTTTTCCTCTAGGACAAAAGGGTCTGTGATTAGAGAAAGCAAGTGCATAAATCTTCTGCAAGACACTTACGAGTTTCAGGAATGATTATTGTTTTCGAACAGTTTTTATATTGGACCATATTTCTTGTAGTTTCTTGTTTTGAGTTAGGAAATTGATATCTCTCATTCTAAACTTCAAATCAAAGGAAACGGGGCACCAAAGAATACAGAGGTTTGGAGTTTAGCAGTTTTAACATACAAACTATTTTTAGACAATTTATAACTCTTGTATTTAGCTCATAAAACTTAAAAGTCCAATTTAAGATGTGTTAGGCTAACAGAAAGAAGGGTACTATTGAGATAATGATGTAAAATTTGAACCTATACCTTTCTAATTACTGTCATTAAGAAATCAATGGTATTTTTTTCATCCTGTGGAATTTGATCAAGATTGTTCATCAAATGCTTCATGCTCAGTTTACAGGTAATCACTATGACATAGTCAAGCAATTCAAAATGATGTTTGTCAAATCTGAAAACAATGTGGGAATTTGTTTGGTTACTTAACTAATTTTATTATAGTAAAGATCTATGATAAATGCAGCTAACCTTTATAAATGTTTAAAACAGTTTTAAAAATCAATCCATTAATGATATATTTGATATTTTGAGATAAAGTGTTAGTTCATGCATATCACTAAGGAATATTAAAAAATATCTTGATTCTTTTTCTAATTTTCTTTCCTGTTAAGAAAACATAAGCTCTTTTAGCTGATATATGTTTTTATTTTTCAAAGAAAATTAAATTTATATTCCTTTACATCCAATTAGTAGTTTTTAAAAATGTCATAATTTTTTATTTCTTCTTTCATCTGATAAGTAATGAACACCTATTACATAAGCTCTATACTTGCCCCCACAGAATTTACAGTCTGGTGCAAATGGGCAATTATAAAAGGGCATGAGAAACCCTGCCTGGTTGGCTCAGTGGTAGAGCATCAGCCAACGTGTAGAAGTCCAGGGTTCGATTCCCTGACAGGGCACACAGGAGAAGTGCCCATCTGTTTCCCCGCCCCTCCCCCTCTCCTTTCTCTTTATCTCTCTCTTCCCCTCCCGCAGCCAAGGCTCCATTGGAGCAAAGTTGGCCCGGGTGCTGAGGATGTCTCCATGGCTTCCGCCTCAGACACTAGAATGGCTCCAGTTGCAACAGAGCAATACTTTTGAGATAAGTATACTTTTGATGGGTAAGCATCACCTCCTAGTAGGCATGCTGGGTGGATCCCGGTCAGGTACCTGTGGGAGTCTGTCTGACTGACTCCTTCCTTCTCACTTCAGAATAATACAAAAAAAAAAAAAAGCATGAAATAATTTAAAACATAGTATGTACATGAGTGGTATGTGAATTTTTAGAAAGATAACTTTAACCTGAATTCAGGGCCAGAAAGGATTCCTGGAAGAACAGAAAGTCTGAAATAAACAAACAAATAAATAAATTGCAGTTTGCTAGGTGAGAGGTGAGAACAATATCTTCTTGATAGAAGAAATAGCACAAGCTTAATATAGGAGGGTAAGGAAGAGAGATGACAGAGATAAAGATAGAGAGAGAAAGTGAGAGAAACACATAGAGAGATTGATTAGAGTGTCTAAGGAAGTAAAAGAATAAAATGATAGATGAAACTAGAGAGGAAGCCAGTGGCCTCAACATCAGTAGCTTTCACATCAATTTGATTAGTTTTCCCCTTTATCCCTAATGTGAATGAAAAGTCATTGAAGGGTTTTCAATAGAAATTTGACAAGATTAGATTTGTGGTTTACAAATGAGGACTATAGCTGCTTGTGTGACTATTAGCCTGGCTGCATGTGGAGAATAAATTAGAAGAAAACAATCTTGGTTATAAGATCACTTGAAAGTCTATTGTCAAAATCTAAGGAAAAGACAAAATCACCTAGATTTGGGAGTGGCTGTTCATACAGATTTGTAGAGAAATTTTTTTTATGTAATTTGTGGACTCATCGATTTTGAGAAGTGGAGGAGATGGAGGAATCAAGAATAACTCATCTTTGATTTATGCGAAGGTTCCATGAAGGTGGCATCAACTGAGTGTGCAAAATGGTGCATCTTTGATGGTCCAAAAAATGATTTTAGTTTAGTATATACTATATTTGAGATGTCTTTGCATCAGTTGTGTAAATATTCAATATGGGAGTCAGAAATATAGTAGAGATTTTTAGGATTCACGTTAAAGAATAATCTCAACCACCCAGGAAAAAAGGGCTAACAAGAGAACCTGAGAAGCCCCAATAATTGAGAGAAGTGTACCGAATAAAAACCTGAAAAGAAAACTGAGAAGAAAAATACATAAGAAATATAAAACAAAGCAGTGGAGTGCCATGGAATCCAAAGAAAGCTGGTGCCATACCTGGTAGGCAAAATAATGCCTCCCCCGAAAGTGTCCGGGTACTAACCCTCAAAAACTAAGAATGGGATACCCTACAAGGCAAAATAACCTTGCAAGTATGACTAAGTGAAGGATTCCGGGAGATAGGACCTTTTGTTATATTATTATCTGGTTAAACCCAATGCAATCACAGGGGTCCATATGAGAGGGAGGTAGAAGTGTCCAAGGCAGAGAACTGAGGATGGAAACAGGTGATAGAGAGATGAGCCGAAGAGTACCAATGACCTCTACAATCTGGACAGCATCGAGAAATGGATTTTCCCCTAGAGAAAAGGAATGAAGTCCTGCCAATCCATTTCAGACCTCTGACTTCCAGGACTGCAAAATAATAAATTCATGTGGTTTTAAGCCACTACATTTTGTGGTAATTTGTTAAAGCAGCAATGGGAAATGCACTGTATTTTGTAAAACCTGATTTTTACAATGCAGAATCCAACGGCGACTTTTCAAAGGGAAGCATTCTTTAGGTTAAAGTTGTGAGACTGCAGTGTTTTGAATAATTTAAAAGAGTAAATTGCTTTTTTGGATTTTTTTATTGTGTATCTGACCTTACAGATTGATGGCTTCTTCAGCTCCAAGTCTGGGTTAGATGAGGCAAAAAGAAAACCCAGGGGATGGACCACTGTACTGTTTCTTGGGTCTCATGATCCCTAGCTATTCAGCCTTCCTCTTTCCACCTTTCAGAATATTTTCATGTTTGCTTTATATATAATATCTACTTTACATGTCATATAACAGTATACAAAATGAGACTGATTTTTATAAAGTAAAAAATTTGAAAAAAACATAATAGGAATATATAATAAATTCCTCCAATCCTACATAATATTTAACTCATTAACACAACCTCTTACTTGGCTTTTTCTAAAATACATTCTATAAAAGGTGATTTTCAAAAATACGTAACAACTGGTTTGTTGCAGGCAGAAACTATTAAGAGCGATTGCCCAGCAGCCAGAAGGGACTGGCCAGCACAGTAACAGTGGGGCATATTAGCTTTAGTTTTTACAGAAAAACTCATAAAAATCCTAAGGAAAAGTTTGCCATGGATAACTACCTTTAGGAAAAAATGTTTGCTATTTCTTCCTCTTGGAAATTTTAGTCAGAAAAAAGATACCTGTAATTTCATTAAATCCAGATTTTTTTTAAGAAAAATTAAGTGAGAGGCAGAGAGGCACACCAACAGGCTCCTGCATGCTCCCCAACCAGGATCCACCTGGCAGGCCCTCTACAGGGCAATGCTCTGCCCATCTGAGGCCACTGCTCCATTGTTCAGCAACCGAGCTATTTTAGTGCCTGAGACAAGACCTTGGAGCCATCCTCAGTTGCCCAGGGCCAACTTGCTTGAACATTTGAGCCATGGCTGTGGGAGGAGGAGAGAGAGAGAGAGAAGAGGGAAGAACGTAGAAGCAGATGGACACTTTTCCTGTATGCCTTGATTAGGAATCAAACCTGAGACTTCCACATGCCCGGCTAACGCTCTACCACTGAACCTACTACCAAGACCCAGATTTTTATTTTTATCATCAAGCTATTTTTCTCATGAAAAAGTGTTTCTTTTTCTGGCCACACCTATTTCCAGCCTGGGGAATACACTGCAAATGCTTCCTCAAGTACTTCCCAAAGTCTTATTTTGTCAAGGCACTTCTTATTTATATCCTTTCTACCGGTGGATAGCTATTGCCACCGGAATAGGATTGCATCTGTTTAATGACTTATTTTACATCCTACATCCTAGTGTGTTTAAGAAGAGACATATCTAAAATTGAATCTGTTGAGTCACATTTCCCTGTACCTATGGATACATTCATTTGCTAGATGGATATCAGCAATAAATAAAAGCAGCATATTATAAAAAGATGAAAAGGGTGATAGGGATAGGTTTACACCTCAAACCACATATCCATTTCCTGTACTGTCATCTCTTATCAGTAGGTAGGAATTCTTTGTCAAGAATTCTGCAGCTGGATGTTGGCTCAGATGGAAACTGCAATGTTAACTAGCGACACCTGACATCATCTCAAGATGAATAATTGAGGACCTGCATGCCCAGTACTTTGTGTCTTTTTATAGAATAAGGTTGAGTAAGAATTATTGTACATTATTGCATATTGATCTAATTCCTCCTTCATATTTGAAATGCTGTTTGTTTTTTTGAAAGAAAACACAATATAGAATTTTTTTTCAATCCTTTGGCTATTGGAGCTGAGATGGGAACCTACTTCTGCTTAACAATAAAATCTGTTCTGTTTTCACTATAGTATATTGTAAGATTTAGATAAACCACGAAAGGTGTATAATGAGAGACCTCCTAAGGGTCATTACATTGAAAAAGAGCATTTGCAAATTAAAAGAATAATATGCAATTTAAACTTATTAATTGATTATATATCACAAAAATAAGCATTAAAGATTGTCATAAATTGTTATATTTATATGTGGCCCAGGATATACATATTTAACTCCATTATAAGTGAATCCAAATGCTTTAGTAAAAATCAGGAAAGAATATCTGTGAACAGAAAGTGGAAGAGCAATGAGCAGCACGTAGGCCTAAAGCTGTAGGCCGTTCTGCTTGAGCCTAGGAGCAGGCAGAGGCAGCCGGGGAATGAGTGGCCAAGGTAAGAAGGGAAACCTGAGCTAGGTTTACTGCTTAGAACTGAACCAGGACTGGCCTTTTAATGCCTGGAACAATGCTACAGAAAACTGAATCCGGGCATAGCTTACACATCAAGTTACTAGATTGGGAAGGCAAAACATAGCTTCAAAATCTGATCCTCCACCAAGCCCCTCAGTGGATGAGCCTCCAAAAGCCCTCGAAACAAAACAAAACAGAATAACCAACAAAAAATCAATCTCTGCATTGTAAATACAAGACTCCTTAGAAGAGGATCCAGGAGCTATATGGAAGTAGCAGCCACAAAACTACTGGTCAATAAGGACAAGAGCAAAGAGAGGGGGAAAAAATTAGTATCTCACTGAAGACAGGGTGCAGAAGCCAAGCAAACGAAATGAGCAAGTAAACAAACAAAAAGAGGTATTTCAGAATATGAGCAGGTAGAAATAAAAATAAATTAATCAATGTTTTTGAGATTGAGACTATAACCACTGAAAGTAAAGCAATAATTCTGACATAATAGTCTTAAATTAACAATTTATTACATTTGATGAGAGTGGTAAAGTATTCACTATGCACAGGGGATTAATTTTTAAAAAAAAATAGAAGGAAAGATGGAAGGAAAGCAGGGGAAGGGAAGGAGAAAGATTACAGACATGGAAAATAATTGAGAGTCTATAAAACAGGTTAAATAGGAATGTATCCCCCCTCACAAAACAAAAGGGAGAGAAGCAATATTCAAAGATACGACCGATGACTGTGTTCTGTTCTGTTTTGCCAAATGAAGAAAGAAGAAACCTCAAATCAAAAGCACATCCAATTACCAACTGGGATTTTTTAAAATCTACATTAGAAATGGATTAATGAAATATACATTTAAAAATCTACCAAAAAAGAAAAGATACTTACTTTCCAAGGAATGATCATTGCATTGGCAGCAGAATTCTTGTTAGTAAAAAATAAATGCAAGGGAACCCTGACATAACATCTTCTAGGAGCTGAAGGAATGCTATTCTAATTCAACCATTATTCAAGAGTGAGTGCAAGGGTTCTGTATCTGGCAGTGTGACAAGCTGATTTTTCTGAGAGATTCTCCCACAAAAAAATCAGCTATATAATGGATAACCTAGTTCTTAGTGTTCTTGGTACTCCCAGGAAGCAGGATAAAACCTCCTTCACAACTATGAGTTAAATGTGAGAGCAGTGAGAGAGAGGTAAGCAAGTAGGAGAAATGTGATTGCTCCAAGGGCATGTGCTGGTAATGCTATTGCAACCGTACATTAAACCTTTGATCCAGCCACCCAGTGAAGAAGCTGCAGCTGAGAATTCTATTTTAAGCAAAGCTACCCTCAGAGTTTACTGTAGTTCCAGACCCAGGGCACCCCAGCACCCTCAACAGAAACAAAAGCTGAAGGAAAGTTTTAAGCTCATCATATTACCAGATTAAGGTCAATCAAGTATATTTCTAAAAATCTTTAAGCAAATAGGGAGGCAAGGCACCAAAAGTGAGGCAGCAGAAGGGAGGAAAAAAAAAACAAAACGGCTTACCCTACCAGAATGTTAAACTAGTAGAACTGTCATGTAAAAGTGTGAAATATAAAATGTATAAAGTAATAAAGGTAAATTCACAAATGGAACAAATCACAGGAGACTTTCAGAAATGATCAGGTAATTCTAGAAATGCAACCAAATGGAATTCTAGAAATGGAAAAATGTAAGTGCTGAAATGGAAAAAAACCTGATTAAATAATGAAATAAGCACAGCCAAAGAGATGTTAGTGTAGGTATATCTGAAAATTTATCCACACCAATGAGCAGAGCACTGGGGGATACAAAAACACAAAGAGAGAAGAGACAAATAGAAGACAGGTTTGTCAATAATTTCATAAACTTAGCCAAAATTGACAAATTCATAAAAAATATAATTGCAAACTGTTTATTAAGAAGTAGAATGTCTAAGTAACCCTGAAATCATTATAAAAATTGATCAGTACCTAATAAGAAAAAAATTCCAGGCCTTAGGGATTTACCGTATTTCCCCATGTATAAAACACACCTTAATTTTGGGGTCCAAAATTTGAAAAACAATGTAGTACATAAAGTTATTGAACTCAAGTTTTATTCATCATAAAATTCATACAACTCCTCATCACTGTCAAAACTCCCATTCATTAGCTTGTCCTCATCTGTGTCTGATGATAAATCACTGTCTCTATATAGTTACTGCCTCATCCTCAGTTCCATCTATGGCATTTGAAATGCCACACTTCTTAAATGACTTGACAACGATCTCAATCTTGATATTATCCCAGGGTCATTTCACGCAGGTACAAACTTCTCCTATGGTTGGTTTCTTCACTCTTCCTGCTGGTGTCAAATTGTCCCCAGACAAGTAAAAAAATCTACAACGAGAGCAAAAACAAGTGTGAAAAAGTGGGAAATGCAAGTTAAAAGAATCTACAACCACTGTATAAGATGCACCCAGTTTTTAAACCCCAAAATTTTTGAAAAAGGATGCTTTTTATATATGGGGAAATATGGTACCATTCAAGTTCCCATACACTTTTAATGATAAAACCTTTCTAATCTTTATATATAAAGTCTTTCAGAAAATGGAAAAAGAGGAGGGAAAAATATTGTTCAATTCATTTAATAAGACCAACGCACTGACATTGTGGTTTTAACTTCTATATGTAGGTTTGATAAAGCCAGTTCAAACAAGAATAATAATCCAATCTCCTTTATAAACAGAGATAAGAATTCTGAACAAAATATTACAAATTCAAATCAAACAGATAAAATATTCAATCCATTAAGAATATAAACTTATCTCCCAAATTTAAGAATAATTTAACATTATCAATAAAAGTATAGAAAAGAGAAATAAAAGCATATATTAATTTCAACTGATGCAGAAAATTAACATTTGAGAAAAAAAAATAAAAACTCTTAGAAAAATAACATGAGAAATTAACTTATTTAACTATTGCAAATGCTATTTTTGTTTGTTTGTTTGTTTGTTTTCATTTTTCCGAAGCTGGAAACGGGCGGCAGTCAGACTCCTGTATGTGCCCCGACCGGGATCCACCCGGCACGCCCACCAGGGGGCGATGCTTTGCTCCTCTGGGCGTAGCTCTGCTGCGTCCAGAGCCATTCTAGTGCCTGAGGCAGAGGCCACAGAGCCATCCCCAGCGCCCGGGCCATCTTTGCTCCAATGGAGCCTCGCTGCGGGAGGGGAAGAGAGAGACAGAGAGGAAGGAGAGGGGGAGGGGTGGAGAAGCAAATGGGCGCCTCTCCTGTGTGCCCTGACTGGAAATCGAACCTGGGATTCCTCCACGCCAGGCCGATGCTCTACCACTAAGCAAACCGGCCAGGGCCGCAAATGCTATTGTTAATGGCGAAATATTAGAAGCATCTATTTTGAAGGCTGAAATTTGACAAAGATTCAATTGCTTCAATTTAGCATTTAGTTGGAATGTCAAACTAGTGGCATCAGACTAGAAAAAAAAATAGGGAACTGAGGATTAAAAAGGAAGAGATAAAATTCATTAACCATAGATAATATAACTGAGAAAACTCAACACAGTCTATGCAAATTTTGTAGGAATTGATGAAATGTAGACAGTGGTTGGTTACTTGTTGATCAATGTCACCCTGTTAAATTTAGTTTTCTAAATAAAAAAATTGTTTAAATAAATCAACTAAAAAGATTAATAAACAAAAATCAAAAAACAATTAGGAAAAAACTTTTTAAAAGGAACATTTGCAACAGCAAAGGATACTATAAGGTTGCTATAATATATCTAGCAAACATGTTTAAAAACCCATACAAAGTAAATTATATAATTATTAAAAAACCTTCCAGATGATAAACTAATAAAAAAAATGCTATATATGTAAATGAAGAGACATTTTTTGAAAAAATGTCAATTCTGTCCCAGTTAACCTAAAGTTTGAATACAACCTCAAACAAAACTACCATAGGATTTGTTGTAAATTTTAATAAGTTGATTTAAAAATATTTATGGGGAATAGATGGTGATGGAAGAAGACTTGAGGTGGTGAACACACAATGCAATATACAGATGATATATTGTAGAACTGTGCACCTAAACCTGTATAATTTTATTAATCAGTGTCACTCCAATAAATTCAATAAAAGTAAAATAAACAAACAAACAAATAAATAAATATTTATAACAGAACAAAGAGCCAAGTGTGTTCGAAACACTTAAGAAGAAAAAGGAAAAAGGAGGAAAGACTTGACCCTAGTGAAAACATAGCTCTTACAATGCCAGATGAATTAAGACAAAATATTAGAAGTTAAGGGAAAACAAAACTGCTCAATGGAATGGACTAGATTCCAGAAACACTTCCATATAATAATAGAAACAACTAGTGAAAAGTTTAGCACTTCAGATCACTGGGGATATGAGTTTCTCTTCAATTTATGGCCATGTAAAAGCAAAACTTTAGTGCTTTTGTAAGAAAATATAAGATAATTTCTATAGCCTATAATTCAAAGTTGATTTTTAAGGCATTATGCTGTTAACTATTAAGAATTTAAATTCCACATTACTTTTGAATGGGTTATACAAATGTATACACTAAACCTTTATTTAACCAATATGGATGCTTCTTTACATTACAGGACAGATGGCTTATAGACAACGAGTTGATTTCAAAACATTTTCAATAATAAATAATCTTGCAGAGCAAATAAACTTAGCTAATAAAGGTAATATATGAATATTCAATAATTACTCTCTAGGAAAGATAAATTCATTTGAGAGACATCTGCATAATAATTATAGACAAAAGACTAACATAAATTTGAACTATTTTTCTTTTTGCTTTATTGTGGCATGAAATATGTGTTTTCTTTTCAGACCAAGTTTTTCTTCCTAAAATAGTCTAACTCCTAAATTAAATATACTTCAGCCCAAAAAATCACTCTTCAAAACAAGCTAACAATTTAAGCAAGGATATAATAGAAGAAAACTGATACCTATCCTTTTCTTCCATTGCATGCAAAGCATTTTTCTACATGATCAAATATTATTATTATAGCATTTGGATCTTACTTTATACAAGACTTGGAATTCTTAATGGGTATTTAGTCATCAGGTTGGAGAAAAGCAATTGAGTTCCCTTAGTTTATGAAAACTTTCCTAGGTTGTTCAAACCTCACTGACCACAATCATTAATGTTGAATAACTTGACATCTACTCCTTATAAATAAACCGAGGTAGTATATGAATACATAAGCTGCTACTGTTATCCTTAGCACTATATACTATTCCCTACAAGCAATCAGAAGGAATATGTTGGAAATAGATTATCTCTTGTTGCAAACTCATGAGTCATTGACACTAGGTATCCAAACAGTTTTGTAAGCATAGTCATTTGTAGAATATATATATAGGCAGTTATACTCTATCTTATTTGTTTTTTGCTCTAAAGCAGCGGTTCTCAGCCTGTGGGTCGCGACCCACAGGCTGAGAACCGCTGCTCTAAAGGGTCTTTCAAGCAGCAGATGGCTACATAACTGCTCAAAAATTACCCTATGGATATTAGCTTTCAACCTACTAATTAAAAAAACACATTCCAACAAATGCACTTAATTAAAAAATAAGTCTTTACAAATAATATCCTCAACTCTAATGCATCTTGGTAATGTACCTCAGTTATATTTCTTTGAAATTTTATAATTTTATTACTTATACAAAAATTATTTAAAAAGACCCACAGACAGCAATGAGCTTTCTTCCACAATGATTGATAAGTACTTTAAAAGTGAAGAGTAGATAAGAACTACGTACCTAATATTTCAAAATGCAGGTTGTAATATTCATTTATTGTGCAATTTGCCTAATGACCCTCCAAATATTGAAAACCAAATGGGACTGGTAAATTGTTGGTCACCTATCAGCACTCCTATGCCCAGCCGCGCCATGTTTTATGCATCAAGCAAAAATGTGAATTCTGGATGATTCTTTCCAAATAGATTGTAAACTCAAAGGTGGGATCATCTTCTTCCAATGTTTCTTCCATTATAGTGCCTTGTGCCTGTATTATTTATTTGGAAAATAAAATTAAAATTAAAATTGTGAATTAAAATAATGGGTGGAATTGACATTTTGTAGAACTTTCTTTGTTCCCACCCTTTTTCAATTACTCTGGTATGCAAATCCTTATTTAAGTATTCTCTCAGGCTTTTTATATAGTCATCAAAAAAAGTTATTCCTAAGGCTTTGCTTAAAACATCCAGAAATAATACATTGGAAACAATTTTTAGTTTCTGTTTCTAAAGATGAATGCCTCCTCCAAATTGTTAATCAAATCATTTGAGTTATTGGCCCTTTACAAAAATAGTCACAGAGGCACAGTTTTATATTGAACAAGCACTTTTCCCTAAGGCTGTTTGAGACTTTGAGTCCTTCTTGAGTTAAGCTGCTTAGTATTTCAGGTTTTATTCTCTGTGGTAAACAACAATGCTGTCCTCCCTTAAAAAAGATAAATTGGGTTTTGTTTTCTTTGTTTCATACCTTGCAGCAGTACATTCAGAGTAAAAGTTGTTGCTGCATTATTTTTATTATTATTATTATTTTTTTACTGAGTGATAAGTCACTTGGGTTTTCACTGGTGGATCTGTGTTTAAGCAAATATTTCTAAATATAATCTGGAAATATTATATTTAGATTAACTTGCCTAAAAGGCACCCTTATTTTTAATTCTAACATCTTCAAAAGAAACACAGATACAAAAACTAGAGCCTGGAGTGCTCAACAAGATAGACTTGCCTGCCAGACTTGATCAAACATTATGAATTCTATAGACATTTCTGTATCAATAGCTTTAAAAAAAAACCTCCATAAATAAGATGACAGTGGAAAGTATGCTGCTTCTGTGATTGCTTGGCATAAAATTCATTAGATTCTGGTCTGCATTATTTCAGCATCATTTACAGCTACAAGGAGAACCAACAGCACCGCCAACAGAAAAGAAATGAACAGTGAACTTTGCAATTTATCTCATGTTTATTTTGATAAGAGACTATATACATTTCAATGAAATTTTGACAAGCAGCAGCAGCTGCAATGAGTTTATTTCCCCGAAGTTTTTAATCCAAATAGCCTAAGAGATTACCCTTTCACAGAAAGACATTTCTGTGACCATTTTATTAAATTTTTGCTAAGGTTAAATGTTTTCCATTTTTCATACACGTGAGGGGATAGCTTACACAAAAAAACAGCTACCCCAAGGATTAATTTTTATGAGTCATTTTTACTGTTACTTTTAAGAGCATATGTTAGTGTTCATATTTTGAAGTCATTTCAAGTACAGTACTATCAATCAACACTATTGTATTGATGTAAAATTTACTAATATCTTATTATACAAATAACTATGTAAGAAATAGAGACAGTTCACATTTTGTTCCATTAGAAGCTAATATTTTTAGCAAAAAAAGTCAGCTTCAATTCTCTAAAAATTGTTTAGAAAATTTATTTTAATGATATTATATTTAGTATTAAATCTGGAAGAGAATTTAAAGGAAAAAAAGAAGAGAGACATAAGAAAAGATATTTTGAGCATAAATACAGTACAAAACTTCTCAACCTGAACTTGAGTCATTCAATTGGATATAAGTTACCCTCAAGAAGGAAAACAGTGAACAACAAAAAACTATTTTCAATAAGTGAAATCTCTATAATATAAAGTTAGAAATTTATAAACTACTGAAGAGTTTCAGTGTCCTCAATACATCAATCACCGCAGGAAAATGTACCAAGTTAGTTCTGACAAAAGTGAATATGTTTCAATTTGCTATTATAATATATTCTATAGACTAAAAAGTTCTGAAGTGACCATTGGAGGTAATTATTTATACTAATTTTTTTCCCCCAAATTTGTAAAAGGAGTTATAGCAGGTTTGTTTTAAATATAGCAACCCCCACAGTGATTAAGTATTTGCTTAAGGATTATTTTCTATGTTGTCATGGATCAGATAAAAACCTGATAAGAATGGTTGGTGGCCATGGCCGGTTGGCTCAGTGGTAGAGCGTCGGCCTGGCGTGCAGGAGTCCTGGGTTCGATTCCCGGCCAGGGCACAAAGGAGAAGCACCCATCTGCTTCTCCACCCCTCCCCCCTCCTTCCTCTCTGTCTCTCTCTTCCCCTCCTGCAGCCAAGGCTCCATTGGAACAGTTTGCCCGGGCACTGAGGATGGCTCTGTGGCCTCTGCCTCAGGCTCTGGAATGGCTCTGATCGTGGCAGAGCGACGCCCCAAGATGGGCAGAGCACTGCCCCCTGGTGGGCGTGCCGGGTGGATCTGGGTCAGGCACATGCGAGAGTCTGTCTGACTGCCTCCCCGTTTCCAATTTCAGAAAATAAATAAATAAATAAATAAATAAATAAATAGAATCATTGGCAATTTATCAAATAAAGAAATCCAGCAACCTAGAAAATATGGGGTTATGATTTAATTTTCAATTTCATTTATAAATACTTTCCTTCCAGAAATTTATCTCTATGAAATGTATCTGTTTAATTGTATTCTGTACTTAGTAGTGTAGGCAAATTTAAATGAATTTATTTTTCATCTAACAAAAATGTTCATGCAAAACCTACTAGTATTAGGTATTAAATGGAAAAAATAGAGATATAAATGTGAGTAAAGTAAATAAGACCTGGTAGTATTATTGTGATGGTGTTCACAGCTTAGTGGAAGAAATAAATGACAAATAACTAATACACAATGTCAAAATGTGTTTTTTTACTATCTAAGTGAGAGGAAGGGAAATAGAGAGACAGACTCCCACATGCGCCCCAACCAGGATTCACCCAGTAACCCCCATCTGGGCCAATGCTCTGCCCATCTAGTGCCAATGCTCACAACTGAGCTATTTATAGTGCCTGAGGAAGAGGTTCCACAAAGCCATCTTCAGTGCCCAGGACTGATGCACTTAAACCAATTGAGCAATGGCTGGAGGAGGGAACATAGAAAGAAAAGGGGAGGGGGAGAGGTGGAAGAGCAGATGGTTGCTTCTCCTGTGTCCCCTGACCAGGAATCCAACCTGGAACATCCACATGCTAAGCAATGTTCTATACCTGAGCCAACTGGCCAGGGCAAAAAAAATATTCTTTATATCATGCTGTGGAAGTACAGAATGCAAGGGGAGTAAAGGAAAGCTTCACAGAAGATTATTTTGCTGGAACTTGATGGATGAATAGAAGTTCACCAAGTAGAAGCAAAAGGAAATATCTCTATCAAAAAGCATAGCAAGTGTGAAGGCACTTGACATGACAGATGTAGAGAATAGTGAAAACATGTTATGAGGTCAGACAATTTGGAAGTGCTGAGGACACAAACTAAGAAGAGGTTTGGGGCTATATTATGAATGTCCTTTTAAGCTAAGCTTATGGACTTATACTTTATCTTTTATAGATAGCAATTCAGGAAAATTTGAGAACAGAGGAGGACAGTACATGAAAAACAACTTTTTATTTTATAAAAATGTACAATTTTTTTGAGGATTGACTGAAAGATTTTTGGAGGTAGAGAAATATTATGTTTTAATAATAGTCCAGGTGAGCAATAATAAGAATGTTTGGCAGTGAAAAAGAAGATATAAGCGATTTTAGAGACACTTAAGAAATAAAACCAGGTAAGATTTGGTATTTGGCACTATTTCGATGTGGTAAATTGGTATGATTTGGAGGTTGCAGATTATTGAGAGTAAAGAGTAAACGATGACTTAACTCCATATGGATGTGGTGGCATTTTGAAGGCATTGCACACGTCTTGAATGTGGTAAATTATTGACAGAGAAGAGTTGAGGATGACTTCAATGTGTGCACTTGAGCTATTGAGTCGATGATATTGCCATTAACCAAGATAGGAAATTTAGGAAAAGAAAAAAAAAGATGATGTTTGGTTTTATTAGACAAAATACGTTAAATATTATTTCGGCCCTGGCAGGTTGGCTCAGCAGTAGAGCGTAGTCTCAGAGTGTGTACATCCCAGGTTTGATACACAGTCAGGGCACACACACAAAAAAAAGCAACCATCTGCTTCTCTACCCCTCCCCCTTCTCTCTCTGTCTTACTCTCCCACAGCCATGGCTCAAACTGTTTGAGCATGTTGGACCTAGGCACTGAGGATGGCTCCGTGGCCTTGCCTCAGGCACTAAAATGGCTCAGTTGCCGAGCGACAAAGGAGCAGCCCCAGATGGGCAGAGTATCACCCCGTAGGGGGCTTGCTGGGTGGATGTCTCTCTGCCTCCCTGCCTCCCTGCCTCTCACTTAATTTAAAAAAAAATAAAAGAAATATTATCTCAAAGAAAGCCATAATTTCAGATATTATTTTAATAATATTTGTTTTAGGCTTTAAAGTGAGAAAGAACAATTTAGTGACCTTATAATAAATATATTTTTTCTTAAAAAAAGAAACTAAGCTTAAAATTATGTATAATTATGTAAATAAAAACTAATATGTATATTAGAAGTTAAGAAATATATGCTATTAATGTGAACTTCTAAGAGAAAAAATGAGGCATAAGGAAAAATAACAGGTATTTAAGAAAAAGTATAATAATTAGAAATAAAAAATATAGGCATTTAAATTAAAAACTTGGTGGATTTTTTTAAAAAACTGGTAAACATAGCTAAGAACAGAATTAGTTATCTGCAAGACAGATATGAAGAAATTGCTTAGTATACAGCCCACAAATATAAAGAGACAAAAAAAATTAAAAAGAAAAGAGAACAAAATATAAAACTTCAACATAGATCCAAATGGAACAGAAAGAAAAGAGAGAGAGAGAGAGAGTTATGAAGAGGCAATGCCTAAAAAAGAAATGTCTGGAAGGAGTCAGCTGCTATGTTGTGAGAAGACCTGTGACAATACCTGTCACAGGAACACTGAGTGGTCTTTAGGACCTGAGAATGGTCCCTGTTAACAGCAAGAAAGCAAGGACTTCAGTCCTACAGCTGCAGGGAACTAAATTCTGACGACAATCATGTGACTTTGGAAGATAACCCCAAGTTCCAGAAAGAAACATAATACGGCCAACACCTTGTTTGCTTTGTCACAACCCGAGCTGAAGACCCAGCTAAGATGTGCTTCTGATACACAGAAACCTTGAGATAATAAATCAAAGGATGCATTTCACTGTGACAGAGAGGCACCAAACACTCCAGCAGTACAAATGATGATGATGAGATCTCTGTTATGAGATGTTCATACATAGTGGATAACCACTTGGTAGGGATTTTGGAAAATATATTAACTTCTTATATAAAGAGTGGGATGAATTGATGCTTCTAGTTATACTTTGATAGGCCTTACCAAAGTCTATGCTTCAATAAAAAAGCTACTGCATGAAAGGTATGTATGCAGAATCCATATAGATTCAGACTAAGCTCTCTTGGTCACATCAAAGAAAATGCCAATGTCCAAGAGCTTGTGCCCAAAATCCAGCCATATGCCTGCATGTTTACATCCTTTCCACTCTGATAATATTCCAGGCCCCCAATACAGACTTTTACCATTGTCGTCAAAATAAATGATGGTGTATTAAACACCTTTGATATTACTGTGAGAGTCATAGTGCCTTAAAAGAAGGCTCTGATGATATGAGACGTACTATGTGCACCATTATGTGTTAATTTTCTTTCACACTTAAAGTGTGATGATTCAAGACATATTTAATTATGTGAATACTCCAGGATATACCTGACACTATTACTATTATTATTATTCAGATACTCATTTTGATTAATTGTATTATTATTGATTTCAATTATAATTTCTTAGCTAGTATAGGACATTTAAAAATATGAAATCAGGGCCTGGGCCGGTTGGCTCAGCGGTAGAGCGTATGGAAGTCCCAGGCTTGATTCCCGGCCAGGGCACACAGGAGAAGTGCCCATCTGCTTCTCCACCCCTCCCCCTCTCTTTTCTCTCTATCTCTCTCTTCCCCTCCCACAACCAAGTCTCCATTGGAGCAAAGATGGCCTGGGCGCTGAGAATGGCTCCATGGCCTCTGCCTCAGGCGCTAGAATAGCTCCAGTTGCATGGGAGCAATGGCTCAGATGGGCAGAGCATTGCCCCCTAGTGGGCATGCCAGGTGAATCCTAGTTAGGCACATGCAGGAGTCTGTCTGCCTCCCCACTTCTCACTTCGGAAAAATACAAAAAAAAAAAAACCCCTCAAAAATCTAATCAGAAGATACATATGATTATTTATAAAATATATATGATGAAGAATCATGCAATAACACTCATGTACCCACCACTACAGTTTAAAGAAAGTGACATTATTTTCTCTGATATAACTGTGAGAGTCTTTGTGCCTTGAAAGAAGGCTCTAATGATTATAAGATGCTCTAAATACAAGTATGAATTAATTAAAAGTGGCAAAGACCTCATATAAACTCTAAAACAAAATGTGTCTGTACTGACCTGTGTGACATTTCTATTGTCTATGACACATACCTATCCTCTCTAATTTCAAAATCAGCTCATCTTTTAAATACAAAAATAGCTACTAGATAGAATAGCCCTTTTTGTCCTTGTAGCTTAGAGATGTATCTATCCAGATTAACCCAACCTATCATATGAGACTTGTTATCAAGCTGCCTAATTGTGGATTTTCCCCATTTCATATTCCACCCCATTTTCTAAGCTCGGTAGTGCCAGATTGGAGCAGTTAACACCTGGAGTGATGTGAAACACTGGACAATTACAGGAAAAATAGAAACCTGTTTTTATCTGTTCAGGCTGCTATAACAAAAGTACCATAAATTAGTGGCCTAGAAAATACAGGTTTATTATTTTTCATGGTCCTGGAGGATGGGAAGTCCAAGATGAAGGTGTTATCAAATTCATTGTCTGGGAAGTCTGTTCCTAATTTATAGATAGTCATCTTTTCTCTGAAACTGCCCATGGCAGAAGGGACAAGGTAGTTGTTTGGCTGTGGTTCCTTTTTTAATGGCATTCATCCCATTTATAGACAGTCTTCCCTCATGACCTTATAATCTTCCAAAGGCCCACCTCCTAATACTATCACATGGGGGGGTTAAGATTTCAACACATGGCCCTGGCCGGTGGCTCAGTAGATAGAGCGTCACCCAACAAATGGATGTCCCAAGTTTGATTCCCGATCAACACACACAGAAGAACTGAACATCTGTTTCTCTGCCCCTTCCTCTCCCTCTTTTCTCCCTCTTCTCCTCCTACAGCCAATGGTTCAATTGGTTTAAGCACAGCCCCAGGCGCTGAGGATAGCTCCACTGGAGCACATCAGCCTCAGGTACTAAAAAATAGGTCAGTACTCAAGCATCACCCCCAAATGGGGTTGCTGGATAGACCCCAGTTGGGACGCATGCAGAAGTCTGCTTCACTATTTCTCCTCCTCTCAACAACAACAACAACAACAACAAAAACAACAAAAAGAATAAAAAATAAAATTAAAAAAGTATTTTAACATAGACATTCTAGAGGGAATAGAAACATTTCATCTATAGTAAAACCCCAGCTCCATGGTATTTAAAATAGTATGTCACTGGTGGGGTTGTATTAGTTTCCTGTGACTGGTATAACAAAATACCTCAAATTTGGTGGCTTCAAACAGCAGAATCTATTCTTTCACAGTTCTGAAGTCCAGAAGTTTGAAATTGAGGTGTGTGCCAAGTTCATTCACCCTCTGAAAGTTTCCAAGAGGGAATCTATTCCTTATTTCTTCCAGCTTCTGGTTGATTCAAGGTATCCTTGGCTTATGGCCACATCACTCTATAGTCACATTGCCTTATGTTCTCTGGTCTCAAAACTCCTTCCTCTCAGTTATGAGAATGCCTGTAATTGCCTTTAGGACCCACCTCGAGCATCCAAAATAAGCTTCTCTTATCAAGATTCTCAAGTTAACCATTTTTTTTTTGCCATATTAGGTTCTATTGACAGATTTTGAGGGTTAGAATGTGGACCTTTATTCTTGGGAACCACCATTCAGCCTATTGCAGAAGATAATTATTTGAATGTCCAAAGTAAAACCATTAGTGAATATCAACAAAACTTTAGTCAGAGCCTCCAGACACACATAAACATGGGGAGAGCTGCTGTACCACCCTTCTGACATCTCCAAAAACTTCTCCACTGTCTGCCACTGGAGCCAACCTCACCCCACTTCAAGTAACTCCAGCATGCTGGTGCCAGAAGTAGTACAATATCTTATAACATCCAATCAAACTTTTTTTTTCAGGATAACCTCATTTTTCAGATACCTTTTCTGTCTGACTTGGCATTTTATGAGGTAAAGATCAACCACGGGTCTTTTTCTCTCATTAAAAGTTCATTTCCGCCCTGGCCGGTTGGCTCAGCGGTAGAGCGTCGGCCTAGCGTTCGGAGGACCCGGGTTCGGATTCCCGGCCAGGGCACACAGGAGAAGCGCACATTTGCTTCTCCACCCCTCCGCCGCGCTTTCCTCTCTGTCTCTCTCTTCCCCTCCCGCAGCCAAGGCTCCATTGGAGCAGAGATGGCCCGGGCGCTGGGGATGGCTCTGTGGCCTCTGCCTCAGGCGCTAGAGTGGCTCTGGTCGCAACATGGCGACGCCCAGGATGGGCAGAGCATCGCCCCCTGGTGGGCAGAGCGTCGCCCCTGGTGGGCGTGCCGGGTGGATCCCGGTCGGGCGCATGCGGGAGTCTGTCAGACTGTCTCTCCCTGTTTCCAGCTTCAGAAAAATGAAAAAAAAAAAAAAAGTTTATTTCTGTAATATTAATTATTATTACTCAGATACTCATCTATAGATTCAGTATAGTTATTTAATATTTTATTAATTCTCTTACTAGAAAAAACATTTAAACTCTGGTTTTCAATTTCCTCAATTACAAAAATCATTGAAGTATATGGTTTTTGGTATGTCATAAAAAATATAGAATAAATTAGTTTCTAGGGAATAAAATGTAACAACTGAAAATTATATACAAAAAAATGGAAAACACGGAGCTTACAGTTAAGAATATATATAAAGTATAATATTTTAAATAACCAGACCAAAAATAAAATAAATGAAAACATTTAAAAAATACCCAAAGAAAAAAGACAGATCATCTTTAAGGAAACAAAAACAGACTGTTAGAATGCTGTTCATTAGCAGTAATATAGGAATCTTTGAACTCCTGACTTAAAATAGTCAACCTAAAATCACTAAACCATACTTCAGAAATAAAACAAAGTAAAAATATTGTCAGATTAAACAAATTATCACTCACACATACTTATTAAATAAGTGATTAGAAGACATAATTCTGGAAGAAGTTTAGAAATTTGTTAATAAAAGAAAGAAAAAGATGCAAAATCAATGGTAAGCAAAGAAATTAGCAAGTATGAATAAATATATTCAAGCATTAATTATATAAAATCTAGCAGTAACTACTAATCTAGGGATAAAAAATTAGGTGCTAATAAAATCTGAAAAAGTGATAGCTAATGTATTTCCATGTGCTAGAAATTCTTTTTTTTTTTTTTTATAAAATTCTCTGTTCAATTTTCCAGGAGGATTTTGAGGAAACGGAGGACATAGGATAGTCTTCCCAGTTAACAAAAAATTCTCAAAGCTGAGGGATGATAACACCTGGGGGGTACTGTAAATATGACCTCAAAATAAGTATTATATCAAGGCTGTAAGACCTCTTTTTAAGACCTTTGAAAGACTTGAGGTTGTTCCTTATAGACTATCTCAGCTAGACAAAAGGGTTTAAAAAATCTTTTTTTAATTGATTTTAATTTATTGTGTTTACATAGATGCTAGTGTTGCCCCGAATGCATCCCCCCTCCCCCATATCCCCCTCAACATCTCCCTTGCCATGTGCTAGAAATTCTTTACAGTACATTATGTATATATAGAATTAAGCTAATTAATTTATATATATTAATTAGTTTAACTGTTATAACAATATATGGGGTAATTACTAATAATATCTTCACTCACAGATGAAGAAACCAGGTCAAAATAGATTAAGCAATTTGTTTAAGAAGTTACAGCTGGCATATGTAAAGGTCTTGTTTTCTTTTTATCTTCAGTCACTATGTATTTTCAATGAAGCACCTAGTCAATTTACATTTAAAGTAATTATTGATAGGTATATATTTACTGCCATTTTAATTGTTTTTATACTAAATTTATAAGTGGTTGTTCTACTATCTTTACTATATATATATTTGCCTTTACAAGTGAGACTTTTTTCTTTCATATATTATCTCTAGTTTTGGCCTTTCTTTTCCACTTAAAGAATTCCCTTTAACATTTCTTGTAATGCCGGTTTAGTGGTGATGAGCTCCTTTAACTTTTGCTTGTCCAGGAAAATCTTGATCTCTCCTTCAAGATAAACTAGCTGAGTAGAGTATCCTTGGCTATAAGTTTTCTCCTTTGATCATGTTGAATATATGGTGCATCTCACTTCTAATCTGCAAAGTTTATGTTGAAAAGACAGCTGATAGTTATATGGCCATTTCTTAGTATGTAACTAAGAACTTAGATATATAAATTTAAAATCTCACTATGTTGTATATCTGCAACTAATATAATATTGTATGTCAACTATAATTCAAAAAAGAACTTTACATTCCAGAATAAAAATTAAACATAAGGCCATAAAAATAAGGTCAAAGCTGACAAAAAGTAGATCCAGGATTTGAAGCTAGAGAGTCTATACTCTTCATCAGCGTCCTGTACTGCCACTATGAGTTAGCAACATAAAAAAGATGTCTGAGAAAATTACAAAAAAGAAAAAATGTAAGCAATAATAATATGTAATATGGAGAAGAATGTTTGGAGTTAAAGTTTTTCAATTTTCTTATATTACTTTAAAAGAGATTAGAGATCCTGATTGAAGTTAGACTTTACTAAGAAAAACAAGCAAAATAAACCAGATACTTTATGTGTCACTCAGAAAGTTCTGTGGCATTATTTAGTAAGTTTGAAGATATGTATATCCTATAACCTAACACCTGTTCTTAAGTTTGTATAAGAAATTTACACATAAGCACCAGAAGATACATACATGTATATTCATAGAACAGTTATATAATAGAATAAAACTGAAAACATTAAAAATACCTATTGAAAAAAGAATGAAACTAAAAATTGGCATACTCAAATAATATAATGTAATGCTTCGTTGAAAATAAATGAACAGTAGCTATCCACAATAATGGGGCTAAAATGCAATGTATTTATATTAAGTGAATAAGAAGTTTCATAAACCTGCTACCATTTTGTTTAACTTTAAAACAATTAAATTTAAGTAATTTATTATTTAAGCATATACATTTATTCTAAACTATTGAAAAAATTAAGAGAAAATCATATCAATGCCATTCAGGATATTTAAGTATGAGAAAGTTACCATCTATAATGCATCAGTTCTCAAGTATTATTTAGAATAAGAATTTCCTGAGGATTCTGATAAAATTCAGAGTACTAGGACTCATCTCTGGTTATTCCGATTCCTCTGTTCTGGGGTGAGGCAGAGACATACACAATTGTAAAAACCTACCTAGACAGTTTTAATGCAGATAACCCTCAGTCACTACTTTGAAAAACATATAAGAGGACCAAAGAATATTCCACATTACATACAGTAGACCAAGAAGTTCTATGTAAACTTACATACTTATAAATCTAAAGCATGTACGCCAGGTTCTAGACATCTTTAATCCATCACATTATGATCTAGGCTGATCTAAGAAAATATGAATGGATTCACCACAGTCTCTAGTTCCAAATTGACCTCGGGAGCATCGAAGATGGCTTCAAATTATCAAATTTAATTATGACGTTCAGAAGAAAGTCTTGTTGAATTTGAAGAAAGTTCTGAGGGATTTATACCAAGACTTTTTATTCACTGAACGCTGATGAATCAGCCCCTTTTCCAAAGAGCCCAAAGACCAATACATTAGTAAAAATATAAGACAGCATTGGCCATCAATCATGAAGTGTGTTATCATACAGGTAAAGTCAAAGATCAATTGGGACATGTTTAATTCCATCTTTTGAGAGTTAAAATTTCATGGAGGAGGTAAATCTTGAATTCATAAGGTAAATAAGAACTTGACTCTCCTAAACAAGAAGGAAAAATAAAGAAAAGCAAAATGAGGGTGCATGAGATACAGAACACTCAATGCGAAGACCTCTAGGGACAAAGACACCAAAGTAAGAAACAGCTAAATACTGGGCCCACTTTAACTCAGCTTTCTGTCTAAGGTTGCCACTCTTTTATATTGAAACCTGGGAACACTTCTGAACAAGGGCCACTTCCCCAGAACTTGGCAGCATTGAGCATAACTTTCCAATTTGTTCAAAACATGAATGAACTAAATCAAAATATATTTCTGTTATTAGCTCACAGAAGAGTTGTCTGATAGTTTTTCTGTCTTGTTTTTCTCTGTTTTCTGAAGGTAAACACATGATACTTTTTAAGTTACTGTATTTGGGAGAACATTTATATCTTATTGCCTCAAAGTTAATCTGATATAACTTGAATACTGCCAAAATCCAGCAGAAGGTAAAATAAACTTCTAGATACGTTATCAAATAATTCTGCAAGTTTTCTTTTCTTTTTTTTTTTTTTTTTTTTGTATTTTTATTAAGCTAGAAACGTAGAGAGACAGTCAGACAGACTCCCGCATGTGCCCAACCAGGATCCACCCGGGCACGCCCACCACGGGGCGAGGCTCTGCCTCTCGGGGGGGGGGGGGGTCGCTCTCAGGCTGCAGGAGGGGAAGAGAGAGACAGAGAGGAAGGAGAGGGGGAGGGGTGGAGAAGCAGATGGGCGCTTCTCCTGTGTGTCCTGGCCGGGAATCGAACCCGGGACTCCTGCACGCCAGGCCGATGCTCTACCACTGAGCCAACCGGCCAAGGCCTAATTCTGCAAGTTTTTTCCTTTGTATAAGACCCACACCCTGCTGATTTTTATCCCCCCTGGATGGTGAAATAGTCTAACAGAGCTCAGAGGACACTCCCCATGGAACCTGCGTCCACATGCTCTCTTCTCTTTGTGGTCTGCCTCTCCTCCACTGGGGGCCCATCTGAGGAAGCCAGGGGGCACACTGTCCTGTGGGTGGCAGATGGAGAGGGACACTACAAATGGAAGTTTTATTATTTTGCACTTTCCACCTTTTTGCTTGACAATTGTTTTTGAAAGAAGAAAAGAGAATGTGCAAAGATAAAGTGACTTAGGATTTGGCTGTGAGTTTACTCTATTGTTTTTTTGTTTTATAAGAAAGAATATACTTACTACTTAGAAATAGCCTAAGAACTCCAAGATCTCACCAGACCAGGGCTCCCTATTTCTGGCTCAGTAAAAGCAACCTTCCATTTCTGTTTGACATAAGCAGTACCTGTTCATTTCTATCGTTCCTGCATAACTATAGTGCCCATTTCAACTCTTGAAGGTGTCCCAGTGTGGATGATAAATGTGGTCATTTTAAGAATAAAAAGTAGCAGTGGCCCTGGCTGGTTGGCTCAGTGGTAGAGCATCGACCTGGCATGCAGGAGTCTGGGGTTCGATTCCCAGCCAGGGCACACAGGAGAAGCGCCCATCTGCTTCTCCATCCCTCCCCCTCTCCTTCCTCTCTGTCTCTCTCTTCTCCTCCCGCAGACAAGGCTCCATTGGAGCAAAGTTTGCCCGGGCGCTGAGGATGGCTCTATGGCCTCTGCCTCAGGTGCTAGAATGGCTCTGGTTGCAACAGAGCGAGCCCCAGAGGGGCAGAACATCGCCCCCTGGTGGGCATGCCGGGTGGATCCCGGTCGGGCATATGCGGGAGTCTGTCTGCCTCCCTGTTTCCAACTTCAGAAAAATACAAAAAAAAAAAAAAAAAGAATAAAAAGTAGCAATAACAACTAATACTCATTGAGCATCTATGTGCAAGGACATATTAAAAGAGTTTTGGCTCAAGCACGGTGAGATATCACCTCATGCTTGTTAGAATGTCTATTATCAAAAAGAAATTAAATGTAAAAAGCTGGTAAAGAGGTAAAGAAACAGGAACCCTTGTGCACTGTTGACAGAAATGTAAATTTATGTAGCCAGTATGAAAAACAGTATGGGGGTTCATCAAAAAAATTAAAAATAGAACTACCATGTGATCCAGAAATTTCACTTTGGGGTATTTACTCAATGGAAATGAAATCCCTGTCCCAAAAAGATATCTGCATTCCCATGCTCACTGCTGCATTATTCCATTATTCACAATAGCCAAGACATGGAAATAACTTACTGACTGCTGATGAATGAATGAATAAAGAATTTGTGATAGCTTGACCAGGCGGTGGCACAGTGGATAGAGCGTTAGACTGGGATGCAGAGGACCCAGGTTTGAAACCCCAAGGTTGCCAGCTTGAATGCAGGTTCATCTGGTTTGAGCAAGGCTCACCAGCTTGAGCCCAAGGTCAATGGCTTGAGCAAGGGGTCACTCAGTCTGCTGTAGCCCCCGGTCAAGGCACATATGAGAAAGCAATCAATGAACAACTAAAGTGCTACAACAGAGAATTGATGCTTCTCATCTCTCTTCCTTTCAGTCTATCTGTCTCTGTCTTTCTCTGTCTCTGTCACACACACACACACACACACAAAATACAGAAAAAGAATTTGTGATAAACACACGTACACATACACACACAAATACTATAGATAAACTTAAGGGCATTATGATAAGTGAAATAGGTCTGACAGAGAAAGACAAATGCTATATGATCTCATTTATATGCAGAATATTAAAAAAATCAGAGAATAGAAATAGAGATCCCATCAGTGGTTGTTTGAGTGGGGCTGGGGGAAACGTGGTTTGGGAGAGTTACAAGAAGATTGTGAAAAGATATACACTTTCAGTTATAAAATAAATTCAGGGATGTAATGTAGAACTTGATGACTATAGTTAATAATACCCTATTGTATTTTTTTCCCTATTGTATTTTTGAGAGTTGCTAAGAGAGTAAACCTTAAAAGTTCTCATCACAAGAAAAAAAAATTAATTACATGAGGTGATAGATGTTACCTAATCTTATGGTGGTAATCACTTTAATATAGATTTAATAACATCATCATATTGTATATCTTAAATTAACCCAATGTTATATGTCAACTATATCTTAATAAAACTGGAAAAAAGTTTGGCTCAGTTAGTCCTCACTTTTGTTCCCCAACAACTTGTGAAGTAGATACTATTTTGATTCTCATGTTACACATGAGAAAACTGAGGCAGTGAGAAGTTGAATAATTTGCTGAAGGTCACGGAGCTAACAAAAGGAGGAACCTGGATTTAACCCCAGTAGTAGGCTCTTAAACTCAGACCTCTATGTACTATTCAGACTTCCTTTCAACTTAAGAGGTATGTACAATGCAATGTCCCTCATAGAGGGACATATTATTATTTTTCTCATTTTACAAGTGAAAACACTGAAAGACACAGAGAAAAATTTAATAGCTTTTGTAAATTCATAAACTCAATCTGGCTGCAAAATCTGTGTTCTTAACCTTCATTCTGTATTCCTCCCTGAAACATTTGAGAACTTAGCGATCCAAGGGGAAAATGGAATTTTCCCATCAGACATGAATAGACCAATCTTTTTCACTTTTATGATGAAAATGAAAAATCAAAATAGAACTCTCATCCTTTTGTAAGAGAACACACACAGTGCTGAGTTTTTCAGTTATTTTCCAGATGGTTCAATGAGAAAACTTTGACGCTCATTGTTATAAGATGTGGGTTAACACGGAACCTTAGCCAAGTAATTTTTTTAGAGCATTTGTCTTTTGTCTTTTCATATCTGAAAACAGAGGCAAAGCCAGGGAAATGATACAGTTGCTACAGGAGAGTCTCAAAGGCTGTGGCTATTCTGTGGGGGTTTGCCTCTAAGCATATTAAGTTTGTCAATTACTTACTGTCAGAATATTAATTTAGCTATGACTTTGTAAGTAGGTGTCATTTGGAGTTAACACAATGCATTTCTAGGTTTTCTAAATAAGAGATGTAATTCTAAACTGGAAAGATTTCTTTAGAATAATAGATGCATTGCTTAGGAGAATAATAGATATATATTAAACTCTTTAAATATATACAATGGTGTTCCAACGCTATTAACACACTGTCTTTACTTAAACAGTCAATTCTTCCTCACACAAGGCATTAGTATACTCAACAGGTTATTCTTCTAGATGACCTGCCTTTAGCCTCTAGGTTTCACTTTGCTTTGCTTTCCCTCACAGTGGAAGGAGCTATTTATGTTCTTCAGGATCCTAGTCATTTTGATGGGAAAAAAAACTGGCTTCCTACTAGTGTCACCACAAAGGCATTCTCCTCAGGAAATCAGATTCCCATCTCTGGTACACTTTGGTTAATACAAGTAGAAGAAGCCAGTATACCTTTGAATTTTTATATTCAGCAGCAGAATCTCAGAAGTTGGTCATAAACAGCCCATTTAGCTGCCCAAAGTATCAGAATTGCTTCCCCACTCCACTAAGAAATCGAATATCCCACGCTTTACTTTCTCATACCTCCTGTCTTACAGTGGGCATTTTCCTTTTCTCAGAAATATTTAAATTTTTTTATTTTTATAAGGCAAATATGTATAAATATCAGGGATACATTTTTAAAAATTATTTCTCTTTAAAATACAACCTCTACTCTGAAACTCAGCATCTGAGAGGGAAACTAAGCAATGAAAATCATTGCAATAAAATGGACTGACAGATATGTGCACAAGGTAGAATGATAATCTTAGGTTGTTGTTGACGCCATTTTGTTTTGTTATTGAGGTAGAAGAGCAGTCATAAATCTCAATAAATGTTATTTTTAGACTTCAATTTGAAATGCGAATAGAGTTTTTTTATTATTACTTAATTAATAGTGTTTACATAAATTCTAGGGTCGCCTTGAATACATCTCCCCTCCCTCATAGTCCCCTTAATATCTCTGTTGCCCTCCTCCCTAGAGTGCCCTCCCCCATTCCCTTCAGGTTTATCCCATCCTATCATTCCCTTTCACTCTGTCCTTTTTTCCTCTGTTCCCTTTGATCTCTCCTCTGTCTCAGTTCCATTCCTCGGTTCTCATTGTTCCTTGGATTCCTCAAATGAGTGAGGTCATATCATATTCTTCTTTCTCTGCCTGGCTTATTTCACTTAACATAATAGTTTCCAGGTCTATCCATGTCAAACTAAAAAGCTTTTGTACAGCTAAAAACAATATGAACAGAATAAAAAGACAAACCACACAATGAGAGAACATATTCGACAATACATCTGATAAGGGATTAATAACCAAAATTTACAAAGAACTTGTAAAACTCAACACCAGAAAGACAAACAATCCAATCAAAAAATGGGAAAAAGAAATGACTAGACACTTCCCAAAGAGGACATACAAATGGCCAATAGATGGATGAAAAAAATGTTCAACACCACTAATCATTAGAGAAATGCGAATTAAAACCACAATGAGATACCACCTCACACCAGTCAGAATGGTGCTCATTAACAAAACAATACATGATAGGTGCTGGTGAAGATGTGGAGAAAGAGGAACCCTCCTGCACTGCTGGTGGGAATGCAGACTGGTGCAGCCACTGTGGAAAACGGTATGGAGTTTCCTCAAAAAATTAAAAATGGATCTGCCTTTTGACCCAGCCATCCCACTTTTAGGAATATATCTCAAGAACATCATATCACCGATTGAAAAAAAGAAATGTACCCCAATGTTTATGGCAGCATTGTTCACAATAGTGAAGATCTGGAAACAGTCCAAGTGTCCATCAGTGGATGAGTGGATTAAAAAGCTGTGGTACATATATACAATGGGGCCATGAAAAAGAAGGAAATATTACCTTTTGCAACAACATGGATGAACCCAGAGATTTCTATGTAGAAAAGAAATTGCAAGAAAATTTCTGTTCATGCATTTAATCAATTCTTCAGAATTAAAGAACACAAGAGTCCAAGGTAAATGTACTTACTGAGAAATCCCACACAATAGATGAAAATATCTATTCACAGAACATATCATCACAATGTCTCATGAAGCTAGCAACAAAGCAGTCACAGATGTATTCAAAGAAAAATAGGTCACAAACAAAGAAATGAAAATAGAAATGACATTCAAATTTTAAAATGTTCTAGAAAACTACTTGAGGAAAATAATTTTTAATTTGTATTCTATATCTACCCACAATATCATACAAATGTGATCTTAAAACTAAGATATTTTGAATATATAAGAAGTGAAACAGTTTAGTCATCTTGCAGCATTACCTAGAAAAAACTGCAAAGCTACTTTTCTGTGTAAAGAAAAATAAACCAAGAGAGATGAAGATGCACAATGAAGTAAGCAAGGGCCCAACACAAAAAAGAAGAGAATAAAAATGATAATGGCAAAAAGTAGTCTCAGGAAAATATATGTACAATATGCCTGAAAACAATCAGTAGACATTGGGTAAGAGTGAGAAGACTCCAAAAGGGATACCTCTAAAGGAAAAAAACAACAACAAAATGAGAAAGATACACTGAGAGGTGTAAACATATTGAAAAGACTGAGTTTTCTAACAGCGTGAAGAAAATGAATTTGTGATGAGTACTCAGAAAGCTAAGCAATTAAAAATTGAGATTAACTTCATGAAAAAAATGACTCAGCTATAAATCATGTGTACATGGCCATAAGAATAAAAGAATAAGGAATTCAGACCAAAGCAAAATTATTTAGTTGTATCAGAAGAGGAAAAATACCCCAGAGTGCAAGGAATGTATAACTAAGCCTATTTCTCATCTTTCAAAGATAAAAAAATACATTTTATGTAAATATTAAACATTGTTTAAAAGAAAAAATAAGATGCATTTAAAAATATTCCGGGAACAAGAAGGAAACTGTAAAAACATTAAAAATTATTCTGAGGTAGCAGAAATAAGAAATAAAAAGGACAGAAGGCTCATGGAATTTAGTAATAAGTCATACGTGAATAATTTAATTCGAAAAATTATCTACATGTATAAACTTTACAATAATAAAATTAAAATTTTAAAATCACTATTATTGGACTTATACTGAGAATGAAATAGTCAAGGGAGATAGCAATGAAGCCGTGAGGAGGTTTATATACCAATCTATGGCATTTACAAATTAAATGCTGTATATTGGTGAGCTATTGAATATTTTTTTAAAAAGGAGACTCCTGATTATTGGGATTTGGAAAGAGCATTCAGGTAGTGATATGGGAAAGGACAAAACAAAGGGCAAGAAAATCAATTATGTATCCCGTATAAACAAATTTATAAAGAACATATAATATAATAGGCCTGACCTGTGGTGGCGCAGTGGATAAAGCGTCGACCTGGAAATGCTGAGGTGGCCAGTTCAAAACCCTGGGCTTGCCTGGTCAAGGCACATATGGGAGTTGATGCTTCTAGCTCCTCCCCCTTCTCTCTCTCTCTGTCTCTCCCTCTCCTCTCTAAAATGAATAAATAAAAAAATTTATTAAAAAAAAAAAAAAAAAAGAACATATAATAAAGAGTTACAATGTTAAACCAGGAACTCTTTATATACAACTCAGACAAAGTCATATTTATCTGGGAGAATTGGTGAAGATGAGCAAAATCACAACCGTCCAGTTATAAGATAAATAAGTCCTAGAGATACAATGTACAGCATGGTGTATATCAAACAATACCGTATTGCATATTTGAAAGTTGTTAACAGACTAGATCTTAAAAGTTCTAATTAAAAGAAAAAAATGTATGTGAGGTTATGGGGGTTAATTAAATTTATATGGTGATCATTTTGTAATATATTTATATATCAAATCATTGTATTATATACTTTAAACTAATACAATATTATATGATAGATATATCTCAATAAAAATGGGCAGGAAAAGAACAAAGCAGTTGAAACCTTAGCAAAAGACGTAAACAGAAAATTTACAAAATAATTAGGTGGTCAAACAATATAAACATATATTTTAAAATATTCAACTTACCATTAATTCTAAACATGGAAATTAACAATGCTATTTTTGACCAAGCAATTAATAAGTGAATCAGACACACTCAGTTGTAGGAAGTATAAATAAGTTGCTACAATCTTTATAAAAGATGAATAAACTACTTAAACCAAGAGATAATTTATAGTACAGAATGGATTCTTCTGTTTAGCTGTTTCTGCCCTTCCATAACTGCATTTTGCACTTGGGTTTGGGACATCAATGCAGCAAACTTTCCCCATGTCTCTAACATCTCTCCCTGCAGCTCCTTCTGAGGAGTGGCTCATCTTCTCTTGCTCTAGTTTCAGATTTTCAAGATTTGAGTTGATCAGCAATGTTTGTGAGAGATAAATTTCTGGTTGAATCCCTTGTGTGCAGAAGAGGGAGTTTACCTGGTACAAACCTGACCACCAACTCCTTCAGCCTGGTCTGTGAATTGGGAAAATTTACCAACTAGGCAGCTGAAAACAGGGGATAGCCTGAAATGCTGCTTGGAAATTATGTATTGTGCAATGTATAGTGGCTATGAGGACAGGCTCGGGGTGGTGGGGGGCAAAGTTTTCTACCACTTAGTGGTTGGGTGACCTTAGGCAATATTTAACCTCTCTGACCTGTGTCCTCAGCTGTAAAGTGAGGATAATAATAGTCATTTAAATGATAGTGTTGTTTAAAGAAGAGATGCCATATAATAGGTTCTTTCTGTCATTTTTATTATAAATAGTCTAAGAGAAAAAATGATATTGGTTTAAATTATCGCATAAGGAATGGCAAAAGAAAAGTCAAATGGGGACTTAGTTTGCTGGTTTTTCTTCTTTTCTTCATTTTAAGTGTAGTTTTAAAACATTCAGACAAAAAGCGCCATTTAGTTCATTTCTTAATAATGTACATTTATAACAAATTTTTAAGAACCCAAACACCTGGTAATTCTTTCAAGAGTTGAGATTTTTGCACATCTATATCCTCTGTAACCTAAAGTAAACAATCTTTTTTTAAATAAATTTTTATTAATTTTAATGGGATGACATTAAAAAATCAGGGTACATATGTTTAAAGAAAACATCTCCAGGTTATCTTTTCATTCCATTATGTTGCATACCCGTCACCCAAGGTCAAATTGTCCTCTGTCACCTTCTATCTGGTTATCTCTGTGCCCCTCCCTCCCCCTTCTCCCTCCCTCTCCTCCCTCCCCCCAAACCCTGGTAACCACATTCTTGTCCATGTCTCTTAGTCTCATTTTTATGTCCCACCTATGTATGGAATCATGCAGTTTTTAGTTTTTTCTGATTTACTTGTTTCACTCCATATAATGTTATCAAGATCTATCCATTTTGTTGTAAATGATCCTATGTCATCATTTCTTATGGCTGAGTAGTATTCCATAGTGTATATGTGCCACATCTTCTTTATCCAGTCATCTGTTGAAGGGCTTTTTGGTTGTTTCCATGTCTTGGCCACTGTGAACAATGCAGCAATGAACATGGGGCTGCATGTGTCTTTACGTATTAATGTTTTTGAGTTTGGGGGGGGTATATACCCAGTAGAGAAATTACTGAGTTATATGGTAGTTCTATTTTTAGTTTTTTGAGGAATAATTATACTTTCTTTCATAATGGTTGTACTACTTTACATTCCCACCAACAGTGGATGAGGGTTCATTTTTCTCCACAGCCTCTGCAACACTTGCTATTACCTGTCTTGTTGATAATAGCCAAGCTAACAGGTATGAGGTGGTATCTCATTGTAGTTTTGATTTGCATTTCTCTAATAACTAATGAAGATGAGCATCTTTTCATATATCTATTGGCCATTTGTATTTCTTCCTGGGAGAAGTGTCTGTTCATGTCCTCTTCCCATTTTTTTATTGGATTGTTTGTTTGTTGTTGAGTGTTATCAGTTCTTTGTATATTTTGGATATTAGGCTCTTATCTGAGCTGTTGTTTGAAAATATCATTTCCCATTTAGTTGGCTGTCTGTTTATTTTGTTATCAGTTTCTCTTGCTGTGCAAACACTTCTTAGTCTGATGTGGTCCCATTCATTTATCTTTACCTTCATTTCTTTTGCCTTTGGAGTCAAATTCATAAAATTCTCTTTAAAACCAAGGTCCATGAGTTTAGTACCTATGTTTTTTTCTATGTACTTTATTGTTTCAGGTCTTATATTTAGGTCTTTGATCCATTTTAAATTAATTTTAGTACAAGAGGACAAACTGTAGTTCAGTTTTATTCTTTTGCATGTGGCTTTCACGTTTTCCCAGAACCATTTGTTAAAGAGGCTTTCTTTTCTCCATTGTGTGTTGTTAGCCCCTTTATCGAAAATTATTTGACCATATAAATGTGGTTTTATTTCTGGGCTTTCTATTCTGTTCCATTGGTCTGAGTATCTATTTTTCTGTCAATACCATGCTATTTTGATTGTCGTGGCCCTATAATATAATTTGAAGTCAGGTATTGTAATGCCCCCAGCTTCGTTCTTTTTCCTTAGGATTGCTTTGGCTATTCGGGGTTTTTTATAGTTCCATATAAATCTGATGATTTTTTGTTCCATTTCTTTAAAAAATGTTATTGAAATTTTTATGGGAATTGCATTAAATTTGTATATTGCTTTGGGTAATATTGATTATTGATTATAATTATATTTATTCTTTCTATCCAAGAACACGGAATATTTTTCCATTTCATTGTATCTTTTTAAATTTCCCTTAATGAGTGACGTCACGGAAATGGCACCGTGAGCAGCGCGTCCGACAGCTCTCCCCCAAATCACAACAAATTTATCAACTAGAAACAGAAAAATTTATCCTCGGAGCATTCCGGAGTTCCACACAAACTGATAGCGAAAGGACTGTTATCACTTGAATCTGAGAGACGAGGGTGTGGAGGAATCTACCACAGGGACATTCTTTCAAACCGCAAGGAAGTGCGCCTGTGTGCTATCAACAAGACCACCCTCAGATGCCGATAAGAAAGAGGAAATCGAATATTATGGATACAAAAGAAAGAGAGGTAACACAAATAGATGTGGAAAAATCTATGGAGAAAAGACTTAACATATTGGAAGCCTTGGAGCTAAATGACAGAGAATTTAAAATAGAAATCTTAAAAATACTCAGAGATATACAAGAAAACACAGAAAGGCAATATAGGGAGATCAGAAAACAACTCAATGAACACAAAGAATATATTACCAAGGAAATTGAAACTATAAAAACAAATCAAACAGAAATGAAAAACTCAATTCACGAGCTGAAAAACGAGGTAACAAGCTTAGCTAACAGAACAGCCCAGATTGAAGATAGGATTAGTGAAATAGAAGACAAACAACTTGAGGCACAACAGAGAGAAGAAGAAAGAGACTCAAAAATAATAAAAAACGAGAAAGCCCTACAGGAATTGTCTGACTCCATCAGAAAGAATAACATAAGAATAATAGGTATATCAGAGGGAGAAGAGAAAGAAAATGGAATGGAGAATATACTCAAACAAATAATAGACGAGAACTTCCCAAGCCTGTGGAAGGAACTAAAGCCTCAAATTCAAGAAGCAAACAGAACACCAAGTTTTCTTAACCCCAACAAACCCACTCCAAGGCACATCATAATAAAGATGACACAAACCAATGACAAAGAAAAAATTCTCAAGGCAGCCAGGGAAAAGAAGAGTACAACATAGAAAGGAAGGCCTATTAGATTATCATCAGATTTCTCAGCAGAAACTCTACAAGCTAGAAGAGAGTGGACCCCAATATTTAAAGCCCTGAAAGAGAGGAACTTTCAGCCAAGAATACTATACCCATCAAAGCTATCCTTCAAGTATGAAGGAGATATAAAAACATTCACAAATACAGAAAAGATGAGAGAATTTATCAACAGAAAGCCCCCACTCCAGGAAATACTAAGGGGGGTTTTCCAACCAGATTCAAAGAACAAAAGAAAACAACACCACAAGTAACAGCTCCACCAAGAACACAATAAAACCAAACTTAAACTGTGACAACAAAGGAAAAAAAGGGGGGAGAGGATGAAGATTAACAGTAGCAAAGGATGATGAAGTGCAGAAATACTTATAAGATAGGGTACTACAATAAATATGGTAGGTACCTTTTTCATTACTTAATGGTAACCACCCTTAAAAAAACCACCACAAAAACACTTGACTTAAAAAAGGTAGCAACAGAGGAAAGAAGTATGGAACACAAACAAACAAAAACAAATGATAGAAAAACAAAAGAGAAGAATCAAACTAGATACAAAACTAACAGAAAGCAATTTATAAAATGGCAGTAGGGAACCCACAAGTATCAATAATTACACTAAATGTAAATGGATTAAACTTACCAATAAAAAGACACAGAGTAGCAGAATGGATTAAAAAAGAAAATCCAACTATATGCTGCCTACAAGAAACGCATCTAAGCAACAAGGATAAAAACAAATTCAAAGTGAAAGGCTGGAAAACAATACTCCAAGCAAACAACACCCAAAAAAAAGCAGGTGTAGCAATACTCATATCTAATAATGCTGACTACAAGACAGAAAAAGTACTCAGAGACAAAAATGGTCATTTCATAATGATTAAGGGGAAGTTGAATCAAGAAGACATAACAATCCTTAATATATATGCACCAAACCAAGGAGCACCAAAATATATAAGACAGCTACTTATTGACCTTAAAACAAAAACTAACAAAAATACAATCATACTTGGAGACCTCAATACACCGCTGACGGCTCTAGATCGGTCATCCAAACAGAGAATCAATAAAGATATAGTGGCCTTAAACGAAATACTAGAACACCTGGATATGATAGACATCTACAGGACACTTCATCCCAAAGCGACAGAGTATACATTTTTCTCTAGTGTACATGGAACATTCTCAAGAATTGACCATATGTTGGGCCACAAAGACAATATCAGCAAATTTAGAAAAATTGAAATTGTACCAAGCATATTTTCTGATCATAAAGCCTTGAAACTAGAATTCAACTGCAAAAAAGAGGGGGAAAAACCCACAAAAATGTGGAAACTAAACAACATACTTCTAAAAAATGAATGGGTCAAAGAAGAAATAATTGCAGAAATCAAAAGATATATACAGACAAATGAAAATGAAAATACGACATATCAGAATCTCTGGGATGCAGCAAAAGCAGTAATAAGAGGAAAGTTCATATCACTTCAGGCCTATATGAACAAACAAGAGAGAGCCGAAGTAAACCACTTAACTTCACACCTTAAGGAACTAGAAAAAGAAGAACAAAGACAACCCAAAACCAGCCGAAGAAAGGAGATAATAAAAATCAGAGCAGAAATAAATGAAATAGAGAACAGAAAAACTATAGAAAAAATCAATAAAACAAGGAGCTGGTTCTTTGAAAAGATCAACAAAATTGACAAACCCTTGGCAAGACTCACCAAGGAAAAAAGACACAGGACTCAAATAAATAAAATCCAAAATGAAAGAGGAGAGATCACCACAGACATCATAGAAATACAAAGAATTATTGTAGAATACTATGAAAAATTATATGCCACCAAATACAACAATCTAGAAGAAATGGATAAATTCCTAGAACAATACAACCTTCCTAGACTGAGTCATGAAGAAGCAGAAAGCCTAAACAGACCAATCAGCAGGGAGGAAATAGAAAAAACTATTAAAAATTTCCCCAAAAATAAAAGTCCAGGCCCAGATGGTTATACTAGTGAATTCTATCAAACATTCAAAGAAGACTTGGTTCCTATTCTACTCAAAGTCTTCCAAAAAATTGAAGAAGAAGCAATACTTCCAAACACATTTTATGAGGCCAACATAACCCTCATACCAAAACCTGGCAAGGATGGCACAAAGAAAGAAAACTACAGACCAATATCTCTAATGAATACAGATGCTAAAATACTAAACAAAATACTGGCAAACCGAATACAACAACATATTAAAAAAATAATACATCATGATCAAGTGGGATTCATCCCAGAATCTCAAGGATGGTTCAACATACGCAAAACAGTTAACATAATACACCATATCAACA
This sequence comes from Saccopteryx bilineata, assembly GCF_036850765.1. Lineage (NCBI taxonomy): Eukaryota > Metazoa > Chordata > Mammalia > Chiroptera > Emballonuridae > Saccopteryx > Saccopteryx bilineata. Next base: position 35,664,691 of record NC_089497.1, read on the forward strand.
ACAACAACAAAAAAACCACATGATCTTATCAATAGATGCAGAAAAGGCTTTTGATAAAATACAACACAATTTTATGTTTAAGACTCTCAACAAAATGGGTATAGAAGGAAAATATCTCAACATGATAAAGGCCATATATGATAAACCATCAGCCAACATCCTATTAAACGGCATAAAACTGAGGACTTTCTACCTTAAATCAGGAACAAGACAGGGTTGTCCACTCTCTCCTCTCTTATTCAACGTGGTGCTAGAAGTTCTGGCCAGAGCAATCAGACAAGACAAAGAAATAAAAGGCATCCATATCGGAAAAGAAGAAGTAAAGCTATCACTTTTTGCTGATGATATGATCCTATACATCGAAAACCCGAAGGACTCCACAAAAAGATTATTAGAAACAATAAACCAATACAGTAAGGTCGCAGGATACAAAATTAACATACAAAAGTCCATAGCCTTTCTATATGCCAACAATGAAATATTAGAAAACGAACTCAAAAAAATAATCCCCTTCACGATTGCAACAAAAAAAATAAAATACCTAGGAATAAACATAACAAAGAACGTAAAGGACCTATATAATGAAAATTACAAAGCATTGTTAAGGGAAATCGAAAAAGATACAATGAGATGGAAAAATATTCCTTGTTCTTGGATAGGAAGAATAAATATAATCAAAATGGCCATATTACCCAAAGCAATATACAAATTTAATGCAATTCCCATCAAAATCCCTATGAGATTTTTTAAAGAAATGGAACAAAAAATCATCAGATTTATATGGAACTATAAAAAACCCCGAATAGCCAAAACAATCCTAAGGAAAAAGAATGAAGCTGGGGGCATTACAATACCTGACTTTAAACTATATTATAGGGCCACGATAATCAAAACAGCATGGTATTGGCAAAAAAATAGACACTCAGACCAATGGAACAGAATAGAAAGCCCAGAAAGAAAACCACATATATATGGTCAAATAATCTTTGATAAAGGGGCCAACAACACACAATGGAGAAAAGAAAGCCTCTTCAACAAATGGTGTTGGGAAAACTGGAAAGCCACATGCAAAAGAATGAAACTCGACTACAGCCTGTCCCCGTGTACTAAAATTAATTCAAAATGGATCAAAGACCTAAATATAAGACCTGAAACAATAAAGTACATAGAAGAAGACATAGGTACTAAAATCATGGACCTGGGTTTTAAAGAACATTTTATGAACTTGACTCCAATGGCAAGAGAAGTGAAGGCAAAGATAAATGAATGGGACTACATCAGAATTAAAAGTTTTTGCTCAGCAAGAGAAACTGATATCAAAATAAACAGACAGCCAACTATATGGGAACTGATATTTTCAAACGACAGCTCAGATAAGGGCCTAATATCCAAAATTTACAAAGAACTCATAAAACTCAACAACAAACAAACAAACAATCCAATAAAAAAATGGGAAGAGGACATGAACAGACACTTCTCCCAGGAAGAGATACAAATGGCCAACAGATATATGAAAAGATGCTCAGCTTCATTAGTTATTAGAGAAATGCAAATTAAAACTACAATGAGATACCACCTCACTCCTGTTAGATTAGCTATTATCAACAAGACGGGTAATAGCAAATGTTGGAGAGGCTGTGGAGAAAAAGGAACCCTCATTCACTGTTGGTGGGACTGTAAAGTAGTACAACCATTATGGAGGAAAGTATGGTGGTTCCTCAAAAAACTACAAATAGAACTACCTTATGACCCAGCACTCCCTCTACTGGGTATATACCCCAAAACCTCAGAAACATTGATACGTGAAGACACATGTAGCCCCATGTTCATTGCAGCACTGTTCACAGTGGCCAAGACATGGAAACAACCAAAAAGCCCTTCAATAGAAGACTGGATAAAGAAGATGTGGCACATATACACTATGGAATACTACTAAGCCATAAGAAATGATGACATCAGATCATTTACAGCAAAATGGTGGGATCTTGATAACATTATAAGGAGTGAAATAAGTAAATTAGAAAAAAACAAGAACTACATGATTCCATACATTGGTGGAACATAAAAATGAGACTAAGAGACATGGACAAGAGTGTGGTGGTTACCAAGGGTGGGGGGGGGAGGGAGGACATGGGAGGGAGGGAGTGAGAGAGTTAGGGGGAGGGGAGGGGCACAGAGAACTAGAGAGGGTGACGGAGGACAATCTGACTTTGGGCGAGGGGTTTGCAAAATAATTTGAGTGACAAAATAACCTAGACATGTTTTCTTTGAATATATGTACCCTGATTTATTAATGTCATCCCATTACCATTAATAAAAATTTATAAAAAAAAATAAATAAATAAATTTCCCTTAACAATGCTTTGTAGTTTTCATTATATAGGTCCTTTACATTCTTTGTTATGTTTATTCCTAGGTATTTTATTTTTTTTGTTGCAACTGTAAAGGGGATTATTATTTTGAGTTCATTTTCTAATGTTTTGTTGTTGGCATATAGGAAGGCTATGGACTTTTGTATATTAATTTTGTATCCTGAGACTTTACTGTATTGGTCTATTGTTTCTAGTAATCTTTTTGTGGAGTCTTTGGGGTTTTCGATGTATAGGATCATATCATCTGCAAAAAGTGATACCTTTACTTCTTTTCCGATATGGATGCCTTTTATTTTCTTATCTTGTCTGATTGCTCTAGCACCACATAACCAATCTCTTGAAATATTTTAGTCTTCAAAACCTTTAGTATAACTTCTATCACGTTGCTTTTGTGATGTGCAATGTTGTCCCTCAAGTCAAAATAAGCCCTAAATCTTATTCAGCCTTCAGGAAAAGGTTAACTACACTGGTATTTTTAGCCAATTTCTTCTACTTCAGGGATCAGACAGTAGGCATTGATCCTACAATATAATGCAAACTTTATGGACTCTGGCTCTGTGGATTCTTGCACTCCCAATTCTTTCCAATTTATTTTATTTTTAGAGTTCAACTTGTCTCCAATTTATCTTCAGTTCCTGACACTCTCGAATGGTTGCTTTTGACTCTACTATGCCCTAACTTTCCCGGTTAAAAGTGTAAGACTTTGTCAAGCTGTTCATTCCCCAAAACCTGTCGAATGCCTCAACCTCAATGCCTCAGGCATCCACATGTTTCTCCTTTCAGGGGAATGACAACTTAAAGAATGGAAGGCAACTTTAAGAATTACCTTAGAGTAATAGCATTAGAACTATCATGGATAGTTTAAAATTGTGTTAAAGTTGTGAAAGTCTTTAACATTTGGCTCCATGACTTGCTGTGCCAAATCTCCTTGAGAGAAATTTGAAATAGCATTGTTAAAAAACAACTCATCATCCAGTGTTCTTTATAGCTCCCTGGAGGGATAGTATATTAATTCAGGTGTTTTTGTGTGTGCCTCAAGTTAGAGCAACCCATTGCAGCCAATAGACAAAAGTCAGGATGTTATGTACATGACAAGGGCAGAGAGCCTGTCAGGCCTCTGAAATAAGCAGAATTTCTTTAAACTCTCTAACTTTCTACCAGTTTGTTTTATTTCTCTTTCTCACACTTGCTAAAGCTCATTTTCCCAGCCATCCCACCACCACAACTGGTTGTCTCTTTTGTAGAAAGAGTAGAAAGTATGGCCACTAAGGATAGATCCAATACTGAATACCTCAAAAAGGTAGCAATGCCTTTCACTCCCTCAGCTTGTGTCAAAGAAAGAAGAGCTTCTGGATCTGGATAAGCAATCATGATCATAAAAAGGCTTATAGGGCATAAGCATTTGCTGCTTAGGGCAAAAACTCTGGCTAAGTCAAAACAACAGTGGAGAAAAGGGGAAAACTCAGTAAAGAGTAGCAGAGCTAATAACCATTGGGGCAAACATTTCCCTTCTACAGTGTATAGCTATTGGACTGGCTGCCCTCCTCTACTGATCAATAAAGGAAAACAATCAGTGAAGTTTTATACAAAAAAAATTCTGGGCCCTGGCCAGTTGGCTCAGTGGTAGAGCATTGGCCTGGCATGCAGGAGTCCCAGGTTTGATTCCCGGCCAGGGCACACAGGAGAAGTGCCCATCTGCTTCTCCACCCCTCCCCCTCTCCTTCCTCTCTGTCTCTCTCTTCCCCTTCCGCAGCCGAGGCTCCATTGAAGCAAAGTTGGCCTGGGTGTTGAGGATGGCTCCATGGCCTCTGCCTCAGGTGCTAGAATGGCTCTGGTCACAACAGAGCAATGCCCCAGATGGGCAGAGCATCGCCCCCTGGTGGGCAAGCCAGGTGGATCCCGGTCCAGCACATGCGAGAATCTGTCTGACTGCCTTCCCGTTTCCAACTTCAGAAAAATACAAAAAAAAAAAATCTGTATTTAGAAACAAAGAAAAAATATAAAATAATCCTTTCATTGTCTTTTAAATTGCTACTAAATAAAAATTAAACTTGTGGGTCAGGGCTTTTCATCAAGATGGTGGCATAGGTAAATGTGGTACTCTCATCCACCCATAAACATCAAAATTATGACTAAACTACAGAACAGATGTTATTTAGAACTGCCTGAAATTCAGCTGAACAGAACAGGGATATAAAGAAGAAGCCACACGAAGACTGGTAAGAGGTGCAGAGACACAGAAGGTCTGGTCCCACACCCATGCTTATGGTTTAAAATCAAGAAAGCTTGTAAAGCCAGTAGTCACGGCCACCACCACAACCGCCTGGTTCGTGCAGGTTCATACTGGATTCAGACAGATGGTAATGAAACAACAGAGTGAAAAACTGGTGGGCCATTACCCTTAATCCTAGCTTGTACCCTGTGGGTGAGAAATACACACAGTGGGGAAACACTTCCCTTTTCATTCAGGGCTCCCAAAGCCACTGACTCATCTGAGTATTCTAGAATCAAAGGCCCCACAAGCCTTATTCACCTCTGTTCCCCATCTCCTTCTCTTTGCACAAACTGCACGAATTGGCTTCTCCTTCAGCACTCTGCCATCTTGGCTGCCTCTCCTCTGCAATGCTAATGGCAGGAACTGAGAAAGAGCCCCTGGTCTGCTTTATTTTATAGTGTAGAAATTAAAGCCTTTAAGCCAATATACAAATAAGGAAGTCTCTGATACAAAGCCACTTATTTGAAGCATAAATGGGATTCCTCATAAGAGTGTACCACCCCACATCATGCAGTAGTCAAGGGTGTGGGGAAAAGCTTAGTTTTGATAAGATCTTAGTATTAAAAGAGTGGGAAAAACTCAGTCTTAAAATTAAGCCTTAGGCTATAAGGATGTGGCCAGTTTACAGTCTGTCTTCCACACCCAGTGCAAACTATAAGCAAGCAAACATATACATCATATTTACAAACTTATTTGACCAACAGAGCTATTTCAGTTTCAGAGGTCCCTCCTGAGGAGAGATGTGTCCCAGCCCCATACCAGGCCATCCAGCCCAAGGTTCCAGTGCCAGGAAGAGAAATCCCCATAACTTCTGACTGTTAAAACCAGTGGGGACTGTGGCTGAAGAAGACAGAGGGCTGCTGGAGTTTAAGAGGATGTTCCTCTTAAAAATGCCTGCATATGGACTTACTCAGACTCACTTGCTCTAAGCTCCAGAGTTGAGGCAACAGCTCAAAAGGCATCAGGGATATATGAAAAGGAACTGAATTGTTTGGCATCTGGATAAGAAATGGAAGGGGGGCTTCCTCCTAGACAGAGTTGCTGGCTGAGGCCATTGTTCTTTTTATGAGCCCTCCCCACACAGAATTGTATGCGGTTACCGTATCTGAGTCTCCATCAATGTAGCTTTCACTAAACAAAATGGAGACAGGCAATCTACTAGATGCAGAGTTCAAAACACTGGTTATAAGGATGTTCAATGAACTTAGGGGAAAAGTAGGTAAACTTAGTGAGAACTGCAACAAAGAGAGAGGAAACAAGACAATATGTTTAAAAAGTTCATCATCACCAAACCAATATTACATGAAATATTAAAGGGTCTTCTTTAAGAAAAAAAAGATAAAAATAATAAAATGACAATGAATACATATCTAACAAAAATTGGATCTAAAGTACAAAATAAATAAGCAGAACAGAAACAGACTCATAAATATAGAGAATATTTTGATGGTTACCAGATGGAGGGGCTTATGGGAGATGGGTAAATAGGGTGAAGGGATTAAGAAGTACAAATTGATAATTACAGAATAGTCACTGGGATGTAATGCACTATGTGGGGAATATAGTCAATAATATTGCAAGAACTCTATGTGGTGTCAGATGGGTACTAGATTTATTGGGATGACCACTTAGTTGTATATCTAATCATGTCTAATCACTTGATTGCACACCTGAAACTAATATTTTATGTCAACTGTAACTGAATAATAATATATTATTTAAAGTAAAAAGTAAAACTATATTAAATAAAGTCATAGGATATGAATATTGAACTAAATTAATACAGTGAGTACTAACACGTGTTAAGTACTAGAGTGGAGAGGCCATTCATAGACCATATATTTTTATGGTTTTTTGCACAACAAAAAGCAGAAGAAATTATACAAGCAGATAAACTATGCAAGGCAGATGAAGCCATAAGTCAGAATGTGAAGAGGAACAGGTGTCTAGAAACTTGTTAGAGGAACTGAGTGACACCTGAAGCTAGGAAAGGAAATAATTTTAAAATTGCTCACATCATTGCAACTTGGATCCTCCCAACAGATTTCCATTCCCACATATGAATGGTGAATTATAGGTCTTGCACTTCCAGGAAGCATACACCAAAGAGCTGTTTTCTAAAGTAATTGAATCAATTGCTTAGGAAGAGCTAATGCTCCATGTGTAGGATTTTGTGCCCAGATTAAAGTCATCTTTATTTTCACTGGGGGATCCAGTGCCAGACTGCTTGCCTAGTTCTCACTTATCTACTTTAAAATGAAATCTGCAAATCATCCATAACAACACACACACACACAGGCAAACACACACACAGAGCTTTCCCTCATCCCTGTTAAATAAAAACAACAACAATAAAAAAGTCTGATGGTTTAGTGAGGAAACCAATATACAGAGCAGCAGAAGAAACTTATTCCAGCAATTTAAGTCAGCCAACATTGTGTTTTGTTCATAACAATGAATAGAAAACCAGTTATCATGAGACAATTAGGAAAAATCATCAGCACAAAGGAAAACATCAAGAAGAACAAGCCAATAATTGATCTTCCCAAAAATACAGATAATTAGGAGAGAAAAAAATGTGTATATTTAGTTTCATTTCATAACATATCCTTGTAACAAGAATAGAATGGCATAAAAAAGAACTAGAAAATATGTAAGAATGATTTCGTAGAGATTCAAAATATTATTACTGAAATTGCAAGTTCAGTAGAAATGCTGACATTAAAACGTGAAATGAGAATAAAAATTGTTTCCAGTCATTCCAAATGTCACCTGGAGAAGGTGGAGCACCTCCATTTCAGAATCACTTGTCTAGAGGAGCAGTGCATTATAACTTAATATGCAGGATATCTACAAAGATTATTTAAAAATAATGTCATTTTAAACTAAAAGGGAAAGAAACAAGGCAGTGTGAAGTAAACATCTGTCTTTGGACTTCTCAATAGGAAGCATCTTTAAAAAATAGTTGCAAACATGGGTAATTTTTATAAAAAGGACAATTCTGTCATCAGGAGAGGGGTTTGTGTCCCCTCTTAATTCTTGGCAGACTATGTGTTTGCCCTAATAAAACGTTGTGCTAGTTACACTATTTCAAGTTCCAGGTTACAGCCTTAAGAAACAGGCAGCTTTGTTTTCTGTCTCTTGAAACACTTATTTATAGAATTTAACTGCCATATAAGAGTTTCCTAAGACATGTGGAAAATCAATATGTAGTTGCTGTAGTCAACAGCCCCTGATGAACACACAGACAACAGGTACCACATTCTAGCCAATGTGGGACCCATCTTAGACATCCAGATCAGTTAAACCTTCTGATGACTGCAGTACTGACCTCTCTCCGACTGAAACCATAGGAGACATCCTAAGCAAGAATCATCTACTAGCTTGATCAGGCAGTGGCACAGTGGATAGAACATGGGACTGGGACGAGAGGACCCAGGTTCAAAACCCTGAGGCATGACCCCGTGGTCGCTGGCTTGAGCCCATGGTTGCTGGCTGAGCAAGGGGTCACTCACTCTGCTGTAGCCCCTGGGTCAAGGTATATATGAGAAAGCAATCAATGAACAACTAAGGTACTCCAAATAAGAATTGATGCTTCTCATCTCTCTCCCTTCCTGTCTGTCTGTCCCTATCTGTCCTTCTCTCTGCCTCTTTCTCTGTCTCTGTTAAAAAAATCATCTAGCTAAGTTTCATCACATAGAACCATAAGAGATAATAATGCATTGTTAATTTAAGCTACTAAATTTTGCTGTGGCTTGCTACCTAGCAGTAGATAATTGATGATCAGAGAAAACTTTCTGTGTAACTCTACTGACCTTTCAGAGATTATGCTTTTGATTATATCACCATGAAAACAACTTATACTAGCTGAAGTGCTGGCCAAATATGTTAAAAATCTAGAATGAGGTTAGAAGAGAGAAAAGATATAATGAATATCCATCATGATCTTGGAAGGAGTGGAAGCACTGGAGACTGTTCCACTAAGTTTTCAATAGTTTCACTCTCTTGTTTCACTAAGACTCTTGTACTAAATCTTATAAAGATTCTAGCCTATCACTTACCTTGAAGTACCAGAAACAGAGTGGACTTAGAGAAGATCTATACAGTGCAAGAAGTGGACCAGATACTTCTAGTGCACTAAGTCATATTCCACCAATTTACATCTGATTTTATTTTTAGCTGCAGTAGACATTTCCATCTGGTCTCAACTTTATCTAATGCTGATAGCATCTCACATCCAATGTGCATCCTTTTGTATTTTGCCTCAGAATCTTCTCCAGTGTTTTAAGAATTGTGAAGTACTTACCCAACAAATGACAGTAGTAAAGCAAGATTTAATTCATCTATAGAGAAATAAATCAATCAATGAGGAGTGGTATCCTATGAATTAATACCCCAGCCTCTAGTCCTCCAGGTGGAAAAATTTGGGCAGTATTATGTACACTTTTCAGAAGACACTGGAAGGATTTGGTCCTGTTGACCACAGCAACTGCTTTGAGAAGTACACTTAAATTGAATGTACTTCCTTACCAGTCTCACTCTCCCCATTCTCTCAGTTCTTCGGACTGACACTAAAATAAGTTACTTACACCTAAGTCTTTGTCCTTGGCTTCATTCTCATGAGGAACCCGTCTTAAGACAATCAGATTGTTAACAGACTTGCTGTTAATATCGGTATATACAAAGAATCTAGATTTCTATATGCAGTCCTATTATTATCAAGCATGAAAGCAAAATGTATTTCAGACTTGCAAAAATACATAGTTCTTTCCTCCCTCGAACCTTTTCTAAAAAAAAAAAGAAAAGAAAAAATGTTTTCTAGGAATTTGAAAATATATAATGGGGAAAAGAAACAATTTGCAATCCAGCAAGCAACAGAACTAACTCAGGAGTATAAAAGTAAAAGAAAGTCTGGATGATAATAGTGTAGCACATGTAGCAAGTATTCAGTCAAAATTAGAAATTTAAAAAGCCAGAGGACCGGGAGGGCGTTTTCAAAATAAATAAATAAATAAATAACTCTACAAAACCCATATATTATTAAGAAGCTAGAAGATATTTGTAATATGATGAAAGTTACATAGTCTCTTTCATTAAAAAGTAAAAAGGCAGTAGGAAATTCTAGGGAAAATATTTTAAAAGAAAGATATATTTTACATCTGAAGCAACTAATATATGGCATGATTTCTTTTAATTTACTTTTTTTTTTACTAACAGTGTAAAAGTTACTTTTTTGTACATTATTGACAGATGTTAATGCCACTAGAATAAGGTAATATATTTCCCTCTTTGAGGCAAAAGTTAAATTATTTCTAACCCTGGAAAATAAAAACAACTAATATTTTCATCATCACTATAGATTTGCCCTTTCCAGGATGTCCTATAAATACAATTATACAGTAGATAACATTTTGAAAGAGGGTTCTTTTTTTTTATTTTTTTATTATTTTTTTTACAGAGACAGAGAGTGAGTCAGAGAGAGGGATAGACAGGGACAGACAGACAGGAACGGAAAGAGATGAGAAGCATCAATCATCAGTTTTTCATTGCGCGTTGCAACACCTTAGTTGTTCATTGATTGCTCTCTCACATGTGCCTTGACCGCGGGCCTTCAGCAGACTGAGCAACTCCTTGCTGGAGCCAGCGACCTTGGGTCCAAGCTGGTGAGCCTCGCTCAAACCAGATGAGCCCGCACTCAAGCTGGCGACCTCGGGGTCTCGAACCTGGGTCCTTCTGCATCCCAGTCCGATGCTCCATCCACTGTGCCACCACCAGGTCAGGCGAAAGAGGGTTCTTTAATGTAGCATAATGTCTTTAAGATCTATCTATATTGGTGTGTGTATTTATAGTTAATTCCATTTCATTGTTAAGGAAAATTCCATTGTATGGGCTGTACCATTGTTTATCTATTCATCCATTCATTGAAAAAGCCTTGGTTTCTGGATTATTTCTAGATGTTGGCAATTATGAAAAGAGCTTCTATAAACATGCCTTATAGAGGTTTTGCATGAATGTAAGTTTTCATTCCTAGGGTAAATACTTGTCAGTGGGATTGTTTGGTCATAACAATAAATGTATATGTAACTTATAAGAAATTGCCAGACTGTTTTCCAAAGTAGCTCCATTTTGCATTCCCTCTAGAAAAGTACAAAATTTGCATCTACTCTGCATCTTCATCAGCACTTAGTTTTTTCATGTGTACTTTATTTTGTTTTGCTTTTCAGTCATTTTTTAAATGTGTATAATAGTATCTCTTCTGGTTTTACAATAATTTGCATTGTCTTAATGACCAATGATCTTTTCAGATGTTCATTTCCATTTCAATATATTCTTTTGTTAAGTGACTGTTTATTTGCCCACTTTTAAAATTGAGTTGTTTTGTTTGTTACTATTGAGTTTTGAGTGATCTTTATATAATCCAGATTTAACTCCTTTGTCAGATATGTGTTGTGCATAATTAAAAACAATAACATAAGTAGCAAAACTTAGGAGATAATGTGAGATAGATGTAAGTAAATATGAATTAATCCCTCATCATGAAAATGTGAATATAGCATACACAAGATACTGTATCAATAGACAAAAACTAGCAATTATTTTTTTACTTGTTATTTATGCTATTTTAAATTGCTTAAACTTTCATGCACATGTGTTAAATAAGTAAGCATATATACATATATTTATGTAAAAATACAGTTTCATATTATGGATAGTTAGGAAAATGTGCTAGAGTAAAAGAGGATAAAGAAGCAAGAGAAGTTTTGGGAAAGAAGTGTAAAGAAAATATTGCAAAGAAAGTGAATGAAAGGTATACAGAGGAAAAGAAGTAGAGAAATAAGTTTACACTATCAGAAAGACAGTGAAAAAAGGGACATCAATGATGAAAGGTGACTTTTCAGGAACATATTGTCAACTTGTGGCCCTTTGAGATATTGCAACTAGAAAAATTTTCAAACATTTTGAAACACAGCAAAAACCTTGTAAAATACATGTCTGAAGGGTGATGATCCAACTTTCTTTCAAAGTGATATGTCACTAACTGTGAGTGAATATTTTCAAATAAACAAACATACAAAACCTCAGAAATATATCTAAAAATTTAACATTTAAGAATTAAATACTGGCCGGTTTACCTATTCAGAGTATATAAGTTATTTAGAGGATAGCATAAACAAATAATTAAAATGTTCCTGTAAATATTCAAGACACTTGATTAAACTTTTTCTGCTTTACAATTGTTGGGAAAGACTTTTAAAATATCTTTTTTTGTTTTTTGTAATTGCTGTCAATAAATTCCATGGTTACATTTCTAAATTCATAAATACTACCCATGCAAACCTGCCATCCAAGCTTCAGTAGTCCTCATCAATAAGCTATAGGGAAAAAGAGAAATAATAATAACTCTGTCTTAGCATTTAAATTAAATATTTGGTTCCTTCTTTTGAACTTGTAATTGGCTAGTGGCTTTGTGGCACTGAGGAAGGGAAAAGGGTCCATTGGGAAGGGACCATTGGGGAAGGAAAGAGAAGCATTGTTCAAGAGAAGGTGCACTAGTGCTATAAAACCTAACTATATGGATTTGTGCAATAAATAAAAAATAATAAAAATAAATAAATAAATAAATAACATCTTAGAAGTGCTATGAAACTCGGGACCAAAATATAGCATCTTAGGACACAGTTATTGTGTTTTCTTCTTTATAAACTTAGTATCAAATGAATGGCTTTACTAGATAGCTATTTTATTTCTACATCCAGTACAAGAATCTCAGCAGTTGTGAAAGTGTACTTGAACAATCATGAGAACAGCCTCAAGTTTCCTACATCTACTGAAGGAGAGGACTGCATAGTTGGAGGGAAGTGGGTCTAACCACCTTCACCTCTAGCTAGCTCATAGCAATAAGTGGACCACTGTCCTAAGTATCAGAGGGAATTACATTAATTCCATGAAACAGAGAATAAGTAAAAGAACTCATTTTTGTACATCAAGACTAAATTTTTCATGACATTTTTCTCTCCTTGACGAGGAAGTTGAATTAGCTACATGAGTTCAATATACTTACCATAATTTCCAATTATTCTCAAGCTTGTTTCTATTTATTTTCAAATATTCATCAATATGGAAATATTTTACATATTTAGTGTGGACCCACAATAATAAAAAAAAAATTCCACTGTTCCAGGGTTAACTGTTTGTATTTTTAAATACTGTTTCAGCAGATCATTGCTCTAAGCTTTGGTCAGTCAGCTGTGAAAATGAATTGCTCTAAATTTTGACACTGGGAAACTCGTCATAGCATTTCAAAAACAGGTCCCAGTAGAATTTTCAGAATGTGTTTGTTTTTGTTTAAAACTGCTGTGTGAATGATTATGGTTAAAGCCAATGAATAACTCCCAGCTGCAGAACAAACCCACAAAAGGGAAAAGATGTATTATGGACCAACAGTGGACTTAAAAGTATTTTTAACTTGCTTAAATACATACAAACATCAATAGCACAAATCCGTCAGGTGCCTATTTCTCTCCTAAACATAAAACCAAGCAGGTAGAACATACACTTAAAAATTTCAGAAGTAAAAAATCAGAAAAATAGCATTGAAGTAATGTGATAGATTATTTTTTTTGCTGAAGCTAAATTAAAAATCACAATATAAAAATGGTAGAGACTGCTGTAATTTAAGTTAGATTTTCCGCAATTTAATAGTGTAATGGCAGCATCCCTTGCCTCTACTTCTTTGTGATATTTGACCTTTACTCAATGCAAATATTACATTTGTATTTAATCTCACATTTGTTTTCCTCATCTCAGTCTACAAGTGATACATCACTTTAATACCCTTTCATTACATCAGACTAGCACTTTATATGTAGCAAAGTAAAGTTAGTCTATGAAAATGTTTTCAATAGAAATTTGTCGCTATAAATTTGTGTAACTATTAAAATATTTTAAAAAATCAAACAAAAATAATGTAATAGTGTCAGATAATAAATAATTTTATCATTTTGATATTAGATATGCTTATAACAAAAAGAAAATCAAACATGAATATAATGACAAATACTATTAAAAATGAAATACTGTCAATTGTGGTAACAACTTATTTTACACAGAATCACAAAACAAATACTAATTCAACAACTAAAATTATTTGAGAATACTAAATTGTAATTGTTCAAGAATATTTTTATACCGATTTGAAAATTAACATTGAAATAAAAAGACAAATGTTAATGTTTTTAATAACATAGTATGTGTGTATCATCTAACATTTTCTGACAACATATGCATGGGATATGATTCAAGAACTATGAGATTATACATATTTTAGGAGCCACCTGTGGAGAAACAGTTCTAGACTTTAAGGTCAATGCGCTACTTGGAGACACATGCCAACAGTTGAAAAAATGTTCCACTGGTGTGAGGATTTTACAATTTCTGACTTATTGTTTCATCAATTTGTTTCCAATTGTGTTAAAATATAGATAAAAAGTAATTCATCAACTGCAAATTCTGCAAAATTAGTTCAAGTCAGTCTGCAATAGCAGTTTTAAACATCCATATGGAAAAAGAACTCTTGGTGTGTATATTATATTCAGAGAATGACAAAGACCAGAGTTTACTTAATCTTGATAATTTATGTAATACAAATAATACAATTTATATTCTGTATTTAGCACAGTATATCAGCTCCAATTAGCTTATGAGTATAATTTAGAACTCGAATTCTAACTCTATAACTCCATCGGAACAGAATTTTCCCACATATGCAGAGTGAACATTTAGCACAGCTATATTTAAACATACCCTGGAAGGCAGCTAAACACTGTCTTTAGCTTTTGCATAGGAGACAGTCTCAGAGAGGAAACTTTGAAGCTAATACAAGTATAGCATAATGGAATAAGCATGTGCAAAATACACAGGACTTGGGTTTTAGAAGACTTATCTATTTATAAATTCTGTTCCTAAAACTCACTGTTATTCAATCCTAGGTCAACACAGAGGGTGGAAAAGTGTAAAGTAATATGTAACATAAGCCATCCTTTTTATATTCAAATACAAAACTCAATTTTGATTATTGTCCTTTATGAGAAAAAATGATGATATAATTTTATTTATGTTTTCAGTTTAGTAAATTAGAGCTGGTGTTTTTTTCAGTAAAGACAGCATCCAAAGTATACTCAAGAACTCACCTATCTTTTCTGACTTATATGATTGATTTATTTATTTATTTATTTATTTATTTATTTATTTATTTATTTATTTTAGCGTGTGTGTGAGAGAGAGGGAAGGATAAAGAGAGGGAGAGGGGTGATAGACAGGAATAGACAGAAAGGGAGAGAAATGAGAAGCATCAACTTATAGTTGTGGCACCTTAGTTGTTCACTGATTCCTTTCTCATAGTGTCTTGACTGGGGGGCTCCAGCTGAGACAGTGACCTGCTGCTCAAGTCAGCGACATTGAGCTTCAAGCCAGAGACCATAAGATCATCTCTGTGATCCCACATTCAAGCTGGCGACCTCAGGGTTCCAAATCTGGGTCTTCAGCATCCCAGGCTGACACTCTATCTTCAGTGCCACTGCCTGGTCAGGTACTATGATTCTTTATAATATAGAATAATCGTATTTTGTGCATTCTTTTAAAAAAGATTTGTTTACATTCATAATATTTATCTATAGGTATCTTCTATATTTTAACCATTGGAGTTAGTAATAATGATATAAAGACATCCAAGGACACCTGACCTGTGGTGATGCAGTGGATAAATCGTTGACCTGGAATGCTGAGCTCATGGGTTCAAAACCCTGGGCTTGCCTGGTCAAGGCACAAAGGGGAGTTGATGCTTCTTGCTCCTTACCCTCTTCTCTTTTTCTCTCTTCTCTCTCTAAAAATGAATAAATAAAATCTTTACAAAAAAATTTTTTAAAAATATGTCCAAGGTACCCAATGATCATTGACCTTTCAGTTTGATAGAGAACAAGGTACAAATAGAAGTCTACCTAACTAGAGAATATCTGATAAACAAAATGCAATATATAAAAAGTGTTGTGGAAGAAAGGAAAAGACAGAGAAACTCCAAGTTGGTAAATCTTGTAGTATCCATACATGATGTAGCATTTAGCTTGTACTGTGACAAGAAAACCACTTTCAACTTGTGGTAATAAATACATATAAAATACATTCAACATGAAAGAAATCATAAGTCCAAAGGAATTAAAAAGATATTTTATATTGGCCCTGGCTGGTTGGCTCAGTGGTAGAGCATCGGCCTGGTGTGCAAGGGGTCCCGGGTTCGATTCCTAGCCAGGGCACACAGGAGAAGCACCCATCTGCTTCTCCACCCCTCCCCCTCTCCTTCCTCTCTGTCTCTCTCTTCCCCTCCTGCAGCCAAGGCTCCATTGGAGCAAAGATGGCGCGGGCGCTGAGGATGGCTCCTTGGCCTCTGCCCCAGGTGCTAGAGTGGCTCTGGTTGCAGCAGAGCAATGCCCCGGAGGGGCAGAGCATCGCCCCCTGGTGGGCAGAGCGTCACCCCCTGGTGGGTGTGCCCGGTGGATCCCGGTCGGGTGCATGCGGGAGTCTGTCTGACTGTCTCTCCCCATTTCTAGCTTTGGAAAAATACAAAAAAAAAAAAAGATATTTTATATTTAGAGAATAGTAACTCATTTTATATGGCATGACTTTGAAGTTCTTCAAAATGTTTTGTCAGAGATATGGTTGAAAACAGGTTAGTAACAAATCATAAAAAAAATTGAAAGTTAATTTAAAGAATTTATATTATTGATAACCTATAATTTATGTTCTTGAAGAGAAGACCATGACTAGCCATAGAATAAAGGAATAGAAAGACCAACAAGAAACGTTTAAGATGTCAATAGACTAAGAATAAACAAAAACATAATTTATAGCTAGAATCTACAGAATTCCCTGATTGATAAGATGTAGTATACAGAAGGGAAAATGTGTTATATAATTTTGAGGTTTAGATGGTGGACAACTTAGGAAATGGTGATACTATTACAAAGCATAAGAAAATAGGACAAAAATGGAAGAAAGAGGTTAGAAGGAAATGATGAGTTCAGCGAGTGCTGAGAGGAAGCCATTAAGTCTGGTACCACTTTTATCTGCTAGAATATATAAAGGACTCATACAAACCAATAAAAAAAATAATTCAATGAAAATTGTCAAAAGATTCAAACAAGCAGGTGACAGACAAGGATAATCAACTAGTAAATAGTAAATATGAATAGATAATTTAACTTCAGTCAGAGAGAAGTTCAAATAAAAAAAAACAATTTTAGATACTACTTCACATGTCTGAAAATTCTGTTTGGGAAAAAATAATAAATGAGAATTTTTGTATTTCCACTGATGAAGGCAACTTTTTTTTAGGGCAATTAGCAGCATCTATTATTCTAAAGAGTTTATACTTCCTATTCATAAAGCATATTTATAAGTATGTACACTTGATAATCACACACATTCATAAGGAAGTATTTCAAAATATCTTATAATAGCAAAATGTATTAACACCTTAGATGCCTATCAAAATAACAAGCAAATGAATTCTAACATTCATAGACAAAAATGTTAAAAAAACAGTAAAAATATATTCATGATTATTGAATAGATAATATGAATAAATTGCAAATATGTTGGACAAAGACCTACAATTACAATAAATGATGCCATTCTTTCAGACATGGAAATATCCAGAATGAGACTACATATAAAACTACATATATATTTAGTAAAAATATAAATAAATAAATAAATAAATAAATAAAATTAATAAACAATTGTATTAATGGTTTTCTCTATTGGAAAGTAAAAGTGACTCAATTATGTTATTTTTTAGATAGTAGGAACATTTACCTTCCATATATATTTTATATATTATATTTATAGATTATATACAGGGTAGGGCAAAAGTAGGTTTACAGTTATATGTAAAACACATAATTTATTCCTATATTATTATTTATTAATTACCATATTATTTTCCATACAAACAACTATAAACCTACATTTTCACAATCTGTATATATAAAATTATATATCCTTTTTATTATTCTACCTGTCTGCAATATTTCATAATAACTTAAATGAATGGAAATTTGTTAAGTACTATATATAATTTGTTTATACTTTAGAGTTAAAGGAAAAGTCAGAACAAAAGCTGTGAAATAATGCCAACAATGGGTAACCTACCCTCAAACCAGTTTCCATTTCACTTTTCCCTCTGTCACTGAAACCTCTGTCACATTTTTGTTACTTGTCTACTTTGAAATATTAGTAACATTTTTTTCACCTTTTCAGGTCTATATAAAGAGACAAGATAAGACATATAAAGAGAGCATATCAAAGTACAGGCAAAGGCTTTAGTTTAAATTTTGCTGTAAGGCGATATTGTTCTAATGAAGGAAAAAACATAATTTTGATGTTTGCAGTTTTGAACTTCTCAGCCTAGTATTTGAAGTTTCTGACTAGAAGACAATAAGAACATGTCTTAAATGAATGGCTTGCACTATTCATTTCTTATTTTCTTTTTGCTATGGTAAACTTCCTGTGTGATTATTATTTCTCAATCTCTAAATCTTAATTGGATACTTCTAAGTCAATTTTTGGGTCAGATCAACTACTTCAAATGCTGCCAGGGCACTGAGTAAAGCAGTATTTCCCAACCTTTTTTGTGCCATGCCCCATCTTAACCTTTCTAAAATTTTTATGTCCCCCCCTATGTAACATACATAATTTTTAACATTAAAAAATTGATTTGTTCACTTAATAAACATAAATGATAGGTTCTAGGAAGAAATCACTATGAAATTGTTAACAAAACACAGTAAGTAAAATTTCAAAACATATAATGAAAAACAGAAATTTAAATTCCAAATAATTTTAATACAGATTTTTCTATATTAATTTATTATTTTAATTTAGTGTGATCCTTGCGCTTGATGCTTGCTGCACAGAAATTTTATATTAGGTTCCAATTTGGTTAGCTTTAGTCTCAAGTCTCCACATTGTGTTATATCCAGCCAATTTCTTTTTTTTACCAGTAAATCATTTACAGCACTAAATCCACATTCAGCTAAAAATGAAGATGGAAATGGTAGCAATAGTTTTCTTGCACATTTGGTTGAATTTGGGTATTTGATTTCTGTTTCCTCATAAAGCCATGCCATCGCTCCTTTGATATTAAATAAAGCTTTAACTGACTCATCATTTTGCAATTCTGCGAGTTCTTCTTGATACTGCATATTTGATATATCAGACAAATCCACTAACGTTGGCTGCATCATCCACGTTGGGAAATCAATTTGTTTTAAATCAGAAAATCTTTCTTTTAAATCAGCTGATAGAATATTCAAATGATTGACAATAACAAGTATAGCGGTATCAGTTACTTCACATTTTTGGAGCCAATGAAACTGTTTAAAGTTTTTGTTGTTAATATGTTTCTGACATAACTCAATATTAGTAATGAAACCAAATATCTTTGCTTTTGCATCAACAAGAGTTTTATTTGTTTCTTGAAGTTGCTTATCTAATATATTTAGTTTTTCAAAGATATCGGCTAAATCACTCACAAATGCTTTACCATCTATTGTTAACAGATACTTCATTTCAGGTTTGTCGCTTAGAAAATCACTAAGAGTATCAAACAGTTCCATAAATCTTTTCAAACAGTTTCCTTAAGATAGCCATCTTACTTCAGTATGAAGTAAAAGTCTCACATGGTCTTCATTTTGTTCTTCACAAAACAGTTTGAAAAGACGCTCACATTTGGCACAAGCTTTAATAGCATTAACACACTTTATTATTGTATGTAATACTTCATTCAGAACAGGCGAGATGTTTTTAGCTACCACGTTTTTCCTATGAATAACACAATGCACAAGAATCATTTCTGGATTCGCATCTTTCATCAATTTTAAGCAGCCATTTTTCTTGCCCATCATATTGGGAGCACCATCTGCAGCACAAGATGTTATATTTTTCATTGGTATATCATTGACATCTAAGTAGTTTTTTAGCTTATTATATATATCTTTGGAGGTAGTGGTGCTTTCTAATCTTTTACAGAACAACATTTCTTCAGCAAAATGTCCTTTATCAATATATCTTACGTAAGTTATCAATACTGCCTCACTGTCTCTCAAAGTTGATTCATCCATTTGCAAGGAGAATTTTCTTGTTTTCAGCTTTTCAATAAGTTGTTTTTCAATATCCTCACTCATTTCATCTATTCTTCTGCTAACAGAATTGTTACTGAGTGGCATAGCTTTTACATCTTTGTCATCTTTTTCAAGAACCGTTTTAAGAAATGCTGATATTGACGGTTTTATTAAATTCTCTCCTATAGTGTGATTTCTCCAGTTTTAGCGATAAATAAAGAAATTTGATAACTAGCCTCAAGAACACGATTATTAGTTGAAGTATGAGCAGTAAATAGAGACTTTAATGTTGCTCTTTTTTCAAAATTTTTCTTTAAAGTTTTAAAGTAACTCAAATCTGAATTAATATGAGCACTATGTTTTGCCTTCAAATGCGCCTCAAGACGACCTCGTTTCATTGATTCGTTGGTCAAGCATTGCTGGCATAAAAGACAAAAAGGAATCTGCTCATCGTGAACAGCGGGTATGAACCCAAAATTTAAATATTCCTCCGAATATTGATGAGTTTTTTTCTTGCTTGCACCACTCATTTTACTATGGGCTATAATAAAAATAAGATCAATTAAAAACTAATATTAAAATATGTGTTAAAATATATTCAATGTGACATAGAGTAAATGTATACTAAAATACATATTTATTTAAATGTATATAACACATTTACTACACTACCACCGCAAATCAAAAGGTATCTATATTTTTTCCACTTGACAAAATTTTCTGGAAAGTTATGCTTCTAAAATTAAAATTGTCATGCATGCACTATTATAGCCCCAATAATATTTATAAAATATTAGTGCTTTCTAGCCCCGATGCAAGAAGCACTTAAGAGTTTAATATTGATAAAAATAAAATCAAATACTTACCACTTATATCTATGCAATATATATATATATGTATATTTATTAAATCAATGAGCTTTTACAACAGTTTTGACTGACACTTATTTCAAATTAACACCAACTGAATGATGTGAAACACTACAGAAGTTGCGATGGGCCAATTAGGTGAGAATAACTGCGTTGTTTAGCGAGTTTTTAAAACGTCCGGGGTTCCCCGCGGCAGACGGCATGCTCCGCGGTGAACCCAGGACGAAGTTTACTTGACGATGCCAATCACCCAGTTGATATTTTGGTCTCGCCAAAAGAAATTATACTTAATAATTATTTACCGCAATTATTTAAGAATTGCATTTTTTGTTAAATTTGGCACTGATATCTAGCATTGCATTTAAATGGCCTGGGGCGAAAGAGTTAAAGTCGTGTCGAGTCCATTTTCAAATTGTCCCCCTTAACTATCGAATTGCCCCCCTGTGGGGCATGGGCCCCACGTTGGGAAACACTGGAGTAAAGTGAGAACAGAAAAACATGCCCTTGGTTTGAAAACATGAAAGCTACCTCTGACCTTGATAAAAAAAGTTTTGATTGGAGTTGTTGAATGTGTTATAAAGAGAAACTAGAGCAGTGTTGAAAAGTAAAAGAAAAATAAATGCAAAGATATATGTGAAGAAAGTTTAGCTATGAAGAAGCAGAAGAAAATTCAGTAAAAGCTGGTAACAAATGGATTATTTGGAATTCAGGGATATTTTCCTGTTTAATTGGAATTAGAAGAGCATGTTTTTGCACCCATCCAGTAGAGAGTGATGTGGACATTCCACTATTCCAGATTCAACATTTCCAATACAGAACTCATCATCCCAACCTTTCCCACCTCCCTGCAGTCAGTGTGTCCTGTTTTTATCTCTAAATCAATTTAGAGAAGCTCTTATCTACTATTACTTAAAATGCAGATCATACTAGATTGCTTCTCCCCTGGCATTTTCCATATGCATTCCATCACTAAATGCTATAAAATTTTCCTCTTAAATTATAAAAGTGCTTCTCTTCTTTTCCATATAACTACTAATGTCCTGATTCAGTTAGTCAGTGGGTAATTTTCATAGCTTCTATCTGATCTCTCTGGTTTTAGTATTATTCTAATATCTTCTACCTGTATTGCTGCCAAACACTCTCTTAACACATGCCAATCACCTGCTTAAAATCCTGTGATGTGTTCCCAACAACAAACCTAGTTCTTAAGCTTAGTATCTTGAACTATCCTACCAGTGTTCTTAAACAATAGTCATGTATCTTGGCACATTCTGTACTATAAATCTTAAACTCTTGGCTAAAACTGCCCTCATTTGATCTTATTGTTACTTTTCTTTAGAAATTCAGCTCAGCTATAATCTCCTCCTGGAAGTTTTGCCTCTTTAATTTCACCATCCTGAACCCTTGTAAATATGTTCCTGTAGTAAGTAGAATCCTAAAATGATCTACCCAAATTTTTCTGCCTAATTCCCTGGACTATGAATATGATGAGAAGTCATTCATGCCTGGATTAGTTAATTAATAAAAGGGATTGTGCAGATATTAATTAAGGTTACTAATTAGTTGACTTTGAGATAATCAAAAGAGAAATTATCCAGCTGGGGCCTAATCTGATCACATGAATCCTTTAAAAGCAGAAGTTTGGTGGTGGTAGAAGAAGAAGTTAGAAAAATTTTAAGCATATGAAGAATTAAACATACACACACACCACTGCTGACCTGAAGATGGAGGAGGTCACGTGACAAGGAATAGGACAGGCCTTTAGAAATTGAGAAAGGTCCCGACTGACAGCCAACAAGAAAACAGAAACTTCAGTACTACAAGTACAGGAACTTAATTCTGCCCCAAATTTGAATGAGTTAGAAAGTAAATTTTTCCCTAGACACTCAATGGAAGAGCCCTTTATTTTTGGCCTACTGAGACCCTAAGCAGAGGATCCAACTGATTCTGCCAAAACATGTAACTTAAAGAACTCTCAGATAATAAATGGGACTGTTCTAAATTTGCTATGGTCATGGTGATTTTTACACAGCAACTGAAAATTAATACAACTCCATAGTTAGGGAGCCATACTTACATGAACTCCTTTATATTTCATGTTTATGGTGCTCTCTCCTCAAAGAGTTTATAAGCTGCTTAAAAGAGAAATCATGTTTAAATGATGTTTGTATTCCCAGCATCTAGGATAGTACTTCTTGACACATAGTACTTGACACAAGTGTATGCTGAACATCTGAGAATATTGCTATGTCAGTGAGTCCTATGGGAAGCAAACACTGACACAATATTAGGGGTGCCAGGAATTTATTGATGTGGAGAGAGATTAATGCCTGTAAGAGCTAAAAAGAGAAGCTGAATTGGACACAGAAATATTTCAGACTTTAATTTCTATCTGAAAAAGTCATGACCACCCTACGGCCATGAGTCTGGAACTTCAGAAAATGAGTAACCTTAAGAGAAGTCCCATGTAGGGCAGAAAGAACCAGATCCACTACCTCCACTTGATTAGTCATTGATTAGGGGCTGCCTGTGAAGAGTACTTACTACCTTGGCTTGAAAGCAGAGGTTGATCCTGAAGGTGCCAAAACTGGAATCTGTCAGCGTGCAAGTGAATAGCAAGGTCTTTCCTGAAGGAATATCTAAGCAATGCCCTCCACAGACACTACACTATATAAAAGGGATGTACTCTTTTAAGTAAAATACAACATAAGCTCTACTCATTAAAGTGGAAGCATAAGGTTTTCTTCAATAAAGAACACAATAAGGACACCAAAATGATCATCTCTACGCCTTTAAAATTTGGTTAAGAATCAATCCACTATTTTACAACAAAAGTTGTATAATGATCATACCTGCTCCTAATATGGATATGCATGGTGGTTGTGTTTCTATTCAGAGCGGAGAATTATTAGTCAATTATAAAAGACTTCTTTTTAATTTATTTATTTTAAAGAGGAGAGAAAGAAAGAGAAGGAGTGGGGGAGGAGCAGGAAGCATCAACTCCCATTTGTGCCTTGACTGGGCAAGCCCTGGGTTTCGAACCAATGACCTCAGCATTCCAGGTCAACACTTTATCCACTGTACCACCACAGGTCAGGCTTATTAGTCAATTATAATTAAATAAAATATAAAAACTTCTTCAAGGTTTTGACAAAAATAAATATTTTTACTTCAAGGGCATATGTTCAGCTAAGAGAATAATTGATTTTAATAAACGCCAATGTTAATTTTTAAAGGAGCTTTTGGTTCTTGGCATTATTGAAATAAAATTTTAAAAAGAAAACTCTATTTTCTTAGATTGTTCTGTATGATTTCATATCTCTTTGTTTTTAACGTTGTCTTTCTCATTTGTTTCAACAATTCTATTTAGAATTAAATAGATGTGAATTCCAAGCAAAACTATTTAGAGCTTCCACTATCATTTTACAAATGTCAAAAAGAATTAGAGGTTGTTCTTTTTTAATTTTTTTTAAAGAAGATTCTTTTAGAGTAGAGGAAGTTTGGCAAAGTACTAAAGGAAGAGTCATTTTCAAAGGCAGCTGCCAAATCATGTTTTTTATGACTTTCATGTTTGAGAGTATTGACATCACAACATTGAATATGTAATAATTAAGTAGACACTTTCCCCCCAAAACTTCTACAGCCTTGTTTATGAGTGTAAAAATTTTCAATGCAAACTGTCTTCAGAAATATAGCTTTAGACTTAATTATTAAATGGCATTTTCACAACCATAAACCTGGATGAGAATTATTATCTTCTGACATCCTTAATAATAATATTGGTTTTCTGCCATCAACATCTCCCCACCCAATTTCTGACTTGGTAAGATTAGAACATATCTTAATTGCCAAATTCAGGTATGCTTGTATCACATTAAATTTAAATATATGAGAATAAAGTTTTAGTGGTATTTTTTTAAATTAATACAATTTTAGAAATATAACATATCTAATAAAAATTAACCTAGAATCTCATTTATCAGAACTCATTCTGATTCTAGCTTCAATTTGCTACTTTTCTGCTATTCAGAAAAAAAAAATCAATTTAAAGGAAAATCTAACACTTTTCCACATTCATCATCAGTAGTAAAAACAGAAGCCCAAAGCTCTGCATATCCTTGGTAAAATCCTTATACTGCCTTCACACCTGATACATTTTCTCAACCTTTTTCCTCACCACTCTGATAATTACACCAGTCTTCTCTTCCCTCAAACTGAAGAGCAGGGCCATCCAAAGCGATTTTTCACATGCTCCCCTTTCCACTTCTACTCACCTGCCTGCTTTTGACTCCTCTCCCACTGCTTTAGATGAACGAGCCTTAGCTCTTCTGTATGCCAAGCTTCCCACTGGTGTATTAGCTCTCTTCCCCTCTCACTTTCTTAAGAACATGACTCCACAACTCTCCCCTTACCCCTATGATCAGTGACTCTGTTCACCAAATCATTCCCATCAGCATAGAAAATGTGATCTTTTATCTTCTATCTTAAAAAAAATTTTTAAAGTCCTGTTGAACTCACAACAGGAAGACCAGACAATTCTCTTTCCAATAAGAAAACTAAAAGCATATAACTATCCTCCATGTCTACTTTCTCTCCTTTCTTCCTCTCTATTTGGGCTTTTGATTGCGCTACACCGACACAGCTCTGGTGATGGTCAGCACTGTTAAATCAAATCATCAATTTTCAGTTTTTATCTTAACCTATAAACAGGATTTGTCGTGGTTGACACTTTCTCAGACACATTTACTTGTCTCCTGGGGAACTCTTCTTTCTTGGCTCTCCTCGCATCACACAAGCTGTCTCAATCTCTTAGCTATTTTCTCCCTATCTTATATATTTCTAATGTTAGGACGGAAGTCCCTAGATACCATTTCATTTCTGTCTACACAGACTTCTTAAAATATCTCATCTATTCTCAAGGCTCTAAATGCCACCTATATGACAAGGACTCTGAAAATTACATCTCTTTTACACAACTCCAGACTGGTATGTCCAACTGCTTCCTCCTCACCTCCACAGATGGATGTCTAATGGGAATCTCACATTTACCGTGTATAAACTGAATCCTAATCTCCTTCCTTCATGAAAATGGATATTTCCTAAATCTTCACCCATTTAGTCCATGGCAACCTCATTTTTTTACTTGAAGCCAGAACTTTGATTATTCTTTCTTTCATACTCCCCATCAACCGACCAATAAATCTATTGCCTCTACTTTCCAAATACATTCAGAATCTGCCCTGTTTACCACTTCTATTGCTGCTAACCTAATGCAAAGGTACCTTTATCTCTCTTTTGAGTTACTGTAACAGACTCTGGACTAGTCATTCTGCATCTGTTGTTGAACCTCTACAACCTATTCTTACCCAAGTAAAACCGTATTTTTTCTCTGGTTAAAACCCTAGAATAGTTTCCTATATAATTTGTATTAGTCAGAGTTCTGCATAGAAACTGAACCAATAGAACAAAACCAACTGGACATAGAATTGAACCAAAAATAAAAATGTACTTTAAGGAATTAACTCATGTGATTGTGAAAACTAACAAGTCTATAATCCAGAGGGCAGTGCAGCAGGCTGGGCCTTACGCAGGAGTTGATTTTGCGGCTGTGAGGCTGAATTTCTTCTCCTCTAGAAAAACCTAGGGTCTACCAGTTATTGAGTGTATTTTCTTTTAAAGTTAACTGACTTTAGCTGCCAATCACATGTACAAAATACTTTCATAACACCTTACTATTTGATTAAGTATTTGGGTGTTATCTTTTAGTCAAGTTGATGCATAAAAGTAGCAATCATATCACTCAAAGCCAAAGATCTTTAAAATGACCTAAAAAAGGCCCATTTAATCTAGCCCTGTGTTAGTCCTACCTTATTTGTTGTCATTCTACCTTCGTAATTCACTCTGCTGAAGCCACTTTGGCCTCCTTACAACTTCTCAAACTCATCAAGCACACTCTTTTCTTTAGGAACATTTAGTTCTTCCCTCTGAAACATTCTCCCCCAAAGGTTTAAAGGCTCCTCTTTTTTCAGATTTTGCTCAAATACCACCTCCCCTTGTCCCTTTTCCACTTTATTATCCCCTACAGCATTGGGTCATCACAATCTGACATCCCATGTACTTCTGTGCTTCTTTTTTTATTATCTTTCCCTTTCCATTAGGACCTAAGCTCCAGGAAGGTAGGAACCTTTGTTTGTTATATTTGCTGAGAACAGTGTCTAAATTATAGTATCTGTTCAGTAACCATCTGTAAAATTAATTTCTGTTTTTAAATACAGTATAGTGTGTCTGTAAAGTCATGCTGCACTTTTGACCAGTCACAGGAAAGCAACAAAAGACGATAGAAATGTGAAATCTGCACCAAATAAAAGGAAAACCCTCTCACTTTCTGTAGGATGATGTGGCAGCATGTGTGCATGCACAGATGATGATGTAACACTATGTATAGAGCGCAGCAGCCCACGGCCATGCCAGTTGAGATGTGGACGGTACAGAGGAAAGTTCAGTGTGTTCTGTGGCTCACTAAATTTGAATCTGTGACCAAAGTGCAACGTGAATATTGGCGTGTTTATTACAAAGTGCCACCACATAGGAATAACATTACTTGGTGGGATAAGCAGTTGAAGGAAACCAGCAGTTTGGTGGAGAAACCCTGTTCTGGTAGGCCATCAGTCAGTGACAAGTCTGTAGAGGCTATACGGGATAGCTACCTAAGGAGCCCTAAAAAATCTGTGCATGAGCCCACATTGAACTACACTGAATAGGTATGAAACTGGGAGAGTTTTCCTTTTATTTGGTGCAGATTTCACATTTCTATTGTCTTTTGTTGCTTTCCTGTGACTGGTCAAAAGTGCACCATGATTTTATGGACACACTGTTTATCAGAGGAATGATTATAATGATTACATTGAAGTATTTCCAATGTGTGCACGGAAAGGGAATTGTTTATTTATTTATTTATTTATTTTTTACAGAGACAGAGTGAGTCAGAGAGAGGGATAGACAGGGACAGACAGACAGGAACGGAGAGAGATGAGAAGCATCAATCATTACCTTTTCATTGCGTGTTGCAACACTTTAGTTGTTCATTGATTGCTTTCTCATATGTGCCTTGACCGCAGGCCTTCAGCAGACTGAGTAACCCCTTGCTGGAGCCAGCAACCTTGGGTTCAAGCTCGTGAGCTTTTCCTCAAATCAAATGAGCCTGCACTCAAACAGGCGACCTCGGGGTCTCGAACCCGGGTCCTCTGTATCCCAGTCCGATGCTTTATCCACTGCGCCACCGCCTGGTCAGGCCGGAAAGGGAATTGGATTGTAGATTGATAAACCTGAGTTCTATCAGTGGCTCTCCCACTCACATTACTTCCTCTGTGGTAAATTAGTTCACTACTCCAGGATTCAGACTTCCCCAACTATAAAACAAGGGTATTGAATGAGGTCCCTTTCAATTGAGAAAGCTCATCTTGTTTTTTCCTTCATGTCTTATTTTATTTAAATAAAGCCTCAAGAAATATTATAGGTCAAAGTGTTGGAAAAGTCTATACATTTCCTAACAATTATAAAAGCATAAGGAAATTTCCCACCAATTAAGGAAGCATAAATGGTATAAATTAAAACACACCCGGTATAGGAACTTATCTATGCCAACAAATTAAGAATGACTTTTCAGATATCATGTTACTTCAGTCCAATGTTATGCATACAGCACTACATAGTATTATAATAGCCTGCATACCTGGAGGGCAACGTTCAGAAGCTGAAGACAGACATAATAGCCTTGGGCAAGTCCGTTTCCTCATAGAGACACCATTTTTTTTTCTTCCTCCATCTTTGACTGCATTCTGCTCTCCTTGGCTTCTATGTAATATGGTTTCATGTTTTAGTTTCCCCTCCTTGTGGTCCCCGAGTGTCCATTGTCTTTTCTAGAATACAGCAGCAGTTGCAGATAAGTAATCACTTTGGGGCTACCCAGTGCCTTGTGAATTTTGTCATAAGGGTCCCTGCAGGTCTTTACCTGCCTTTCTTTATATTAATAGAAAGTAATAACTGGTATATCTAATCGGCAGTTTCAGCACTCTTCAGTGACCCACTTTCTCTTTCTCTCTTCCTCTCATTCAGACCCAGAACTATGAGTATTCATTGTCCATAATACTTTAAATCAATACAGTCAATACTTTGCAACTGTTAACCACAATCAATTTCAGAGGCTTGTACAATACGGCCGTGCATTTTTTTTCTTGTCCAAGAAACTTTCATTTCCTGTGAGAGTGAAAGAATGAAGAGTCTCATATAATCAGTATCTCAGAGGTTGAGTTTCTCTAATCCTTTCAACTCTAGGAAAGAAATCATGTCAGTTATAACAATCACTTTCATAGTTTTCACTAGCTTAATAATACATTTCTGATCTATTATTAGATTAGAAGTAGAAAAAGAAAGACTCGTAGCTTTCAAAAGTTCAGTTTAGTTCCAACTACAATCCCAGTCAGTAGTAAACAGGTGCCAAGGCAAATAAAAATGCATAGAGACCAATTAGAGAGAGAAATCTAAGAATGCACATGGTTACAAAGGGCATTAACTGAAATTAATCGCACATTAAAGAAAACCATTATGTGAACAAGGAAAATTGAAATAGTCGTTAACAATGCAGGTATGCTTTACAAGCAAGTCTTAGCCTTTCAAGCAATGCAGACCAGTCATGCACACCCTCCTCTCTGTATCTCCACTCCATGGGGCCATATATTAAAAAAAAGAAAAGAAAAATTGTGTGTTTGAATATTGAAAAGATACACCACTAATTCTAGATTATTTCTCACTTCACCATGCAATTTTATTTAGAATTTGTAAAATTGAGGCTCTAAAGTAATATTTCCTTTTTTTATTGAATTTATTGGGGTGACATTGGTATACAAAGTAAAACATGTTCCAAGTGTAAAACTCAACAAAACATTATCTGCGTAATGCATCAGGTGTCCACTCCCCAAGCAAAGTCTCCTTCTATCCCCATTTCCCTGGCCTTTGCCCACCTCCACATACTCCCCACCCCACTTTCTTTCTTGCTGTCACCACACTGTTGTCTATGTATTATATATATATAATATATATATAATTTTTTATTAATTCATTCACCTTTTTAAATTTATTGTCCCCTTCTTTTTTTTTTTTTTTTTTTGTATTTTTCGGAAGCTGGAAAAGGGGAGGCAGTCAGACTCCCGCATGCGCCCAACAGGGATCCACCCGGCACGCCCACCAGGGGGCGATGCTCTGCCCATCCAGGGCATCGCTCTGTCATGACCAGAGCCACTCTAGCACCTGGGGCAGAGGCCAAGGAGCCATCCCCAGTGCCCGGGCCATCTTTTGCTCCAATGGAGCCTTGGCTGCGGGAGGGGAAGAGAGAGACAGAGAGGAAGGAGAGGGGGAGGGGTGGAGAAGCAGATGGGTGCCTCTCCTGTGTGCCCTGGCCGGGAATCAAACCCGGGACTTCCACACGCCAGGCCGACGCTCTACCACTGAGCCAACTGGCCAGGGCTATTGTCCCCTTCAACAGCTGTCAGTTGTTGAAACAGCTGTTTCTATTTTGTTCATCAGTTTTTGTTCATTACACATACAAGTGAGATCGTGTGGTACATGTCTTTCTCAGAGTGGTTTATTTCACTTAGCATAATTATCCTCAAGTTAATCCACACTGTCCCAGAAGGTGAGAGTTCCTATTCTTATGGCCTATTAGTATTCCACTGTATAAATGGACCACAGCTTTTTTCATCCATATATCTACTGATGGGCATTTGGGATGTTTCCAGATCTTGGCTATTGTAAATAATGCTGCAGTGAACATAAGGGTGCATATATTCTTTTGAATCAGTATTTCTGGTTTCTTCAGATATATTCCTAGGAGTGAGATTGCTAGATCAAAAGACAGTTTCTTTCTTTTTTAAAAAATTAATTTTTCTTCTTTTTTCTTTTTTAGGGAGAGGCAGGGAGAGAAACAGAGACAAGAACATCAAGCTGTTCCTGTATGTGCCCTGACTGAGGATTGAACTGGCAACCTCTACACTTTAGGACAATGCTCTATATAACCAAGCTATTGGGCCAGGGCTTAAAGCAGTTTCATTTTTAATCTTTGAGGAAATTCCATATTGTTTTACACAGTGGCTGCACCAGTCTGTATTCTTACTAATAATGCATGAGGGCTCCCTTTTCTCCACATCCTCATTCACATTTGTTTGGGGATTTATCACTGATTGACATTCTGACAGGGGTGAGGTGATGTCTCCTTGTGGTTTCAATTTGCATCTCTCTAATGATTAGTGACATTAAACATTTTTTATATGTCTATTGGCCATCTGTATGTCTTCTTTAAAAAAATCCTTTCCTCATTTTTAATAAGGTTGTTTTTCTTAATGTTGAGTGGTTTGAGTTCTTTATATATTTTGAAAATTAACTTCTTATTGTAAGTATGATAGGCAAATATGTTCTCCCATTCAATGGATTACCTTTTCATTTTGTTAATGGTTACTTTTGCTGTGCAGAATTTTAGTTTGATGTAGTCTCATTTGTTTATTTTTCCTTTGTTTCCTTTCTCAAGGATATATGTCTGAAAAAACTATTTCTATGAGAAATGTCTAAATCTTTACTGCCTACTTTTTCCTCTAGGATTTTTATGGTTTCCTCACTTACACTTAAATCTTTAATTTATTTTGAATTTATTCTTGTGTGTGGTATAAGTGGTGGCCTAGTTTTATATTTTTTCATGTATCTGTCCAATTTTTCCAACACCATTTATTGAAGAGACTGTATTTACCCCATTGAACATTCTTGCCTCCTTTGTCAAACATTAATTGATCATAAAAGTGTGTGTTTATTTCTGGGCTCCGTATTCTGTTCTATTGATCTACATGCCTGTTCCTGTGCCAATATCATGCTGTTCTTACCACTCTATTGTTGTTGTTTGATATAAGGCAGTGTGATATCTTCAACTTTATTTTTCTTTCTTAAGATTTCTAAGTCTATTCAGGGTCTTTTGTGGTCAATATAAACTTTTGAAAGATTTGTTCCAGACCTGTGAGATAAGTCATTGGTATTTTAATAGGTATTGCATTGAATCTATAGAGTGCTGTGAGTAGTATTTTAATGAGGTTGATTTTCCTTATCCATGAACACGGTATATGCTTCCACTTATTTATATCTTCCTCAATTTCTTTCTTCAGTGTCCTATAATTTTCCAAGTATATGTCATTTACCTCCTAGGTTAAATTTATGTGTAGGCACCTTATTTGTTTGTTGCAGTAGTAAGAGAGATTGTTTTCTTATTTTCTCTGTCTGATACTTCATTGTTGGTGATTAAAAATGCCATTGATTTCTGAATATTAATTTTGTATCCTGCTACTTTGTCATACTCATTTATTAGTAAAATTTGGTAGAATTTTTAGGGTTTTCTATATACAATATCACTTCATCTGTGAATAATGACAGTTTTACTTTTTTCTTCCCAATTGAGATGCATTTTATTTCTTCTTTGTCTGACTGCTAGGGCTAAGACAGCCCATACTATGTTGAATAAGAGTGATGAAAGCATACATCTATCTCTGTCTTATTCCCAATCTTAAAGCAAAAGCTTTTAGTTTTTGTCTACTGAGTATGATATTGGCTGTGAGTTTGTAATATATGGCCTTTATTATGTTGAAGTATGTCCCTCTATCCCCATTTTGCTTAGTTATTTTTTTCATTAATGGGTGCTGAATTTTAATACTTTTCTGCATCTATTTATATAATCATGTAATATTTGACCTTTATTTTGTTTATGTGATGTATCACACTTATTGATATACAAATATTTTACCAACCTTGCATCCCTTGAACAAATCCCACTTGATCATGGTGTATGATCTTTTAATGTGTTGCTGGATCTGGTTTGCTAATATTTTGTTGAGGATCTCAGCATTTATATTCATCAGGGATATTGGCATATAATTTTCTTCCTTTGTAGTGTCTTTATCTGGTTTTGAAATTAGAATAATGCTTGCCTTTAAAAAGAGCTTTGAACTCTTCCCTCCTCTCTAATTTTATGGAATAGTTTGAGAAGAACAGGTGTTAGTTCTTTGAATGTTTGGTAAAATTCATCTGTGAAGCCATCCAGTTAAAAACTTTTGTTTGCTGGTTTTTATTATTACTGCTTCAATTTCATTGGTTATAATTGGCCAATTCAGGTTCTTTGATTCTTCCTGATTCTGTTTTGGAAAACTGTGCGTTTTTAGAAATTTATCTATTTCACCTAGTTTGTCCAATCGGTATGTACCGATATTCATGGTGTTTTCTTACAATCCTTTGTATTACTCTGGTGTCAGATGTTTCTTCACCTCTTTCGTTTCTAATTTTATTTATTTGGGTTTTTTCTCTTATTTTCTTGATAAGTCTGGTGAAATGTTTGTCAATCTTATTTATCTTTTCAAATAACTAGTCCTTAGTTTCATTGACCTTTTATACTTTTATTTTATCTCAATGTCATTTATTTAAACTCTAATTTTTATTATTATCATCCCTTTACTTACTCTGAGCTATTTTTGTTATTCTTTTCTATTTCTTTTAGGTGTAGGGTTATACTGTTTATTTGAGATTTTTCTTGCTTCTTGAGGTAAACCTGTAATGCTATGGACTTCCTTTTCAGGACTGCTTTGCTGTGTCCCATAGATTTTGGTTTGTTGTGTGTTCATTTTCATTTGTTTCTAGGTAATTCTTTATTTATTTCTTGATCTCATTATTAAGCCAATTCATTGTTTAGTAACATTTATTATTTATCCCACATTTGTTGGAAAGATTTTCAGTTTTCCATTGTAGTTGATTTCTAATTTCATACCATTGTGATCAGAGAAAATGCTTGATATGATTTAAATACTTTTTTTTAATTTATTAAGACTTATTTTGTGTCTTAATATTCAGTCGATCTCCAAGAATGTTTCATGTGTATTTTTAGAAGAATTTATATTTTGCTGCTTTGGGATATGAATCTGTAATTTTGCTGCTCTGTAAGTATGAATTAAATTCATCTGATCCAGTGTGTCATTTAAGGTTGCTGTTACCTTTTAAATCTTTATGTCAGGAAGATATATCCACTGATGTCATTGAGCTATTAAAATTCCCTACTATGACTGTATTACTATCACTCTTTCCCTTTATGTCCATAAAGATATTATTTATATATTTGCATGCTTCTATGTTGGTACATATATCTTTACAAGGGTTATATTCTTTAGTTGGATAGATCCCTTTAGTATTATGTAGTGACCTTCTTTGTGTCTTGTTATGGCATTTGTTTTTTTGTTTTGTTTTGTTTTCAGAGACAGAGAGAGAGTCAGAGAGAGGGATAGATAGGGACAGACAGGCAGGAACGGAGAGAGATGAGAAGCATCAATCATCAGTTTTTCATTGCAACACCTTAGTTGTTCATTGATTGCTTTCTCATATATGCTTTGACCGGGGGCCTTCGGCAGACTGAGTAACCCCTTGCTCAAGCCAGCAACCTTGGGTCAAAGCTGGTGAGCTTTGCTCAAACCAGATGAGCCTGGGCTCAAACTGGCAACCTCGGGGTCTTGAACCTAGGTCCTCGGCATCCCAGTCCGATGTTCTATCCACTGCGCTGCCGCCTGGTCAGGCTATGGCATTTGTTTTAATGTCTATTTTGTCTGATATAAGTATTGTTACCCCAGCTTTTTTTTTTATTTCTATTTACATGTAGTATTTTTTTTTTATTCCTTTACTTTCAGTCTGTGTCTCTTTTGTTCTGAGATGGGTCTCTTGTAGACAGCACATGTACAGGTCCTGTTTTCTTATCCATTCAGCTACCTTATGTCTTTTGATTGGAGCATGTAATCCATTTCCATTTAGGGTTAATGTTGATATGTACTTATTTATTGTCATTTTATTCTTTACACCTATGCTCTCTCTCTCAATTTCTCCTTGTTTTTAAAGCAACATCTATAACATTTCTTATAATACTGCTTTGTTGGTAATAACTTTCTCTATTTAATATATTTTTTGTATGAAAAACTCTTTATTTTTCCTTCAATTTATTTGTTTCTTTTTTGATTAATTTTAATGGGGTGACATTGATAAATCAGGGTACATATGTTCAGACAAAACATCTCCAAGTTATTTTGACATTTGATTATGTTGCATACCCATCACCCAAAGTCAAATTGTCTTCTGTCACCTTCTATCTGGTTTTCTTTGTGCCCCTTCCCTCCCCCCAACCCTCCTTCTCTCCCGCCCACCCCACCCCCATCCATAACCACCACACTCTTGTCCATGGTTAGGAAATTTTCCTTCAATTTTAAATGATAGCATTGCTGGATAGAATAGTTTTAGTCTCAGGTCTTTACTTTCATTACTTTGACTATTTCATGCTAATCTTTCCTGCCCTGATTTTTTCTTGTTGAGAAATAAGCTGACAACCTTAAGGGAACTCCCCTCTAGGTAACTAAATATCTCTCTCTTGCTGCCTTTAAGATTCTCTCTTTGTGTTAACCTTTGCCATTCTAATTATGATGTGTACTAATTGGGTCTCTTTGGTTTCATCTTGATTGAGACTCTGTGTTTTGTAAACTTTTGGGACTTTTTCATTCACCACATTCCAGAAGTTTTCAGCCATTATTTTTTCAAACACCTTCCTTGTTTTTGCTCACTTTCTTCTGCTTCTGATTCCGCTATGATATGAATGTTGTTATGCTTAATTTTGTCCCAGAGGTCTCTTAGACTTTCCTTATTTAATTTTTTTTTCCTTTTTGAATCTCTGCTTGGGTGTTTACTGTTTTCCTGTCCTCTAAATTGCTGATTTGATCCTCTGCTTCATCAAAGTTGCTGTTGATTCTTTCTTGTGTATTCTTCATCTCAGATATTGTATTCTTTATTTCTGACTGGTTCTTTTTCATGGTTTTTATGACCTTTTTAATGCTTATTATCTCTTTAAGTTCTCACTGAGATCACCTATTTTTACCCTCAGGTTCTTGAGCATTCTTATAACCATTGTTTTAAACTCTGCATCTGGTATTTTGGTTGCTTCCATTTCATTTAATTGTTTATCTGGAGTTTTCTCTTGTTCTTTCATTTGGAGCATATTTTTTGTCTCTCCATTTTTTTCTCTGTGAATTAGGTATGGCTAGTTGAGTCAAGCTCTGGTGTAGTCTAAAGCTCACCACTGGTTGTGTTGGTTCTAGATCCACTTGGGTGGTATTCTGGTACTGGTCAATGTCTCACGTTGTGTATAACTGGATTTAGGCTACCTCTCTGGAGTTACCATGTTTTTCACTATGTATTACTGCATCTATGGGACCTGGGTGAATATACGAGAAGCCTATATGTGTACCATAGTCCACTTTCTGCAGCTTATGGCTTGGGGAAGATCTATAAAAGGTCTGAGGTTCCCTGAGGTCTGCCTTCACCTGTCTGCCTTCACCTTCCCCAGTGGTTGCTTGTTCTCTCTCCAGAGCCTTTCAAAAAAAGGTTATAGAGTAGAACCAGGTTGGCCCTGATGCAGAGACCTTTCCATGGGTCACAAGTTTGGTATGAAGGATGACAGGGTTCAAATAGACAGAGTTAGTGTATTCCCTCCTTGTGGGCTGCATGGTCAAGCACTCACTGAGGGGAAAGTAGCTCCTATTCCAGAGTCCAACCACTCAGACTCTGCCAGAGTCTCCAACTCTAGCTCTTCCTGAGGAGCATACCACAGGCTCATGTTGGGTGCAGTCAGCCTTCCCTTCTGCAGGAGCAAGCTCAGCAGGTTGGAGCCACCAGGGACGCAGGAGAATAGATCAAGAGTTTCTTATTGGGGGTGATGCCAGCCAAGCCTGCAGAAGTGGGCCAAACACTTCATCTTGTATTTAGACAACAGCATGCCAGAGAGACACACTCAGAATGTCCCATCTCCCAGCAGCACACCCTTTCTCCAGTGGAACTGAGCTCAGCTCAGCAGGGCCGTCAGGACTTTAGAAAGCCAAAAATCTCTCATTGGTGGCATTGCCAACAAGCCTGTGGTAGGCAGGTGGTCCCTTCTTTCCCTTCCCAGGATAACAAAAACTAAACATGCAGGAGAGATTAAAGTGGTCTTCCTTGTGAAGTAACTATACAGCCCAGTACCTGCCAATCTGATTTCCAGGCAAATGCTTCCTTGGAACATGCACCAAAAGTCCCAGCTCTGTGTGGCACTCTGATTCCCTGAACAACTGAACTCAGCAGGATGGGGACAGAGCTGCAGGGCAGGCCCAGTGATTCAAGAGATGGTGGAGGGGGGGAAGGGGGTCACACTGGTTATGCATTCAAGGTGGGAAAGAATCATCTCCATTCTAAAGTTACACAGTTCAATCACTGTCCAAGTCCCCACCAAGAGCTTCTCCAGAAAAAGAAAAAGCACCCAAATGGTCTCTGCTGGGTGCAGTCAGCAGACCTCTATGCAAGACCCTAGCATTACAAAGTGGGTCACCAGCAGCTGAAGGAGGAGGAGGCAGTATATTCCCCATGCTGGTGTTAAAATAATAACAGTGCTTGACCTTGGAAAGGAGGCATCTGGGTCTCTAGCAAACTCCTTTCTCTCCTAGACAGACTGAATCCTCACTGATTTTCACCACCAGATGCTACGCAGGCTCCTCTCTCCATCTCTGTTGCTCTGATTTGAGGGTTCCTCTGTAGGGTTGAGACCTCTCATTCCTGAGGGAGAGAGTTTTGCAGCTGAGATATCTCTCCGGCTTCTCAGGGGTTGCACATGGGTGCAGGGGCTAGTCCTTTCCGCATCTCTGCCCTTCTTACCAGTCTTTCTGTGGCTTCTTCCATAAATCTTTGATTAAAGTATTTCAGTTCCCCTAACTTTGGTTGGTTATTCAGTTTACTGCTCTATAATTTATTAGTAAATCTGGGAGCCAATGAGTTAGCTTCCACCTGCTCTGCAGCCACCTTGGAACCCCCTGAGCAGTATTTTTAAGTGCTATAAACTAACTCACTTGTCTCTAATGCCACAAAATCGCCAATACTTCTGAAAAATATAGGTCATTTTTGGATGACTACTAAATTCAAGACCCTGTCCTAGGTACATCATATACATTATTTCAGTTAAATATCACAAAGACAATGCAAGGTAGGCATTTTATTCACACTTTATAGATTAAAGTACCAATGGTCCAAAAGGTTAAGACAATTGACCCAAGATTATACAGCTAATTAGTGAGAAAGTTCAGGTGCAAACTTTGGTCTTTCAGACTCCACAGTGGATGTTCTTTCTACTGATCTGCATAAAAATTAGTTACAATTAAGATTCAAGGAGATGTATCTTTTTTCATTACAGAGAATTAGAAATGTCTTGGGAAGATGGCAAAAATAAAAGAAAGAAAGAAGAAAGCTTCTTACCTGCTTTTTTTTTGAGAACACAGGGAAGCAGTGAAGTTGACAAGAAGAAAACCTTTCCATCTATTTATGCTTTGATTTTAGTTTTCTAGTTAATAGATGAATGAACAAACAAGAAAGAATAGTGGCTTTATTGATTTGATATGTGAAGGCAGTATCAATACAAGTCTCCAAACTCCCTATTTCAATCACATCCTTGGCCTTAAGTAGTTTTTACCTAAAAAGAGAAGGTCAGAGTGAGAGGTAACAAGTATTCATTTGAGATCTAAAAGAATAGCTATTCAGGAAGCACTGATTCTGGCAGAAATCTAAATAGTGTTCTGATCTGGAGGCAAAGGCAAGAGGCATTTATGAAAAAGGAAAGGGAAACAATTACATAAATAGAAAAAAGGAATTTCCATAGGTGCAGATAAGCTAAAATAGGGATGCCAATTTAAAGAATATCTTTAAATTTCAGTTTGATACAATGTTTGCTTTCTTGTTATCTTTGCAAACAATCATTTGGGATACAATGTTGTTTTAGGCTTAGTCAAAAGGTTCTGTTACCCAGTGTTAAACATTCCAAAGGTTTGAGAAGTGAGGTGCACAAGGCAATTAATTCCTCTCAGATTGCAGCTCTGAGTCCAGCTTGAAATGGCTCTGCTTATATTATTTTTCATTAATACCTTTTACCATAAAATTTCTGAATTGCCACTGAGAAGTAAAAGCTTAAATTTAGGTCTCATTTCACATCTAAACTTATAGTTAAATCAATAGCATCTGTGTTTGTGCCCTATAACGGCTGTAACAGATTTCTTTAGGCAATACAAATTTCTTATAGTTCTGAAGATCTAAATGGGCCTTACTGGGTATGTCGAGGTGTCGGCAGGGCTGCATTGCTTTTGGAAGCTCTAGAGAAGTATCAGCTTTCTTGTCTTTCCCAGTTCCTAAAGGCTACCTGCTGTCTCTGTCTCACGGTCCCTTCCTCCATCTTCAAAAGCAGCAGTGGAGCATCATTACCTGATCTCTCTCTCTCTCTAACTCTGAACACTACATTGCCTGCCTTTCCTTCTTTTAAGGATTTGCAGATTATACTGGATATACTCAGATAACCCATGAATGATCTCTTCTTCTGAAAGTCTCCAATTTAATAACACCTACAAAGTCTCTTTTCCTATGTCAACTAACATATTCACAGGTGGCAGGGATTAAGACATGAACATTTTTGGAAGGACATGTATTATTTCTACCAGAACATACTTGTCTGGAATTAATGTTCACTGATCTGGAAACAAAAACTTAAAAGAGTTTATAATAAAAGATGAAATTGCCTCTTTTGTACTGAAGAATGATGATAAAGCAATTTTGAATATCAGTTAACAAAGTTCTTAATATATTCTTCTAAGGAATAGAATTGTTCAACTTGGAATCTAAGAGAGAGTTTACATTTGGGCTACATAATAATAGGATAAACCAAATAGTTTGATGAAAGTAGAAGTAAATGTTACTAAAATACAATACATATTATAAAATTTAAGATCAAAAGACATGAGGAGCAGGGGTGTCTATGTTACCATAAATTGACACACCAGCTTACATTTTAGTCTCTTCTGTCCACTATATGAGTGACTGTAGTTAAGCTACTTAAGAAATATGTGCCTCAGTTTTTCACGTGTAAAGTTAAGGCACAGATTTCTTAAGTAATGTACCTAAGGTTTCTCCTACATAAAATGGATTCTGTTTCAACATCACAGCTACATTTTAGGGTTGTCCTGAGGATTAAAGGTCATGTCCCTTAAATACCTATGATAGGGCTTTGTTCATAGCAGTTGTCAGGTAAATGGTAACTACTCTATTTCTGCTTCTTTTTGTTTATCATTATTACACAAGGAACTAATCATATAAAAAATATTTCCCATTATATGGTTAAAATGTACAACATTTATATTCCTGAGTAGAATCCAGGTTTAAGGGAGTTTTATGGATCTATAACTCCTTTCATGACAATGCTTTATAAAATTGCCTGATGAATTGCCCACTAACAAATTAAAGAAATGGTCAAGTTTTGACAATTAATTTACACTAAGCTCCAAATGCTATCATCACAAAAGTGAAAATAGATAACAGTGGTATAGTAATTTAGTAAAAAAGAAAGAAAGAAAGAAAGAAAGAAAGAAAGAAAGAAAGAAAGAAAGAAAGAAAAGAAAAATCACTGTCTACTGGCTATCACAGAAGATTTAAGTAATATTCTTGCTTGAGTTAGAGGTCAGTTTAATAAATAAAGAGATATATAGGTATTACATTGTAAATATAATTACTATTCTATTTTTCTAGTTCCTTTAGGTTATTAAGTAGTTCCTAACACCACCTCTCCAAGTCAGCATGTGAAATAAGAATGGTTACACTGGGGTATACAGAGTTTAATTTATTTGGAAATTGCATGCTACATCTTAAGCACATGATACATTTCCTACACAAATCTAAAACAAGGCTAATTGCAAAAAGAAATATTATTCAATAAATTGGAAGAAATATATTTACAGTTGTTTTTTTTTTAAATGCCAGATGCAGAGTTTATTTATTTATTTATTTATTTACAGAGACAGAGAGAGAGTCAGAGAGAAAGATAGACAGGGACAGACAGACAGGAACGGAGAGATAAGAAGCATCAATCATTTAGTTTTTCATTGCACGCTACGACACCTTAGTTGTTCATTGACTGCTTTCTCATATGTGCCTTGACCAGGGGCCTTCAGCAGACCGAGTAACTACTTGCTGGAGCCAGCAACCTTGGGTCCAAGCTGGTGAGCTTTTTTTTTTTTTTTTCTCAAGCCAGATGAGCCCGCGCTCAAGCTGGTGACCTCAGGGTCTCGAACCTGGGTCTTTTCGCATCCCAGTCCGACGCTCTATCCACTGCGCCACTGCCTGGTCAGGCATATTTACAGTTGTTTATAGGAAATATTCTTAATACAGTTGCTAAAATATCTAAATGCTGCATACCTGGACTATCAAGTCAACAAAACAAGTTTGTGTCCGGTCAAAACTCTATTCAGCATCAAAGAAGGAGGTTTCATCAAATAAACAACAGGAATCATATTTTGGTGTAGTAAGTGTAACTTGAATAAAAATGTGTATATTTTGTTCTAAAAATCTATTTTAAAATTCCTCTTATCAAGTCTATGCTTTCATTAACTAGTTACATAAACTGTGAAATATATCTATAGGCTTTCATATTCATAAACAAAATATAAGTATTACCAGAACAAGCCAGAATGATGTTGTCTGTCACCCTTTTTTTTAACCAATTTTATGAAAGACATCAACTGAATAGGTACAAGGGCTTCTTTCATTCAAATTGCAGCAGCTTGAGAAGGCAGGGGACTCCTGTCCAAAAGCACTGCCTTAATAGTCTTGGTTTATTGGATAATTTATATTTCTTTGGGAAGTTAGTAACTCATTATAGAGCATGCAGTTAGTCACGTAACGGGGGGGGGGGGGGAGGCAGGAGTCCAGCTTGCAAGGGTGCTTCCCCGGAATGTCCTTCTGACCCACTGCACAAGTCTACCTGGTCTCAAGGTTGCTCCAGAACAGCCAGGGCCTGGTGCCTCTGCGAACTTTCCGTAAAAGAACCTGCTGTATTTCTTAGGCAACAAAGTAAAGATTAAGATTTGTACACTAAGCTTCTAATTAATCTATAGGCCTTTACTTTTCACAGTCAATCCTGTGACTAGGCTTTTACAAACAACTATTGTGATTTTAAACTCCCTTAATTGTCAGGTCCCTCTCCAATGTAAGCTTTTCCCTGACATTTCTGCAAAGGTAAACTTTTTGCTGCATTTTCAAGTAAAGGCCAAGGAACCATTAAGAGATAATAGCAAGGAGATTAACTCTTTCCTAACCCTTGAATATCGCCTATTCATTACAACTGAAAAACTACTGTTACTAAAGGC
Source organism: Saccopteryx bilineata (assembly GCF_036850765.1). Classification (NCBI taxonomy): domain Eukaryota; kingdom Metazoa; phylum Chordata; class Mammalia; order Chiroptera; family Emballonuridae; genus Saccopteryx; species Saccopteryx bilineata. The sequence continues at coordinate 35,706,691 of NC_089497.1, forward strand.
AACTTGACTGTTACTTTTTGGCTCCCCTATTATAAGTATATTGAAGTAACAATGAATTGTCCATTGATAATACTGTTTCTTATGAGGAAATTACTTTATGGTTTCCTGTCTTATACTTGTGAAGTTTGAGTGAAAAATTAGAAAATTGTCATAGCTTTTTATTTATTCTTTTAAAGTATAGTTGGTATACAATATTAGATTAGTTATGTTAGTTTCAGATGTATAATTTTATTGCCTTTTGAATTTAAAATGGCAAGTGAAGATTAAAGACACATATAACACCATCAGCCACCTACCCTTGTTAAAGCACCTGAGAGCCAACGTAAGATTCCAAAGCCTATCTTGACTTGATAATCTTGGGATGAAGAATCAGAAAATGTCTATGTTCCTGTGGCTCCTAGAACACGGGGGTTTTAACATCTTTGTGATATTGGATTCTGAGGAATTTATGGGAGTCTTTAGCTATCTACAACTCTTAAGTTTTTGAAGTTAAAAATTAAAATAAGAAAACAATTAAAATAAGAACAATACAAAATGGCAAGTGTCTTCATGTGAGGTCTTTGTAGCAGGATATGGTTTTAAATGAAGTTAACAGATTTCTATTTTGTAGCTTTGATAAATATCTGGAGGGCTTCTGGAAAGTAAACAAGATGAAAGGAACAAAAGCTGAGTAATTATTTCATCAGGGACCCTTGATTTATTCTGTGGTTCAAATTAGGCAAGTCAATATCAGAAAACTCAAGAAATACCAAAGAACTCCTCCTCAAAACTCATTTCACCTCTCATCCAAGAGCATGACCTAATGTGCATTTCATTGTTTTCCTATCCAAGAGAAAACATTTCTGAGCCCACCCTAATCTATATAAGCTTTACTATACATTTAATATACAGGCAAGTGTTTGCATACAACAAGTCTGCTGAAAACCTGAATTAGTTTATAAAAAATATTTTTTGAACATCTATAATATACTATATAATCTATGCTAAATTCGGTGAATAAAACAATGAACCAGACAGGTGTAGTTCCCAGACACATGAAATTTATAGTCTGCTTGTAGAAACAAACAATAAACAACTGATCATTCACTTCAAATGTGATAAGCATTGTGGAGCAGAACAGGGCACAATGAGAGCTTTTAATAGATTTGACTCATTGGGGTCTCAGAGAATAGATAGAAGAGCTTATTTTGAGGATGAACAGGATTAATAGGACAAAGAACTGAAAACTAGAGGTAGAAGACAAAGGTCTGTGCAAGCTGAGCTCATGGGCCCCAGAGTAGATCGAAGTGTTAAGAGATTGAGAACTGAGAGAAAACCAGAACGGAAACAGACAAGAATGAGGAGGGAATAGCAGGAGGCAGAGGAACACATAGAGGCTAGTTCATCCCAGGTTTAGATGTTATGTCAAGGATTTTCTTCTTACCCTAACAACAGTGAAAAACCATTGAAAGGTGTTGGTCAACACACTGATACCAAGGACTTATGTTTTTAATAGATCCTTTTGACTGCAGTGTGGAGAGTGGATTAATTATTGATGAAGCATTTATTTCTCAAACATTCATAAGTTTCCAACACAACATAGAAATAGATTTCACAAGGAAAATGAATGTAAAGGGCTAACAAAAAAATAAACAAACACCAATAAACCTGAGTTCAGGAAGCACAACTATGTGATTTGTTAGACTATCACACACAAAAAAGTCTGATTCAAATTACTATCTCTGTCTTTACCAACAGAATACAAACTCCAAGACAATATCTATGTCCTCTCTTTTTTACATTAAATTATCTCCAATACCTAAGACTGTGGCTGGCAATAGAAAATCCTCAATAACTACTCTTACCAAATATATGAGTAAACTAACAAAAAAAGTGTTTACATTCAATTGACATCGATGGTAATTTCATTCACCATTATCCTCTTGATTATTTTTATAAATATTATTTTAGGTAAATTTAAGGCAAAAGAAGGTAGTAGGGGTCAGTGACAAGATTAGCATATGCTAAATGATGTTAAGTAACAATGAAGCACTAGTCTAAAGAAAAAATAAACCAAGGAAGCATAAAGTACAAAGAATGAGTCAGCTTGGAGCATTAAATCATGACTCTAATGAGGTTCAAGCCCCATTAGGGCCTGATAGCTTTTAGCCATTGATAATACACTTCTCTGGTCTGAGTGTTGTATCTCCCCAAAATTCGTAAGGTTGCAATCCCAACTCTTAAAGTGATGGTATTGAGAGGCGGGGTCTTTGAGAAATAATTAGGTGATGTGGGTGAAGTCCTCTTGAATAGGATTAGTGCCCTTATAAATGAGGCCCCAGAGAGCTCCCTCTACCTTCCAATCTAGTGGGGTTATAACAAAAAGACAGCAATTTAGGAACCAGGTTCTCACCAGTTTCTCTTGGACAAAGCCGTGATTTTGCACTGCCCAACCTCAGAACTGAGAAATAAGCCACTCAATTCTTATAAGCCACCCAGTGTTTATAAGCCACTTAGTTTATGGTATTTTTTATAGCAGCCCCCCCACACACACACACAAAAAGACATAGTCTTATCTTCAAATGTTCATATTGAAAATCTGTGTTAAAATGTAACCAGCTGAGAGAATATGGAGCTCAATTACACATCCACCATAGCAAAATAACAAAGACATCTCATGGGTGCTGATTTAGTTCCATCATGGGAAGCACATAGGCAAGTAAAGTATGCAACATCATCAGGTTGATGATTGAGCAATTCTGTCCTTCCCACTTTTCCCAGCAGCAACACTGAATACTTTTTGTGTATTCAGTGTTTGTTCAATCAGCCAGGAGAGATAGTTTCTCAAGCATCAGCAGCCCATACACATATATGTACTCTCAAAACACACACACAACTTTACACAAAGAAAGTAAGAATGAGGCAATGACTGCATCCGCTTTGAGTGGATACATCCACTTTGAGTGGATACAGTCTGTGTGAGGGTGTATGCCTGAGAGGTCGGGGGGGACACACTGGCTGCTGATCTCTGGAATTTAGAGCAGTGCCTGTCCTCAGAGACCAGCTTTCAAGTCACTTGATTCCCTAGAATTTTTAAAAAGGCAAACTACTATTCAAAACTGGGACTAAAACTAAGACATTTTAGATATCTAAGGGCTCAGAATGTTTATGCCTGAGAGATATTTTATAAAAGAATTATTTGAGCAAGTGGGAAAATGAAGCTAGGAACAATTATTAGACTTCAGAAAGTAATGGCAAGTTAATTACTCAATGTTATTTTAAAGTTTAAATAAGTCATGATAATTAAAACATTTAACATATGTATAAGGGAATGGAAGAGTTGTCGGAGGAGGGGGCATAGAAGTGGAAATTAAGGGATGCAAATACATTTTAGTTTATGTCTTAAAGGACATATAAATATATGCTTAATAATTTTATCTGTGTTTTAAAAAGAATAAGTTTAATATTTCTGCTAAAGTAACAAAGGAAACAGAAGAATACAAATAGAAATATTAATTGCAATTTAGAAAACATACAAGAAAAAAATTTAAAAACAAACATGATTTCTCTGACAAAATCCAGGAATAAAGACAGAAGCAAAGAGCTACCATGGTGATTATAAAACACAAAGCAAGGTGGAGGAATTTCAGTGGACACAGTAAACATAAATACACCTAGCTTATCTTTTAGAAGACATTTTCAAATTCGTTAAAACAAACAAATTATATAATCATATTCTATTTTAAAATTTTACTCTTTTTTCAAGAAAGACATGGAATCTAAAGGACAAAATAGGTGAACAAACAAAATTGAAACAAACTCAGAGATCCAGACAGAACTGGTGATTGTCAGAGGTCGGGGGGAAGGGAGATGAGGAAAGAGGTGGAAGGACTAAGCAGCACAGATTAGTAGTTACAAAACAGTCCTGGGGAAGCAAGGAGAGCATGGGAAATACAGTCAATAATACCGTAAGAACTATGTACGGTGCCAGTTGGGGTAGTGGAAATATTGGAGGAACGCTCTGTGGTGTATATGGTTGGCTAACCACTAAGTTGTACAATCAAAACTAATAAAATAATAAAATTATAAAAAGAAAACTAGGGACACAAGAAAGTTTAAAATAAAGGCAAATGTTGGCACAATAAAGCTGAGTTGACAAAACAGCACACAAAGGAGAATTCAAAGCAAAGGTTTTAAAAGAAATGGCTTTCAAGCTTGTTAACAGCAGAGAGTCTGCCCTCCATGCTATGGATTCTTCCAGCCTCAGATCAAAGTAGTCCAAAGAAACTCCAGAATGTTGATATTAAGACAATACAGTCTAACAACTATTTATACAGCATTTACATTGTATTAGGCATTATTAGTAATCTAGAGATGATTTAAAAATTATAGAAAGATATGCATAGATTATATACAAATATTATGCTATTTTATATAAAAAATTGGAGCATTTATGGCTTTGATATCCATAGGAATCCTGGATCCAATTCCCCATGGAGACCAGTAGATAACTGTATTTATAAATTAGCAATTCAATAAGAAGACATAAAAATCATAAATTGGAAACATCTTGCAGTATAAGTTCAAACATATAAAAGAAGAACTAATATTTCAGAGGAGGAATGCATAAATTGATAGTTCACAGTAGGAGAACAAAATATATTTCAGTTAGAAAATGACAGATAAAATAGAAAAGAATATTAGTAGGAAAGTCAAGTTGCCCTTATTTTACTTAATAATAACCCCCAACTGCAAGAGCAATGATGCTGGGATTTCAGAAATATCAAAAGAAGCCATAAAGGTGCAAATTCTCAACTGATAAGGAAAGAAAAAATTTATGCTGAAATTACTAAAATCCAAGGTAGAACAGAATCTTCTGTCCACTATATAAGGTATTTTGGTAGCGAAAGAGAGAGAAATAGCACATTCACATGACTTTTATTGCAGTATATTGTTATGATTGTACTATTGATTTTCTCATGTGTTTTTTCATTTTCAATTTAAGTCTGTGATCCACTTTGAGTTTATTTTTGTATGTGAAAGTGTGAGACATACAAAGTGGGGCAAAAGTAGGTTTACAGTTGTCTGTACATAAAATAATATGATAATTAATAGGTAATAATAAAAGAATAAACTCTGTTTTGTGTACTCAAGTATAAACTTATTCTTGCCCCATCCTGTAGATTGAGGTTCTTTTTAAAAATTATTTATGGATATCCAGTTGTTCCAGCACCATTTGTTGAAAAGGCGATCCTTCTTCCATTACATTCCTCTTGCATTTTAATCAACAGTTAGATATACATTTGTGAGCCTATTTTTCGAATTCTTATATATATATTTTTTAATTTTTTATTTTTCTGAAGCTGGAAACGGGGAAGCAGTCAGACAGACTCCCGCATGCGCCCGACCGGGATCCACCCAGCATGCCCACCAGGGGCGATGCTCTGTCGCGACCAGAGCCACTCTAGCGCCTGGGGCAGAGGCCAAGGAGCCATCCCCAGTGCCCAGGCCATCTTTGCTTCAATGGAGCCTCAGCTGCGGGAGGGGAAGAGAGAGACAGAGAGGAAGGAGGGGGGGGGTGGCAAAGCAGATGGGCGCTTCTCCTGTGTGCCCTGGCGGGGAATCGAACCGGGACTCCTGCACGCCAGGCCAACGCTCTACCACTGAGCCAAACAGCCAGGGCTATTTTTCGAATTCTTTATTCTGTTCCTACCACACAGACAGGACACTGATGACACAAATAATAGATCTTTTTTTTTTTTTCATGTATCCACAGGTCCCTGAGACTCTGCTAATATTTTTTAGTCTATTTACTCATTTTTTTTCTTCAGATTGAATCATTTCTATTGCTTTATCTCCAAGTTCACCAATTCCTTTGTCTTCTCTTACCATTGTGTTGTTGCGCTAATTCATTTTCTTAAATTTTAGTTACTGTATTTTTAAGATCTAAAATTTCCAAGTTTCCATGTAGTTCTTCTTTATATCTTTTATTTCTTTTTTTTTTTATATATATAATTTTATTTTTTTAATGGGGTGACATCAATAAATCAGGATACATATATTCAAAGATAACAAGTCCAGGTTATCTTGTCGTTCAATTATGTTGCATACCCACCACCCAAAGTCAGATTGTCCTCTGTCACCTTCTATCTTGTTTTCTTTGTGCCCCTCCCCACCCCCTATCCCTCTCCCATTCCCCCCTCCCCCCCGTAACCACCACACTCTTGTCAATGTCTCTTAGTTTCAGTATTATGTCCCACCTACGTATGGAATAATACAGTTCCTGGTTTTTTCTGATTTACTTATTTCGCTTCGTATCATGTTATCAAGATCCCACCATTTTGCTGTAAATGTTCCGATGTCATCATTTCTTATGGCTGAGTAGTATTCCATAGTGTATATGTGCCACATCTTCTTTATCCAGTCATCTATTGATGGGCTTTTTGGTTGTTTCCATGTCCTGGCCACTGTGAACAATGCTGCAATAAACATGGGGCTGCATGTGTCTTTACGTATCAATGTTTCTGAGTTTTGGGGATATATACCCAGTAGAGGGATTGCTGGGTCATAAGGTAGTTCTATTTGCAGTTTTTTGAGGAACCAACATACTTTCTTCCATAATGGTTGTACTACTTTACATTCCCACCAACAGTGTATGAGGGTTCCTTTTTCTCCACAGCCTCTCCAACATTTTCTATTACCTGACTTGCTAATAACAGCTAATCGAACAGGTGTGAGGTGGTATCTCATTGCCGTTTTGATTTGCATTTCTCTAATAGCTAAAGAAGATGAGCATCTTTTCATATATCTGTTGGCCATTTGTATTTCTTCCTGGGAGAAGTGTCTATTCATATCCTCTTCCCATTTTTTTATTGGATTGTTTGTTTGTTTGTTGTTGAGTTTTATGAGTTCTTTGTATATTTTGGATATTAGGCCCTTATCTGAGCTGTTGTTTGAAAATATCATTTCCCATTTAGTTGGCTTTCTGTTTATTTTGTTATCAGTTTCTCTTGCTGAGCAAAAACTTCTTAGTCTGATGTAGTCCCATTCATTAATTTTTGCCTTCACTTCTCTTGCCATTGGAGTCAAATTCATAAAATGCTCTTTAAAACCCAGGTCCATGAGTTGAGTACCTATGTCTTCTTCTATGTACTTAATTGTTTCAGGTCTTATGTTTAGATCTTTGATCCATTTTGAGTTAATTTTTGTACAGGGAGAGAGACTGTAGTCCAGTTTCATTCTTTTGCATGTGGCTTTCCAGTTTGCCCAGCACCATTTATTGAAGAGGCTTTCTTTTCTCCATTGTGTGTTGTTGGCCCCTTTATCAAAAATTATTTGACTATATATATGTGGTTTTATTTCTGGACTTTCTATTCTGTTCCATTGGTCTGAGTGTCTATTTTTCTGCCAATACCATGCTGTTTTGATTGTCGTGGCCCTATAATAGAGTTTGAAGTCAGGTATTGTTATGCCCCCAGCTTCATTCTTTTTCTTTAGGATTGCTTTGGCTATTCGGGGTTTTTTATAGTTCCATATAAATCTGATGATTTTTTGCTCTATTTCTTTAAAAAACGTCATTGGAAGTTTGATGGGAATTGCATTAAATTTGTATATTGCTTTGGGTAATATAGCCATCTTGATTATATTTATTCTTCCTAGCCAAGAACAAGGTATATTCTTCCATCTCATTATATCTTTTTCGATTTCCCTTAACAATGGTTTATAGTTTTCATTATATAAGTCCTTTACATTCTTTGTTATGTTTATTCCTAAGTATTTTATTTTTTTTGTTGCAATCGTGAAGGGGATTATTCTTTTGAGTTCCTTCTCAGTTGTTTCATTGTTGGCATATAGAAAGGCTATGGACTTTTGTATGTTAATTTTGTATCCTGCGACCTTACTGTATTGGCTTATTGTTTCTAGTAGTCTTTTTGTGGATTCTTTGGGGTTTTCGATGTATAGGATCATATCATCTGCAAAAAGTGATACCTTTACTTCTTCTTTTCCGATATGGATGCCTTTTATTTCTTTGTCTTGTCTGATTGCTGTGGCGAGAACCTCTAGTACCACATTAAATAAGAGTGGAGAGAGTGGACAACCCTGTCTTGTTCCTGATTTAAGGGGGAAAGCCTTCAGTTTAGTGCCATTTAATATGATGTTAGCTGATGGTTTATCATATATGGCCTTTATCATGTTGAGATATTTTCCTTCTATACCCATTTTGTTGAGAGTCTTAAACATAAAATTGTGTTGTATTTTATCGAAAGCCTTTTCTGCATCTATTGATAAGATCATGTGGTTTTTGTTCTTTGTTTTGTTGATATGGTGTATTACGTTAACCGTTTTACGTATGTTGAACCATCCTTGAGATTCTGGGATGAATCCCACTTGATCATGATGTATTACTTTTTTAATATGTTGTTGTATTCGATTTGCTAGTATTTTGTTTAGTATTTTAGCATCTGTATTCATTAGAGATATTGGTCTGTAGTTTACTTTTTTTGTGCCATCCTTGCCTGGCTTTGGGATGAGGGTTATGTTGGCCTCATAAAATATGTTTGGAAGTATTGCTTCTTCTTCAATTTTTTGGAAGACTTTGAGTAGAATAGGAACCAAGTCTTCTTTGAATGTTTGATAAAATTCGCTGGTATAGCCGTCAGGGCCTGGACTTTTATTTTTGGGGAGGTTTTTAATGGTTTTTTCTATTTCTTCTCTACTGATAGGTCTGTTTAGGCTTTCTGCTTCTTCTTGACTCAGTCTAGGAAGGTTGTATTTTTCTAGGAATTTATCCATTTCTTCTAGGTTGTTGAATTTAGTGGCATAAAGTTTTTCATAGTATTCTACAATAATTCTTTGTATATCTACAGTGTCCGTGGTGATTTCTCCTCTTTCATTTTGGATTTTGTTTATATGAGTTCTTTCTCTTTTTTCCTTGGTAAGTCTTGCCAAGGGTTTGTCAATTTTGTTGATCTTTTCAAAGAACCAGCTCCTTGTTCTATTAATTTTTTCTATAGTTTTTCTGTTCTCTAATTCATTTGTTTCTGCTCTGATTTTTATTATTTCCTTTCTTCGGCTGGTTTTGGGTTGTCTTTGTTCTTCTTTTTCTAGTTCCTTAAGGTGGGAAGTTAAGTGGTTCACTTGGGCTCTCTCTTGTTTGTTCATATATGCCTGAAGCGATATGAACTTCCCTCTTATCACTGCTTTTGCTGCATCCCATAGATTCTGATATGTCGTATTGTCATTTTCATTAGTCTGTATATATCTTTTGATCTCTGCACTTATTTCTTCTTTGACCGATTCATTTTTTAAAAGTATGTTGTTTAGTTTCCACATTTTTGTGGGATTTTTTTCCTCTTTTTTGCAGTTGAATTCTAGTTTCAAGGCTTTATGATCAGAAAATATGCTTGGTACAACTTCAATTTTTCTGAATTTGCTGATGTTGTTTTTGTGGCCCAACATATGGTCAATTCTTGAGAATGATCCATGTACACTGGAGAAAAATGTATACTCAGTCACTTTGGGATGAAATGTCCTGTAGATGTCTATCATATCCAGGTGCTCTAGTGTTTTGTTTAAGGCCACTATGTCTTTGTTGATTCTCTGTTTGGATGACCGATCTAGAGCCGTCAGCGGTGTATTGAGGTCTCCAAGTATGATTGTATTTTTGTCTGTTTTTGTTTTAAGATCAATAAGTAGCTGTCTTATATATTTTGGTGCTCCTTGGTTTGGTGCATATATATTAAGAATTGTTATGTCTTCTTGATTCAGTGTCCCCTTAGCCATTATGAAATGGCCATTTTTGTCTCTGAGTACTTTTCCTGTCTTGTAGTCAGCATTATCCGATATGAGTATTGCTACACCTGCTTTTTTTTGGATGTTATTTGCTTGGAGTATTGTTTTCCAGCCTTTCACTTTGAATTTGTTTTTATCCTTGTTACTTAGATGAGTTTCCTGTAGGCAGCATACAGTTGGATTTTCTTTTTTAATCCATTCTGCTACTCTGTGCCTTTTTATTGGTGAGTTTAATACGTTTACATTTAGTGTAATTATTGATACTTGTGAGTTTTCCATTGCCATTTTATATCTTGCTTTCTGTTCGTTTCGTGTCTTGTTTGATCCTTCTCTTTCGTTTTTCTATCTTTTGTTTTTATTTGGTTGTATTCCATACATCTTTCCTCTGTTGCTATCTTTTTTATCTCATGTGCTTCTGTGGTGGTTTTTTCAATGGTGGTTACCTTTGAGTAATGAAAAGGGTCCCTACCCTGTTCATTGTAGCAAACTATTTTGTGAGTACATTTGCACTCCATCGTCCTTTGCTACTGTTAATCTCCGTCTTCTCCCCCTCTTTCTTTTTGTTGTTGTCACAGTTTAAATTTGGTTTTATTGTGTTCTTCTTGGAGCTTTTACTTGTGGCTCTGTTTTTTTTTGTTCTTTGTATCTGATTGGCGAACCCCCTTTAGTATTTCCTGGAGTGGGGGTTTTCTCATGATAAATTCCCTCATCTTTTCTGTATCTGTGAATGTTTTTATTTCTCCTTCGTATTTGAAGGATAGCTTTGATGGGTATAGTATTCGTGGCTGAAAGTTCCTCTCTTTCAGGACTTTAAATATTGGGGTCCACTCTCTTCTAGCTTGTAGAGTTTCTGCTGAGAAATCTGATGATAATCTAATGGGCCTTCCTTTATATGTTGTATTCTTCTTTTCCCTGGCTGCCTTGAGAATTTTTTCTTTGCTGTTGGTTTGTGTCAATTTCATTATGATATGCCTTGGAGTAGGTTTGTTGGGGTTAAGAAAACTTGGAGTTCTGTTTGCTTCTTGAACTTGAGGCTTTAGTTCTTTCCACAGGCTTGGGAAGTTCTCATCTATTATTTGTTTGAGTATGTTCTCCATTCCATTTTCTCTCTCTTCTCCCTCTGATATACCTATTATTCTTATGTTATTCTTTTTGATGGAGTCAGATAATTCTTGTAGGGCTATCTCATTTTTTTTAATTTTTGAGTCTCTTTCTTCTTCTCTCTGTTGTGCCTCAAGTTGCTTGTCTTCTATTTCACTAATCCTCTCTTCTATCTGACCTGGTCTATTAGCTAAGCTTGTTACTTCATTTTTCAGCTCGTGAATTGAGTTTTTCATCTCTGTTTGATTTGTTTTTATAGTTTCAATTTCCTTGGACATATATTCTTTGTGTTCATTGAGTTGTTTTCTGAGCTCCCTATATTGCCTTTCTGTGTTTTCTTGTATATCTCGGAGGATTTTTAGTATTTCTATCTTGAATTCTCTGTCATTTAGCTCCAAGGTTTCCAATATATTAAATTTTTTCTCCATAGATTTTTCCTCATCTAGCTGTGTTACCTCTCTTTCTTTTGTATCCATGATATTCGATTTTCTCTTCCTTAATGGCATCTGAGGGTGGTTTTGTTGATAGTATTAATGAGATTTAATAAAGAATAAAAAGTTAAAAAAATAAAAAATAAATAAAAAATCAAAAAGAGTTGTTTTTTTTTAAAAAAATTAATAATGAAATAAAGAAAAATAAAATTAAATAAAAATTTTTAAAAAAAGGAAATTATTCCCCCCTCCTTTTTTCCTCTCCTCTCCTCTCCCCTCTTTCTTGAGAAAATCTTGTGGTGGACTGTGAGTTATATCAAACAATGCCTGTGATGGAGGGCCTGAATTGGGGAAAAGTAATAAAGGGGCAAAAAAAAAAAAAAGAAAAAAAAAAAAAAAAGGAAAAAAAAAAAAGAAAAAAAAAAGAGCGTATGGACCCACAAAAAGCAAATAAGGAAAAAATTTGGGTCAAGAATAAAATGATTTGCTTTTAGGTGTTGGTTGTCTAAGAGTTATGATGAGAGGAATAAGAGGAAAAGGGAAAAATGGGGGGACAAATTAAAAACTTACTATTGTATTTAGTGGAACAAGAACTAGATAATATGGAGAGCCAGGGATGGGAGCACTGCTAGTGAGTTAAAAAGGTGAAGTAAAAACCCCCCAAAATGCCACAAACATAGGTTTGAGTCCCAGATAAGATAATTTGTTTGTTATTGAGGTTTGAATGAGAGGAGATGTAAAGGAGAAAGGAAGAAACTAATATAGAGGGAGAAAAGAAAGAGAGAGAGAAAAAAAAGAGGGAACCACTAAAAGAAGAAAAAAGAAAGGAGAGAGAGAGAGAATTAAGGATTTTGGAGTGCAACCCTCATAGAGAGAAAGGAAGAGAAGAGAAAAGATAATGGGCGATGTAACACTTATGAGTAGTGTAGTTCAAGGAGAGGAGAGAGTAAGACCAGTAGAGAGTTAATCGGCCAAATTGGAGGAAGAAAAAAAAAGTATCAAGAATGAAGATAAGAGAAACAAACGAACAAATATAATAAAATGGGATAGGTTATAAAGTCTGCAGATTATTCTTGATTTTGAGAGGTTATCTTCTTGCTTTTTCTTTTCTCTCCCTCTTCCTGGTTGGTGACTCTGTACCCCGGGTTCTGCCCCTTTGGCAGGCTCAGGTAGAGGCTTGCAGTTGATAAGTCTCTATGGCAATGTCATGTATTGTGCTTTAGTCTTGTGGGAGTCGAGGCTCATTAGCATTTATAGGCTCCGACAGTGAGAGAGTCCGTGTTCCTGGAGCCTTTCTCCTAGTCTTTCCTTCCTCAATTAGTAGCCTGATAATCCAGCTATGGGGTTGCTGCTGCCTCTGCCTGGATAGTAAGAGGCTCAAAGAGCTGGCAACTCCCCACTCTATTTCCACTCAGCACAGGGCTCTGGGTTAGGCTCAGTCAGTCAGAGCTGCTAGCATAATCAGGCGGGCTTTCTACCCACTCAAAGACCTCTGGCTCTGCCACTCTGTCCGGTAACACAAGCGGGCGCCCACTTCTGGGGGGCGCTTGGAGGAAACTCTCACTCACTGTCTGCGACCAGGATATCCAGCCAGCAGTCTCACGCTCTGAGTGAAACCCCCAACCGCAGGGAAAAGTTGCAGCGTTGGAATTGAGTCTCGCTCCGTCCCCGTGCGCGGCTTTTGCAAGGCGCTGGGGCGGCTCGAGATTCCGCTTTGGCCCACACAAAGGCCCCTGACTCTGCCCCTCTCTGCGATAACACGGGCGCGCACTGCCGAGGCACTCGGAGGAATCGCTCACTCCTTATCTGCGCGCGCACACCAGGATATGAGGCCGGCCGCGGTTCCCTCTGAGTGAAACCCTCACCAGCACGAAAAATCTCCACCGTTGGAAGTAGTTCTCACTCCCTCCCGTGTGTGGCTTTCCCAGGGCGCTGGGGCTGCCCAGAGACTCTGTCCTCGGCCCACAGAAAGGCCTCTGACCCTGCCTCTCCGTGGGTCAACACGGGCATGCACTCTCGGGGCCTAGGAAGAAATTCTCGCCCACTAACTGCGCACCGACCAGGAGACTGGGTAAAATGGCCGCTCCGCTTGTCTTTCTTTCTTTGGGTTTGGCGCGAGTGTTAGCTTGTATTGCCCGGGTTGCCACAGGATCAGATTTTCCTTGGCTTGGATCTGTGTGCCACAGCCTGGTTTGGCTGTTTGTGCCGCGGCGGCCTGGATGTATTCACCCCCTTTGCCCGCCTCAGTTTCTATATTCACAGTTACCAGAGAAAGCCGCCCTGTTTAGGTTAGTGAGGAAGGCGGAGCATTTCTTACTCCCTTTTTCCTTCGGGGTTTGGTTATATATTTAGCCAATTTTTCACTCAATCATACCTTTGGGTGTATTGCGAAGCATCTGGAAGCTCCAAGTATAGGTTTTTCTGTTTCTGGTTGAAGATCTTGTTGAGTTTTGGGGGAGATTTATCGGTATCGCTTCCTACCCCACCATTACTCTGACGTCATCTTTATTTCTTTTTTTTGAGTCTTTATTTCTATGCTGAGAATGTTTGTTACCATGTTAGTAACTACTCAATTGAATCAAGTTCATGATGGCTGCTTTATCTTTTTCAGATACTTATAACATCTGTGTGCTTAGTGTTGGCATCTATTGATTGTTTTTTCTTTCAATTTGACATCTTTTTTATCCTTGGTATAATTAAAATCTGGACATTTGGATATTATGATATGAGACTCTTTACTTTATGTAAGCCTTCCACTTTATTTGACTTTCTCTGAGATTATTCAAGCAGGGGAGAGACAGGCATTGACTTGTTACCACCAGGTAGAGGTGTGATGTCCAGGATCCCCAGTCAGCCTTTATTTATTTCCAAGGTGGGTGCTCTTGTCACTGTTGAGCAGGGTTTTGAGTTCCATAACCCCAAACAACACTGCTCTCTAGCTGGTAGGGATAATGTTATTGTTATTATTACTGTTATTGCTCCCTATGTTGCCTTTACTGATCCTGACACTGTTTTCTATATTTCAGGACATTCATGGGGGTCAAATTAGAAAATCCCGAGCTACCAGAAAGAATTTACAGTTCAAAGAAAAAAATCCTCTGTCTTCACCCACAGTCTTATGAATAGTTCCATGCTTGATTTTGACATGTACCCTAAAATGGTCTGAAAATCAAGTTGCAGTTAACTCCCTGTACTGTCAGGCAAGCATGATCCTGAAGCAAGTCTTTAAATATGCTAATAGGAATGTAAAAACACTAAATTTATTTTATAGCCAAATGATTCATACTAGAATATTCATCTTCAGCTGTGGATTCCTATCTTAATGTTTAATTTAATGAAACCAAAGGCATCTGAATAAAATGTTGCAAAATTCATAATAAACAACTGTTTATCAAGACAATTTATTACTGATACACTATTTGCCTAAGGATATAATTTTATGCACTTTAGATGCAAATATACAGAACTATCTTTCATAGCTGTAAGGACTATCTAATTCTGTCTCTGCTCCTTTCCTGAGAGGACTTCCTGAGCCCTTTGATCCCTGAACATCTGTGAAATTTCTAAGAAGCCAATACTCTCTTACAGCAAAGTGTTCAACTGCAGACTAAACTAAATCAAAACATCTCAATAAGTCTCTTCACTCCTCAATAGACACAACTCCCAGGAAAGACAAGTAAACTCACTATCAACCTATCCTTAACTATCACTCAGAAGTAATTGCTGGGAAGATTTATCCCATCAACACTTTTTTCTCTGATCACCTACTGTACTTGCAACCATATCCCATTTAAGGTACAATTAACTAAATTTTCTTTTACAAAAGTTGATGACGATGAAGCTCAGTCTCATCACTACTGGAATGTAATTCAGATACAGCCTTTTAGATAACAGGTACCACCCATTTTTATATCAGGGAAAGTGGACATTGCTCTTGCCCTTCCCCACTTCTTATACACAAGGTGAGTAGTTTCTGTGACCTGGGCCTAGGCCCAATCAGACTCATGCCCCCACTGTTGGACCATTCTCTGTGTACCTAGGACCTAAGTATGTTCTCCCTAAATGGTTCAAACTTTTTTCAAAAACTGATTCTAGATATTAGCTAGGACCTGGGCTAGGGTTACCAGTCCAAACACCTTTATATGTTATCTCCATATAGTCTCTTCATCTCGTCACAGCATGGTGATCATGTTCAAAGAACAAGCTGTATTTATTTATATATCTTAGCTTTGGAAGTCCAATCGTGTGACATATGCCTTCAGAATTCAAGGTGTAATGGTATCTTCTATCTTAAGAATTTGTATTTGATATATAAACACTTTTTTTTGGCTTTTAATGCTAAAAAGAGCATGTAGGGTTCCTCTACCAAATACCCTACTTTATAAATAAATGTAGCAGGGCAGGAAAGGTTTAAGTAACTTGTCTACATTCCAACAGACTTTTAACCAATTTATAGTCTTAACATCCAGTAGAGTTCTCTTCCTATTATATACTTTGTTACAGTAAAATGCTTAAAATGCTGTAATCTCTCATCTATCCTGGTATTATAATAATGCCCAAGTCATCAGCACTTCCTGAGAAGCTTTAAAAATAAAAGTGATGTCATGCTTCTCTTTTTGTGAACTGATTTCATATATCCCCATGTGAAAGTTGCAGGGACTTTTAAATACTGCAATAAGCATGCAGCTCAAGCCAGACCATCAGGTGTGTTAGCTGACATCTCCACTTAGAGTAACAGGGACATCAATGCAAAAACATAATTACTCCAATTTTAATTTTAGACATTTATTGACCTTAAGAGTTCAAATCTATAATGTTCCTCTCACCCAAAACTAATCACTGACATTTCACAACTTGAATGCTGACAAATTTTCACTCAGTCACTGTCAAAGGTTGAATAATTACGTTTAAAGCACTTTCTTCTGGAATGTTTCATATTTTTTTGGAGAGTAGTGTTGAAGTCTAATTTTAAAGGTTTTCATTTATCAACAAATATTTTTAAGTCTAATTTCTGAATGTAATGATATATGACTATTGAATGCAGATAAAACCTATTAACATGCAATACGGCCTTTGGTCTTTACAAAGCAACATGCTACTTCTAACTCAGAGCTGTTTATTTAATGCCTGAGGTCAGACTATGATTTATAAATAAATATTTTTTATTTAAAAATTGACAAAAGTAAATAAAAATATAGTAGCTGACTATAATAACTGCATATATATTGCTGTTTACCCATAAACAGTAGATTATTAACCTATTTTTAGAAAATGTTATCAAAATATTTTACTTATACCATTTACTTTAAAATAAAGATATACAAAAGATACCATCCTACACCATTATCTATAAGAATTAATGTAATTAAACATTAGTTGTATAATATACTTGCCACTCTGTTCCACATCAGACTAATTTTGACTCTAAACTAAATTTTACAAAATCATTTACTTAATGAAGAAAGAACCATCTTATCTGGATTTATGAACTATTCGCATAAATTGATACAAACCACAAAGAAAGTCTGAAAATATTTTAAAATGAAGAAATTATACAAAGTCGATTTCTCTGAATGAAAGTAAAGACCCATTACAAACATTAAAACAATGCATCTACAAAAAAATGGAGATTAAAATCACAAGACAAAATTATAAGCAATACAAAAAATATTATTACTCTTCTGAGAAGGACAAATGCAAATTAGTAAACATGAAAGACCCTCAGATCTTCCTATCTGTTGTAAAAAAAAGTTGAGGAAGTGGGTGAAGAAATAACAAAAGTAAATGAATAATAAACATTTAAGCAAATGTTCAACAGACTAATAATGGAAAATGTAAATTAAATCAGCATAATCCAATTTCACACTTAAAATTAGCAATAATAGAAAACAAGAATATCCAGTTCTTGCAATGGTACATAGAAAAAAAGCACTCTGAACCACAATGGGTAATAGTCTAAATTGATATATTTTATGAAGGACAATCCAGTTATTAATTGCTTGAAAAACATCTAACACCTTCAATCAATTAATTTTATCTTTGAAAGTCTGTTATATGGAATTAAATTGAAAAAAAAAGATTGAAATTTATACCAATGGCATTTATTATTACATTGTTTATAATTAAACATTGGACTTAACATAAATCCTCAAATTTAAGAAACAACTAAATACAATCCTGATATATTTATATAAACTAAAAATTTCACAAACATTTTTTATAGCTTGAACTGCATATTAAATTTTATTTATTTATATTTTTGTGTGTGAGAGAGATTGACAATGACAGACAGACAGGAAGGGAGAGAGATGAAAAACATCAACTCATAGTTGGGTCACTTTAGTTGTTCATTGATTGCTTCTCATACATGCCTTGACCAGGGGCCTCCCACCCAGCCAGTGACTCTTTACTTCAGCCAGCGACCTTGGGCTTAAGCCAGCAACCTTGGGTTTCAAACCAACGACCATTGGGCTCAAACCAACAACCATGGGATCATGTCTGATCATGTTTATGATTCCATGCTCAAGCCAGCTACCTCAAGATTTTGAACCTGGGTCCTTAGCATCCCAGGTCAACATTCTATCCAATGCACCACAACCTGGTCAGTTTGCATATGAAATACTATTAATATGAAAGGGTATACAACTTTTCAGTGTATTCTCAACTATATAAAGTGTATATCAAAAAAACTTGCAAGACAATATTAAAAAAACTTGAGAGTAATTCTGGTTTTATAGAAGAATTTGAGAGCTTTAATTTGTTCTTGCTTTCTATGTTTTTAAAACAACTCTTTTATCACTTACTATTGGATAAAGGAACAAAGAAAGAAAATATGAAACATTTAAGAAGAAAAAAAGTGTTTTTAAATTAGCTCCAGTAAACATTAGTATAAGACTAAGTAAAAATAATTTCAAAATTTTGGTTGAAAAATTCTACTCATTCTCTTTTGTTTAAAAATTCACTAACTGATTTTCTCTTAAAAATCTGTACAAAGGATTTTTCTTTTATTCCAATAATCATAGTCATTCTTTTTAAGACACTCTGATGATCATACACTTATTTTCCTTTCATCCTTGCCTACCAGAACAGGCAGGACCAAGTTTATTCTATCCTGTTTTCTCAATACAGTTATCAACTTCCCTTGCTTATTGCCATTTCCATTTATTTCTTTGTCTTTTAAAACATGTTTTATGGTGAATTTGTTACAGCAGATGCTGCAATACTTTTTAAAATGCTTGTTGTATACAATATGTGAAAACAAGTTAAAAGAATCACATGATGATGATAAGAGTTAAACAGTTAATTCAGGACAAAAGTTTGCAAATTACTTAAGGTTTAATAGTAAAACTAAATTTAATTAATATTTTTTATCTTGCATCTTGGATCCTAAATAATATTCTGGGTTTTATTAAACATAAGGGTTATAAAAGTGACCAGTAAAGGAAGCCAGGTAAACTCTCTGGGCAAGAAAAATTTAGTTAATTGCATGAATACAGTGTTTGTGGTAGAATTATCAGTTGTAGTGCTTCTGATTATATTATTTGTCTATGCATACTATTCCTCTGTGGTGGCTTTCTCTTGTCAGTATAGAAATTCTATTATTTTGTATCAATCCTTGAACGAATCTTCTCTCACTGATATAAAAAGCTTTCTACCAAGCAAATGGGTAAACCATCGAAATATAAAATAGGGTGGCTATATTTCACTACCTTACCTGGTCATGCAGTAAGTCTAATGTTTTTTGTATAATGTGATGACTTACAGATGTCAATGCTCTGTTTCCACCAGCTCCCTTTAGGAAATGACTCTAGGAAATTTTCTTCAGAGTGTGTTATTATCATCATTGTCTGTTAACAAAATGCACTTGCCTTTTTATAACATAATGTTGATTACTTCTAAATTACAGCACATTTTGAATAATCTTGCATTCGCTGTGCTACAACTATTGCAATATCATTTCCTTGTTTTTTAAAGTATGAATTCATTTTTAATGCTTTCTTAAAAACTTCCCAAAATGTAATTAAATATTTGTTTGCATTGCTTTCAACAAATGACATTGTTTTAGGAAGTTATAGGTTTACTCTTCCTATAAATATGTTCATGCTTTAGTTGAAATACAAACTCTGAAAAATATCTATGCAGCCTAAAAGATTAATATAATTCTTTCAAAATTAAGTCTTGCAAGGGATAAAAGAAATAAAGCTAGCTAGTGGATAGGAATTAAAGTGCTATTGGTTACCCACCTGGGACATAAAAACTTTGGTGCTTTATTAGTGATTATTTAGCTAAATGTTTGTAATTGTTTTTCAAAAACTAACAGTGATCAACTTGCTCTGTTATGTGAACTGGCTTGGGTTACTAATATCTAGAGCTTGTAATTTAGAAAAAAATATTTATGTGAAATTGATCACGTTGTTAGTGTAGGTAGCTAAATATTAATAAAGGAAGGAAGCAGATATTGAATATAATAAACTACAGAAGAAGGGATAAAATATTAAGCTTAAAAGAACTGAGAAGCCTGTTTAAGAACTTACAGCATTCCATTTACTAGAAAGCTATAACATTTACAATTCTGAACACCCTGGAGAATCACAGCTTTACACTAATAGTGGTATTAACACTCTCTCCATCGGTCATGTAGGGAATCTTTTCAGTCTCTCCAGGTACCAGTCCATCAGGACTATGAGAGGAAGTGCTTCTGTGTTTTCACTACAAGTCATGTATAGTGAAAACCAAGATGGTGGCTATAGAGGCCGGTCAATCTAGCCTAGCCGAAGTATCTGATTGGTTAGTGGAAGGAAACAGCACAAGCCCACAAAACAGTAAAAAATTGATTTGTTAGTTTAAAGAATATGACCCAGGCCTTGTCTCTTTTTCACTTAGAAAAACATGCTATCCCTGTTTGTTTGAGAGCTCTCTAAGAAGCAGCCACGTGGCCTTAAAAAGCTGCACAGGCCAGCCAGTTGCCAGTAGCCACGTGAACTCTAGGACTGGACAGAGCACCTACCAGAGCACAGCCAGGAACACAGACCATGCTATCTGGACAAGGTCTAACTGGACTGAGTCATGACACAGAATATCTGGACACTACTCTTTGAACTGGGCTTAATAAAGACCAATCTGGACTTTTTCCATGGCAGGAAGAATGGAGATGATTTATTGGGAACTTGTGGGCAGCCTTCCATTTCAATCCAAAATAAATCTTACCACAAAAACCTCACTCCTTCCATATGCCAGTCCTGTGGAATGCTTTCCCTGCAACTCTGTAAAACACCATTTATACCAGCAACAATTTTACCATTTAATATCTTACATATATGTTGATTAAAATAATTTTAAACACACTTAACATATTCTTCTTGTGCAAAATTATGACATTGTGAGATTAAAGAAAATGTTCATCATCAACTTAAATTCAAGATGTTTTCCCAGAAGAAACCACCATTATCAAATGAGTTTACAGTCTTCCTTCTCCTATTTAAGAATTTATATATGTGTGTGTGTATCTATACACAAATATAGATACATATAGTTTTCCATGTGTAAAACCACTGTAGTTCTTACACACAAATAAATTATTATATAAAGCATTATAAGTTCTTATATTAAATATATAATATAAATTATATATTTTAAGATGTATTTTTCCATTATTTTCTTGAATATAGTTAATTTTTAGGTGAATCTAATTTCAAATTGGCCATTTTTTTAGTAAATAATCTCTAGTCTCCTACTCTGGAATACTTTAGGGTTTTGTCTTTGTTGGTGGTGGTTCTACATTTCATTGGGAATTTTGACCATTATTTTATTTAATATTATTTATTACCTCACTCCCCCCCCACCCACATACACACACTTGCTTCTGAATCTTCTGGAATATGAAGTTTGGAACATGGAATTGCCTTACTTTTTATAGTTTTTTATCTCTTTCTTTTGTTCTGAGTTCTATAAGTTTCCTCAATTCAGTTCTACTAGTACATAAATATACTCATCTGCTTCCAGAAACAGTCATGCTCTATTTAGTTTGTCAATTTTGCCGTTATGTGATCAACCAATTTTTATCATACATATAATGTAATTGATTAATTTTTAGGTAACTCTCTGTGCTCAAATATAATAAATCATTTTCTGCTATTCTTTTTTTTTAAATATTATATATTTGTCCCCTATTTCTCCCCATCCCCTTGGTAACCACTTCAGTTTTATCTAGATCCATGATTCTCAGTTTTATATCCCACCCATGTGTTAAATCATATAGTTCTTTTTCAGCTAGTCTAACAATTACGGTTTTCTTTTTTTCAGGTTAAAGTTCTTCTGTTGTCTTTCAAGATGATGAATCTCCCTGAATATTCAGTGAATTTTTATCATGTGTTTCTTTTTAAAAGGGAGATTTTTTTGTTAGAATATTTGCTGTAGCATTGTGTTGTTTTCCTTTGCTGTATTAAAATCTTACTTTTTCCCTAGCAATAAATTTAATGCTCATTGACAGGACAGCTAATAGAAAGATAAGCTGTATTAAGTGATCCACATGTTCCATCTTTAGCTTTCTGGAGAACTTGTGTTCAGTTTTGGCCTTAGGAAAGAAACAATCAGATTTTAAAAAAATGTTCTTTCTGCCTGGAAGTCATAAATAATTTCTTAGAAAACTATGAGTAGAAAATTATAACCACTAGATTCTAGTAAAAATGACAGCTCAAAAAAATTTGCTGTAAAAGGAAAAAAAGCATCATGGGGATGTTTCACTTCAGAATGAAAGTTTTTATTTCAAGAGGTTGTTTTCTTTAGGTCACCCCATGAGAATAAAGTTAATAGGAAAGATGTAACCCATGGCACTCAGAACCTTAGCTTGTAGCAGAGTCATGAGTAGGAAAACAATTTCAACAGAATTATTCTAAAATTACATGAGATTAAACGTTGCAAGAGATATTATTAGTTCAAGTAACTTAACCTCTGTGAACTCCCAGTGATTTATTTAGAAACTGAAATTGATCATAGTAACCCACATATCACCGGGTTTTGTGGGGAAACAAATGGGTAAGTATATCTGATTTTATTCTTTATAAACTATAAAATATTCTAAAAAATCACTTGCCACATATGCGGGAAGCCCTCACTCTATAACAGACTACAATGCTATTATTAAGTTAATTTATAAGCTACTAAATGAAGTTTTGCAATTAGCTTTTGCATTTGTTTATAATCATGTCTTTCTAGCTCATTCCTATATTATATAGAGCAATAAATAGTTAAATAGTATTCCCTTGATTCCTCACTATTTCAATCCAAAAGTTCAATTATAAATCATATATCATCATCATTTATGAACATAAGAATCTCTTGGGTTGCTTGTTACATGAATAATAATTTCTAGATTCAGGAGGCACCCAGACAAATGCGTTTTTAAAAAGCACCCAAAGTAGAATCTGTCATCAGGAGTACTTGGAAAACACTGGCTTAAAGTAATGAGCTGTAATAGTTTTCTGACAAGTGTCACAAATTCATCTAATATCAAAGGGTAAAAAAATAATAATCCAGTAATAAACTGCCCCAAATTTGTCTAAAATCATCTATATGCTCTCATCCCAGTAAAAGATAAGTTAAAATACTTAGAAGAAATCATTTTCAGATCTCATAGTCTGTGCTGCATCCAATTAGATCCTATATCCTTTTTTTTTTGTATTTTTCCGAAGTTAGAAGCAGAGAGGCAGTCAGACAGACTCCCACATGCACCCGACAAGGATCCACCCAGCAAGCCCACCAGGGGCCAATGCTCTGCTCATCTGGGGCGTTGCTCTGTTGCGGCAGGAGCCATTCTGGCACCTGTATGCCCTGACCTGAAATCAAACCCAAGACTTTCACACGCTGGGCCGACACTCAGGTTTTGTATTTTAAGACTTCCAAGTAGAAAACACTTTCTTTCCATCTGATAACTTATTCTAATATTTTTTCTAAGTTTCCAAAAGCTCTTTTTTTATATCTGGCTTAAATATTTAATGTATATGACTTTATTGTTAATACAATAACATTACCGCTGGAATACAAAGAAGTTTATCTTAAATCTTAACTTAGCTCATACAATGTCTCCCAAAATTTTAAGCTACTCTTCACCATCTAGAAACTCACTTCTTGTTAAAAGGGGTGAAAAGTTCAAAGAAAAAAAAAAAAAACTATAACCTGCATCCACTTAAGTATCTCTGAAGAATGTTCTGTCAGCCTGACCAAGTGGTGGTGCAGTGGATAGAGTGTTTGACTAGGATGCGGAGGGCCCAGGTTTGAGACCCTGAGGTCACCAGCTTGAGTGCTGGTTCATCTGGTTTGAGCAAAAAGCTCACCAGTTTGGACCCAAGATTGCTGGCTCGAGCAAGGGGTTACTCGGTCTGCTGTAGCCCCACGGTCAAGGCACATATGAGAAAGCAATCAATGAAGAGCTAAAGTGCCACAACGAAAAATTGATGCTTCCCATCTCTCTCCCTTCTGTCTGTCCCTATCTATCCCTCTCTTTGATTCTCTCTCTCTGCCTCTGTCAAAAAAAAAAAAAAAAAAAAGAATGTCCTGTCAGTAATACAGGGTGGGACAAAAGAAGATTTACAGTTGTTCATATAGAAAATAATACAGCCTGACCTGTGGTAGTGCAGTGGATCAAGCATCCACCTGGAACGCTGACTTTACCGGTTCAAAACCCTGGCCTAAAATGGTGGGATCTTGATAACATTATACGAAGTGAAATAAGTAAATCAGAAAAAACCAGGAACTGCATTATTCCATATGTAGGTGGGACATAAAAGTGAGACTAAGAAACATTGATAAGAGTGTGGTGGTTATGGGGGGAGGGGGGAGAGGGAGAGGGAAAGGGGGAGGGGGAGGGGCACAAAGATAACTAGATAGAAGGTGACAGAGGACAATCTGACTTTGAGTGATGGGTATGCAACATAATTGAATGACAAGATAACCTGGATATGTTATCTTTGAATATATGTATCCTGATTTATTGATGTCACCCCATTAAAAAAATAAAATTATATAAAAAAATTAAAAAAAATAAAAAACCCTGGCCTTGTCCTGTCAAGGTACATATGGGAATTGATGCTTCCTGCTCCTCCCCTCCTTCTATCTGTCTCTGTCTCTCTTCTCTAAAATGAATAAATAAATAAAAATAATTTTAAAAAAAGGAACACAGTAATTCAAAAAGAAAATAATACAATGATTAATAATAATACAAGAACAAACTGCATTTTGCATACTCATAACTGTTAACCTACTTTTGCCCCATTCTGTATATGCATGGAGGCAAGAAAGCTATGTTTTCCAGGAAACAAATAATGAATATGAATGTACCATGCTCAGATCTTTAAGAAAACAGAATAGCCAGGAGGGTCCAGCAGCTGTTTCAGGGATGTTTTTATTTACAATTTCAGGGACAGTGCACAGTGCCAAAAACAGTTACTGGAAGATACTGATTCATCTACATGATTGTCTTAAAGTCTTGCAGCAGTGATCACTAATGAATATGCAAAACATTTCTAAGGCTCAACAGTTTTCAGAGAGTCTAGTGACAAACAACCTTGACTGCATTTGGCCCTATTTAGAGTGATAGAGCCACTGACATGGTGCCAGTCTTGCTGGCACAGAAGAACTGCCTTGATTGTGTTCTTGTCTGCTAAAAAGCCTATGCAGCTCTCTTCAGATCTTTTCTCAATAGCAGCCTCTTCAACGGCTTGGCTTGAACCAGCAAGTCTAAGAACGCCTCTTTAAATCTTACACTGATGAAAAGAAGTAGACTGATTTAACATTAAGACTTGTGGAAGGGGAGTCAACATGAAAATTTAAAATATTCATGAGTATGCACACATGATATTTCATTGTGTGATTTTTGGTTACTGTATTTTTGGTCTGTAATTTAATTGATCTTTTATACAGTTAAATTCACCATACACACACCAAAACTTCTTAGATGCGGTCAGTATAGCTTCTTTGTTTTATAAATTATTTTGTATTATTACATATAATACACATAATGACAAGTGCAAAAAATACAAATGTACAGCTCAGTGAATTATCACAAAGCCAATTCCAGGGTCATTATTACTATGACAACAGAGGACACTGTTAACTGCAGAAGTCCTTTCAAGTTTACTTCCAACCACTGCCCTTTCTCATCTCCTTAAAGGAAAACACTCTCTTGCCTTTGAACATTGTATCTTAGCTTTGACTACTTTGTACAATTTCATAGCAATGAAATTACACAGTAAATACTCCCCCACCAATAGTGCAATTGTGAAATTCATCTTTATTGTTGGGTATGAGGGTAGTTTCTTCATTTCCCTTTTTGTAGAGCATTTCATTGTATGACTGTAACACACTAATTTATCTAGACTACTGCTTGGCAGACATTTATGGTTTTTTTCAGATTAAAACTATTACGAAAAATGCAGATATAAATTTTTATTTACATTTTTGTTGTGCACACAAACACATTTTTTTGCATGGTATACCTAGGAATGAAACTGCTGGATCATAAAGTATGCAAAACATCAGCTTTGAGAGATGCTACTAAACATTTTTCCAAAGTAGTTGCACCAATTTATACCCCTAGAAGCAAAATAGGAGGACTCCTATTTGTCCACATTCTCTGTAAACCCTTTATTAATTTTAGTATTTTTGATTAATATACAGTGGTACATAACTTGGTTTTCCCTTATCACCAGTGAGGTTGAGTTTTTTAAAATGTTCATTTAGCCATTTGAATATTCTCTTTTGTGAACTTCCTATTCAAATCTTTTGCCTATTTGTTGTTTTTGTTCATTGATTTCATTGGGGTGACATTAGTTCACAAAGCCATACCGGTTTCAAGTGTACAACTCAATATAACACCACCTGCACACTGCATGTGCACCCTCTGCCCCAACCAAAGTCTTTTTCCATCTCCATTCTCCCTCCTTTGCTCATTTCCACCTGTCCCTGTCCCCTTTCCCTCTGGTTGTTGCCATACTGTTATCTGTGTCTATGTGTTATACATATGATTTTTGGTTAATCCCTTCACCTTCTATTAGAGTCCCTTCATCCCCTCTCCTCTGACGACTGTCCAAGTGTTTCATGTGGTCATGCCTCTGTTTCTAGTCTGTTTTTCAATTATTGTGTTCATTAGATTCCATATATAAGGGAGATCATGTGGTACTTCTTTTTCTCTGACTGGCTTATTTCACTTAGCATAATAATCTCCAGGTCCATCCATGCTGTTGTAAAAGGTAAGATTTCTTTTTGACAGACATGTAGTATTAAATTGTATTTTTATATTCACTCATCTACTGATGGTATTCGGGCTATTTCCAGATCTTAGTTATTTTTATATTGCATTGTCATTTTCTTATTGATTTGTAGAGGGTTTTCTTTTTTTCATTCTAGTTATGTATTCTTTGTTAGACATACATATTTAAAATATTTTATTTCATTCTGTGGCTTACCTTTTATTCTCTTAATGGTATCTTTTAAGATGTTTTTAATGTTAACATAATCCATTATATTATTTTTTCCTTAGTGGTGACTGTGTATGTGTCCTAGTAAGATATATTTTCCTAAAGGAGGTTTATGAATTCTTCTCATATTAATTTCTAGAAAATTTATTGAGTTGCCTTTCAATTTATGTGTCTGTGTGGTGGGCAATTTCATTTTTTTTTTCTTTTTACTATAGTAAAATTCATTTGAACCAGCACTATCTATTGAAAAGATGTGGGTTTTTTTTCTCTTTGCATTGTGTACTACCCCATCTCCGAAATCAAGTGTCCTTCTAAATACGATTCTAGTTTAGGACTCTCAGTATTATTTTACATGTCCATCAGCCTAACCTTGAGTCAATTCCACACCTTATTATTACAGCTTTATAATACATCTTAATTTCTGGTAGAGCGAGTCTTGATACTTGTTTTCATTAAGAGTGCTTGTTAATATTAGCTATCTGTATTTCCACATAACTTATGTAATTGATCAGTTTGTCCTTTTTAAAGAAAACTTGTTGAAATTTTGATCGAAATTGCACTAGATCTATAAGCCATTGAAGTAAAATAGACAACTTTATAATACTGAGACTAAAGATATGAAAACATTTTTTCTTCTGCTTGCTTATTTTTTAAATTTCTCCCAATACTTTTTTTTGATAGAGCTCTGTAGTTTTCTATGCAATGGTCTTGTCCATTTGAAAAATTATTTTTATGTGCTTAATATTTTAAGATGTTATTTATGTGGTAACTATTTTACTGTCTTGTTTTCTAATATTTATGTTACTTGTATATATTAATGCCTTAATATTTTTATTAAACTTATAATTAGCAACTTTTCTATGTGTATTTATAAATTCTAGTAATTTATTTTATGAATTTTATTTTAAAATAATATAATTTGCAAAAATAATGAAGGCTTTATTTCTTCTTTTTTTATATATGTTTTATTTATTTTTACATTATTTGTTTTATTCCACTGACAAGGACCTTCACTATAATAATAAACATTGGTTTTATCATTCTAAAACTAAAAAACCTTCAACATTTTACAATTAAATTGATGATTACCCTAGGATTTTAAGAACATATATCTTATAAATAAATGTTCTTTATCAAATGTGTTTTAGAATTTATTGAGGTAATTAAATTATTTAATATGTTGTTAGGTTAGTGTAGTTAGGTTATATAGGTATCTTTTCTACTAATGCTTTTTTAACAACTCTAATGAGATATAATGTGCATAAAACTCACCTTTTTAAAGGGTACAGGTTAATGGTCTTTAGTATATTTATGGAATTGTGCAACCATTACCATAATATGGTTTTAAAATATTTTATCACTCCAAAGAGAATATTTAAACCCATTAGCATTAATTTTCACCCTCATTTACCTAGCCCCAGACAACCTAATCTTTCTGTTTCATTTTTAATTTTTTATATTGATTGATTTAGAGAGACAGAGAAAGATAGATAGATGATAGATGATTGATAGATAGATAGATAGATAGATAGATAGATAGATAGATAGATGATAGATAGAAGCATTTATTTGTTCCACCTAGTTGTGCATTCATTGTTGGCTTTCCATATGTGCCCTGACCTGGTGCCACAACCGTGGTGTTTTCTGAAGACACTCTAATGAACTTAAATACCAGCCAGGGCTTCTACTTCCTGTTTCTAAAGTTTCATGTTCTGGACATTTCACATAAATGGAATCATAAAATATGTGGTTTTTTTAGGACTGACTTCTTTAACTTAGCATAATGGTTTCAATATTCACCTATGTAAAGCATAAATCAGTATTTTCTTAAATTCACTGAATATAACTTCATTTTATGGAAATATTATACTTTGTTTATATGTTCATCGGTTGATTTTATATTTTGTTTGTCTTCACTTTTTGTCTAGAGGCATCAGAAATTAATTCATGTTGGGAAGCTTAATTGTATAAGAATACTACTTAATTCCTATATATTAATAATCCAACAAACTAAACAACTTCCTCGTTGATTCTTTTAGCTTAAATATAATTGATTTTATTTCTACCATATTTTCTGAGTGTTCTGGGTTTTCTTTCCTTTGTTCTCCTCTTTTCACTTTTCCTGCTTTCTGTCAGACTGATGAAGTTTTCTTAGTCTTTCCTGTTCTCCACTCATTTCTTATAACTAATCTGAAAGTCCTATATGATATTTCTCTGTCTGTGGTAAGTGGTAACCTTAAATTTTTAAGCTACATACTCAAATATCTTCAATAAATTCTAGAACATGTCTATCTTTCTCACACTATTGACAACATGGTTGGCAAGTGTGACTGATAACAGACTCATCTTATTTTAGTTTAATTTAATTTACTCTTTTTTACAGCATTGAAAAATTAATTATTATTATTTTTATTTCACTATCAGATTATGCCTTTTTCCTACAGAAGTCAAGGACTTTATATATTAATTTTTTTTTGTTTTTGCTTTCTACATAGATAGTATTCTTAAGTTCCACAAAGAAAAAAAATACTTATTAGGCATCTGTCACCTCCATTTATAGGATCCATCAAGTATATATACCTGTCATGAAACCGGATACAAAATAAATCTTCATAGTTCAGCAAACCTTCTACCATTATCAAAATTTGAGTACCTGGAAACTCTGAGAGAATTATTTCATTGCATATGTGAAAGCATGCATTAATAATAAGTAGTGTTTATATAGGACTTAATTTGGTCTAGACTGTTTTACCATTCAAAGAAATATGTACATATATAATACACAGCAACTAATGGAATAGATATAATTATTCTATTATTGTTCATATTTTACAAATGAGGAAATTAATACAGGAAGTTAAGTAAATTGCCCAAGGTCATTTAGTTTGTAAATGTCAAAGCTGGAATTTGAACCTATGTGACATCTCCAAAATCCATGTTTTTAAACTATGTTACTGAAGAATAATTCATAAAAATAAATGCCCACTTATAACTTATATCAATCATGAGCAGCACATGTTGGAAATAGGAATGTATTAATAGTAGTAATAGTATTTTTCATAATGGCTTATAATAGCTAATTAAAACAGAAAGGTGATCTCAGTGAGCTAAGGCCAAACTTTGGGAAGCATTTTAATTTTAATTTTAATTTTTTTATTTGTTCATTTTAGAAAGGAGAGAGAGAGCGAGAGAGAGAGAGGAGAAAGACAGAGAGAGAAGGTGGGGAGGAGCAGGAAGCATCAACTCCCATATGTGCCTTGACCAGGCAAGCCCAGGGTTTCAAACTGGCGACCTCAGCATTTCCAGGTTGACGCTTTATCCACTACACCACCACAGGTCAGGCCAGCATTTTAATTTTAAAACCCAGGTATTTTTAGTAATTCCTTTGTTTATAACTTTAAACGTTATATTACCTAAAAATATAGCCCTTATAATAATTTAAAAAATAAATGCCCTAAATTTGGCAAGTATAACTGTAACAAATAGTAATAATAATGAAAATCTAGGTCTACGTCTACCTAACACTTGTTCACGGATCATGGACACACCATTCCAACCCGACTGTGAATATTCTCAGTCACAGGTAAACATCCCCTCTAAAAGGTATTACCCTCATTCCCACTCAAGCTCTCACAGACACCATACTAATGAAATGGGTCTAGTGTTGTAAGTTGCCCAAGTAAATGCAGTGATAAATTGGAGATCCAAGTACTCAAATAACCCTGACTTTTGTTAGTTTGACAACCTTACTCTTGCCATGCAATAATGTGAATTCAACTCAGACCCAGCCACCAATTTTGAGAACTTGAACTCCATGATCACCTCCAATTCTCTCTGTTCCTTGGGGTCTATTCAGCTCTCTGATGTTAATCAGTTTTACAGTTTCAGGTTCATGGAGGTTCAGGAAGATCAAAAATGTCAAAGAAGATAGGGATTCTGAGAAAGCACACACTTAAGCTCCTCTGGAAAAAAAACAACAGTAAATGAGCTGGGGGAGAATGCTTAGTTGTATGAAACTATCTTCATCTGAGAGGATATAACTCCATCTGTGTGTGTGTGTGTGTGTGTGTGTGTGTGTGTGTGTGTGTGTGTATATATATATCTTTTTACTCTTCAGTCTTCCAGTTTAAACAGCATCATTTCCAACCAGTGCTGCTAAAGAAAAACTAGTATGACAATTATAAAATAACTTGCAAAAATATATATGGCTCTAAAATATTCAATGAGAATTATTTTTTCTCTTGCAGAATATTAGCTTTATTGTATACACAATAGGTATTTCAGATGCATTTTGTTGCATATTTAACACAATTTTGAATACTCACATTGCTCAGAAAGCCATTTATTAAAGTTTTTATAAAATACTTTTTAATCTCCTACACAATGGCATAAATCCCAAGTCTTTTATATGAATTCACTTAAAGCTGTGTTCAAATGGAGTAATTACATTAAGTGCACATGTTTAAAATATGTATAAAATATTTATGTATTAAAGCTGGTAGGTTCTGATTGCAATTTTAATGGTAAGTTATGAATTCTCTACATTTAAGAGGAAATGTATTTTCAAGCCCCAAAGGTAGAAATCTTTTTAAAACATATTGGGAAGGAAGTCTTATTTTCCTGTTCTATTGCAGTATACAGTACTTAGTAAAATAAATACTCCAAAGTGGTTTGACTCCATAATAGTAATTACTTAAAAACTGCCCAGAGGTTAGGTCCACATTGCAAATTTTGTCTGGTGGCCAATTAGTATGGTTCTATTAATGCTCTAAAACACTGTCTATTATGGAAATGCCAACTGCTTTGTAATACATATGAATGAAATATTGCAAATTAAAGCACACAGTTGATGTGCAATTTCTATGAAATCCAATGATTGCAAGTTGCCAATATATTTTCAAAATATATATGAGCAACAAGAATTAGTATGGGTGCTTATGCACTACAACTCAAAAGATATATTCCAGTCTTTTATTATATTGTATTTGGTGACTAGTTCATTATGAGTTGCATTAGAAAGTAAGACAGCCTTCTCTAACTTAATGATGAACCATACATTATTATTATTATTATTATTATTATTATTATTATTTATTAGGAGCTTGTATTTAGTTACTGACTCTGTAATTGTTAGGTAGACATCTTAAACTACAATTTATAAAAGGAGAAGAATTTGAAACAGAGATGGTTCATCCAATAAGAAAAAGTAGGAATGTCAAAAGCACCATATTAGAAGTCAACATACCCTTTAATTCTGATCAGTGATAAGAATGTGTTGTACCACCTGCCCCTTGACTTCCACAGAGTCAAGAGAAAGAAAGAAAGAAAGAAAGAAAGAAAGAAAGAAAGAAAGAAAGAAAGAAAGAAAGAAAAGGGAAAGGGAAGGAAATGGAATAGAAAGGAAAGGAAAGGAGGAAGGAAGGAAGGAAGGAAGGAAGGAAGGAAGGAAGGAAGGAAGGAAGGAAGGAAGGAAGGAAGGAAGGAAGGGAGGGAGGGAGGGAGGGAGGGAGGGAGGGAGGAAGGAAGGAAGGAAGGAAGGAAGGAAAAAGAAAAGGAAGGAAGGAAGGAAGGAAGGAAGGAAGGAAGGAAGGAAGGAAGGAAGGAAGGAAGGAAGGAGAAAGAAAGAAAGAAAGAAAGAAAGAAAGAAAGAAAGAAAGAAAGAAAGAAAGAAAGAAAGAAAGAAAGAAAGAAAGGAAGGAAGGAAGGAAGGAAGGAAGGTTTTGATGGGGAAACAACATCCTGTGCAATTTAAGTTTGCATCCTCTCCTGCTATCTCTTTTCTGTCTTTTCCAAGGGTGACAAAACCCAACCACATATGTGTATAGAAAGCATGAAGTCTTAAAATTCTGGAGAATAATTTATACAATAGAGAATTGTTAGGGACTGAGGGCCAACGGGGTCTTTTCAGTTTAGATTTTGGGGGGACAGAGGTGTGGGGAACTGGCATTAAGTTGACAGTCTGCCCAACGTCACTTGTTTTATGAAGTTGCTAAAGGTTATTTTGCTATGGTGCTGGATTGTTTATACTCATCCTGCCCCCCATGTTCCTCGGAAAGACTGGAGGCAAGTTTCTTTTTATCTTTTGTTTTGTTAAGTTAAGATGTTATATATGGTGGGGTTTTTCTGCACTTGGTAGAATTCTTGGGTTGCCTTGGAAATGTGATCAGAGATCTCTTTAATTTGCTAATGGCCTTACTTTGCCCTATAAATAAAACAGGAAGCAGGTGTTGAGCACACTCTGTTCTTGCCATCAGCATTACAGAGGCCTCCTGAGCCCATCTGTTTTTCTCAAAGCTTATTTTCTTAATTCTGCGCTGTTTGCACTCAGGACCTGGAATTACTAGCCGTGCTGGTTCACGGCAGAGAATTACATGTGCTACAAACTATCACTTACATAAAGGAACAGTATTGACCTTGGTCTGTTAGTTCAATTAGTTAAGAGTGTAGTCTCAAAAGTACAAGGTTGCAGGTTCCATCTCTGGTCAGTGCACACATGGGAAGCAACCAATGAATACACAACTGAATGGAAGAACAAATGAATGCCTTCCTTCCCTCTTCCTTCTTTCTTCCTTCTTCTCTGTCTCTAAGAATCAATCAATAGATAAAAAATTAAACCCTGGCTGGATAGCTTGGTTGCTTAGAGCTTCATCTCAGAGCACAGAGGTTACTGATTTGATTGCCCAGCCAGGGTACATACAGGAATAGCTCGATTTGGTGTTTTTCTTTTATTTCTTTCTTTACTTTGTCTCCTTACCTCTCTAAAACAGTAAAAGAAAAGAAACAGCATTAATCTGCTTCTTTAACTCTTCCCTGGAAACATTCTTTCTATATGAAAAAGTGCTTGAAATAGGCCATCATTTCTTCTCCAAAACGATGTCAGTCAAGAAAGAGGTAGACATCATCTAATATATTCTTGTCACTATAAGTTTTTTTTAAAAAAGAGTAAAATACATGATCTTTATCAGTTACAATTGTATCTGGATGGTTAAAAAGAAATAAAACAGTTACCAGAAAATAATTAGGATGTATTAGGACACACCAGAATGTTTTCAAACTACAGAAATTTAGGAAGAAATAAGAGTTTGGTCTCTATTGTTAAAGGAAGTATAGGTATTGAATTGATTTGTAGAGAGACAGAAAGATATTTTATGTAGACGGGTGAGCACTTGGAAAATGGTAAAAAAAATGGGATTGAGCATGTAAGAGACACAGGTTACTCAATATGATTGAAGTAGACAGCTTCAGCAATAAGGTGTTTATGACCATATATACTTGATGGCAGGTGTTAAATGTTACATGAGAATATATAGGGACAAACAAACCACCAGAAGGATTGAAAAGGAAAATTACAAGCTGCAGGCTTTGTCTTAGAAGATTAATCCAGAAGAAGGGGTAAAGCAGGATATTAAAAAACTAATGATTAATACTTTAAATGTGTAAAAGATACTGGAAATGAGTACAGTATCTTTTCTAGGTTGTCTGGGTTGGACTCCCAGCCACTCCACTTACTAGCTATATGACACAGGACAAAGTTCTGAAATCTCTGTGCTGCAATTTTCTTATCTAAGATTTGACATAAAATACCTAGTTCATTGAGTTATTATGAAAATTAAAAGGATTAATACAGGTTAAATCTTGAAGTGGAACTGGCACATCATAAGCACTCAGTAAAATATTACTACTGTTTTATATTATTATTACTTACATGTTGCATAATCACACAATCTTTTACACTAATTCTGCCATATTGTAAAAATTATCTGGAGGACAAAGATTATGAATTTTTCAAAAATATATCTGTAGCAGTTTTCAAGGTGCTAGTCATAGAATAGGCATGCAATAAATATTTCCTGAAGAAAAATAATCAATATAGAAAGGGAAAGATGGGCAAATATTGGATATTGATTATTAATGTATTAAGAGAAAAGTTTCTGAGTGGAACAAAGTTATATCAACTCTTTCTCACCTTCCTCAGAACTTAGAGAAATTCAATGAATCAGTGTTTAAAAAATTTTTAAACTTATTATATACAAGAGCACACTGACAGCTTAAGCATGTTAGATCTTTTAAAACAGACATAGAACCACATAGGAAATTTATGAGGAGCCAGGCAAGCAAAGGAGATAAACTGGTAAGGGGGTTCTTCAAAGAGAACAGCCTCAAGTCTTCTAAAACATATCTAAAAGCTGAGACACATAGATTTGCATTTGAGGAGATGAATAATCGGGACAGTTACTTAGAGAAGTTTCACCTTCTCCTCCACAAAGGTTAGAGGATGTGTGTGTGAGAGAGACCTATGTATTTCATCGCAAATATGAGCACAGACACATAACTATGGATGCATATGCATTAAGAAGTCAACAGTTGGTTGTATAAATTAGAAAGTAGACTTCTTGAGTCAAAACAACAAGGACATAAGAATCAGGAGGACTAATGCAGATAACATGGAGCTTTCCTTTGAAATACTGTTTACACTTGTCATCTTACTGTTCAAACTTATAGTTGCTGGAACAAGGTAAAAAATAGTCAAAATAAAAGTAGCATAGCAGCATGGTTGAGATACCAGGTCAGTCTGATAGACCATGGCTTAAATTTAATAGATATTATTTTCTTTGATTCATCTTCTTAGTATAACTTATGCTCAGAGTTCTTGCAAGATGTGGTGTGTGGAAACAAAATAATGGGAAATAATTCAGTATAAGAGAACCCAGCAATAAATCACAAACTAAAAACAAGTCTTAATAATTTTCAATATAGGACCTCTGTGGCATTTGATCATCCCAGAGATATATACAAAGTGAACAATACATAATGGAACTATGTTGTAAAGACATGTCTGCACTAGCAATCTAATCATTCTACAGATGCTACAAATTATGGCTTTAGAAGCACCATATTTTCAGTCAGTTCCCTAAAGAGGAAAGAGAGGCTTTGGTGGTGGACTGGTTGAGAAGAGAGAAGATGAATATATAATTATTTATATACTCTAACGTCATTTTCCCAATGAAACTTTCTCAGGATTAGCAAAGATTTTCTCCTGTCCAAAAGTCCAAACCAAAAGGTCCTTGAAATTTAATCCTATCAAAAATGCCCACACTTGTGAAACATTCCTGGGTTCATATAGCTCATTATATTTATTTACACTTTTGGTTTACAAGATAATACATAAAAATACTATATCGTGTTTTATTAGTTCAATAATGGTGGACATTGCCAAATGTTTAGGCTCTTTTGGCATGGACCCAATGTTTCTGTGGACATTTTGGAAAGTAACTGACTATAAGGCTTTCTTAAATACTCCTTTGAAAATAAATGCACAAAACCCACTCTATCACATAACTGGCCTATGCATAAGTTTAGAATTTTTTTACTTGTTTATTTTTCACTGAATTGATACTAAGTTCCATGAGACAGAGGGTAGTAACAGTATTGAGGGGCAATATACTATTATAATTAAGAATATTGTTTTGAGGCCTGACCAGGTGGTGGCGCAGTGAATAGAGCATTGGACTGGGACTTGAAGGATCGAGGCTCAAAATCCCTAGGTTGCTGGCTTGAGCACAGGCTCATCCGGCTTAAACAGGAGCTCCCCAGCTTAAGCACAGGGACACCAGCTTGAGTGTGGGATCATAGACAAGAGTCCATGGTTACTGTCTTGAGTCCAAAGGTTCCTGGCTTGAACCCAAGGTTGCTGGCTTGAGCAAGGGGTCACTCTCTCTGCTGAAGCCCCCTTTCCCACCCCACGGAAAAGCACGAATGAGAGAACAATTAATGAACAACTAAGGTGCCTAAATGAAGAATTGATGCTTCCCATATCTCTTTCTGTTTGTCCCTATCTGTCCCTCTCTCTGACTCTCTCTTTGTCTCTATCAAAAAAAAAAAAAAAGAAAAAAGAATATAGATTTGAGTACTAGAAGTATAGCCTCGAGTACACTGCTTAACTTCTCCATGTCTCAGTTTTCTCATATGTAAAATACAGTTAATAAGGGGCTAAAGACATTTTAAAATGCATTATAAAAATACATCTGATAGGTATTAACTACTATATAAATATTAACTTTTATTACACTGGGGAACAAAATTTTTGTTACATCCACAGAAACACTTGTTCTTACCTAATTCGAGTGTGCTGATCTCAAATCTGACATTAATTTTTCTGTCTAAGCTACAATTTTTTTTGCAATTCAAAATTTTAGGTTTTTATCTTATTGTAAAATTTTCAACATTTAGTTTAACATAATGAAGTAGAATGTCTTCTTGGGCATCATCTTTGTGAAAATATAATAATTTATATAATGCAGTAAATACACTAATACACTAAAAGATATGATTGCATCCAGAATTTGTCTACAATTTCAAAATAGAACATATTAAAACACTTATTTTAATCATAAAATTTGCACAAAACTTATTTAAATTCTATTCAGGCAAAATTTGTGCTTGTAGCTCTTGCGTTTGTGTACTTGTTGAGGACAATCTCATTTGATGCTCCAGCAGTAGTCTGCTCATCACTAACAGCTCCAAGATTTTCAGGAAACTTATCAAGGTGACTGTTCAGGAAGTGAATCTTAAGGCTCATGTTACATCCAGTGTTGTGGAAAGCCAACAGCATCCTTTGAACCAGAAGTTAATGGTTTTCTGCTTTTTTGTTGCCAAGGAAGTTCTTCATAACTGCCATAAAAGACTGCCATGCTGCTATCTCCTCTTTATTCATCTTCCTGGTAAATTCTTCATCATGTATGAGGGTTCGAATTTGAGGTCCATTGAATACACCTGCTTTTATCTTCTCGAAAGACAAGGCAGGAAAAGCAGAAATGATATGTTGAAAGCATTCACTTTCTCTATTCAAAGCCTGAACAAACTGCTTCATCAAGCCAAGTTTGATGTGAAGTGGGGGAAAAATGATCCTGTCTCGATTAACTACAGATTCATTCACAATATTTTGCATCCCTTCTTCCAAGCTTCATGTTTTGGCCACTCCTTCTTTGTCCAGTGTTTCCCCCAAGCTCGGCTGTCCCACAAACACAGACAGCAAGGATACTTCATAAAACCTCTCTGTTTTCCTAGCAGGAAATTTACTATTTTAAGATCCACGCAAATAATCCAGTTATGCTCCTCATATTTCAGAAAGTTGAGGATAATTTTTATGTCATTCTTACTAAGTCATTCAATTTGGGTTGGCTAAACTGCTGAGGGGTTAGTGACTGCTTGGCATCAGAAGAAGACCTTTCAGATTCTACAACGATTTCCTCATGCATCTTGTCAAAATACACTTGATCATCATGTTCACTTTTCTCATCCTTAGAAGAAATAAAACCATTAAAAACTGGAACTGGGAGTGTCTCAGAGTGTGGGATAGGTCCTATTGCTGAAGGAATATTAGGGTATGCGATCATATGCCATTTTTTCTTGCCAATGCCTTTTGTATGGATCAGACAGAAATAACAGTCACTGCTGTGGTCCTTAGATTCACGCCAAGCCATGGGAATACCAAAAGGCATTCATTTGTGTTTCCTTTTGTCCAGTCAGGAAGCATTTCCTCACAATTATAACACACAACACAAGGAGCCCAATTCTTGTCTTGATTGCCAAGGGGAACTTGAAAATAGGCAAATATATGCACGTGTTACAAATGATGAAATATTGCACCTTTGACGTTGAAGTGTATAACAGCCACATATATAACAGAAGGTGTCGGGACTATTCTTACATTTACGCTTACTTGAAGAAGCCATGATTCAATCTTAAAACAAAATAAGAGGGTATTTTTATCAGATAATAATTTTTTACATTTAAAAACAACTACAATTTTGTAAAAGTAATGTTTGTAAAACATTAATTACCTTGTGATTATGTTCAATCCAAGAGTTGTTGCCCTTTAACTCCAGTTTAAAAACCAATGCATGTCATTAACTGTAACAAAAAGAAATTAAAATTGCATAAAAACTAGAGCATGCACCAAACAGTGGATTTCAGATTTGGAATCAGCGGTGCAGAAATATATGGAAACAGTTCTAAAACCTCATGCAACAGAAAATGGAAAAAAAAATTGTTCCCCAGTGTTATTAATGTTCACCAGTCTTTTCAGTGTCTAGAACAGTAAATGAGTGGATAAATAAACACACACACACACACACACACACACATATATATACTCTGTACATCTTACTTCCTACTGAAATGTGAAACAGTCATAATCAGGTGTTCTTTTTTTTTTTTTTTTTTCAGTTTTCTGAAGCTGGAAACAGGGAGAGACAGTCAGACAGACTCCCACATGCACTCGACTGGGATCCACCTGGCACGCCCACCATGGGGCGACGCTCTGCCCACCAGGGGGCGATGCTCTGCCCCTCCGGGGCGTCGCCATGTTGCGACCAGAACTACTCTAGCGCCTGAGGCAGAGGCCACAGAGCCATCCCCAGCGCCCGGGCCATCCTTGCTCCAATGGAGCCTTGGCTGCGGGAGGGGAAGAGAGAGACAGAGAGAAAAGCGCGGCGGAGGGGTGGAGAAGCAAATGGGCGCTTCTCCTGTGTGCCCTGGCCGGGAATCGAACCCGGGTCCTCCGCACACTAGGCCGACGTCAGGTGTTCTTTTTAAATAACTAAAACTGGCTTGATTGGGCAGTGGCACAGTGGTAAGAGCTTTGTCTTGGGATACTGAGGACCCAGGTTCGAAACCCTGAGGATGCCGGCTTTAGCACAAGCTCATCCGGCTTGAGAATAGGCTCATCAGCTTGAGTGTGGGGTCAACAACTTGAGCATAGGTTCATAGATAAGAACTCACGATCACTGGCCTGAGCCCAAAAGCTGCTGGCCTGAAGCCCAAGGTCACTGGTTTGAGCCCAAGTTTGCTGGCTTGAGTAAGGAGTCACTTGCTCTGCTGTAGCACCCCTCCCCTCTGTCAAGGCACATATGAGAAGCAATCACCAAATAACAAAAGTTCTGCAGCTATGAGTTGATGCTTCTCATCTCTCTCCCTCTTATCTGTCTGTGCCTGCCTATCCCTCTCTCTGTCTTTCTTTGTGCTCACTAGAAAATAAATAAATAAACAAATAAACAAACAAACAAATAAAACTGGTCAAAATACATACATATAACATAAAGTACTATCAGAAAGCCTAGAATTGCATTTGGCACTGTGGGGACACTTGCTTCAGCCTAATTCCATGCTTCCCAACCAGTGGTCCTTAGAGTTACTGCAAAGTATCTTCAAGTCCATCATACACAAAGTATAATTAGTTGACTGAAAAAATCGGTCTTGGTTTTGGGGGGTTTTGGGGGCTATTTTTCAAATATATGTATAATAGTTGGAATTAATAGAGCACAAATGCACTTAATACTAGTGACTGCAATGAAATGATAAGTGTTTTGTAGTTTGTAGTTCCTTCATTATTTTGTAGTTCCTCAGCTACGGATTCAAAAAATGCATCTAGAACCTTTGGAATTCTGAACATTTTGATATCATATTTAAAAGAGAATCTTATACTTGGAAAGGTTAAGAATCACAGGTCTAAGTTATGCTGAATCACTAAAATGTTGTCTTGGCCTCCTCGAGCTCTCAGACAAGCAGCAAGGGGTATTTGAGTCAGGATATACAAAGACTAGAGTTCCCCTGCTCAGCCCTCTCTTCTAAAGAGCTCTGGGCATCATTGCCTGAGTTTGTCTACATTTGTGAATTCTGTTTCAACAGATATTCAATAGTTCAGGCTTTTGGTCAGATATGTTTTAAACCATTATGGACAAAGCCTTCATTCTAATTAAGATTAAGAGAAGGTAGTTGGCCAGAAAAATGACAGTTTCAAAATTTCAGTGTCTTTCTAGATATTTACTTTCATTATGAGACTTTTCAAGTAGGTGCTGAAATATTAGCAGCTTCACCTACTAATCATCTACCTACCATCACTTCAGCCCTCTTCCAACATCCGTGCAACAAATATAGATGCCTATACACTGCACTAGACACAGGAGATGAAATGGTGAACATGGGAAACAACAAAACCAGTGTGGAAAACTCTAATGTCCTACTATATTCCAAATCTCTGTAAATTTATAAATATAGAACGCTACTATCAGGAAGACCTAAGCTCTGTACTATCTCTTTTTTTTTTTTTTTTTTTTTGCCTGTGAGTGTAATAAGAGATAATGCAGCAGCCCTTTAATTATCTGCACCATAATCAGTGGTAGAGATGTAGCAGAGGCAGAAGCAATTCCATGGGTTCATGAGATCCTATTTTACATTTCCCCTTCTAAAAAGACAAATGGCCAACAGATATATGAAAAGATGCTCATCTTCATTAGTTATTAGAGAAATTCAAATCAAAACTGCAATGAGATACCACCTCACACCTGTTCGATTAGCTATTATTAGCAAGACAGGCAATAGCAAATGTTGGAGAGGCTGCGGAGAAAAAGGAACCCTCATTCACTGTTGGTGGGAAAGTCAAGTAGTACAACCATTATGAAAGAAAGTATGGTGGTTCCTCAAAAAACTGCAAATAGAACTACCTTATGACCCAGCAATCCCTCTACTGGGTGTATACCCCAAAAACTCAGAAACATTGATACGTAAAGACACATGTAGCCCCATGTTCATTGCAGCATTGTTCACAGTGGCCAAGACATGGAAACAACCAAAAAGCCCGTCAATAGATGACTGGATAAAGAAGATGTGGTACATATACACTATGGAATACTACTCAGCCATAAGAAATGATGACATCGGATCATTTACAGCAAAATGGTAGGATCTTGATAACATTATACGGAGTGAAATAAGTAAATCAGAAAAAACCAAGAACTGCATTATTCCATACGTAGGTGGGACATAAAAACGAGACTAAGAGACATGGACAAGAGTGTGGTGGTTACGGGGCGGGGGGGGGGTAAGGGAAGGAGAGAGAGGGGAAGGGGAGGGGGAGGGGCACAAAGAAAACTAGATAGAAGGTGATGGAGGACAATCTGACTTTGGGTGATGGGTATGCAACATAATTGATCGACAAGATAACCTGGACATGTTTTCTTTGAACATATGTACCTTGATTTATTGATGTCATCCCATTAAAATTAATAAAAAATTTTCAAACAAATTAAAAATACAAGAAGGACA
The DNA here is from genome assembly GCF_036850765.1 of Saccopteryx bilineata. NCBI lineage: Eukaryota > Metazoa > Chordata > Mammalia > Chiroptera > Emballonuridae > Saccopteryx > Saccopteryx bilineata. Next base: position 35,748,572 of record NC_089497.1, read on the forward strand.
CATTTCCAAATTGTCCTTGCTATTAGGTCAGAGCTATCTGATTAGCTTGTCTAGTAGGGATGTGAATAGAACTGATAGTGTAACTTCCAGTCAGAAGAAGTTAAGAGTGAGTATATATATGTCCTCCATCCACTTTTTTCTCCTAAAACCATTGAAGACTTGCTGCTAAAATCACACAAATAAGAAAAAATTTCCATATTAAGTCACTGTTATTCCAAGCCCTAGTTTGTTACACAGCATATCCTTGCCTAACTTAACTGATACACTATATACTAAATAAGTTTCTTTCATACATAAACTGAAGATTAGTTGTTAAACAAAAGAACATTAGCTTTGGAGGTTCAACAGACCTGCTTTTAAATACCAACTTCATATCTTAAGATTGAGATCTTTGGAAGTTGAATGACTTTTGAGTCTTATTATAGTTTCTCTATAAAATATATAGAATATTATACATACTATGCTTGGTTACTATACAAATTATCTTAGGTAACTAAATAAAAGCAAAAAATGTATTTGTGTGTTTATGCTCCTCTGGGTACATAAAGCAACTCAATGAATGCTAATTTCTTCTCTCTTGTATTATTTATAATAATATAATTTGACTAGAAATGAGTAAGAAGCTTATAATAATACTTCCAAGGAAAAAAGAAACTTGAAAAGTATCAAATTCAGCCCCTTATTTTATGGATGGACAAATGGAGGCAGAGAGAAGTAAATAGCCTTGCTTATAGCGACATGCTCTTCTTCTCATCATACTATCTGATGCTGAATTAGATACAATGTAAAAAGTTAGAAAATTCAATAAATTACTGTGCTTGTGTTAAATATTATAGCATTAAAATGTGGAATTTTAAGAATTATCCACTCATAACTTTTATATTAAAAGAGCTCCTTAGTCCTGCCCAACCACACTAAAATTAGGGGTACAAATATTTCCAGCAGTGTCCAGGATGATGATAACAAAGCATGTGAAGCCAACTGGCTCATGGATAGATGACTATAAAACTGTGACTTTATTAGTGAATACTTACGTTAATTTGTGTAAGTAATGTACCGCAGAATAAAAGCCTCAGTGTTCACCAAGGTAGACTTGGGTCTTAACTCCAGTTTAAGCACCTACCAATTCTAGAGTCCCAAGCAGTTTCAACACTTGTTAGCTTTAGGACCCTAACTTTTCAGTTTTCTCCTCCATAAAATAAGGATAATGATATTTACTACATGGAATTTTTCTGTGTATTAAAAGAAGTAATGCTTGTAAAATTATTTAGCATTGTCTGACAACTAGTAAGCACCCACTAATGATAATTATTGTGATGTGCAGAAAAGCCATGCCTCTCAGAATAATGGTACAATGGACATATCTGGGAATAAGTATTCATATTCACATAATATTATAAATTAAAATATGCTATATCTGCTAAATATTTTATTTTGGTATTGTTATGAAAATGCTGTTATAATTGAGGTACCACATAGAATTTTGCAGTTGCAAAGCATAAATAAGGTATAACTATTATATGAGATAGACTTGAAGGTGAAATTTTATAAATTTTCAAAAATATTTACAGTATTAGTGTAGCCTCTTAAATCACCATATTAAATAGCAAATATTTTGTCTGACTTAAGTTCAATATAACCAACTTTCACATTTTTTTCAATTACCAAAAATCATCATTATCACACCAATTATACATGCCATAGCTGTTCCTGATGTGGAACACAAGGGGTAAGGAGTGTAGATTCAAAAACATAGTCACATATTTGCTTTCTTTGTGTGTGTGTGTGTGTGTGTGTGTGTGTGTGTGTGTGTGTATTTTTCTGAAGCTGGAAACGGGGAGGCAGTCAGACAGACTCCCACATGTGCCCCACCGGGATCCACCTGGCACGCCCACCAGGGGGCGATGCTCTGCCCCTCCGGGGCGTCACTCTGTTGTGACCAGAGCCACTCTAGCGCCTGGGGCAGAGGCCAAGGAGCCATCCCCAGCGCCCGGGACATCTTTGCTCCAATGGAGCCTCGGCTGTGGGAGGGGAAGAGAGAGACAGAGAGGAAGGAGAGGGGGAGGGGTGGAGAAGCAGATGGGTGTCTCTCCTGGTGCCCTGGCCGGGAATCGAACCCAGGACTTCCGCACGCCAGGCCGACGCTCTACCACTGAGCCAACCGGCCAGGGCCATATTTGCTTTCTATGTAAAATAATTAGCTTGATTTTTGCTCATTTTTATTTTTTTTTTGTGTGTGTGTGAAATTGAAGTAATACTGAGCTGTCCATCCTTCAGGGTAATTCATTTCTGAAGAATAAATTAATAAATTAAAGATGGAAGCAGTCAGCCTTGAACTGTCTCACCTGCCCTCCAGAAAACTATCTTCTTTGCTTCGTGCTCCCAGAATCTTTTGAATTGTCAGCACCATTCAAAGCATTTTATTTTATGATTTCACCATGGATGTCATTTCTCTATTGTCTCTATTGCTTCTCACACTAAACTTTCCAGGCCTGAATGAAATGATCAACTTGACTATATAATTTTAAATTAGAATCTGGAATAATTCTCAGCCTTGTAACAGTTGTGAGTTCCAAGATGCTTTTGTGCTACAGAATTATTGCTTTCTCAACCTCCTGTATGCCTTTCATGGGAATCAAAAACTGTCTCAAACCCTTATTTACATCCCCATTTTCTGACTAGGGTTGGATCCGGCTCCTCGGCTTCCACACTCACAAGAGCCGTCCGACACAATGCCGATTCCCCTAAGCATAGGACCCTCTGTACTTTCTGTCAACAGCTGGCTAGAATCCTGCTTCAGCTCAGAGGGACTCCAACACTCCTGGAACCACATAATGCCACCTACTGGTCTCAGAGTAGCACTACAGCATGGAAACGGGCTGTTGGGCCCCAACCACCCAATCTGAATCTCAGGATGTCAATTCAAGACTATATGCAGAATCAATTTGCTACATCAGCTTAGATCCTGGATCAGATTCCTGCCACCATTTTTATAGGCAAACCCTACAGCTGAGTAGGTTTCCCTAGACCTAGCACTGCGTAACCCCAACTTATTTCTCTTTTCCTGAAAACCAAATGCTTTAGGACTCGTCATGTCCCTTGACCTACCCTACTAAGTGTATCACAATCAATTCCTTTGGCAACCTAACTCTCTCCTCAATGAAAAGTACCCTCAGACGTGCTCGGTATTATTCTAGAATACTTTGAGCTCATTTCTAATGCTTCACCAACAAAATAATATGGGATTCTCTACAGTTATAATACTGACTTAAAACAATAAACTTGTCTAGTTTATGTATACAGTATGTTTGTGATATTACTGTGTTAGATTTCTCAGACTAGCATCACAGAATACCATAGATTGGGTAACTTAAACAACAGAAATGTACAGCTGGCCCATCAACCCCCTGCGCAGTTGCAGGGAAAAGCTGCAGTTAGGCTTGCTCTTGTGTTTTCCAGCTGCAATCACTTTGCCTAATGTCATGTAAGCACGTGGCAGAAAGCCACTTTCATGTGCATAGTCTATATGTACTTTCCCCATGGGTGATTTCTCCCCTACCTGTTTGCTCGCTGGACGCCATGAGAAGCAGATTTTCCCTGCCTTATTCAATAAATGGGAATGGCCCGATGACCTTCAGCTCCACAGTTCTTCTGTGGTCTGCTTGAATTCACTGAGAACCTTCCTAGCCATGAACATGGGCATTACAGCAATCAAGAATCTGTTATAACTTTTGATTCACCCCAAAACCTAGATTGTTCCTCAATATATGCCAGGAATTCATTCCAGGACCTGTAGCAGATACCAAAATTCATAAATACTAAGTCCCCTATATAAAATGGTATATACAATTGGCACTCTGCCTCTGTGGCCTTCCTAGAGGGGACTGAAAACAGCACAAGTATTTATTGAAAAATATCTTCATATAATTGTATGTTATAGTTCAAACGTGTGTTGTTCAAGGGTCAGCTATATTGTCTCACAGTTCTGTAGGCTAGAAATCCAAAGTCAAGGTGTTGGCAGGTTTGGTTTCTGCTAAGGCCACTCTCCCTGGCTTGCAGATTATATTATGGAGACAGCTGAGGTAGAGGAGGATCTCCAAAACCTATTGTTTCAGTTTGAATGGGGGAAGGCTGAGGGACCCATCTAACAGGGACAGGTGGGGACTGGATACCCCATGTGGAATTGGAAATCCACTGGCCTCCTTCTAATATACAATGGGTGTTGGCTTTTGAACACAGGTACAGAATGTTTCCTCCTCTATGGGAACCCAGAGTGGCTCGCTGGGACCCCAGAGGTCATTGATGGTTATGGGGACCAAACTGTTCAAATGAAGCCAATAACTATTCCATTGGGGATAGGAAGATTGTCTCCTAAGCCATACAGTATATGTGTATCTACTATTCCTGAATACATTTTGGGGGGTAGATGTTTTACAAGGACTGTGATTGAAAACCGGAACCGGGGAGTTCTGCCTGTGGGTCTGGGTCATGAAGGTAGTGTTGCTGGGACATGCAGCACATTCCCCAGTGCATGACTAGCACAAAGCACTACCTTCTGCCAGGTAGTTATGAAAAAATCACAGGGATAAACCTCAAACTAGAAAAGTGGGGATAATCCAACCAGCGCATAGCCCTTACAAGTCCCTGGTGTGGCCTGTGTGCAACCTAGACAAAACCTGGCAAATGACAGTAGGTTACAGAGAAATTAATAAAGTTGTGCACACTGCTTTTCCCTGGATAGCTAACCTGATGTATTGGCTAAGCCCTGAGTTGGAGACACACCACTTTGTGGGAGACTTGGCTAATGCCTTTTTCTCTGTTGATACAGCTGCAGAGAGTCAAGACCAATCTGCCTTCACTTGAGAAGGGTGTCAATGGACCTTTACAGTGTTACCCCAGGGCTATTTGCATAGCCTCACCTTGTGTCCTGGGCTGGTGGCTGCTGACCTGGCTAAATGGAAACAGCCAGAGGTGGTTCACATGTACCATTATATTGATGATATTATGCTAACCAGTGATTCTCTTCCGGAATTGAAGCAAGCAGTCCCTACCCTGCTATCCCATTTGAAAGCATGTGGCTGGATGTTTAATGAGGGTGAATTACAAGGACCTAGATTATTTACTAAGTTCTTGGGAGTTGTTTGGTCGGGTAAGACAAAAGTTATCCCTAACACAGTTATAGATAAGATTCAGGCATTCCCTGTGCCCACTACAGTAAAACAGTTACAGGAGTTCCTAAGTCTGTTGAGGTATTGGCGAGCATCATACCCCATTTGGCTCCGTAACTGTACTCCCTATGTAACCTTATTTGAAAAGGAGTTCACTGAGATTGGATAGAGCAGGCACAAGCTGTTTCTGCAGCAGCTAAAAGAGCTGTCAAGGTGGCACACGCCTTGAATGTGTTTTACTGCATCAGGCCTCAGAGGGGTTTTAATGGGGCTTGTGGCAACAGAAAGAGTGCTTAAGGCAACCTACTGGGTTTGGTCCCAATTGTGGAAAGGCACTGAAGTTTGTTAGTCATTAGTGGAGAAACAGTTGGCTGCTGTATATGTCACCCTTCTAGCCACTGAGAGCATTACAATCACAACTTCAGTTATAATCAGGACAACGTACCCCATTGCAGGATGGGTGATGAATTGGGTAACCAAACCACATAGTGGTATGGCCCAAACCTCCACCCTGGCCAAGTGGGGTGCACACTTGCAATGATGCTGTGCTGCTAGCATCAGCCCGTCGAGAGCATAACTGCAGGAAGTCATGAGTCCAGTCACTTATGTGACCCTAGAGTCACGTGCAGCTGGGGCTCAAGAGGCAGAACCTGAAGTCAGTCCCAACCAGGAGGGGCGAGTGCCCATCCCAGAGGATGCCTGGTATACTGATGGGGCCAACCTTACAAGTAGACGGCCATAGCCTTCCATCCGGCCACTGAGACTATTCGGATGGACACAAGTATGGGCCTCACACTGCAATGAACGTTTTCATGATAGAACTTTGCACCCTGGTGGGAGTATAACGACAGGACCACCTCCTTGACCTGGGTTTGCAGACACTGTTCAACACTCTTTCCATGAGTAGAGAAGCAAAGGAATCACCGAGAAAACCCTGTTTTCCCTTCACCGCTGAAAGAGCAGAGGTTTCCATCCTGGGTTAGTTTAAGAGCAGTGGTGGCCTGGCCGTAGAAAGAGCCAGGAAAGAGTGTTTGTGGCATGGGAGGGGCGAGATGCAGAGGGGAGTCCAGAGAGACAGAAAAGAAGGAATAAGAGAAAAGAGGGAGAGAGAGAATTGGAAGTTTGTCAGGCAAATGAGAGGAACAGTTGGTAGGGAGGAAAAGATTTAAACTCCGCCCAAGCACATTCACCTCCAAAATTAAAAAACTGTCTGCTGGTTGTAGCTGGAAATTTACAATGCTTTATTTGATAATCTTATTTTCATACCATAGGTTTCTCAGGCTGACATAATTACCTTTTGGGGTTTCATCAGCACTCAGCAAAATTAGTTTCTCCATTTCAAAAATGTTGTATTTCCAGAAGGGATCTAAAGCCTTTTTTTTTTTTTTTTTTTTTAACACATAACAGGTACTCAGCTGTTAACAATTAACTTTTTACCTGAAGAGTGACATAATTAGCCCATGTATGGTACATTTCCATTGCTGGATGTCAGTTACTGATATCTGTAAATCAAACTTTATTTAATAATAAAATAATATGTGAAATTACTTATTCATGATCCCAGCACCTTGCCAAAGCCACCCAGGGTTCTCTGTCATAGGATAGCTGTTTTTCTCACTAGATTTTGCCTTGCAGCAGGTGACAATCCATTTGAGGAGAAACATTGGAGAAAAGGAAAAAATATATCAAAAGAGATATGCTGTCTTCCTCAAAACTACTTTATCTTTTTATTTCATGTTCACGTAAGGAACTAAAAATTTGAGGCTTATCTTGTGGGAAGTGCTGCCGGTTAGTGAAGTAGCAGGCTCCCTGATCTCCATGACAATGGTGGCCGGCACTATGGCTCCAGAGGAACAGTTGGGTCCTCAGACTGTAGATTCATAAGTTTCATTGTATGAACTCTGTGGGGGCGATCAGCCTTTGGCAAAGGGAGGAAATGTAACCAAATTCTGAATAGGCTGCTTTAATAACCTGAGGCCAACTGGCTAAGTTACAACGAGAAACATACTTTTGAGTTAAAAAATAGTTCTCTCCAGAATGAAGGTAGTTTTTTACAAAATAATTATAAACCAAAATGCAGCTATGAGAGCGTGGACTCACAGCAAATGGAATTAATATGATAAAAACAAGAGCTCCTGCTCACAGAGCTAGTCTGTCAGGCAGATATTCAGCTCGGCCTTTGCAGTGAGAAGCAGCCACGGAAAAGGCTTGAACAAACAGATGGGCAAGGCCATTTCCCAGTAAAACTTCATGGATGAAACAGGCAGCAGGCAGGATTTGGCTCAGGCCTACACTACAAGTCATAGGCACAATGATATATGAAATTAATCACAACTCCCTGAGGTCAGTGCTGGCCATTTAATGGGTGAAGAAACTGAGGCTAAGAGAAATTAATTGACTTACTAGAAGTGACATAGGTAAGTAATGCTAATGAAGTCTTCAAACTAGGACTTCCTCTTTCAACTTGAATTCTACCGCATCAAAGTGGGTAATCAAGGTAATTTCATTGAGACAATAATAAAGTCTTGATCCAGAATAATCCGTTCTCCAGGCAATATGTGTCGGTTGAAATTACAGATATTATCATTTTCCCCTGAGACGGAAACAGCAACATTTTCATTCTCCAACTCCACTATTTTTCCAGATTCGATGAGTTTACATCAAGAGCAAGGTTTGAACATTACCTTCCAGTGTGAGTCAGCTGCACAAAGAAAATAGTTTCTTAATTCTTCAAAAACTGTATTGATCATTTTCACCACCTTTAACCATGTTGGGTAGGAAGATCTTTTTCAACTAGACAGTTTAAATATTTTCTGCTTCTTCTAGTTTCAGCAGTCTTTGCTCAGTCTGTACAAAGTTAAACACCCTATTAGGGCTTTTGAAATTTTACCTGCATTTAGTCGTTTAGATAAATACTCAGTTTTTAAAATTTTTACCCCATACTCCTCTCAAGTGTGAGGGGAATTGACTTTGTCCTTATAAAAGTGGGGGACGGACAAATGAAAGATGGAGGAGAGGTTCATTCCTCAGATTCACAAGGTGTCACCTGGATCTCCGTGGTCTCCTGTGCAGAATATATGAAGTGGTCTACTCCAAGACTGGTGACTGCTGAGGAACAAATGCCTACAACAGGCTTTTGGGCTAGAACCCATAGTACCACCATTTTTACCCAGTCTCAAAGTCCTTACCTATGGTGGCCACTTTTTCTTAATCCTAGACCTCTGTTATTCACCAGCAACTTCAACATTTCTTCATCACTTTTAAAGTATACAGGAAATTTTAGGATCCCAGATTGCCCTGCAGACCACCTATGGCAGAGGTCCCCAAACTACAGCCCGCGGGCCACATGCGGCCCCCTGAGGCCATTTATCCGCCCCGCCGCACTTCCGGAAGGGGCACCTCTTTCATTGGTGGTCAGTGAGAGGAGCACAGTTCCCATTAAAATACTGGTCAGTTTGTTGATTTAAATTTACTTGTTCTTTATTTTAGATATTGTATTTGTTCCCATTTTGTTTTTCTACTTTAAAATAAGATATGTGCAGTGTGCATAGGGATTTGTTCATAGTTTTTTTATAGTCCGGCCCTCCAACGGTCTGAGGGACAGTGAACTGGCCCCCTGTGTAAAAAGTTTGGGAACCTCTGACTACGGCAAAGACATACATAACCACATGGTATGTTGGAAGTATCTAATGACAGAGGCTTGATTCCATTCAGTCTTCCCAAGGAAGCATGACCAGCATGGATGGAGTCAGGCTCCCCAGACCCATGTGACTATATCCAAAGTCAACTCTTCCTTTTCAAATTTAGACAGATATTCGTAAGAGCCTATATTCCTGATTTGCTCACCCTCTTTTCTATCCTTTTTTTTTTTTTTTATAAATTTTTATTAATGGTAATGGGATGACATTAATAAATCAGGGTACATATATTCAAAGAAAACATGTCTAGGTTATTTTGTCATCAAATTATTTTGCAAACCCCTCGCCCAAAGTCAGATTGTCCTCCATCACCCTCTATCTAGTTCTCTGTGCCCCTCCCCCTCCCCCTAACTCTCTCCCTCCCTCCCTCCCATGTCCTCCCTCCCCCCCCACCCTTGGTAACCACCACACTCTTGTCCATGTCTCTTAGTCTCATTTTTATGTTCCACCAATGTATGGAATCATGTAGTTCTTGTTTTTTTCTGATTTACTTATTTCACTCCTTATAATGTTATCAAGATCCCACCATTTTGCTGTAAATGATCCGATGTCATCATTTCTTATGGCTGAGTAGTATTCCATAGTGTATATGTGCCACATCTTCTTTATCCAGTCTTCTATTGAAGGGCTTTTTGGTTGTTTCCATGTCTTGGCCACTGTGAACAGTGCTGCAATGAACATGGGGCTACATGTGTCTTCACGTATCAATGTTTCTGAGGTTTTGGGGTATATACCCAGTAGAGGGATTGCTGGGTCATAAAGTAGTTCTATTTGTAGTTTTTTGAGGAACCACCATACTTTCCTCCATAATGGTTGTACTACTTTACAGTCCCACCAACAGTGAATGAGGGTTCCTTTTTCTCCACAGCCTCTCCAACATTTGCTATTACCCGTCTTGTTGATAATAGCTAATCTAACAGGAGTGAGGTGGTATCTCATTGTAGTTTTGATTTGCATTTCTCTAATAACTAATGAAGCTGAGCATCTTTTCATATATCTGTTGGCCATTTGTATCTCTTCCTGGAAGAAGTGTCTGTTCATGTCCTCTTCCCATTTTTTTATTGGATTGTTTGTTTGTTTGTTGTTGAGTTTTATGAGTTCTTTGTAAATTTTGGATATTAGGCCCTTATCTGAGCTGTCGTTTGAAAATATCAGTTCCCATATAGTTGGCTGTCTGTTTATTTTGATATCAGTTTCTCTTGCTGAGCAAAAACTTTTAATTCTGATGTAGTCCCATTCATTTATCTTTGCCTTCACTTCTCTTGCCATTGGAGTCAAGTTCATAAAATGTTCTTTAAAACCCAGGTCCATGATTTTAGTACCTATGTCTTCTTCTATGTACTTTATTGTTTCAGGTCTTATATTTAGGTCTTTGATCCATTTTGAATTACTTTTAGTACACGGGGACAGGCTGTAGTCGAGTTTCATTCTTTTGCATGTGGCTTTCTAGTTTTCCCAACACCATTTGTTGAAGAGGCTTTCTTTTCTCCATTGTGTGTTGTTGGCCCCTTTATCAAAGATTATTTGACCATATATATGTGGTTTTATTTCTGGGCTTTCTATTCTGTTCCATTGGTCTGAGTGTCTATTTTTCTGCCAATACCATGCTGTTTTGATTATCGTGGCCCTATAATGTAGTTTAAAGTCAGGTATTGTTATGCCCCCAGCTTCATTCTTTTTCCTTAGGATTGTTTTGGCTATTCGGGGTTTTTTATAGTTCCATATAAATCTGATGATTTTTTGTTCCATTTCTTTAAAAAATCTCATAGAGATTTTGATGGGAATTGCATTAAATTTGTATATTGCTTTGGGTAATATGGCCATTTTGATTGTATTTATTCTTCCTATTCAAGAACAAGGAATATTTTTCCATCTCATTGTATCTTTTTCGATTTCCCTTAACAATGCTTTGTAATTTTCATTATATAGGTCCTTTATGTTCTTTGTTATGTTTATTCCTAGGTATTTTATTTTTTTTGTTGCAATCGTGAAGGGGATTATTTTTTTGAGTTCGTTTTCTAATATTTCATTGTTGGCATATAGAAAGGCTATGGACTTTTGTATGTTAATTTTGTATCCTGCTACCTTACTGTATTGGTTTATTGTTTCTAATAATCTTTTTGTGGAGTCCTTCGGGTTTTCGATGTATAGAATCATATCATCAGCAAAAAGTGATAGCTTTATTCTTCTTTTCCGATATGGATGCCTTTTATTTCTTTGTCTTGTCTGATTGCTCTGGCCAGAACTTCTAGCACCACATTGAATAAGAGTGGAGAGAGTGGACAACCCTGTCTTGTTCCTGATTTAAGGTAGAAAGTCCTCAGTTTTATGCCGTTTAATAGGATGTTGGCTGATGGTTTATCATATATGGCCTTTATCATGTTGAGATATTTTCCTTCTATACCCATTTTGTTGAGAGTCTTAAACATAAAATTGTGTTGTATTTTATCAAAAGCCTTTTCTGCATCTATTGATAAGATCATGTGGTTTTTGTTCTTTGTTTTGTTGATATGGTGTATTACGTTAACCGTTTTGCGTATGTTGAACCATCCTTGAGATTCTGGGATGAATCCCACTTGATCATGATGTATTATTTTTTTAATATGTTGTTGTATTCGGTTTGCCAGTATTTTGTTTAGTATTTTAGCATCTGTATTCATTAGAGATATTGGTCTATAGTTTTCTTTCTTTGTGCCATCCTTGCCAGGTTTTGGTATGAGGGTTATGTTGGCCTCATAAAATGTGTTTGGAAGTATTGCTTCTTCTTCAATTTTTTGGAAGACTTTGAATAGAATAGGAACCAAGTCTTTGAATGTTTGATAGAATTCACTAGTATAACCGTCTGGGCCTGGACTTTTATTTTTGGGGAGATTTTTAATAGTTTTTTCTATTTCCTCCCTGCTGATTGGTCTGTTTAGGCTTTCTGCTTCTTCATGACTCAGTCTAGGAAGGTTGTATTGTTCTAGGAATTTATCCATTTCTTCTAGATTGTTGTATTTGGTGGCATATAATTTTTCATAGTATTCTACAATAATTCTTTGTATATCTATGATGTCTGTGGTGATCTCTCCTCTTTCATTTTGGATTTTATTTATTTGAGTCCTGTGTCTTTTTTCCTTGGTGAGTCTTGCCAAGGGTTTGTCAATTTTGTTAATCTTTTCAAAGAACCAGCTCCTTGTTTTATTGATTTTTTCTATAGTTTTTCTGTTCTCTATTTCATTTATTTCTGCTCTGATTTTTATTATCTCCTTTCTTCGGCTGGTTTTGGGTTGTCTTTGTTCTTCTTTTTCTAGTTCCTTAAGGTGTGAAGTTAAGTGGTTTACTTCGGCTCTCTCTTGTTTGTTCATATAGGCCTGAAGTGATATGAACTTTCCTCTTATTACTGCTTTTGCTGCATCCCAGAGATTCTGATATGTCATATTTTCATTTTCATTTGTCTGTATATATCTTTTGATTTCTGCGCTTATTTCTTCTTTGACCCATTCATTTTTTAGAAGTATGTTGTTTAGTTTCCACATTTTTGTGGGTTTTCCCCCCTCTTTTTTGCAGTTGAATTCTAGTTTCAAGGCTTTATGATCAGAAAATATGCTTGGTACAATTTCCATTTTTCTAAATTTGCTGATATTGTCTTTGTGGCCCAACATATGGTCAATTCTTGAGAATGTTCCATGTACACTAGAGAAAAATGTATACTCTGTCACTTTGGGATGAAGTGTCCTGTAGATGTCTATCATATCCAGGTGTTCTAGTATTTCGTTTAAGGCCACTATATCTTTATTGATTCTCTGTTTGGATGACCGATCTAGAGCCGTCAGCGGTGTATTGAGGTCTCCAAGTATGATTGTATTTTTGTTAGTTTTTGTTTTAAGGTCAATAAGTAGCTGTCTTATATATTTTGGTGCTCCTTGGTTTGGTGCATATATATTAAGGATTGTTATATCTTCTTGATTCAACTTCCCCTTAATCATTATGAAATGACCATTTTTGTCTCTGAGTACTTTTTTGTCTTGTAGTCAGCATTATTAGATATGAGTATTGCTACACCTGCTTTTTTTTGGGTGTTGTTTGCTTGGAGTATTGTTTTCCAGCCTTTCACTTTGAATTTGTTTTTATCCTTGTTGCTTAGATGTGTTTCTTGCAGACAGCGTATAGTTGGGTTTTCTTTTTTAATCCATTCTGCTACTCTGTGTCTTTTTATTGGTAAGTTTAATCCATTTACATTTAGTGTAATTATTGACACTTGTGGGTTCCCTACTGCCATTTTATAAATTGCTTTCTGTTAGTTTTGTATCTAGTTTGATTCTTCTCTTTTGTTTTTCTATCATTTGTTTTTGTTTGTTTGTGTTCCATACTTCTTTCCTCTGTTGCTACCTTTTTTAAGTCAAGTGTTTTTGTGGTGGTTTTTTTAAGGGTGGTTACCATTAAGTAATGAAAAGGGTACCTACCATATTCATTGTAGTACCCTATCTTATAAGTATTTCTGCACTTCATCATTCTTTGCTACTGTTAATCTCCATCCTCTCCCCCCTTTTTTTCCTTTGTTGTCACAGTTTAAGTTTGGTTTTATTGTGTTCTTGGTGGAGCTGTTACTTGTGGTGTTGTTTTCTTTTGTTCTTTGAATCTGGTTGGAAAACCCCCTTTAGTATTTCCTGGAGTGGGGGCTTTCTGTTGATAAATTCTCTCATCTTTTCTGTATTTGTGAATGTTTTTATATCTCCTTCATACTTGAAGGATAGCTTTGATGGGTATAGTATTCTTGGCTGAAAGTTCCTCTCTTTCAGGGCTTTGAATATTGGGGTCCACTCTCTTCTAGCTTGTAGAGTTTCTGCTGAGAAATCTGATGATAATCTAATAGGCCTTCCTTTATATGTTGTACTCTTCTTTTCCCTGGCTGCCTTGAGAATTTTTTCTTTGTCATTGGTTTGTGTCATCTTTATTATGATGTGCCTTGGAGTGGGTTTGTTGGGGTTAAGAAAACTTGGTGTTCTGTTTGCTTCTTGAATTTGAGGCTTTAGTTCCTTCCACAGGCTTGGGAAGTTCTCATCTATTATTTGTTTGAGTATATTCTCCATTCCATTTTCTTTCTCTTCTCCCTCTGATATACCTATTATTCTTATGTTATTCTTTCTGATGGAGTCAGACAATTCCTGTAGGGCTTTCTCATTTTTTATTATTTTTGAGTCTCTTTCTTCTTCTCTCTGTTGTGCCTCAAGTTGTTTGTCTTCTATTTCACTAATCCTATCTTCAATCTGGGCTGTTCTGTTAGCTAAGCTTGTTACCTCGTTTTTCAGCTCGTGAATTGAGTTTTTCATTTCTGTTTGATTTGTTTTTATAGTTTCAATTTCCTTGGTAATATATTCTTTGTGTTCATTGAGTTGTTTTCTGATCTCCCTATATTGCCTTTCTGTGTTTTCTTGTATATCTCTGAGTATTTTTAAGATTTCTATTTTAAATTCTCTGTCATTTAGCTCCAAGGCTTCCAATATGTTAAGTCTTTTCTCCATAGATTTTTCCACATCTATTTGTGTTACCTCTCTTTCTTTTGTATCCATAATATTCGATTTCCTCTTTCTTATCGGCATCTGAGGGGTCTTATTGATAGCACTAATTAGAATTAATAAAGAGTAAAAAGAAAAAAAAAAAAGGTAAAACACCCCACAAAAAAAAAAAACAGTAATAATTTATTATTTCCCCTTTTTTTTCTCTCTTCTCTTTCCCTCCTCTCCCCTCCTCAGGAAAATATCGTGCCTATAATGGAGGGCCTGATTTGGGGTGAAGAGTTCAAGGGGCAAAAAAAGGGAGTAGGGACCTACTAAATGCAAAAAAAAAAAAAAAAAGGAAGAAAATCTTAGACAAGCATAAGATGATTTGCTTGTAAGTGATGGTCAACTAAGAGATATAATGAGAGGGATAAGAGGGATCCAGAAAAAAGGACCAAAAAAGAATAATAAAGAAGAAAAAATAAAAATAATAAGTAAAAATCTGTTGTATTAAGTGGAGCGAAGACTAAATACAATGGAGACCTTGGGTTGGGAGGACCCAAAATGCCACAAAAATAAACAAACAAGAAAAAAAAATAAAAACAAAAGCAAAAAAGAGAAATAAAGCCCAAAAAAAGCCTTGAGTCCCAAATTAACTAATTTGTTCGTGATTGAGGATTATATAGGAGGAAAGTAAAATGAGAAAAGAAAAAACGAATAGAAAGGAAAAAATAAGAAAAAGAGAAAAACGAAGGAAGAAATAAAATAGGAAGAGAAAAAAACAAAATAAAGCAAGACAAAAAAAAAAAAAAACAAAAGAGAAGAGAGTGAGAGTTAAGTGTTTTGGAGTATAACCTTAAAGGAGGGTGAGGATGAAGAAGAAAAATAAAATGCAACACTCATGGGTAGTGTAGTTCAAGAAAGGGGAAGCATAAGATGGGCAGAGAATAGAAGGACCGAGGTGGAGGAAATAAAGGCAAAAAGATAGAACAAACAAACAACAACAACAACAACAACAAAAAATTAGTGGATCAAGTTGTAAAGTCTGTGGGTTTTTCTTGATTTTGAGAGGTTAACTTCTTCCTTTTTCTTTTCTCTCCCTCTTCCTGGTCGGTGACTCTGTACCCCAGGCTCTGCCCCTGTGTCACTCTTAGGTAGGGATTTGCAGTTGATGGGATTCTATGGCAATGTCATATAATTGGCTTTAGTCTTGCTGGAAGTAAAGGCTTGTTGGCATTTGCAGGGTCCAACGATGAGAGAGTTTGCTTTCCTGGATTCTCTCTCCTAGTCCCCCCTTTCTGAATTAGCAGCCTGGTGATCCAGCTATAAGGCTGCAACTGCTTCTGCCTGGGGAGTAAGAGGCTCAAAGAGCTGGGAAATCCCCACTCTATCCCCACTCAGTGCAAGGCTTTGGGAAAGGCTCTGAGAGTCAGGGCCTCCAGTGTAATCAGGCGGGGGTGGGAGTCAATTGTTGTCAAGGTGACTGTTCAGCGCCTAGCATTTAGTTGGACCTCTCAACCCAGGCTTTCCACACTTTGTAGCCTGTTTTTGCAGGGAAGAAGAGGCACTAGTCTCTGCTTACGACTAGTGTAGTATAGACCTTATTATCTGCCAAGTCCTTCTTGTTAGCGTTTATCCCTGAATATGGAGGCTCTATCAATCAGAAGTTGCCCCCGCCCCTTTAGCGAGAGGCACTAAAAAATATCACGCCTCTTGTCTTGGATTGCTGAACTGATAGAGATCTTATCAATTAGAACCGAGGGTGCGCAGATTTTATGGGTTAAGCTAATTTCAGTGATTGGGTCGCAGCTGTGCTTCCGAAGGTATTTTAGGCTGCCTGTGCGCGCCCCTCCCCCAATGCTTGATTGTTAGCTTGAATGGCTGGGTGAGGTGCCCCGCCCACGGAGAGAATCTCCCAAGCCTCTCCCGCTCGCCCCGCCGCTGGCGGCTGGACCGCACCAGGCGCAGGATAATGGAGCACCTGGGTGTGAGGGCCAGCAGGGCGCCCTGGGCGCATGGAATGCCCAAGGCATGCGCGCGAATGGGGCGCTCCGGGCACCGGTGGCCGGCGACCCCCACTCGCAGTGTGTGGGCCACTGGGAACGTCAGCGGTGCTCAACCGGACCGGGCGCGCGCGGCTGCTCGCGGCGGCTCGTGGCGGCTGCTCGCGGCGGCCGCTCGCTGTGGCGGTTCGCGGGGGCTCGCGGCAGCTCGCGGTGGCAGCTCGCGTCGGCCGCTCGCGGCGGCTCGCGGTTCCGAAGTATATGGGCTGACTCACCACAGGCGGACTTCCTTGCGGTTTGAAAGAACGTCCCTGTGGTCGATTCCTCCACACCCTCGTCTCTCAGATTCAAGTGATAACAGTCCTTTCGCTATCAGTTTGTGTGGAACTCCGGAATGCTCTGAGGATAAATTTTTCTGTTTCTAGTTGATAAATTTGTTGTGATTTAGAGGAGAGCTGTCGGACGCGCTGCTCACGGCGCCATTTCCGTGACGTCACCCCCTCTCTTTTCTATCCTTTCTTCTGCCTTCCTCTCCCCATCAACTACCAGAACTGAAAGCAGCAATCTCTCTTTCTCTCCCTCTCTCTCTCTCTTTCTCTCTCTCTCTCTCTCTTTCACTCCTCCCCTTCTTCAGGACTGCCTGAAAATAGAAATAGAATTCTTAACTAAGTTTATAGTCCTCGTACATGTTGTTCTTTATGAGGAGAAAAAAAGAATCTAGAAAATTCTCTGTTTTAATAAAATTTGGTTTTCAGGTCTTTTCTCTTCTGTAAACTTCTATTTGTAGTATGAAAAACTAAATATTAATATTTGTTTCTCTTTGACTTCTCCTTTTTGTGCTTTTAATCCCTCCCTGAGGTGGATTTCTTCCTAAAATTACTTAAGAAATTAAATGTGGGTATACCACACACAAACACATATACACATACACTTAAAAATATAAATTCTACCACACACTCACCATTACAGTATCTGACATATTTTTATATTGATTTACATTTTTAATAATAGTAAATTCCATATTCTTAAAAAACATTGTTCATTACTTATGCTTTAAGTTATGTGCTTCCCGATGACCCAAAGAAATAAATTTATAAAACATTTTCAGGTAAAATGTTGTACTGCAGAAAGAGAAATCCTTTCACAACTTATAAATTATTTTAACAGCAATAATAGAGAACTGAACATTTTCACTATTTCAATAGAGTTATTTTGTATTTGGTTCCTAGTCCTTACTCCACAGACTTTCTTTGTATTGATTTTAGAGAGAGAGGAAGAGGGGAGAGTCATCAATTTGTTGTTCCACTTATTTATGCATTCATTGGTTGATTATTTATTTACCCTGACCATGAATTGAACTCACAAACTTGATGTATCAGGATGACACTCTAACCAACTAAGCTACCCAGCCAGGGCCTCCAAAAACTTTGGAAAATAGTTAAGGAGGAAAAAGGCATGTCTAGAAACTATTATGTAAGATAGCCAAGGTAGCATAATAAGTTCATTTGGAATCTTTTCATTCCTGAAACTTAGATTAGACTTCAAGACACTGAATTCGACACATGGCACTTCCCTAAAACCTACATAGTCAAAATTTCTGGTCTCTGAGTGATAAGAGGTTATTTTACCTCAACTTTCTAATGTTAAGATAAATAAATTTCTCATACTCTTGGCTTTATACTCACTTTTTCAGATCTATTCTGTCATTTGACTGTTTTATATGCAGAAAGTATATTTTATAAATTAAATTTCTTCTGGAAGCATGTTAATTTATGTTCCTAACACTCTATGAACTGAATAAATCAAGTATAATTCCATGTATAGAGGAGGAATCAAACATGTTTTAGGATATATCCAGTATGACAGAAAGAACTGAAATTAGAATTCAGTTTTCTAAGTTTTAAACCAACTCACTGCCATTATTTCAAAATCATTCCTTTTCTTTCATTTTTTCTACAATTTGTTGGTTCATCATATATGAATTACTGCTCTCATCTTTTTCTTCCCAAGTTCAATTTCAAATGCTAATTTAGGGACTAGAACTGCTACCTTATGGGCTAACCATTTCATAATTTTACTGTGAAGTTTTCTTTGGGGAGTCATGTGACTGTGTTTTATTCAAACCTGTTATGAATCATGTGGTAGCAAATATAGTTACATAGAAAGAAATTCCACTTTCTGAAGAATCTTAAACACTGTTAGATAACGACCACCCCTCCTCCTAAGGATTTACTGAAAACACCTGACCCATCTGTCACTCCCTTCTGTATTCTTTGTCAGGGACAAAACTTATTAGATAGGTAGGGTAGGACCTGCCTTTTTCTCACTTTCTTCTTAGAATTCTTTTGTACTTCCCATAGTAGTGCATTCTTTCTACGTTGTTGATCACCTCAGACTAGCCAAGCAGACAAAGTTTTCTTTTCTTAGTGAACAGTGATTAAACATTAATTAAATTCACATGAGTATCTGTATTTCTTTTTTCTATAAAGCAAAGAAGGAGCCTGTTTCTTTCACCATTAAACTATCACTGCCTAGCACAGGATCTGAAGTTGTGATATCTACATGCATAGTTGTTACATGCTTCACATAGTGATGCTATTCATATGCAAAGGAGGCTCCTACAATTTTTAAAAGATTTAAGTCTTTTGATGTATATATACATATATATGTTACATTTCTGTTTCAATAAAACAAGATGTCTCTTTATTTATAACATTCTCAACATTTTTGTTTTTAATCTCTCCTACCTTTCCCTTGATGATAGGATTTTATGAGCAGCAAGGAACGTCTTCCGACTTTTTCACATCTGCTTGCTGATTCCAGTCTCTGTTTTTTCATCAACAAAATGGCAAGCATATAAGAAACACCCTCTTCCTCAGAGTATGATTATGAGGATTAACTGCAGCAATACATACAAACATGCTGCCACAGAGTAGATTAATTAAAAAATGCCTACCAGGCATTCCCAATGCTCAATAAACATTAGTTGCCTCCTTTCTCCCTCTCTTTTTGTTCCAGGTACAAAAAGTAATGCCCTCTATCTATTGTACAACTGTCTCACACAGCAAAATGAGATTCTCTGTGTAAACAAAGCCCTTCTCTGCTCTAAAAAAATAGCCAAAGTTACAGCCTTGTGCTAAACACAAACAGCAGTTGTACAAGTGATGAAGAGCTGAAGGCAGTTCAATAAATCATGAAAGAACACAAAGTTCAACAAAGAAGAGTTTAATTGGAACCTGTAGTACCTCCATCTGCTCCCACTTCTTTTATTGAGTCCCAATATTATTGCCTGAGGCAGATAAGCTTTAGACTAATCTGAATGAAGTGAGGTGTGACATTAATTATTACATTTGAACTCTTAGCAGATTAGAACTTGTGCAGCTACACACATGCCACATAATAGACTTTAGGTCCTTTTTTCCCCCCTACTTTCTGATTATTATTCTATTTAGGGTGTTTTGATATGCTATTAAAAAATAAATTCTGCACAGGATAAGATATTCCCGAGGACTTTGTTTTATGTGGGAGAAAGGGATATAGTCCTGGCAGACTAGCTTGTGACCAAATGCAGTTTGTGCTCACCTTCCCCAGTGCAGGGCAAGCTAATGTAGAGATAAATAATTGCAGACCTGAAAAGACTGTCTTTGCCATGAGGGGGAAAAAAAGGTGTATTTGGAAGAACTGATCTTTAGGAACAAAACTATTGAAAATCAGGAGAAGACAAAACCATCATTTAGAAAATAAGAGGCCAGGCACAAAACTCTTCCAGTGAGAAATGGTATTCATATTTAACAGATAAATCAGCTCATGGAGGTTAACTAGAAGTCACACAGCTAGCAAGTGGATGAGCAGAGATTCAAACTCAATCAGGTTTGGTGTTTTACACTCAAACTTGGTTAATTCTTCTGTTTCATGACCAACATGAAACTCAGAGGATTGATTCTAGATAAAATTAATAAGGTAAAGCCTGACCAGGTGGTGGTGCAGTGGATACAGTGTCCTACTGGGAGGCAGAGATCCCAGGTTCAAAACCCCACAGTCACTGGCTTGAGCACGGGCTCATCAGCTGGAGCACCAGGCTGCTGGCTTGAGTGTGGGATCATAGACATGACCCCATGGTCGCTGGCTTGAGCCCAAAGTCACTGGCTTGAGCAAGGGGTCACTCTCTCTGCTGTAGCCCCCCCCCCCCCCGTCAAGGCACATTTGAGAAAGCAATCAATGAATAATGAGCAGCTGCAACAAAAAATTGATGCGTCTTATCTCTTTTTCTTCCTGCATGTCTGTTCCTACCTGTCCCTCTCTCTGTCTCTCTCTCTCTGTCTCTGTCATTAAAAAATAATAATAAATAAGGTAGATAAAATGTTTTTTGAAAGCCAAAAGATGGAGATGTCTACTATACATGTGGGCACATCTTGATCCAGTTTCTTAAACAGTAAAATGCAACGTTATGAAAATAAAATGGGATTGAAGTTCTAAGTACACATTAGAAAGTTAAAATACTATTTTTTTAAAATTTTGTTTATGCTTATTTGTGGTAAAAAAGCAAAGAGCCACATGCTTAGAGATTCTCCTTCCTTCCCTCTCACCTTTCCTCCTCACTGCCCTTCCGCCTCTCCTACCACATATTACTGCGTACATAAACTTGAAGAGAGTAAGCTTATTTTAGGCCCAAACCACCATCTTTCAGAAATTTTCTAAGATGATTAACAAAGGTAAGGAGGAGAGGCACTCACTATCTGTCCTCTAGGCCTTTTAGAAAAGATGGAGTTGTTCCTTTGGCCACATACATTCAGATCTTCAGGAAAGATGGTGGTGTAGGCAGCAAGGGAAGAGCAGTATGCAAGAAAGAATGCCCTACAAGTGTTCCCATGGCAAACTGGAAGAGTCTACAATGTTATCCAGCACACAATGGGCATTTTTGTGAACAAACAATTTAAAATCAAGATTCTTACCAAGAGAATTAATGCATGTATTGAGCACATTAAGCACTCTAAGGGCCGAGCTAGCTTCCTAAAACGTATGGAGGAAAATGACCATAAAAGAAGAAAGCAGGCCTGACCTGTGGTGGCGCAGTGGATAAAGCGTCGACCTGGAAATGCTGAGGTCGCCGGTTTGAAACCCTGGGCTTGCCTGGTCAAGGCACATATGAGAGTTGATGCTTCCAGCTCCTCTCCCTTTCTCTCTCTCTGTCTCTCCTCTCTCTCTCTCTCTGTCTCTCCCTCTCCTCTCTAAAAAAATGAATAAATAAATTAATTAATTAATTTAAAAAAAAAAGGAAGCAAAGAGACAGGCACTTGGGTCCCTAGGTTCACCTGAAGGGTCAGCGTGCTCCCCCCAGAGAAGTACTTTGTGAGAGTCAACGGAAAGGAGCCTGAGCTGCTGGCCCCCATGCCCTGTGAATTCATGGTGTGATGTGTGAAAAAAAGAAAAGACTTCTATACTAAAAGGCAAACAAACAACCAAAAAAAAACACTTAGAAGAAAGCAAAGTTCTTAAAGTAAATTTCAAAAAAAAAAAAACCAAAAAGAAAAGGTGAAAGAGATTGTTCAAAGTCTTTAGAGAGAAACAAAACTATCATTCATATCTTGGGAGAGTGTTCTCAGAATTCTTTCAGAATTACAATAACATCATTTCTTACTTGATTTATAAGCTCCTTAAGGGCAGAGCTACAATCTTAAGGTTCATTGTATTCCTATCATCTAGCACAGTAAATAATAATAAATATTTACTCTATAGAAAATACATGTGCACACACACAAATTAATAATGAATTCTTTCTCTATAACAGGGGTCGGGAAACTTTTTGGCTGAGAGAACCATGAACGCCACATATTGTAAAATGTAATTTTGTGAGAGCCATACAACGACCCATGTACATTACACATTATCCAATAAAAATTTGGTGTTGTCCCAGAGGACAGCTGTGATTGGCTCCAGCCATCCGCAACCATGAACATGAGTGGTAGGAAATGAATGGATTGTAATACATGAGAATGTTTTATATTTTTAATGTTATTATTTTTTATTAAAGATTTGTCTGCGAGGCAGATGCAGCCATCAAAAGAGCCACATCTGGCTCGCAAGCCATAGGTTCCCAACCCCTGATCTATAAGAACTTTGTAGTACCCATCTTGAGACAACTGAGGCAATTAGGAGTTTCAGGTTTAGAAAAAGATAACTAGGAGAATTATAAATTTTAATTATTAATAGGTAGAAAAATAAAAACAAAGCAGAAAATTGTAGTGTCAGCAAAGGTAAGGGAAAAAATATTTTAGAAATAAATAGTGTCAAATTTTACAGTGAGGTCAAATAAGATGTATAAGAAAAACTGTCCACTGTATTAAAGCAACAAAAAGACATTGGTAATCTTCTCAAAAACAGAAAATTAGTTCACTCTTCTAATATGGCTATAGTTCTATCTATTAAAATAATATCTAAAATGTCTAAATCATTTCATCTGATTTACACGAAAAAAACAAGTCACCATAATGAACGCATCTATTCATTTAACAAAGATAAACCAAACACTCACTCGTTCTCTGCTAGGCAATGGAAAATAAAATATAGATGAATAATAATGGATTATCAGAGCACCATTTATCTAATTAACTATTCTTTTCAAACTTTGATGTGCATTATAACATTCTCGAGTAGTCTAGAAAACATAGATTTCCCTGGGTTTATCCCAAGACTGAGTGAATTTAAATTAACTATTACAGAACCAAGGTACCTATATTTTTATAGGTTTTATATGGTCATAAGTCTAAAGTGATTCTCTTATAAATAGCATATAGTTGAACCTTGTGGTTTTTTGGTTTGTTTTTTTAATTAATTGAACCATTCTATTTTTTTAATGGAGGAGTTTCATTCATTCATGCTCAAAGTTTCTACTAATAAGTATGGATTTTTTGCCATTTTGTCTTATTTTTCTGTCTGTATTGAAGCACTTTTGGTTCCATTTTACTTCTCATGTTGTCTTTCTTTCGGTTTTATTAAATTTTTTGTAGAGCTACGCTTTTATTTTTCTTTTGTATATCTATCATAGAAATTTTTGTGGTTTCCATTGGTCTTATAGAAAACATAACAATCTACTTTAAGCTAATAACAACTTAGCTTCCATTACATACAAAAACTCTACATTTTTACTTCCCTTTCCCACAGTTATGCTATTCATATCATAAATTACATTTTTTATTTTATATGTATAACATTTTATAGCTAGTTATTTTTTATATTTTTTTCTTTCAACTTCTATATCAGAATTAAAAGTGATTTACATTCTATCATTATAGTATTCCAGCCTTCTGTATTTGTTCATACATTTACCTTTACCAGCAAGCCTTATGTTTTTATATGTTTTTGTTTTTCTGTTTAGTGGCCTTTGTTTTGATTTGACTTTCTTTAGCATTTTTTCATAAATCATCTAGTGCTGATGAATTTAAGCTTTTATATTCTATGAAAGTCTTTATTTCCCATTCATTTTTTAAATTTTTATTTGTAAAATTAAATTTAATGGGGTGATATTGATCAATAAGAGTACATAGGTCCTGGCCAGTTGGCTCAGTGGTAGAGCATTGGTCTGGCATGCAGGAGTCCCGGGTTCGATTCCCGGCCAGGGCACACAAGAGAAGTGCCCATCTGCTTCTCCACCCCTCCCCCTCTCCTTCCTCTCTGTCTCTCTCTCTTCCCCTCCCACAGCCAAGGCTCCAGTTGGAGCAAAGTTGGCCCGGGCACTGAGGATGGCTCTGTGGCCTCTGCCTCAGGCACTAGAATGTTTCTGGTTGCAACAGAGCGATGCCCCAGATGGGAAGAGCATCGCCCCCTGGTGGGCATGCCGGGTGGTTCCTGATTGGGTGCATGCTTCCTGGTTGGGTGCATGCGGGAGTCTGTCTGACTGCCTCCCCGTTTCCAACTTCAGAAAAATACAAAAAAAAAAAAAGAGTACATAGGTTTCAGGTGAACATTTCTATAGCATTTGAACTCTTGATTGTGTTGTGCCTATCACCCAAAGTCAAATAATTTTTTATCACTGTGTATTTGTCCCTCTTTACTCCCTCCTTTTAACCTCCTCCTCCTCTTGGTAACCACTTCACTTTTATCTGTGTCTATGAGTCTCATTATTATATCCTTCCTATATGTGAAGTCATAAAGTTCTTAGCTTTTTTTTATTTCACTTAGTATAATCTTTTCTTTCTTTCTTTTTCTATTAAGTGAGAGGTAGGGATGCAGAGAGACAGACTCCCACATGTGCCCTGACCGGGGATCCACCTGGCAACCTCCCTACTGGGTGATGCTCTGCCCATCTGAGGCCATTGCTCCATTGCTTAGCAACCAAGATATTTTAGCACTTGAGTCGAAGCCATGGACCCATTTGACAAATGAATTGCCAAATTTTAAGGTGAACTTGAACAATCATTGATGCTACAAAACCAAAAATCATATGATACAAACACTAGATAAAAATAAAATAGTCAAATAGTACTATGTAAAATGGGAGAGAGTAATAAGAAAGCTTCCTGAATGGTGTGTATTTTAAGGATAAAGGATAGGAATTGATTAAATTAGACTGCCAGTATAGGTAGGCATATACTTGTATAGATTTGAATATCTTTCTCAGGTCGTGATCCCAATAAAAAACCATACCTGTTCATTCTTCTTCTACCTAATCTCATTCAGAATTTAAGAAAGTAATCTTACCAGCTACTATTTTCTATCTATTTTAACAGGCAGCTTTACTACCAGTAAAGATATTTCAATGATGATTATCTTCCTCTTCTAAAAACTCTGAGCACCTCACTTAACCTTTCCACCAGAAGTTAAGTATTTCCTACTCATCCACCCTCACTTCTTTTTTTTTAAGCTTACTTCAGGATTTGGTCCCTTTATTTCTAACCAAAGTAGCAGAGAATAATCAATGAAGTATATTATAATTACCTGGAGAGTGCTTTATAAAAATATATATACTGGATATTACATTCACATTTCCAAATGTACTTATGCGATATCACTGAGATGAGTCCCCACCAGAAACATTCTTTAAAGCTCCTTTCCACCCAGGTTGCTCTGAGGCACAACTCATGAGCATCAAATAAGATCAATTTTCATTTTTCAGAACACCATGCAGCAAGATATCACTTATAACAACGCTCTATCATGCACCAATCTATCCTGTCAAGTAACTACTTCCTACAGTAAAATCTCAATAGATTCTTTTTAACATACAAGATGTGCTTTTTAAAATTTCCCTTTTAAAGAAAAATTTATCAATATATACTCACTGTAGGATATGGAAAAAAATATTGTTCTTAATTTGTTTTTTATTCAGTTTTTATTTTAATATTTATGTATGTGTGTATACTTTTTGTTAAGAAGTTAAGTCACGTCTTACATACTAGTTTTTCTTGTCTTTCTTCATATATTGTAAAATTATATTGCCATCATTTTCCAATGTCATTATAAAAATCTTCCAATACTTGAATTTTTGTTTTATATTTTATCATATAGACAAACTATAATTTATCTACCCAGTACACTTAGTTGAACATTTAATAGTTCTCAATTTTTTACTAAGATAAATAATAATGTGAAGTTCCTCAGCATTAATCTTTGTACTCCTCTTTTTTCGTTTGTTTGTTTTTTGGGTTTTTTTTTTTTTGTATTTTTCTGAAGCTGGAATCGGGGAGAGACAGTCAGACAGACTCCCGCATTCGCCCGACCTGGATCCACCTGGCACGCCCACCAGGGGGCAACGCTCTGCCCATGGGGGGGGTCGCTATGTTGTGACCAGAGCCACTCTAGCGCCTGAGGCAGAGGCCACAGCGCCATCCCCAGCGCCCGGGCCATCTTTGCTCCAATGGAGCCTGGGCTGCAGGAGGGGAAGAGAGAGACAGAGAGGAAGGAGAGGGGGAGGGGTGGAGAAGCAGATGGGCGCTTCTCCTGTGTGCCCTGGCCGGGAATCGAACCCGGGACTTCTGCACGCCAGGCCGACACTTTACCACTGAGCCAACCGGCCAGGGCCTGTACTCCTCTTAAGAGAGATTTTCAGGAATAGAATTAAAGGGGTGAACATTTTAAAACTCTTTATTCCATATACATTGGATTAACTTTCTATTGTTTCTATAGATCTTTATTTCTTTATAAAGGTTTATACTACCTTAGAAACTCTACACTCTTTTATAAATCATTATGAAACATGTGGTCTAAGCACAGAACATTTTAATCTTCATAGAGTAGAGTGAGGTCCCAGGAAAGTAAGAGATATGAACTCCTTTCCCTTATTACAGCTTACTTGTTCTGTGGTCTATAGCAATACAATGAACTATTTTGTTGAAAAACTGCCTCAAGGCTCTACAGAGTAAGGAAGAAGAACGTTACACTCACATTCTCTCAAAGATTGGACTGTGTGCTATAAAGTTCAGGTAGACAAATGAGATAAAAAATGAAGAGTTGAATGTAACACACAAGAGTGAACACTGCTTATATTACTTTAGGGGTGAAATTTCATAGAATTACATTTAAAATATCTGTAGAAGTTTCAAAATTGAACTATCTTGCTTTTCATAGGCAGGCATTTAATTTTTTGCTTACATATTTATATTTTTCTTAAAACAAATATACTTTAGCAAGTTGTTGTTCCATAATTATTTCTTATTGAATTTTTAAGATTATAGGTTATTTAACTTTTTCTTAGTCTTTTCACAAATGCTAATTTAAAATTAATAAAGGATAGAAAGTCTCCTTAAAGTGATGCTGATTTGGTAGAAGCAGAGAAAAGCCTATTTAAAATAAAACATTTGTTGCCATTTTAAATTTTGTATAATCTTTCCATAACTTATAAAAATCACTCATTCTCATCTAAAAGCATTTCTAAGCATTTTTTATGTGTCCAGCACTGTGTTAGGCAATGAAGATTCAAAAAAATAAGATAGATGATCTTCTTCAAAGGGTTTATAACATAGAGAGAGAAACATGTATACAAATAATTACAGTGTCATAAATAAGCACTATTAGACTTGAGGAAGAATTGAGGCTGGAGTCAATAATGACAAAATGAGCTGATGATTAGATATAGAAGAGGTTCTCAGAGGAACAGATGAAAAAAAGAATAAGATTTTGCAGCAGTAAAAAAAAATACATGAAATGTATGGAGGATAGAATATTACATTATTAGGAGGAACACTTTGTAAAGAATATGATTGTCTAATCACTATGAGGTATACCTGAACCTAGTACAAAATAATATTGAATGTAAACTGTAATTAAAAATTAAATTAAAAAATAATACAATTATATAGAGAATATAAACTATACTGTAAGTGGTCAGAGAAGTTTTACCTTATGTAAGAATTCTCTATTAATATTCATTATCTCACTATTTACCATCAAGTACCACCTCCCCTTCTGCTGTAACCCTAAGAGGTTACT
Source organism: Saccopteryx bilineata (assembly GCF_036850765.1). Lineage (NCBI taxonomy): Eukaryota > Metazoa > Chordata > Mammalia > Chiroptera > Emballonuridae > Saccopteryx > Saccopteryx bilineata. The sequence continues at coordinate 35,776,345 of NC_089497.1, forward strand.
AGATATTGGTTTATTTGTTGTTTTTGTACAAATATTTTGCATAACTTTCTTGAAACTAAAACTGATTTTTAACAAAATTTTAACAAAAACATGAAAAAAAATTCAACAATTGTGCTTCAAGCAGATGGGCAATAAGCCATCAGGATTTGAGATGTTTGCCACAAGAGATAAATAACTGAGCGGAACTTCAAAAAACTGACGGGACATAGAAAAGATAGTTTTTCATAGCTGGGACCTACTGCTAATGTTGCTGATGGAAATGGGGTCCTCGTACTGTTGCAAGAAAAGCATTTCAGGGACCACACATGGGAGGACGAAGATAGTGGTAAGATTTACTGAAGCTGGAACACACACAAAGGATTGTCCCAGATTCAGGTCGGTCCTGCTGTGGAAGATAGTCCAGGTTTGTCTTCCTTGAGCCCGGAAGAAAGGCCAGTGTCCAGAAATTCTGTGCCACTGGTTGTTTGTCCATTTCAGCCTCTGCCCCCATTCAGCTAGTTTAGGCTTTGTTCCCAGCAGCACTTTCGGGGTGCTGTAGTGTCACTATGCCCAGGTCGGAAGCTTGGGGCCTGCCCAGCTCCCAGGTGCAAGGCTGTTACCAGGAGAGAATAAACAGACCAAAAGTGCAAGCGTTTGTTACAGTGGGGCAAGGGAAAGCTTGTCTTTGTTAAATTCTGAGATTATATCATCTTGGGCTTGGGAAGGAGCAGGCCCTCATCCAAACTAAACAATTTCCCAATCCTACCTGGGTTTGTGTTGGACCCTCCGTCTAAACAATCTGGTCTTTTTCTCAGGTTAGACTCCCTTTATGGTCACCATCTTGACTCCTACTGTGCATGCCTCAAGGCAGAAGGACTTCTCCCTGTGTGGTCCCGACTTCTCCCTGTGCCGGCTTGCCAGATATGGAACTACAGAAAGTACAGGAGGAAGTCCCGGAGGGAGCACCTTCCAGTAATAATCCAATCCTGCTCCCCCAGAGCAGCCTTCCCCGCTGGCAGCAGCAAGCTTCTTGGAATTCTTTGAGTAAAAGATCTGATACTTAACAGGAACTAATCATATCCTCTATTATATATTTTGGTACATTATTCCTCATAACAACATTGGAAGTAGGAAATATTGCACCTATTTTACTTTTGCAGAAACTGAATATCAAAAGAAATTAAGTAAAATATGTTGCTAGTAACTAATAGATTTAGTCTCTCTAAAACACTAAAACAAATAACAATTTCCCTTGAACAGGGCCACTTCATTAGTCTCTCCAATTTTTATTCTCTCACAGACTTTTATATTCAGATGAAATTCACTGCATGTAGGTTACTGATATCTGTTCCATAAAGAAGTAAATATCCAATTTATAATTTTCTTATTCCCTTCTCTTTATCTAGATCATAACAGCTTTATTTTTTTAAGGTTTAATCCAAATTCACTTCAAAGGAAAAGACAGACTGCCTTGAAGGTCACTCTAATCCAGAGGGCCATTGGAAATATGTCCAATTGCCTATGTAGTTAAAGTTGGCTCTTGCTTGTTACTTCTGGAATCTTTATCCAATGCTTTATTTTCATGAAAATGTTTGGTAATAATGCAACCTATCTTTTCCCGCAGAGGAAGCATTTCAGTGAGCCCCTCCTCCCTTCAAGCAGCTCAGCTCTAACTAGATCTTCACAACTGGTCTAGAATAGGGGTCGGGAAGCTTTTTGGCTGAGAGAGCCATGAACGCCACATATTTTAAAATGTAATTCCGTGAGAGCCATACAACAACCCGTGTATGTTACGCATTATCCAATAAAAATTTGGTGTTGTCCTGGAGGACATCTGTGATTGGCTCCAGCCAGCTATAACCATGAACATAAGCAGAAGGAAATGAATGGATTGTAATACATGAGAATGTTTTGTATTTTTAACATTATTTTTTTTTATTTATTAAAGATTTGTCTGTGAGCCAGATGCAGTTATTAAATGAGCCCCATCTGGCTCGCAAGCCATAGGTTCCCGACCCCTGGTCTAGAATATAAAAACATGTAGGCAGGTTAGAGAGCGTTTAGTTGTTTTGTTTCCTTGTTTTTTAATATAAAATATCCATGAAGAATGTTGGGTCAAAGTCTTAATACTTGTTTTCATTATAATCATCATCATCACTTATTTATCAGAAATTGCTCAATTTTATAAGAATAAACTCATTTTTTATCACAACCCTATAATGTTAGGAATTATTTTCATCCACATTGATTCAAATAAAGAAGCAAGAATGTACTGATTAATTTGTCTAAGGGCAGCAAGTCAGTAACTATCAGAGCTGAAATTTGATGCCAGGAAATCTGGCTCCATATGCTAAGCCTTTAACCCTACACTCTGCTGCCTGAGTAAACTCCACAAGAGGAACCACAAAACATGTTTTGGGCCTTTCCAAACTCAATCTTATTCTTCTAAAGTCTTTTCATGGGTACTTTTAAAGGATAGTATTAGATCTGCCTTGTGCATGTACTAGAATCATTTGAACACACATATTTAAAGACACAATATTAGCTTTAAAGTACTTAAGATAATCACCCCAGAAGAAAATACAGTATATCTAACTTAGCAAATGTTTCTACACAGTGCTGTAGTCCATGCTCTGTAGTCTAAGAAATATTTCCTCTTCAGGATCTTTATGCTACAAAAGCACCTTGCACCTCTATTATTATGCTAATCATATGTTTTAGATTCATGGAATTATTCTCTTGTCTATCTCACCATAGAGACAGAGGGCAGAGTTTGAGATTTACCAGTTCTTTTAACTCTGTACATTAATCTGACAATATCAGATACTTACTGGTTGAGCAAATAAACAATGCCATTACCCCCTAGCAGTTTACATTGTAGTATTAAAAACATAGTAACAGGCATTCCATTTCAAAATTAAATCATCTTAAAATGTAATTTAACATAGTGATATTTCAAAGATTATAAATAAAAGATTTCTGAAATCTTATTGAAATTTCTATTCTTTGATGGCAAAAGAACAATTCACATCCCGCATTTTCAATTCAAATAGTCTTATTGTGATATTTTTAAAAAAGAGCCAAGTAGGTAGTTTGAATCCTATGAATTTGGATAATATGTGGGTATTTTTTGAGCCTGCAAAATATGTGCTTTTAAAATAAAAACAGGTTAAATTGCTAAAGTTTCTTTTAATTTAAAAATTATATTTTTATAACCAATAAACATGTGATTATAAGTAAACCTAGTGCATTTTTCTATCGATATTTTGATTGAAGTCAATTTTCAGTGGTATCTTTTTGAGAAAATTCTATTGAAGAATCAGACAGTGAGTGCTGTAATCAGAATAAACCCTTTCTGTGCTCTGACCAGCCTTTTCCTTTAATATTATATATTACAACCCTTCAAACATCCCAGAAATCAAGATTAAATTAGGAGGAATTAACACGTATGTTTACAACTACCATATGTCAGGAACTAGCACTGTAGTTTAAATGGATAGTTAATTCAGAAGAGCTGCCTCTTGCTTCTGATTTCTGGCATTCATTGTAGAGTTTGATTACACACAATATTCAGTGTATCAGGGCAGTATTTTGACTTCTCAGCTCTAGTAGTTTTGCAAGTAAGTGGTTGATTTTGTCTTTAACTATAAAAAGAGTTATAGTTTGAAGGTAATACAAAAATAATTCAGGAAGCAGTAGAAACACTTTTAAAAGTAATGGACTGATAATCATCAGAACAGGAAGCTTCTAATCTTGGTGTATAGGTACCTAGCTATGTGGCCTTTGCCTAATCTCTTACCTCTCTCTGTCATTGCCTGCTTCCCCATAAATAGAAAGTGTTCTCCTTCATTCCATTCTAGTTATTTAATGTGAACTGACCATATGCAAGGCTTTATGATAAACTCCATAGCTGATACAAGTAGGCTTCCTTTGCTATCTAATATTAATAACTTGTTCTGTTAGGAGTTTAGTTAGAAGTTATTCAGTTGAGATAGCTATTATTTCTAGAGAATTCCTAAATCTTGTCCAGTCAATCATTTAGTTTTTTGGAGTTACTCCTAAGAGAATTACAGATACAAGGAGCAACAAAAGCTAAGGTAGAGTTTTGTTAATAAGTCAGTAATAATGATAACTAAAATTTTAATCACCTACTACTATATGTCAGGACTCATACTAAGCAATTTACATGCATTAACTAATTTTATCCCCAAAACAAACCTACAAGAAAAGTTGCATTATTATCTAAATTTTTCATAAGGGAAAACTGATTCCGAGAGAGTCAAAACAAAACTGAGTCAATCAGCTAATAAGTAGTAACCTTCAGGATTTGAATCAAGGACCTGAATTCTTAACATTTTTTTATATAGCTCCATTTAACAAGGTAAGGACCCAATAATTCAATCCAGGATATCAGTGTAAAAACTAAACTACAACAACTACCTTAGCCCTTAATGTTTATCCTATGAAGCTAAACCATGTTTCTAAGTAGGGGATAATACTTGCAGAATTGATGGTCCTACCTTCAAGCAAATACCACTATCTTCAGAGCTGCCTAAGGCAATAGGATATATTAGTTGTATATATTAAAAAGATCAGTGATGACAGTGCTGTTCCTTTCCTCCAGTTTCCTTGGAAAGGAACTCTCATGGTCTTAAAACAACAACATTCCTACTCTCTGCCATCAGTCTGTATGATATATTGCCTAAAAGATGACAGGTAGAATCTTCTACTCTCATCTTTGGTTAGGACATGCTTCCCTTTCTTTCCCATTATGTCTAGAGAGGACCAAAAGAATGCCTGTGTTTTGTGCAATTTTGTGAGTCTGGGTTCTCTGTGAAAAATCATACTTATATGAGGAAAAATAAATTAAATTGTTCTTGATTCAGCTAATTGGAATCTACAAAGATCTACAAGCTGCATGGAAAATGGGATCAAAAGAGCCTGGGTTCATGGAATGGACCCTGCCTCAATTACTCCTTTCCCTATATTCACAGAGGTAGTAAAAATAAAAGAGAATAAGACAAGAAATAGCAAGAACTGACCTGCACCCACCATTCTTCTTAGCCATATAGAAAAGAATAAAACATAACTATATGAGTTTCAGTCAGCTTGTTTGTAAAATATGACTAACTGAGTAGTCTTTCTCATGGGGGTGAAAATAGAAAGAGATAAGCAGAAATAGAAAGTTTCCTGATACAAGGCGGAAGAGGTATTCTTAACCCCACCTTATATGGAGAGAGTACTTTTACTTTTTCAAAAAGATTTTCTTTCTATATTTTCTTTTATCCTAGTAATAGTAGTGTAAGAAGTACAGCATAGGAAATATAGTCAATAATATTCTATTATCTATGTGTGATGCCAAATGGGTACAAGACTTATCAGGATGATCACTTAGTGAGTTATATAATGTCTAATCCCTAGGCAGTACACCTGAAACTAATATAATATTGTATGTAAAAAATAAACAAATAAAATACCCCCAACTTCATGTAACAGAATTATGGAAAATATCTCCAAATATCTTACTTCATGATATACATGCCTTGTTACATAAGTAAGCACACACTCTACCCATACGTCCTAAGGCTACTCTGAAATCAATTCATACATACTATGTATTAAATCAATAGAAATTTGAGAGTCAGTTTCAATTAAAATACTTCTTTCAATGATGCATTCAAGACAGCCAATGACAATGAAAAATAAATAGATGTGAATATGTTTGCCCTCTTTATGAGCATGTTCTTCCAAAATTTCACCGTGGATTTGGAGTCTGATTATCATTGATCTGTGCCTTTGCATATATAACCCTCTCGACCTGGAATTTCATCCCCTGTCTTTTCATCCGCCTAACTACTGATTTAGACCTACTTTAAATGCTTCACCTTGTAAGGGATCACCCATTTAACCTTGAACCCTCCATGTCTTGGATCGGGGAACTTTAGTTAAAAGCCCTGAGTGAATGTCTCTTGGATGCAAACATCAAAAAAGTGTAAGTGAGTGACCTTTGTGCAGATAAAAAGAAATGCATGTGGAAGGGATTTTAGAAAATTAGCCTAGAGGTTCTGAATTGCCCCTTTCCTATTTGCTTGTCAATTAGCAAAAGTAAAGAATGTTCTGATCAATTGAGCCCTTTCTCCATGTCAGTAAAACGGCCATTAATCATTCTTCCCCTTGTCACCTGATCTCCCTCCCTTATAATCCTGTTACCTCTGTTCTGCTTCTGGTAATAAAAGCTAAGGGAGAAGGAGATTCAGGAGGTCTCTCTTTGCCTCCCTTGACAGGCCTTCCTCTCTCTTCCTCTTGACATAAGCTTGTGTATTGAGTAGGTTTTTTCCACGTGACACTGGTAGTTCCCAGCAGGCTGGAGTGCTACACTGTTTGTCTTAATATACAAAACTTAACTCAAAATGGACCAAAGACTTAAATACAAGGCCTCAAACAAGAAATTACATAGAAGAAAACATGGGTACTAAACTTATGGACCTTGGTCTTAGAGAAAATCTTATGAATTTGACACCAAAGGAAAGGGAAGCAAAGGCAAAAGTAAGTGAATAGGACTATATCAAACTAAAAAGCTTCTGCACAACAATAACAACAACACAAAAAATCCCCAACAAAACATAAAAGCAATCAACTAAATGGGAGATGATATTTTCAAACAACAGCTCCAACAAAGGATTAATATACAAAATACATAAAGAGCTCATACAACTCAATACTGTGAGTCAAATAAGTTTGCAAATATGATGTATATCAGGGGTCCCCAAACTTTTTACACAGGGGGCCAGTTCACTGTCCCACAGACTGTTGGAGGGCCACTACATACAGTGCTCCTCTCACTGACCACCAATGAAAGAGGTGCCCCTTCCAGAAGTGCGGCGGGGCTGGATAAATGGCCTCAGGGGGCTGCGTGCGGCCCGCGGGCTGTAGTTTGGGGACACCTGATGTATATGTTTGCTTGCTTATAGTTTGCATTGGATGTGGGGGACAGGCTGTAAGCAGGCAGGGTCCTTATAGCTTAAGGCTTAGTTTTAAGACTAAGCCTTTCCCACCCTTTTAATTCCAAGATCTTCTCAACACTAAGCTTTTCCCCACACCCTTGGTTGTTGCATGATGTGGGGTGGTGCACTCTTATGAGAAATCCCACTTATGCCTCAGATAAGTGACTTTGTATCAGAGACTTCCTTATTTGTATATTGGCTTAAAGGTTTTGATTTCTACTCTATAAAATGGGGGCAAACCAGGGGCTCACTCTCAGTTACTGAAGTTAGCATTGCAAGGAGAGACAGCCAAGATGGCGGAGTGCTGAAGGAGAAGCCAGTTTGTGCAGAGTTTGTGCAGAGAGAAGGAGATGGAGAACAGAGATGAATAAGGTTGGTGAGAAACCCTTTGATTCTAGGAATACTCAGATGAGTTGGTGGCTTTGAGAGCCCTGAATGGAAAGGGAAGTGTTTTCCTACTGTGTATATTTCTAGGATTAAAATGTAATGGCCTACCAATTCTTGGCTCTGTTGTTTCATTACCGTCTGTCCGAATCAAACCTGAACCTGCATGGACCAGGCAGCTGTGATGGTAGCCACAGCTACTGGCTTTGCAAATACTGAACAAACAATCTAATTTTTAAAAAAGGCAAAGGACCCAAATAGACACTTCCTCAAGAAGACATACAAATGTCCAAAAGATTAATGAAAAGATTATGAAGAGATGTTCAGCTTTGCCAGCTATTAAAGAAAAGCAATTTAAAACTACAATGAGCTACCACATCACACCTGTTAGAACGACTATTATCAACAAGGCAAGTAATAACAGGCCTGACTAGGTAGTGGTGCAGTGGATAGAGCATCAGACTGGGATGCGAAGGACCCAGGTTCGAAACCCTGAGTTGCCGGCTTGAGTGAGGACTCATCCAGCTTTCACGGATCTTACTACCTTAAGTACGGGGTTGCTGGCTTGAGCATGAATTCATAGATATGACCCCATGGTCGCTGACTTTTGAGCTCAAGGTCGCTGGCTTGAGCCCAGTGTCGCTGGCTTGAGCAAGGGGTCACTTGCTCTGCTGTAGCCTCCTGGTCAAGACACATATGAGAAAGTAGTCAGTGAACAACTAAGGAGACTAAGAACCTGCAATGAAAAATTGAGGCTTCTCATCTCTCTCCCTTTCTGCCTGTCTATCCCTATCCCTCTCTCTGTCTCTCTCTCTCTCTCTCTCTCTCTATCACAAAAAGAAAAAAAAGACAAGTAATAACAAGTGTTGTAGAGACTGTGGAGAAAAAGGAACCCTCACTCAACTGCTGGTGGGAATGTAAACTGGTGCAGCCGCTGTGGAAAGCAGTCTGGCAGTTACTCAAAATATTGAGAAGAGAGTTACCATACGGCCCAGCAACCCTTCTTCTGGGTCCCTATCCCCAAAATTGAGAACATTTATTGATGAAATATATACACCCCTATGTTCATTACAGCATTACTCACGGTGGCCAAGACATGGAAACATGTCCTTTGATAGATGATTGGATGAAGAAAATGTGGTATGTACATACAGTGGAATACTACTCAGCTATAAGAGAAGATGAAATAATGCCATTTGTAATAACATGGGTCGATGTGGAGAACATCATGCTAAGTGAAATGACAGACAGCAACAGTTAAGAACCACATGATTTCACTCATGTGGGATATAAAACTGAAAACAGCAAATGAACCAATAAGAAGAACAAACAAAAACTCACAGAAACAGACAACCGTACCTTGACTACCAGAGAGAAGGGAGCGTGGGGTAGTAGAGGAGGTCGAATATATGGTGACAGAATATGATTTGACTTTGGGTGGCGAGCACACCATGCAATATATCACGTATTACAGAAATGTACACTTGAAACCTATATAATTTTATTAACTAATGTCACCCTAGTAAAGTTACTAAAAAAATTACAAATTTCTAGGATTCCTGTAAAAAAAAATAAAGAATTTTGTAAATGGGACCATTCATTTTATTTTATAATGATTAGTTTCGCCATCCCAACAGAATAGCTGGTGTTAAAAACCTCAGACTACCTTAAAAAAATATAGCTGGCTTCCATGAAGAATTAAAGCATAAAATTATACTGTGTTATTGAGTTGCAATATTACTACACATTTAAATAGCACAGAGAAAGCAAAAGGTTAATTGCAATTTAAACCAAACCCCATTTTAGTAGGCTTTAATCAAAAGGTAGAGTTCAGCATTAAACACTATAATAAATAAGTGTTGCCATCTGAGATCCTGGCTTATTAAGTATGATAAGTCAGGTTAACTATTAAAACACAAACGATTTTGCAGCATGTAGTAACACAACTAAAGTATAAAAATAATTTGGTAAAGCATAGTTTATAATGTAATTCAAAATACACCAGCCACAGAGTAAAAGCATAAATCAGATGCAGTTTAACCAGAGGGATTAATTAATAACACAGTGTTAGCACAATTTAGTTCAAGTACGTAAAGATCTCAGAAAGTCACTTCAGATTTTAAAACTTGTGCCTGACTGGTGGTGGCACAGTGGATAGTGTTGACTTGGATTGCCGAGGTCCCAGGTTTGAAACCCTGAGGTCACAGGCTTGACCATGGGCTCATCCAGCTTGAGCTCAGGCTTGCCAGCTTGTGCCCAGAGGTCACTGGCTTGAGCAAGGGGTCACTGGCTTGGCTTGAGTCCCCTGGTCAAGGCACATATGAGAAACAATCAATGATCAACTAAAATGTTGCAACAATGAGTAGATGCTTCTCATCTCTGTCCCTTCTTCTGTCTCTCTCTCTCTCTCTCTCTCTCTCACACACACACACACACACACACACACAAAACAACTTGTTTCAAACTGAATTGGAGTACAACACCCAGATACAACCAAGTGTCAACTGAATGACTATAAATAAATACCTTTTTAAAATTTAACCTTTAAGTATGAGATTTTATTTCAAATTTATATCCAGTTACTTATTTTGTTATTGCATTAACATGAAAGTTGTACATAATACTGTCAATAATCTGCTCAAAGTCAGTAAAAAGAATTCCAGGCTGTCAACAGTTGTTCGAGCTTATGCCAGTCACCCAGACAGAAGCAATTCACAAGCTTCTTCGATGGAGACTCACAGACTGTCCAAAACTGACATGCTAGTAGGAAATTCTATTTTCTCCGAACTTATAGTTTATCCCAGAAAATTGGTTCCTATCACTGGGATAACAAAAAGCTGCAAGTCTTCTACCCTGTCTTCTCATTTCAAGGCATGTGACACCAATGGTGTCTCCATCTTAAGAAAGGGTTCAGGAAGGAATGAGGGGATGTTAACGTCATTCTTACATAGCGAGAAACCAAAAGTTAACTATTTTTTCTCTCTCAGAAGTCATCAGCCTCCCCAAAAGATACTTCACAGACACTGTATTTCTTAAAAATGTAAAATTCTGTATATTCTTTTAGTCCATTTAAAAAGCTAAAACTTCTCACCATGCAGCAAATCATTAGCATTAAGTGACATTTATGAGGTTGTAGATTTGCATAATTGTACATTGAAAATAGATAATAAAACTGTCTAAAGAGAGTTCTCTCCAGAATTACATTCACATAATAATTTTTAATCACACAAAGAATCATATAAAGATAACTATAATTATCTGAACAGTTGTTGCAATCAGCAGCAAAAACAATAGCCAAGAATACATAGTGTGACCAAAACACTCAGAATTCAGTACCACCATTTTTATACAAAAGAGTAATAAGATGCTGCCTCTAGTTCATTTGCTTACAATTTATAAAAGAATGTAGTAACAGAAGGAGGGTAAATTTAAGCTCAGAATATGTTAGATTAAAAATGAGAAAGAACTTGGGTTCTTTTAAACTTAAGCTTATTCTGTACACACTGCAGGCTCCTCCTCTTTCCTCTGGCTTCAACATAATATATACTAACATTGCTTCCTACTGAAGATCTATACCCCACGTCAGAGTAACCCCGATGTTATCTGTATAGTATTAGATTGTATATATCATTTGAGACTATCACATTAGCAATTCCAACAAAATGAATGCCGGTTCCAAAATCCTACCTTAGGAAGCTAAAAATGTACACTCTTAGCTCATTCCCCTTCTTCCTGTAGTGTAAACAGACAAGCAACTGCCCAGATGTCCTGTCGAGGAACCTATTGTTATAAAATGCAAGCGCCCGATCGATATCTTTGACATTTCAGAAGGAGCAGCTCAGTGGCATTCCCACCCAGGAAGGTCAGCTTCGCCAGCAGTGGGCTGAGGGAGGCAGAGTTCCTAGGCCAATGCGCTCGGCTGATTCTAGGCTTATCACATGAATTGACAGGAGGCTGACATTTTGCACAGCTGATTAGAGTCAATAAATACACCACACTCTATTAATTACTGTAGTCAGACTTTGACTTTCCACTTATTAATTATTGGCAGATTTTGACTTTGTGTCTCTACCTAGGAATTCCTTAAGTCTGAGCAATGTTACTACTCCTTGACTAGGATCTTCACTTGGAAAGCTAAGAATATAAGATATAAAAACATGAGCCCCCCTAAATCAAGATGATTTAAATTATAGTTACACATACTCTGGTAAAAAGGAACGAGTGCATTCTAAATATGCCTCCCATGTTTTATTTTTGCCACAGGAAAATCTTGTGGCAACTTCATAACAATGAAATGTTTTCCTGAAGAAAAGCAAATATCTGTCTAACAATGTTACACTTAAGTTACCCAAAAGGTCCTTTTTTGCCAAATTGAGGATTAATATATAGATTTAAATTTAGTTACCCTAACAGAAAATGTGCTTCTTTAATTGTCTTTTTAAAAATCTTACTAACATTTCATTGTAACATCGGTTGAACCTCATTTCTATAAGTATTTCTAATGGAAACTATGACTCAGATAATTTGGGTTTTTTTTTACTTTGCAACAATTGGTAAATTGAGTTTAAGATCTTCAGCTGTTAAACAATCATTCTGCTGCTATCCTTCACATAGACAATGGCAAGAGAAAGTGGAAGTGGCATTAGAAAGCACAAATAACAAATGTACTTCTGGAAATGTTTAAATCATTATTAACCTCTCAGCTCATCATTAAACAACAACAAAAAAAGTTTCTCTAAAGTATAATAATGTTACAAATAAATCTCAAAAACATATTGGTCATCTAATACTCAGAATTAAATAAGTAACCTAACCTAGTTTAATTCAAAACAAAAACATCTGTGGAGTTCCTATAAGTAAGGCCTTCTGGGGGCCACAGAGAATGCTGTGCGACTTAATGAACTAGAGCAAATAACTGAAATACAAGGTGCCAAAGTTATTTGATTGGAGTGGAGAGGAAGCATTAAAAAAGTTAAAGATTAGGCCCTGGTTGGTTGACTCACTGGTAGAGCATCAGCCTGGCATGTAGATGTCCCAGGTTCAATTCCCAGTCAGGGCACACAGGAAAAGTAACCATCTGCTTCTTCACTCCTCCCAGAGCCTCTCCTCCTCCTTCTCTCTCTCTATCTCTCTCTCTCTCTTCTCCTCCCATACATAGCCTTGGTCCTATTAGTTAGAGCTCATCAGCCCAGACACTGAGGATACTTCCGTGGGCTCTCTACCTCAGGCACTAAAAATAGCTCAGTTGAGAGCATTGCCCTAGATGGGCAGAGCATCAGCCTCAAATGGGGGTTTCCAGGTGGATCTCTATCGGGGCATATGCAAGAGTCTGTCTCCCTGTCTCCCCTTCTCTCACATGGAAAAGAAGAAAATAACTTTTTTTAAGTGAAGAATTATATTTGTTTTAGAATAACAAGAAAAGTGCCATGAAAGATTTGACATTAGGAATAAATTTGCACAAAATTTTTTCAAGAAATCTGTTTACCTGGTCATTTATTTCTTACACTAAATATAAAGAGAAGGTAATGAATGTAAAGAAATTAAATGTTTTTATAGTCTATACAATATTTTGGGCAAAGAGCAGGCAAAAATCATTCAATTCTTGTACTTGATCTTCCTCTTCTTATATCTCCTACTAATACTACCTGTGCACAGTTGGATTGTTTGAAATCATGCTGAAGATAGTCAAATGGCTAAATATATTTTGATATGTTCGTATTATAGAATACATACAGTAGTTTTGAAAAACAGATTTACGTATAGTTAGATGCATAAATTTCCAGAATATATGATCAACAGAAAACCCAATTATAGCGTGTTGTATATAATATAGCATTATAAATGCCCAAAACACAGGAGGAGTCATTATAATTTATGTAATTCTATTTATCTAAGTTCTAAATCCCTAATATTCAATTAATTGACTGCAGCTTCCAGGCAATAAAATAACCTTGAATTTATGGTATAGACCAACCCAAGGGAGACATAGTTTAAGTTTTTGTTTTTTTTAAATAAACCATCGGCAGCTCTTTTCAAATTTTATTTTTATTTTATTTATTCATTTTTAGAGAGGAGAGAAAGAGAGACAGAAAGGGAGAGAGAGGAGAGAGACAGAGAGAGAGAAGGGGGGAGGAGCTGGAAGCATCAACTCCCATATGTGCCTTGACCAGGCAAGCCCAGGGTTTCGAACTGGTGACCTCAGCATTTCCAGGTCAACGCTTTATCCACTGTGCCACCACAGGTCAGGCATATTTTAAGTTTTCAAAATAGGACTCAACACTTAAAGAGCGGAGAGAGTGAGTCAATAACTTGTTTTGGGTGTCAAGGACTTCCATACAAGTTGTTACTAATCACTCTGAGAGTCTACCTGAATATAGTTTCCAGTAGTGGTCGGAGGCAGAGAATGTTCCAGTTCCATATGAGACATTCAGTTCAGCTCTTGCTAAGCACTCTCCTGGCCATTGGCAACGCTCACTGAGGAACCTTGACAGACAATAAATTTTCTGTTTGAATCCTTCTTCATCCTATTCCCACAACTTGCAAGTACATTATCATATGTTCATGCTATGTTTTATTAAATAAAGTAAAAATTACTGATATCAAGCAGCAGGAAAGGAGAATGATTAAAATGGTGCTGACAAACCAGCACTTGCCAAATACATTCTACAGAATACTAGTCCCGAGGCTTTTCTCCATTCAGAAAAGAGGATCGGGTTTGGAAAAGTGCAAGAAGCTATTACCCTGTTTGACAATTCACATACATATATATTAGATATATTAAGAGTTCTGAGAAGTCATGCAGCAACAGAATCTCTTGAGTGTTGTTTCATTTCTCTTTAAGCTCCACTCCCATCTGCCTCTTCCACAAATGCAAAGGCACCTAAGCCTTCATGTGTCAAAAACTGAACTTATTGGTTATAGCCCCAAAGCTGATCATCTTCGGTTGACTCCTACTAAAGTGTGCAAGTTATTGCTCGAGTGATATAAGTCAGAAAGCTTAATTTCACTCTTTCTCTCATCTAACATATACAATTTTACATCAAATCCTATTAATTATACATACAAAAGGCCACTCACTTCTGTGTATTTTCTCAATTTCTGCCATTCCCATTACAGTACACACTACATTATCTCTTACCTGAACTACCGCTGTGCTCCCCAATCCATACTTCCATATCCATTCTTGCCATCTCTCTTGGTGTATTTGGGAGGCCTTAACAAAATACCACAGACCTCGTAGCCTAAACAACAGAAATTTATTTTCTCACAGATCTGGAGGCTAGAAGTTCAAAGTGCTGATAAATTTGGTTTCTAGTGAAACTTGTCATCCTGGCTTGCAAACGGGCACCTTCCCACTGTCTTTACATGGCCTCTTCTCTGCACAGCTAAGAAAAACAGAGTTCGAGTATCTCTTCCTTTTCTCATAAAGATACCAGTCCTATTAGATTAGGACCCCACCCTTAGGATTTTACTTAACATTCATCACCTCCTTATAGGCCCTATCTCCCCGTACAGTCTCAATAAAGGTTAAGGCTTCAACATACAAATTTTGGTTGGGTTACCATTCAGTACATACCACCTCTTCTACTTCAGTCTCCACATTGCAACCAAAATGTTGCTTCATAAATGTACAGTTGATCATGCCACTCTCTTTCAAAATGGTCTTTAAAAAATCATTGATGCTTTGCTCGTTCTGGACTCTACTTACCTCACCAGCCATCTTGTGTGTGCTTCCTCTATAATAACCTGCTTTAAATTTCTCAAATGTCACGTTTCTGCTTATCTCAAGTACATGCTGCTCCATTTCTGCATCACTTACTTCCCACTTCTCCTGGGAACCCTTCTCCAGTCCCTAACTACTACCAAACTATATAAAATTTCTTAGGCTAGTCTACCATAACATCTTATACTGTGTATTTATGAAAATCATTACTGGAAACCTGATCAAGCGGTGGCACAGTGGGTAGAGTGTCAACCTGGGATGCAGAGGACCCAGATTCGAAACCCTGAGGTTGCCGGTGTGACCATGAACTCACCAACTTGAGTGCAGGTTGCTGGCTTGAGTGTGGGATCAGAGACATGACCCCCTGATCACTGGCTTGAGTCCAAAGGTCATTGGCTTTAGTTCAAGGTCACAGGCTTGAGCAAGGGGTCACTGGCTCTGCTGTAGTCCCCCCCTCAGTCAAGGCACATATAAGAAAGCAATTAATGAACAACTAAGGTGCCACAATGAAGAATTGATGTTTCTCATCTCTCTCCCTTCCTGTCTGTCCATCTCTGTCTCTATCTCTCTCATTAAAAAAAATTGTAACTGGGAATACATATGCTATATTACTGATTTACTGATATTAGTCTGACTAGCCATAAAATAGAGCTAAATAAGAAGGTACTAACAAAGTAAGCTTATAAAAGAATTTCTGTAAAATGTTAAATCTAGTTTGTTGCTCTATAAGCATGATTTAACACTAATAATTTAGTGATCACAGTTATGTATGCTGTAACAAATCAAAAGAATATAATCAATCCTGTGCTTTCACTTTTGACCAAGTTCTCATTACAAGTGAAAGGTCTGTTCCCCTCCAACTGACACACATCAGGGTTAATATCCAAGCAAGAAGAATAAGCATAAGTGAGAGCTACACCTTTCCCTCTAACCCTTCTCCTCACTCCCACCACACTGAGGCTTGCAATGCTGATTCTCACTTAAGGCCAAGAGGACAACCTGACTATGGGAAGATGTGTAAATTTTTTATATGGAACAAAATCTCTAGTTTATAAGTTACTTGTGCCCTGGCCAGTTGGCTCAGTAGTAGAGTGTTGCCCTAGCATGTGGATGTCTTGGGTTTAATTCCTGGTCAGGGCACACAGGAGAAGCAATCATCTACTTCTCTGCTCTTCTCCCTTCCCTTTCTCTCCTTCTCTCTCCCCCTCCTGCAGCCATAGCTCAATTGGTTCAAGTGAGTTGGCTGCCCAGTGCTGAGGATGGCTTTGTGGGGACTCTGCCTCAGGCACTAAATATAGCTCAGTTTCTGAGAAATGGCCCCAGAGGGGCAGATCATGACTAGGTGGAGCCCTTGCTGAGTGTATCTGAGTTAGGGCACATATGGGAGTCTGTCTTTCTGTTTCCCTTCTCCCTTAATATAAAATATAAAAAACCAAAACAATAAAATAAATACGTTACTTGCTAGCTTCAGTTAGTGTAACAACCAAAGAAATAAATACCAACTTTCAGATATACCAGCTCCAGAAGCTGTGCTGGCCTTCAGTCTGTTATCTGAACATGCTGGACTAACTTACACATAGTCCCCCTAACCAAAGAACTCTCAATTCCCTTATTCTTATTCCTTTGTTCTATTTTTGTTAATTCCCCTGCCATTTTTTTTTAATAAAAACCCATGCCTGAACAAACAGAGGGAAATGAGTTTTTGAAGACAGGAGTCCCCATGTCTCCTGGGGTGGCCAGCACTTGAATGAACCTTTTACCTTTGCACCAGCACCTATCCTACAATTATTGACTGTTCATCATGGCAGGCAATAAGACCTACAGGTCATTTTTCTGGTTTTAAAATTATCTCAGATATTATATACCTGTGTAATTAGTTGTTTAATGTCTTAGGCCATTTGAGCTGCTATAACAAAATAGATTGGGTGGCTTACAAACAATTAAAAAAATTATTTCTCACAGTTCTGAAGGCTAGAAGTCAAAGATAAGACACCCACATAGTTGGATAAGGACCCTTTTTCCTAACCAGCATCTTCTCACTATGTCCTCAGATAGTGGAAGGGGCTAGGGATCACTGTGGGCTCTCTTTTAGAAGAATGCTAACCCTGTTTATAAGGGCTCATTCCTCATGACCTGATCACTTCCTTAAGGCTCCACCTCTAATACTATCACATTGGGCATTAGGATTTCAACGTATGAAATTGAGGGACAATGAATGTCTGTTTTTCTTACTTGCCCATAAGCAACATGAGGCAGCAATCATGTCCATTTTGGCCATCATTCTATTTACAGCATCTTGTATTGGGCTTACCACATTGTGGATGAATAAATGTACTCATAATTTTTTAAAATTTACTTTATAAAAGATTGTAAGGCCTACTTATTAATACTTTGTTTAACTAATATTATGCAGAACAGGCTTCAGGAAACATGCCAATAAATAAAATTTTTCTGGAATAAAGATATATCCTGGAAAGTACACCCATAGGAAATTCTTCCTCAAATCTAGATTCCAGAAGGTCACATATCTGTGGACATGAACCAAGATCAGACAGAATTCTTTAGACAAATTCTTGAAAATTTTCAAATAGATTCTGACAGGACTTCTCTCCCTCTTTCTCTTGCATCAACTGGTGACCTTGTGATCAGAATTAAAATCCTACTTCTCAAGTATAAAGACTCCAATGTATGTGGCTAAATGAATTAATGATATGTTTACTTGGCTCTAACAATAAATTATTTTATCATCTAATTGCTGTGAACATACATGTGTGTAGTTATAATAAATTAAAATGCACATGCCTGGTTTCCCATATAGAAAACGCCTTTCATTGTCATAGAGAAATATGGCAAACAAATATTTTCTGGAAATCATGATTTGCCTTCAAATAGTGATTTTTCCAAGCAAATCTTAAAGGTCCTGCCATCCCTGAGATAGTATAATAATTTTACTTTTTTATGCTGAATAATTAACATCTAAAAAAGGTAGTCTCTTGAGATTGTAGAGAAAGATCATTAAGAATGCTTTGGACAACAAAGGCACTGTAAGTACCACTAATATAAATGCCAAGAGAATGAAGGAGCTGCCATTCAAATATGTAAATTGAGCTGTCTGATGTCTAATTCCAAAATACTAATGCAAATTTTATTTTTCAAAATTATCTAAGGATTTATTTTAACAGTGGTAAAGAAATATAAACTTTATGTAATAAAATGTTAATGTAAAACTATGAGTCATTTATACCAACTTATGGTATATTACTATCCCTCTTGAATCAGGTGGTGGAGAGGTCTGAAACAAGATCATAAAATCTCATTAATTTGTTTTTCAAACTCGGTATAATTTGTATTCAGTTGATTATAAAGTTTGCTTTTATATAATCCATCATAAAAGAGCTTGCTAAGCAAATGAATATCACATACAAGATTACAGAGATGTTTATCCTTAAGTCAAATTGTTCAAGTACTCAAAATCATTTGCATATAAGCAATTAATATGCTCAATACAAGAGATGCTTATGTATTCATTAGAGTAATTCCTGTGGGACTCTACTTGGCGGCTTTGGGTGTGATTAAACATAAATTATATTATATATAAATGGCTGAATACAAGCATCAAACATTTAGAAAAATTTTGTTTATTAACCAGTTAATAGCAAAGTGTTTAATTTTATGATTTCTTTCTAATTTCCACATGTGTAGATGAATACATACTAGTCATACAGATATAATATGTCTCATTTATTCTTGAAACTAAAAAATCAAGTTCAGTTTTCTTGAAATATCCTTAGTTCAGAACTTTTAATTCTTACTGGCCTTTCTTTACTTATTTTGAACTAGTCTTTCAATGAAGGCAATAGCACAGGGGTCTGAGTGATAGCAAGAGCTGCAGAAGCAGCCTGCAACAGATGGAACCTCACCCAGCCACCGCCTGTTCAACCAAGTCCACGAGTCAAGGTGATGAGTCTAATAGTCCCAGATAGGATGTCCTCAGCAATGCGAAGACCCTCAAATAAGATGCCCATAGAAATTATCATCCACCTTATTTAAAACAATGTCTTCAAAGAAAGACCTTTAATGCTTAGTATAACAAACTTTAGTGACAAATCAACAGAGTATTCTAATTATAGAAGAGAATATCAGGCACGAGAAAAACATGGCTGATGTTAAAATAAAAATTGAAGGGAGTCTAGAAAGAAAAGCAGAATGTGGGTCTAAATCCAACTAAACACACGTCAGAGCAGCTATTGAGCTTTTTATGTCCTGCACATACATTATGACAAATTAAGTGAGATATGAACTCCAAAACCCTGACACTCTCTCATATTTGGTCATTCAAAATTATTCTCCTCTTGGGCGTTAACTCAGAATGAGTATTCTGGAAAAACAAAACAAAATACTTCTGAATTAACGATTCTCCCTCCTTCCCTTCTTCCTTCCCTTCCTCCTTCCCTTCCTCCTTTCCTTCCTTCCTCCCTCCCTCCCTCCCTCCCTTCCTTCCTTCCTTCATCTTTTCTTCCTTCTCTCTTTACCTTCCTCCATCTCTTCTTCACTTTCTCCTTCAAAGATACGTTATGTCTCTCTGAAATGAAAATTGTGCTGAGGTTTGTAACATGTATAATGATAAATCAAAGCCCCACAAAATGGGTTTTTATATCAGAAAATGGAATAGACTCAATAAGTATTGTGTCATAAATAGAATTTGTGGAAATGACTGGCAAGTTATAAGTGCAAGCATTATTATTCTCATCTGAGGGATTCAATAAATTCCTGCTGGTAAAGAATTATTAAGTATTCACTAAACTTTTAATATCTTTCCTGTCACTTAACATAGGCAGATGCCATTGGGCATTTTGTCTAAAATTTAATTTAATAAAGTCAATGCTCATCAAGAAATACATTAAAATGAAAGCTGCCTGCAGGTCAACTTCTTCCCTAGGTAATGAGGATGACATGTTCTCTTCAGACTAACTGAATCTCTGTGTTGATTAAGCAATTCTCAGAAGTTGTAATTCAGGATACCAACCACAACTTCCATGGAACACTAATTAGTTCTCCTACGCCAAGTCTTAACTTTAATATATGCTGCCCATCACTTCTCCTTTCTTGAAACATATTGGACTGGAAATGACAATACTGGTGTTTTAAGGGAATAACTAATTTTTTATACTGGAATTATAATAAATGACTGCATACAAATGACACCTGGGGGGTAGTGAAATACCTTTGTTTTTGGTAAAAATATTTGTTGTCAATAAACAAACAATGAAAGGGTCTTAGGCAAACACAAGTGTACTGATGTGAGTGTGAATCATCATTCCTACGTTACAAACCCTCAACTAATATAACTAATATTTGCATAGAACCTAACATTCACAAAAGACTATATATATATATATATATATATATGGTCTCATCTTATATTTGATATAAAAACAAACTTATAAAGCTGTATTTTGCCATTATTGCCATCACAAGAAAATATTGTAGAATTGAAAGAAGATATATGACTTTTTAAGCTCATGAAACCAAGCTGGGTTCAAGTCCTTCTGGATGCAGATACTTTGCTTTCTCCATCCATCCAGGCTGTCTCTATGAAACAATTCCACAGAACTTTAGCAAATATAAAATGATGTGCAAATTCAGCATGCTTCAGAATGAAGAGTTTAGTTAGTACTCCCAGTACTTCTGGGTTGAGAATTTTAAACAGGTTTTCACTACACATGAAAATATCAGTGGTAAGGCCTTTTCTTTGGCTCAATTCCTTTGCATGGAAATTTAAGAGTATCAGTTTACCTAGAATTCATAAAACCTAGGACTTACTTGTTTTTAAAGTGCACTGCACCTCTAGGCTTGGTTAAAGTGTTAAATTTGTAACAATAAAGAATGACAGATCCCATTCTAGGCATGAGATTGGAGTCCACATTTTCACAAGGTTCCCAGGTGACCCGCATGCACATTAAAGTTTAAGACACATAGCTCTGGTCTAAATCTCACTGGAATTTACATTCTGGAGAACTCAGGGTCCTGTCACCATTGGAAGTTTGAGACTGAGGACCAAATATCTCCTACTAGATTGCCTCTAGGTTCAGCTTCTTACTTACTCCTAACATGTATGTCAGCCTGTTTCCCTCTCAAAGGAAGAAGGATAGTGCTGTGGTCAGCCAGAGCTAATAAAAGCAGAGCTGAAGCTAGGTAACTGGACATTTTCTGCAAGAGAATATTGAGGGGAGAGCATTAGAAAATTGGCAGAGTGTTTTAATGCATTGGAAGTATTATTGTTCAGAAATGATAGTTTCTTGATTAATTCCCTCATTACCAAAGAATTAAAGTACTACATGTTGGTCCCAGTTCTACACAATCCTAAAGATTAGCATGGGCTACTATCTAAGCATCAAGAAAATATATCATGTGAGTCATCTGGAAGCTTCAATATGTGCTGAAAACTTTGATACTGGAACTTTAAAGATACTTTACATCTAATTATGATATACTGTTTAGATGATGCATAATGTTTGTCTATGAAAAACAAAATTAGCAGCTTGTATCAGGTTTCAAAAATTTCTATCAATCATATATAACTAGAAATTGACACTGATTTGAAAGGTTTGTTCTCAGAATCATAGAAGCATGGAGTTGGGAGTGAAGAAAATATCTCATGTTGCAATGGAACTGTAATAAGCAGGTGGAAATCTGGTGTCAACATTCAGTTGAACACCAACCACCTGGAAGGTCCAAAAGATACAGTGTTGCAGTTAACTTTCTATGGCTGTGACAAATAGATCCCTGTTGCTGCTCCACATAGTATCTTGTCCTGTTTTCTTGGCAGTCGCTTAAATCCATTCTAACTATAAAGGGTCATCATGTAAACAAAATGGCCCAAATCAGACAAAATCCTGCTTAAATTATAAAATAATAGGTCTTTTCAAAAGAAGCAGGTATGAAAGGAAAAAAAAATCCCAAGAAGCCCTGATTGATACACGTTTAATAAATACTTGCCTAAAGATTTTGAATTAAGGAAACAATGAATCACCTGACCAGGCAGTGGCGCAGTAGATAGACTGTTGGACTGGGATGTAGAGGACCCAGGTTCAAAACCCCAAGGTCATCAGCTTGAGTGCAGGCTCGCCAGCTTGAGCAAGGGGTTGCTGGTTTGAGCATGGAATCATAGACATGACCCCATTGTCGCTGGCTTGAGCCCAAAGGTCGCTGGCTCGAAGCCCAAGGTCACTGGCTTGAGCCCAAGATTGCTGGCTTGAGCAAGGGGTCACTTGTTCTGCTGTAGCCCCTGGTCAAGGCACATATGAGAAAGCTATTACGGAACAACTAAAGAGCTGCAACAAAGAATTGATGCTTCTCATCTCTCTTTCTGTCTGTCTGTCCCTCTCTGTCCCTCTCTCTGACTCTTTCTCTGTCCCTGTTAAAAAAAGAAAGAAAGAAACAATGAATCAATGGAGGCAGTGATCATTCCTACTCCCATGCCAGATTTCTATCTAGAGTCCTCTTTTCTGATCAAATTTTGAGGGTATTTCTGCTTAGCTATGATTCCTTTTCACAGCAGCAATGAGGCTCACCAAAGTCAATAACATGGAAAAATTGTTATCTTTCAATCATTAGAGCTTGAGTGGGTAGCATACACAAAATGTACAATTTTTTTAATTGCAATTTTAGTGCACCAAAGTGGGATTAGTAAAGCAGAAAATTCAGAAATAAATGTATAATTGTCACAAAACATCCTACAGTGCAGCAAAGCATGTGCCCTGAAAGAAAGAAGCAAAGCTTTGTAATTGAAGGAAGGATTGCCAGCCAGAGCACGTAAGTGGATCCTTATGCAGTAGGGAGAAGAATGATGATGAAACTGTAGGCTTTGGGAGACTCATCAGCACAGTTACCCAGGTCACCAACCATGATATCACCTTATGTTCATACACACATTTCCAAACACCGTGGAAAGCTTTCAAGAGTCATCACAAAAGTCAGGACTAGAAAACTGTTAACATCAAAAAACATTTACTGAGAACCTGCCAAATATAATGCATTCAGGAATATCACTGGTAAAAGTAAAAAAATCAGCATAAGCTATAATAACAACCGTATTCATAAGTACTGTTCCACTTAAATCACTTTTGGAATTACATTTTTTTTTTTGAGAAAATGATCTCACTACCTCTTCTACATTTTTACATAAATCCAACTATATCAGTCACAGGACATTCCTTGTTAAGCAGAGAATAATTAGTTCCTTTTCTGAAATGGATGCAATAATTCAAAAGTATAGTAGCCATTGTCTCTTGGGGGCAAAAATGATTTAGCAAAAGTGAAGTCTAGCAGTAAGAGCTTCAAGCATGTGATATCAAGGATGTGGTGACCTTGATGAGGAGTTAGAGTTGAAATGGGAGGTGAAGCTGATCTGAATTTACCAGAAAGAAGAAGCAGAGCACTGGGTGTTTCCATATTCCAGAGCAGAAAAATTATGAAGGCAATAAATTATGATAAAATGTGTAGTTCCCATGCAAGCACATAAAAGCATAAAAAATGATGGGATGAGAGTGAGTTTATGATTCAACCAGGACAGTATTCAGTCTCTAAAAGTGATAGCCAGTAAAGGCATACTGTTGAGCTGAAAAGAAAAATCCTGTCTCTAAGACTGTACATTGTAAATTTATCTCCAGTAGGGGAAATAGTCTTCTGGTAAAGTTAGTCCCTAGTACACGGTCTTGTGTCACAACAAATATATATAGCTTTTTTTAAAAAAAACAAAAACAAAACTTTTAGTAAATCCAAAGTATAGACAATATACAACAAACCAGTAGCCATAACACCTTGTTGTAGATTTCATGGAATAAAGTATCTCATCAAGGCGGGAAAGGCTAAAAGAGGGAAGTGAGAAGGGGAAGGAAAGGCGGTGGGAGCAGGGAGGTGAGTCATTCACCAGTTCTCCAGTGCGCCCTGAATTTCTATAGTAAATCCGAAATAAAAAAATTTAGGCCAATATGATTACTAACAAAAATAACTACTCTCTACTACAGAGTCAGCTTATTATTTTTTCTAAGTTTCATTCCATCACTAAGAAGTGTGACCGCAGAGGACACAGAGCTTGCAATGAAAAGAAAGTACACATTTATTAGACGTAAAAGGGTGAAGCACATTACAGCAAAGGAGGTGACATTGCTGAAAGGAGCCACTTTGAAGTGATAAAGAAAAATGAACAGGGGAGGAGGAGGAAAGAATGGGAAGAAATGGAGCAGGAAGAACATTATTTCGTGTAAATTAAAATTAAATGTAAAAGGGTGACAAGGGCTCTGATCTTGTCAGGCTGAAGGATCGGGGTGGCAGACAGTAATATGAGAATTATAAGTAATTTGCAAACCACAGATCTGCAAGCATGCACTTTTTTCCTCTCTTATGATTGTTAATCAAGTTTCCCCCCCTCCCCATGGAGAAAAACAAATTCCAAAATATCAATTTCACAAATCTCGATAAAACCAGGAGCAGTTTGGTCCCTGCAATGACAGACAGCCCGAGGCAAACCACAGGCAAAATCAGGCCAGAAGGCTGCATTGTCTTTGATGGCATCTCTACTTAGTGACACTTCTCCTGGAGTTTGTCTTTCAGATATAATTGGACTGCTTCCTTTCTTAGGCTACCTCTCTAATTGAGTCACTGTCCCCTGTCTCCTCCCTTGACCAGGGCACAGTCCCTGAGCCTGCATTTCCCATGCTACAGACCTTCTCGAGGTTCATGCTGACAATGGTCTATACCGATCATTTCCCCTCTAATAATAGTGAGCACATGTGGGTGGAACACAGAGCACATTCCTAGCAGCTGTGGCTGATGGAATGCTGTGAGAACACTCTAGCTCCCAGAACCCTCCTGGGCACACCCAGGAAGGGAGCTTGCCCGCAATAAGGAAGTGACTTAGCGCCAACCACGCAGCTCCCTGATCTTTTCAGCCATTGGCTATGAAGGACATGCTGTAACACCCTATAGGCTGAACCTGTGTATATAAGCTAGCCTACTTCCTGAATAAAGCGGATCTGTGTCACTGAACCTGGTCCCCAGAGTCAGGTTTTTGCATCTCCGTCGTCCTCACCGCTGGCAGGATTTGTCCACAAGCATACAGTACGTGCTGTGTGCTAAGCATTTGTACAAATATCCATCCATTTAATAGATTTCATCTTGAAAACCACCCTATAAGGTTGATACTATTAAGACCCTCACATTACAAATGAAGAATCTGAGCACAGAGACAATCAATGACTTGGTCAAGTCACTGAAGGGGACCAAAGTTTTGCTATCCCAAAATGTGTCTTTTGGGATATTGATTTTCACGGGTTATTAAGAAGTAAAAGACTCAGAAAGAAGCTTTGACCTTCCCATTCCTGCCTAAAGGATTTCAGATAGAAAAACCTGCTTCAGGAATAGAATCTTATTATAATCACCTTAGCATATTCACCTTAGCACATGAATTAATACATATTTGATGGGACAGAAAGAAATCTTGCAAAGCCTGTTTCCCACTGTGTCCCAGTGTTCCTGGATTGTCCAGCAAGAATTTAGCATATGCTTGCTCTTTCTCTTCCTTGTGAATTACCTACTTTCCCTTTGGAATCTCAGACCCCTGCCCCTTTTCTTTTGTCCAGCATGGCACATAAGCCTCAACTGCCTAATGCATTTCAGGTCACATTCTTATGGATTTCTGAATGGACATTTATTTAATAAGCTTTGGAAATTTTCTCCTGTTAACCTCTCTCTGTTAATTTGATTATTAAACCAGCTAGAAGAGTTTAGAAGGTGAGAGAAAATTTAATTTTTTATGTCCCCATATCACATACCTAAGAAGGTACTTAAACTCAGGAAAGTCTAAACCAGCAATCCTCTCTTAACAATGACATTCTATAGCACCTGCTTCTTTTCAAATTTTCACTCATTCAACAAACATTTATTTTAGCAATACAATGTGTCAGTTATTATGCAAGTTGCTAAGGAGTACATAAGTAAATAAAAGAGATACAGCACTTTTTCTTAGGAGCTAAGAGTTAAGTTGGAGTGATAGACAATGAGCAGGTGACCTAGTATACTGTCACTACTGTAAAAGTATTCTAAGGGGAAAAAACAAGGTGTACTAAAAGGTGTACTAAAAGGAATAATAGAAATAATAGAAAGCAGCATAATATTTGTTCTGGATCTGAAGGATGAGAAGAAGTCAGCCACACCATGGGCAGGGTGGATGAGCATTTCAAGAAGGAGGAGCATGGGCAAAGACCCTGAGGCAGGAAAAAGTTTCCCATTTCTAGGAACTTAATGGATGGTTCTGTGAATAGGGCAAGGAAGTGAAGAGAAAACTGAGATCTGATTAGAAAAGAGTAAATCACGGAGAACCCGGGTTCGATTCCCGGCCAGGGCACACAGGAGAAGCGCCCATTTGCTTCTCCACCCCTCCGCCGCGCTTTCCTCTCTGTCTCTCTCTTCCCCTCCCGCAGCCAAGGCTCCATTGGAGCAAAGATAGCCCGGGCGCTGGGGATGGCTCTGTGGCCTCTGCCTCAGGCGCTAGAGTGGCTCTGGTCGCAACATGGCGATGCCCAGGATGGGCAGAGCATCGCCCCCTGGTGGGCAGAGCGTCGCCCCTGGTGGGCGTGCCGGGTGGATCCCGGTCGGGCGCATGCGGGAGTCTGTCTGACTGTCTCTCCCTGTTTCCAGCTTCAGAAAAATGGAAAAAAAAAAAAAAAAAGAAAAGAAAAGAGTAAATCAGAACGTACAAAACATTACACTTGATGCAGAGAGTTTTCATTTTGTGCAAAGTGCAGTGGAAAGCAATTAATAAGGTTTTAAAAATAATTTTTCATTTTTCAATTACCGTTGACATACTGTATTATATTTGTTTCAGGTGTACAACCCAGTGATTAGACATTATATAACTCCCAAAGTGATCACCACAGTAAATCTAGTACCCATCTGACGCCATACCTAGTTATTACAGTATTATTGACTCTATTTCCTATGCTGTACTTTAATATCTCCGTGACTATTCTGTAACTACTAATTTGTACTTCTTAATCCCTTCACCTTTTTCAGCCATCCCCCAAACCCCCCTCCCCCCCCACACACATCTGGCAACTCTCAAATTGTTCTTTGTGTCTATGACTCTGTTTCTGCTCTGCTTATTTTAAGCTGCAGGAGGACATGATCATATTTTTCATTTTTTAAAAATTTTACTTTGTGGAAAATGGGATGGAGGAACAAAAGTAAATATGGAAATACAAGAAGGCCATGGTAATAGAACCATCTAGGAGTGGTAGTGGTGACTTGGCCATGCTGGAGATGATCAGCAGTCATATTCAGGATACATTTTCGAAGCTGAGCCAGCAAGACTTGGTTTTGGAGTGAATGCAGAGAATGAATGAAAGGCATGACTTAAAGGTAACTCCCACGGTAGGTGGCATGCCATTTTCTGAAATGGAAATGACTGGAAGAGGAAGAGTTGAAATCAAGGGTTCAGTTTTAAATGTGTTCTACGTACTTGGTCTTAAGTCTCCACCTTTGGGTACAGCCAATATATAACGACTATCTCCAGTGGGAGATTATAATAAAACACTCAGAAATATTTAGAATCTGGAAGAAAAGGAGACATATTTTCTTCCTAGGTGGGGACTTCAAAGAGGTACTAAGTCCTAGAATTCCCAGAACTATGCAGTGACCACAGTATAGTTGCAATAGAATAAATAACATGTGCTCCTATAGCAGAGAGCCTGAGAGAGCCAAAGGAAAGGCAGGCAGCAGGAATGGCATGGGAGAGAAGCCCAGTGTCCCGGACCCTAGGATGTTACAGAAGAGCTGAAAAGGGAGCCTTGAATTATCTTATGGCTAGGACAAGGGACACCCTTGCAGAGGAGAGCTTTGTTCCAGCCACCAGATGGTGACAGACACCACTGATGATGGCAGCAGGGAGCAACTGTCAAAGGCCAAAGGCCAGACAGAATGAGTGACATTCCAGTTTGTGGATGTCTGTATGAGAGGAAGGACAGCTTGGACCCAGTGCTTACCTCTGATGCCGGAATACTGACACCACTTACAGGAGAAAGCAGGGGAGAAGGAAGGTCAGACTTAACTCAATGTATAGCTAAAACAGTAAAGAAAACATGAAGATGATTGTGTTTATTTGGAAACTATTACAATTACATGTTTTGCCTTTAGGTAGAATGTGGATTGTTGGGTTTCGAAAAGTAGCTGTTTCTTTAAATCCCTAAGTGAACTTATTTGGAAATTTGCACTGACACCAGTAAAAACTCCTTGGCCTTTATCCTTCAGTTACCTCCATAATCTCTTGGGAGTTTCGGGGAAGTGTTTCACACTGACTCATGAATGACTCTACCATTGCTGGTGAGTTTATTCAAGAACTACCCCTGGTTGCATTAATAAGTTCGGATCCCCTATGAAGGGATCTCAGAGTGGTGTTCCTGGGACTTGAGTTGAGTTGAGTCCAATAGCTCTTCATTTTGTATTCTTCAAGCCTCCTCTTTGCTAAACATCCACATCCCCCACAGGACTCTGACATGCATTTAACTGAAGTAAAGAAACAAGTGTAAAAACTGCATTATGGGGCTGGAGATTATTGGGGATGGCAACCGAAAGGAAAGGCCCAGAGCTCCGGGGCCAAGGCCAGTTCCACCCAGGCCATCCATAATGGTGGCCGGAGGAAGTAGGAAAGGCAGTCTGAGGAGCTGTCTACAGCAGACAAGGGCGAGCAGTGGGCCACAGGGACACGGGGGAGGCCTGGCCACAAAGAAGCGGCCTTCCTGCCCATCTCCAGGGACCAGATCCTGTACAGGGAAAAAAGAAGCAAGAACATTTCAGTCCCAACTAATAGAGACACGCCAGTAAAAGAGAACTGGTTGAAGATATTTACCAATCGTGTAAATATTTCAGATATTCTTTAACTTGAAATCCAGGAATGTAGAAATCAAGGGTTCAAGGGGAGGGTGCACTTGCTTTTATGACATTGGATGACTTCTTCTTAGTCTTGAAATGACAGGTGTGAAGCCCGTAAAGGGAGACTACCTGTCAAGAGCAACAGGAAGAGTAGCTAGTAAAGGAGGAAAAACCAAATAGAGAATGTGATGTGGACACAAATAGTTTTAGCTCATGTGAAGGGCCACACCCTTGGCTCTGCCCAAAACATCAGGATGGCAAGAACCGCTATTTATACAACCCCATCCTGGGAAACCCTCCATCGAAGGTTTATGGCAATATTCAAGCTGTGGCTAGTAGAGGAGTGGCTCGACTCTGATTGCAAATCAGAGACATTATTTTCTTGTCTTTGGATTCTAAAGAAAAAGACCTTACTTACCCTCCACACGGGATCACAAAACCATGTAAATAATTTTTCAGTCACTTGAAGCTTTAGTTCTTCCTTCAATCCTCAGCCAGAAGAATAAACAGAAAGGAAAGTTTGAGTTTCATTCAACAGCTTTGAGGATCACTTAAATACCAAAATTTAACTCTATTATTATACTTAGACATTGATTATAATTTAACATTTTTTAAAATTTTTAAATTACATGTAGTAGATTTGCACAGTTTTTAATTCTCTCATTTGGAGGAAAAATTCTTGTTTTTCTGTATGAATTTATAAGTTTATTACTTATAAATTTATAAGCATTTCTTCTCTATGAGGTATAATTAAAGAATTAGCTCAGAAAACCTCTCTGAAATATGACCCTTAATAATCAGTGGTGTGTGACTATTCTGGTCATAAGCAGTAATTTGCCTATGCTGTGTGAACAGAGGCTAATCTTTGTACCTGTGTTGCCACATGTAAAATTAAAATTAAAGACCTATATCACAAGGTTGACATGAGAGGGAAAAAAAAACAAAAAACAAACAAACAAAAAACACAACATATACTCCTGCACTCAAAATAATGCTTCATTACTAGATCAAAGTAAAATTCTCTTAAAAATAAATGTTCTCTCCCAAAGAAAGACTCTTGGTCCCCCTGTAAAGAAACTTCTGGCAAGCCACCAATTTATCATTTATATTCATCTGTCTAAATCTCACTTTTACACAAGCCAGGATACCACTTACACGAATAAGTGACATATGTCTTTAAAATTTTATGCCATGTGGGAAGCAGATCAGCACCTAGTTAAAACCATTTGGCAAAGAATTTTGATGTGGCTTGGTTCTTTATGGTGACTCTTACGTCATAGAGTTTTTATAGAAGTCACTAAAGCCATTTTGAAGACCCCCTTTGCCAGTAGTGGCAAGCTTGTGTAACCTGGTCTGCTGACTCTTGAATAACCAGATGAGATCTGTACTCATTTTCTTCTCTTCTTTCTTGTTCTGTCATAGCCTGTTTAGGTTGCTATGATAAACTACCATAGATAGCTCATAAAAAAAACAACAACAACGAACATCTAGTTGTCTCAGTTCTGTAGACTAGAAGCCCAAGTTCCAGATGCCAGTATGTTTAAGTTCCAGTGAGGACATTTCCTAAGTTGCAGACAGCTGCCTCCTCATTATATCCTTACATGGTGAAACAGAGAGAGAAAGCAGGTTTGCTTATGGCTTTTATAAGGTTATTAGTCCTATTCATGAGGGTTTTGCCCTCATGACCTCATCTAATCCTAATTACCACCCAAAGGCATACCTCCTAATACCATCAAATGACAGGAAAATGAAGTTTAGTATATGAATTTGGGGGACACAAACTTTCAATCCATAACATCCTTTTTTCCCTTCCTTTGCTTCTAATTCTTTAAAATAGAATTGATATGGCTTTGAAATCACTTCCTGATTCATTCATTCATTCAGAAAAAATTTATGGAGGCCTTATTTGGTACCAAGCTCTGGTTCTAGGTTGCTGGTAAAATATCAGAAAAGAAAGTGCATGAGGTCATTGAGTTGATATTCTAAAGGGAAGGAGGGGACGATTGGGGATGATGAGAGGAGGACTGGGGCAGAGAGGGGAGGGACAATGTGTGTATAATAAATGATACAAAAGTAAATAATCATGCGCTATAGCTAAAATAATCCAGGTTTATCTGTTGAGAACAAGTGAAGAACTACCATTTTAAAATTCAGTCTTTAGTCTTAGCAGAATATAACTTCAAAGTTGGAATTCTGCCAGAGTTAGTTGATTATTAGCATCGTTCTAACATTTGCAACCTTAGGTGGTTTGATTCATGTGACACTGCAATATCAGGAACAGTTATTTATTTCTAACTCTACTTAAATTGAACACTGCTATAACACCACTTTTAAAGTATGGTATATGGAGCAGCACAGTGGGTTAGAAAGGGCATAAGCTGCAAATTTGTTGAGATGAGGGTTCCTCTCCCTGATCTGCCTCATGCTAGCTCTGTACACTGCAGCAAGTCACTTGACCTCATGGAACCTCATCTTATCACCTGCAGTGTGAGAATAGAAACATTTAACTCAAAGTTTTCTTATGCATATCAAAATAACAATAAAATTAGTGGCATAAAGTTTTTCATAGTATTCTACAATAATTCTTTGTATATCTACGGTGTCCGTGGTGATTTCTCCTCTTTCATTTTGGATTTTGTTTATATAAGTTCTTTCTCTTTTTTTCCTTGGTAAGTCTTGCCAAGGGTTTGTCAATTTTGTTGATCTTTTCAAAGAACCAGCTCCTTGTTCTATTAATTTTTTCTATAGTTTTTCTGTTCTCTAATTCATTTATTTCTGCTCTGATTTTTATTATCTCCTTTCTTCGGCTGGTTTTGGGTTGTCTTTGTTCTTCTTTTTCTAGTTCCTTAGGGTGGGAAGTTAAGTGGTTCACTTGGGCTCTCTCTTGTTTGTCCATATATGCCTGAAGCGATATGAACTTCCCTCTTATCACTGCTTTTGCTGCATCCCATAGATTCTGATATGTCGTATTGTCATTTTCATTAGTCTGTATATATCTTTTGATCTCTGCACTTATTTCTTCTTTGACCCATTCATTTTTTAAAAGTATGTTGTTTAGTTTCCACATTTTTGTGGGATTTTTTTCCTCTTTTTTGCAGTTGAATTCTAGTTTCAAGGCTTTATGATCAGAAAATATGCTTGGTACAACTTCAATTTTTCTGAATTTGCTGATGTTGTTTTTGTGGCCCAACATATGGTCAATTCTTGAGAATGATCCATGTACACTGGAGAAAAATGTATACTCAGTCACTTTGGGATGAAATGTCCTGTAGATGTCTATCATATCCAGGTGCTCTAGTGTTTTGTTTAAGGCCACTATGTCTTTGTTGATTCTCTGTTTGGATGACCGATCTAGAGCCGTCAGCGGTGTATTGAGGTCTCCAAGTATGATTGTATTTTTGTCAGTTTTTGTTTTAAGATCAATAAGTAGCTGTCTTATATATTTTGGTGCTCCTTGGTTTGGTGCATATATATTAAGAATTGTTATGTCTTCTTGATTCAGTGTCCCCTTAGCCATTATGAAATGGCCATTTTTGTCTCTGAGTACTTTTCCTGTCTTGTAGTCAGCATTATCCGATATGAGTATTGCTACACCTGCTTTTTTTTGGATGTTATTTGCTTGGAGTATTGTTTTCCAGCCTTTCACTTTGAATTTGTTTTTATCCTTGTTACTTAGATGAGTTTCCTGTAGGCAGCATATAGTTGGATTTTCTTTTTTAATCCATTCTGCTACTCTGTGCCTTTTTATTGGTAAGTTTAATCCATTTACATTTAGTGTAATTATTGATACTTGTGAGTTCCCTATTGCCATTTTATATCTTGCTTTCTGTTAGTTTTGTGTTTTGTTTGATCCTTCTCTTTCGTTTTTCTATCTTTTGTTTTTATTTGGTTGTGTTCCATACATCTTTCCTCTGTTGCTATCTTTTTTATCTCATGTGCTTCTGTGGTGGTTTTTTCAATGGTGGTTACCTTTGAGTAATGAAAAGGGTCCCTACCCTGTTCATTGTAGTGAACTATTTTGTGAGTACTTTTGCACTCCATCGTCCTTTGCTACTGTTAATCTCCATCTTCTCCCCCTCTTTCTTTTTGTTGTTGTCACAGTTTAAATTTGGTTTTATTGTCTTCTTCTTGGAGCTTTTACTTGTGGCTCTGTTTTTTTTTTGTTCTTTGTATCTGATTGGAGAACCCCCTTTAGTAATTCCTGGAGTGGGGGTTTTCTGATGATAAATTCCCTCATCTTTTCTGTATCTGTGAATGTTTTTATTTCTCCTTCGTATTTGAAGGATAGCTTTGATGGGTATAGTATTCGTGGCTGAAAGTTCCTCTCTTTCAGGACTTTCAATATTGGGGTCCACTCTCTTCTAGCTTGTAGAGTTTCTGCTGAGAAATCTGATGATAATCTAATGGGCCTTCCTTTATATGTTGTATTCTTCTTTTCCCTGGCTGCCTTGAGAATTTTTTCTTTGCTGTTGGTTTGTGTCAATTTCATTATGATATGCCTTGGAGTAGGTTTGTTGGGGTTAAGAAAACTTGGAGTTCTGTTTGCTTCATGAACTTGAGGTTTTAGTTCTTTCCACAGGCTTGGGAAGTTCTCATCTATTATTTGTTTGAGTATGTTCTCCATTCCATTTTCTCTCTCTTCTCCCTCTGATATACCTATTATTCTTATGTTATTCTTTTTGATGGAGTCAGATAATTCTTGTAGGGCTATCTCATTTTTTTTAATTTTTGAGTCTCTTTCTTCTTCTCTCTGTTGTGCCTCAAGTTGCTTGTCTTCTATTTCACTAATCCTCTCTTCCATCTGACCTGTTCTATTAGCTAAGCTTGTTACTTCGTTTTTCAGCTCGTGAATTGAGTTTTTCATCTCTGTTTGATTTGTTTTTATAGTTTCAATTTCCTTGGACATATATTCTTTGTGTTCATTGAGTTGTTTTCTGAGAATTGCCTTTCTGTGTTTTCTTGTATATCTCGGAGGATTTTTAGGATTTCTATCTTGAATTCTCTGTCATTTAGTTCCAAGGTTTCCAATATATTAAATTTTTTCTCCATAGATTTTTCCTCATCTAGCTGTGTTACCTCTCTTTCTTTTGTATCCATGATATTCGATTTTCTCTTCCTTAATGGCATCTGAGGGTGGTTTTGTTGATAGTATTAATGATATTTAATAAAGAATAAAAAGTTAAAAAAAATAAAAAAATAAAAAATCAAAGAGTTGTTTTTTTAAAAAAAAATTAATAATGAAATAAAGAAAAATAAAATAAAATAAAAATTTTTTTAAAAAAGGAAATTATTCCCCCCATCCTTTTTTCCTCTCCTCTTCTCTCCCCTCTTTCTTGAGAAAATCTTGTGGTGGACTGTGAATTATAACAAACAATGCCTGTGATGGAGGGCCTGAATTGGGGAAAAGTAATAAAGGAGCAAAAAAAAAGAAAAAAAAAGAAAAAAAAAGGAAAAAAAAAGAAAAAAGAAAAAAAAAGAGTGTATGGACCCACAAAAAGCAAATAAGGAAAAAATTTGGGTCAAGAATAAAATGATTTGCTTTTAGGTGTTGGTTGTCTAAGAGTTATGATGAGAGGAATAAAAGGAAAATGGAAAAATGGGGGGACAAATTAAAAAATTACTATTGTATTTAGTGGAACAAGAACTAGATAATATGGAGAGCCAGGGATGGGAGCACTGCTAGTGAGTTAAAAAGGTGAAGTAAATACCCCCCAAAATGCCACAAACATAGGTTTGAGTCCCAGATAAGATAATTTGTTTGTTATTGAGGTTTGAATGAGAGGAGATGTAAAGGAGAAAGGAAGAAACTAATATAGAGGGAGAAAAGAAAGAGAGAGAGAGAAAAAAAGAGGGAACCACTAAAAGAAGAAAAAGAAAGGAGAGAGAGAGAGAGAGAGTTAAGGGTTTTGGAGTGCAACCCTCATAGAGAGAAAGGAAGAGAAGAGAAAAGATAATGGGAGATGTAACACTTATGGGTAGTGTAGTTCAAGGAGAGGAGAGAGTAAGACCGGTAGAGAGTTAATCGGCCAAATTGGAGGAGGAAAAAAAAGTATCAAGAATGAAGATAAGAGAAACAAACGAACAAATATAATAAAATGGGATAGGTTATAAAGTCTGCAGATTATTCTTGATTTTGAGAGGTTATCTTCTTGCTTTTTCTTTTCTTTCCCTCTTCCTGGTCGGTGACTCCGTACCCCGGGTTCTGCCCCTTTGGCACACTCAGGTAGAGGTTTGCAGTTGATAAGTCTCTATGGCAATGTCATGTATTGTGCTTTAGTCTCGTTGGGAGTCGAAGCTCATTAGCATTTATAGGCTCCGACAGTGAGAGAGTCCGTGTTCCTGGAGCCTTTCTCCTAGTCTTTCCTTCCTCAATTAGTAGCCTGATAATCCAGCTATGGGGTTTCTGCTGCCTCTGCCTGGATACTAAGAGGCTCAAAGAGCTGGCAACTCCCCACTCTATTTCCACTCAGCACAGGGCTCTGGGTAAGGCTCAGTCAGTCAGAGCTGCTAGCATAATCAGGTGGGCTTTCCGCCCACTCAAAGACCTCTGGCTCTGCCACTCTGTCCGGTAACACAAGCGGGCGCCCACTTCCGGGGCGCTTGGAGGAAACTCTCACTCACTGTCTGCGACCAGGATATCCGGCCAGCAGTCTCACGCTCTGAGTGAAACCTCCAACCGCAGGGAAAAGTTGCAGCGTTGCAATTGAGTCTCGCTCTGTCCCCGTGCGCGGCTTTTGCAAGGCGCTGGGGCGGCTCGAGATTCCGCTTTGGCCCACACAAAGGCCCCTGACTCTGCCCCTCTGTGCGATAACATGGGCGTGCACTGCCGAGGCACTCGGAGGAATCGCTCACTCCTTATCTGCGCACGCAAACCAGGATATGAGGCTGGCCGCGTTTCCCTCTGAGTGAAACACCCTCCAGCATGGAAAATCTCCACCGTTGGAATTAGTTCTCACTCCCTCCCGTGCGTGGCTTTCCCAGGGCGCTGGGGCTGCCCAGAGACTCTGCCCTCGGCCCACAGAAAGGTCTCTGACCCTGCCTCTCCGTGGGGCAACACGGGCACCCACTCTCGGGGCCTAGGAAGAAATTCTCGCCCACTAACTGCGCACCGACCAGGAGACCGGGTAAAATGGCCGCTCCGCTTGTCTTTCTTTGTTTGGGTTTGGCACGAGTGTTAGCTTGTATTGCCCGGGTTGCCACAGGATCAGATTTTCCTCGGCTTGGATCTGTGTGCCACAGCCTGGTTCGGCTGTTTGTGCCGCGGCGGCCTGGATCTATTCACCCCCTTTGCCCGCCTCAGTTTCTATATTCACAGTTACCAGAGAAAGGTGCCCTGTTTAGGTTAGTGAGGAAGGCGGAGCATTTCTTACTCCCTATTTCCTTCGGGGTTTGGTTATATATTTAGCCAATTTTTCACTCAATCATACCTTTGGGTGTATTGCGAAGCATCTGGAAGCTCCAAGTATAGGTTTTTCTGTTTCTGGTTGAAGATCTTGTTGAGTTTTGGGGGAGATTTATCGGTATCGCTTCCTACCCCGCCATTACTCTGACGTCATCTCAAAATAACAATAAAATTAAATAATATACCTTTACTTGGTTAAATTAAGTATTGAAGTATAAGTCAGGGATTGTTTTATAGTTTTCCCAAATAATACCTATCAAATGTCACCTTTCAACTTGCATTTCACCTAGGTACAGGCTCCTTAAAGATTCTCAGTCTGTCTTTATTTTTTCAGTTTTGGTTAAGATTATCTCATATCTTGCTCATATTTCTCCCTTGTTCACAAAAGCAGGGCACACTACTTACTGAAAGTGTTAGGGGTGAGGAGAAGTGGTATGGACTTCAGAGGCAGCATTCTACATTTAGGCTTCAAAGAAGGCGGGGAGACATTTGATCACTTAAGTGACCACAATGCTTGGTGGCACGTCTACATGCTCTTCGTGTTAGTTGTTGCTATTTTTCTGTTGGACACTGATTGCTTGTCAATTCTACCTTTGAAAGAGATGTCAAGTATTGGCTCTTTGTAGGATCTTAGGAGGGCACTTTGGGTCTCCCGCCACATGGTCCCTTGGCTGGGATACCAGGCTAAAGCCAAGTCTAATCCTTCCCATTTCAATATGAGCCACACCTGAGGTTTCCTCACCCAGAAGGGTACTTGCAACAATGCCTAGATTACACCACTAGATACCAATTAGTGGTATAATCTCTAACAGGTAGGTCACTCACATATCCTTACTAAATGTAAGGAATAGGACTGAACCTCTGTCACTCCACTCACAAATGTCATCTCTCTCTTGCTTCTTTACCCAAGCCCAGAAATTACTAGGTAGTATGCTGGCTTAACAGTACAGCAGGTTTTAAGAAGGAGAAGGTCATCAGTTTTCGATCTCATAGAGAGAGAAGAACCCAGGCATTCACTTATAACACCCACCCATCATACCAACTTCACAGCCTCCCATGGCATCCCATTAAAATTAAAGCCAAAATCCTCACCAGAAGTGTCCTCTAATCACTGCAAAATCTGACCCAGACCACCACTCCTGCTGCATCCCATGACACTCCCATCCCCCAGCTATCTGTACCCCTGCCCCTCTACCTTCTTTAAGCTCCTCAAACATGCCATGCCGTCCTCACCTCAGTGTCAAGACAGATAGGGAGGGAGTACTCATTACAGAATTCTGAGAAACACTAATATTTGGTGGTAGGTTAAAGAAGGAAAAGATGAGAATGGAATAAGGAGAAATATCCAGCAAAGTAAGAAAAAAACCAGAAAATTTGATAGGGCAGACACCAAGTAAAGAGAGTTTTTCTAAGTAGAGTGAATGGTCAACTGTATTAAATGTCCCTTAAATGGAGCCTACGAATTGGTCTTTGAATCTTAGCAGCTGAAGGATACTGGTGACCTTGAAATAAATGTTTCAGTAGAGTTGTGAGGACAGAAGCTATTTTGAAGGGGAATGGGAGATGAATAACTAGATGAACTTTAAGATAATTACATTTAATAGTAGGAACAGTATTTATTAGCACTTATTATTTTAACTTAAAATGGACTCACTTTTTGCCAGGCATTTTGCTAAGCACTTTGCAAGCATTTTTTTCCCCCTTAAATCCTCACAGTAACACTATTAGACCAGAAATGTACTAAGTAAATGGCCAAAGACACAGCTAGTAAAGTGTGGCTGATTGAATAATGACCCCCAAGGATATCAAATTCATAATCCCTGGAACCTGTAATGTTACCCAACATGGTAAAGGGACTTTGCAGATGTGAGAGTCCTTAGATGGGGATATTAACTAGTGTTATATGATAAACCTTAAATGTGTTCAGAATTGTCCCAAGAAAGAAGGAAAGAGAGATTTGATACAGAAGAGAGAAGACTCGGCCTGACCAGGTGGTGGCATAGTGAATAGGTATCAGCCTGAGATATTGAGGACCCAGGTTCAAAACACCAAGGTCACCAGCTTGAGTGCAGGCTCAGCAGCTTGAGCACGGAATTGCTACTTTGAGTGTGGGATTATAGACATGACCCCATGGTAGTTAGATTAAATCCAAAGGTTGCTGGCTTAATCCCAAGGTCACTGGCTTGAGCAAGGGGTCACAGGTTCAGTTGTAGCCTCCTGATCAAGGCACACGTGAGAAAGCAGTCAATGGGACATACAGATGGCCAATAGGCATATGAAAAAATGCTCAACATCACTAATGATTAGAGAAATGCAAATTAAAACCACAATGAGATATCACCTCACACCAGTCAGAACGGTGCTCATCAACAAAACAACACAGAATAAGTGCTGGCAAGGATGTGGAGAAAAGGGAACCCTCCTGCACTGCTGGTGGGAATGCAGACTGGTGCAGCCTCTGTGGAAAACAGTATGAGGATTCCTCAAAAAATTAAAAATCGAACTGCCTTTTTACCCAGTTATCTCACTTTTAGGAATATACCCTAAGAACACCATAGAACTGTTCCAAAAGGAGAAATGTACCCCCATGTTTATGGCAGCATTGTTCACAATAGCAAAGATCTGGAAACAGCCCAAGTGTCTGTCAGTGAATGAGTGGATTAAAAAGCTTTGGTACATATATACTATGGAATACTACTCAGCCATAAGAAATGATGACATCGGATCATTAACAATAACATGGATGGACCTTGATAACATTATACAGAGTGAAATAAGTAAATCAGAAAAAACTAAGAACTATATGAATCCATACATAGATGGGACATAAAAATGAGACTCAGAGATATGGACAAGAAGGTGATGGTAACAGAGGGGGGGCGAGGAAGGAGAGAGAGGGGATGGGGGAGCGGAGGGGCACAAAGAAAACCAGATAGAAGGTGACTGAAGACAATTTGACTTTGGGTGAGGGGTATGCAACATAATCAAATGTCAAAATAATCTGGAGATGTTTTCTCGGAACATAGGTACCCTGATTTATCAATGTCACTGCATTAAAATTAATAATAATAAAAAAGTAGACAATGAACAACTAAGGTGCCACAACTATGAGTTGATGCTTCTCATCTCTCTCCCTTCCTGGTTATCTGTTTCTGTCTGTCCCTCTCTCTGTCTCTAACATTGAGGACAGTGCTATAACCTCAGCAGAGAGAGATTTGAAGATGCTGCACTGCCAGCTTTGAAGGAGAGGCACCTGAGTCAAAGCATACTAAGATGCAGCTCTAAAACCACAAAGAAAAAGAAAGCAGGGAACCAGCCTCTCCCAGGGCTTCTGGGGGGAGTACAGTCCTGAAAGTAAGAACCTTCATTTCCGCTCAGGAGACTGGCTTCAGACTTCTGACCTCCAGAACTGTAGGAAAATAAGTGCGTTTTTTTTAAAGCCATCAAGTTTGCAGTTTTTGTTACAGAAGTCACAGAAAACTAATATGGATGTGACCATGGTTCTTTCTTAAGTACAGTTCTGCAAGAAATAGAAGTATCACACATATGGAGAACAAACAAGGCAGGATAAGAAAGAGAGAAAAGAAGGTAAAATAGAATGGAAAAGAGAAGGGGAGGGAAGGAGAGGAGAGAGAAAAGGAGGACTTCACATATTCTTAAAGTGACATCAAAACTGTCCATTGCAACCTCACTTCAGGAACTATTTCCTCAACCTGAATCAAAGCTGGCATTCAACCCAGAGCTGAGAATTAGCTCTAGGGATAAAATGATAGTGTAGAATAATCTATAAATTCTGTGGCATCACAGTAAAGAGAAAACAGATTGGTAGAGTCCTCTTTTGGAAGTCGATTGACTTAGCTAACTGTTTGGGGCAGACAACAGTTAAAGATACAGTATCAAATGATGAGTGATGAAGTTTGAGAAAAAACAATTTGATTCATTTATTCATTTTTGCACCACCAACTCAACTATGGCCTCATTTGCTCTTAAAGATATTTCAAAAACCTTTTTTAAGGTTTTTCCCTCTTTATTATTTTAATATTATCTCATTACTTATTACTGGCAGTCATTTGCTATAATGAAATAATGTTGAGAAAGCTCAACTGGACATACAATTAGTGATCTGTTTTTAAAAAACAGTTTTATAAATACATTTTTATTTGGCTATACTATTTAATTTCATGATTAAATAATGTTCTGGTATATAGTAATCAATGAGTATAACCTAAAATATATACCTGGACTCAATATTTACTAAAAAAAAAAGGAAGTTTGGCAGGAAAACAATCTGTGTGTCTAGCACTACCATTCAATAGCCTGAATCACAGGACAACTTCTGTCCTTTGGGTTCAAGGGTGCATCAGAGTGTAATCATAAAAACGGAATCCTTTACTGTGATTTGCTGTGCCTTAATGGGTGCTTTTCCTAGACAAAGTTAGTGTTATATCACGTT
The DNA here is from genome assembly GCF_036850765.1 of Saccopteryx bilineata. NCBI lineage: Eukaryota > Metazoa > Chordata > Mammalia > Chiroptera > Emballonuridae > Saccopteryx > Saccopteryx bilineata. The sequence continues at coordinate 35,817,219 of NC_089497.1, forward strand.
TTCCTAAGGAAATTGGATACTCCCGTTGAAATCTCTAAGATTTGGAATAAATTAGAAGAGAAAACTTTGGAGTCCATGTAAAGATTCTAAATAGCCTTGGTAAAGTGATTTTTCTAATCCGCTAATAAATAATCTTTTTGTTTTGGAGCTGAAAAGTACATTATAAAGGAGAATTAAGAACTAGCAAAAATAAAAAGGAAGACACCCAGGTGGGAGAAATGCTTTTAATTCAGTCTCTCCCTTTAAAAAACAGAAAAGGACACAGCAGTATACAGAGTGTCTGTTTTACAAGGAAAATGCCAGGTAAAGAGGTCTTTATATTTAAATCTGCACAGAGACCATTATCCTCCCCTTCTGAAGATTGTTTCCCCCTGCACGCATGAAAGGCCGGGCTGATTGCTCTTAGCTTGCCACTTAAAAGCACGAGTAACAGCAACATCTAGTGGCATAGGGTGATATAAGACAGTGAAACTGAAGAAGTGCTCAGTGAGAGCTGAGACAAAACCCTGGAAGGATGCTGCTAATACCTATAAAAACTTTCCTGATTTATGTGGCAATAAAATTGTATTCTAACAGAATCAGTGAGTCCTGTGTCCCAGCTGATGATTTTGTTCTGCGTAAACATTTGGGACGTGGTGAAGTCACTTAGTGCTCACGGCTGGGGAATGGAGAAGCCTCTAGTCAAATCATACCACTTCATTCTTAATTGGAAATGTGACAATATTGTTGGAATATATTGTTAAAAAGCACTACTCTTTTTTTTTAAAGCACTATTAATATAGCACGAGAGGTTATGCTTCTCAGATACAAGAAAAACAGCTCAATAGACTTCTGAATGCCATCTTTAAAATCTCTCCAAAGATATTAAATTTCACTGTTTTTCTTTCATTTCAGACTATTTTCTCCTGCCAACAGCAGAGGCTAGCCACCTCAAGGCACTCTCCAGCAGCCGAAACCCTGGCAATCAGCCCTGTGCGTTAGACTCCACTATCCCTCTCTCCCTCAGGTGCCAGCCACAGCATCCTACTGTCTGGTTGCCAGCTCAGTAATCTCTCTTGGCATCTGACTTTTTCACCCCTTCCCACCTCTTTCCCCTCCATCAAGAAATCTCATTCTGAATTGGCAGGCAGAAGGTCAGAAATCTTTAAAAGGCACAACTTCCACCGCCCGCACTCAGGTCTTGCCTCTGCACATACTGTCAAGTGCCAACTTCCTTTCCTCCCTCCTCCATAACATTCTGCATCTCTGCAATGCCCAGGTTGTCACCTGAATCTTGGCCTCACATCTGTTTCCTTCCTCAGCAGCAGGGCTGTCTTTTATTAGTAACATCCTGCCACATCTGTCCCAGAGGCACAGCACATCTTGTCATCTGTCCTGGGATCAGCAGCCTCTTCAGAGTTATTGACTCTGGACTTGGCCTTGGCAGAGGTGTCTGGAGCCTAGAGCTGGCCCAGAACATCTGGGGGGAGGAGAGTTGACAGTTTCCTGAATGTCACACAATCACATCTTTGAAAGTGGGCCAAGTTAAAGCAAACAACTGTAGGCTAGTGCAACAGAAAGTCAAAGGACAAAGTCACAATCAACCCAAATAGGTGAGAGTTTTATTTCTTTATACATTTTGAAATAACATATTCAGGGCTACTTTAAAATGGTGTTTTGGGGAAAAAAATTAATCTCTTGCTTAATTTTTTTGACTGTGAAAGAATTTTTCAATACATATACGTATGTATTAATGTTTCTTACCTCTTTTAGTTTTTAAAAGGGGACCATGTCAATGTTTAATTTTAAAATTACAAGTTGCACAGAAAATATATTCTAAAAAAATAAGATTTTCATCTTACTTGTTTCTGACCACTTCTAACCACTGTGCTATCTCTATCAATTCTCCCCCAAAATATTATAACAAAATCAGAGCTCCTTGAAAAGGTAGAAAATGAGAGCATTAAAAACCTAGAAAAGAATAAAAAGGCAATTATTATCTATGGTAAAAATATTCCAAAATCTGTGAAACTAGAAAAATGTTTACTTGTAGGCCCTGGCTGGTTGGCTCAGTGGTAGAGCATTGGCCTGGCTTGTGGGAGTCCTGGGTTCGATTCCCGGCCAGGGCACACAAGAGAAGTGCCCATCTGCTTCTCCACCCCTGCCCCTCTCCTTCCTCTCTGTCTCTCTCTTACCCTCCTGCAGCCAAGGCTCCATTGGAGCAAAGTTGGCCCAAGCGCTGAGGATGGCTCTGTGGCCTCTGCCTCAGGCACTAGAATGGCTCTGGTCACAACAGAGCAATGCCCCAGATGGGCAGAGCATCGCCCCCTGGTGGGCATGCCGGGTGGATCCCGGTCGGGTGCATGCGGGAGTCTATCTGACTGCCTCCCCATTTCCAACTTCAGAAAAATACAAAAAAAAAATTGTTTACTTGTAGCAACCCAGAAAAGATGGCTAAATCACTAACTAGTAAGAAAAAGTGAAGTTACCAAAAAGTACTTCACAGATATATTTACCTTTGTATTGCTTTGTTATCCATGTAGCATATTGTTAAGACTCTTGACAAAATTATTTAAACTGGGGTGTTATATGGAGATTAGTTTCCTGTCATTATTCAACAAATGATAAAACAGAAGTCTAAATATTAACATGTGTTTGGTGTTTTTTTCAGTAGCAAACCAGGAACCAGAATCTAATTTTTTTTTATTTCTAACCCAGTGTTAGGTATATATCTATGTAGCACTTTTAAATACTAAAAGAATATGTTGTATTAAATAGATGATGTTATAGGCTGTATTGTGCTCCCCTAAACTCAAATGTTGAAGTCCTAGGTCTAACATAATGGTATTTGAATGTGGGGTCTTTGGAGGTAATTAAGTTTAGAAGAGATAAAGAGGGTGGGGCTCCCCATGATAAGATTAGTGTCCTTATACTAAGAAAAAGAGAGACCAAAGCACTCTCTCTGCCTCCACCACATGAGCACAGTCAGAAAGCAGCCTCTGAAATAACGCAAATCAGTAAGATAACCCTCACCAAGAACCAAATCTGCCAGCCCCTTGATCTTGGTCTTTCCAGCTGCCAGACCTGCATTTGTTATTTAAACTATTCAGTCAGGTTCTTTGTTATAGCAGCCTGAGCTATAACATGAGTTTTGCCTTACACACTTTTTCATTTCTAAAATAAACAGAGCCGTAATCATGAAATACTGACTATGCAAACTAAATCAACTAAGTCACCTAATCTACAAAGATTAGGCATACGATTGGGAGAAAAAGAAAAATCAGCCCTTTAAAAGTAAGTGCTTCAAAAGTGGAGATGGCATCAGACAATATTCTTCCCTAAAGTGTGTAAAAGGGAAAACAAAAGAACATAAAAACAGACCTTCAGAATGGAGGTCTGGAGAGAGAGACAATTACCACAAGGTTCAGATTTTCACGTACTGAGGACCCCGGGATTGTGTTTGGAATTTACTTTGTCCTTTATGGTTTATTTGTGTTGCTAAGAAGAAATTCAGATTGAGAGGACAGGAAACCAGCATGTCATTCAGGGACTAATGCTAAAAAGAGAGATGTGTGGAATGAACTGCCTCTACAAACTAAAAGAGATTTCTCCCTTCATTCTCTACAGAATGAGTCTTAGATTGGTGACAAGTACCTGACTGTGGCTGCAGCTCTGAAAGACCTCTTTTATTATTCTCTTAGAAGTGACGGAAAATTATTTGACTTTGGATGATGGGCACACAATACAATCAACAGTTGAAATGCTATAGAAATGTTTACCTGAGCCCTATGTACTCTTCATGATCAATGTCACCCTGTTAACTTTAATTTTCAAAATAAAAATCTTTTAAAAGTAATGTATCTAATTCCTTAGCCCCAAAGAATTCACTGAGAGTGGTTGTAAAAGAATCAACTACAGTCTGACATCCTTGAGCTTGATCCCATCATTTCCTGGTTATGTGACCTGACGCTGAGCAGTTAATCTCATTGAAACTCAATTTTAATCTTTAATCTGGAAATAACACATGTCCACAGTATCTTTCATGATATCTTTGGAAATAGATTTTAGGAAATTATTTTATTAGGTAGAGAGTAATGTCGTACATTACCCGAATTTTATATAACACCCATAATATCGGGGACCAGCAGTTAGTGAGCAAGCATATTGATATTCCTTCAGAAAAATTTTCAGTAATCCACTGAATGAGAAAAACAAAATGTATAATAATTTTATGGCAGTTCAGGTCAGGTGTTTTCACTAAGATTTCAAAAAAATTTGAAAAGAATTATCCAATTTAGAGCTGTCTGAATTTTGGAATTCTAGACATGGCTCTCTGATCTATAAATATATTCATCTTAGAGTAATCATGGAGAATAGAGGGCATGGAGGCTAGAAACTCATATAAGACTGTGTAGGGTGGATTATAAACAAGAGTCCCAGGAATTCCAAGGAATCCAAGTACAAGCAAAGACAGTCCTTAAAGAGCAGGAACTCCCTTGCCTCAGAAAACCAGCACCCCATTGCCAAGTACCCTGAGAGGCACTCTGTGAAGAACATGGATCCCTTGTTTTTTTTCTTCCTCCCAATATTCCCTTGTTCAGATCCAATGTCTCTAAACCCTATGGGAGTCAGCTTTTCTGCAGCTTGGAGAAGAGAGGTACACATCAACAGCTTTCTTTTTTTAACACTCTACCAACCCACTTTTACTTCCCTCCTCCCTTGCAGGCTCCCACTGAAGAGGGAAAAGCTTTACACAATGCTTTACAGTTTTCAAATCATGTTGTCAACATTGACTTCTTCAATCATCACACCAGGCAGCAAAAGACAAATCTTAACCCACTGTTGGCTGTTGGTATCATAGTCTAGATTCCATACTTTCTGTATCCTCTCCAAGTGAATGGCATCATCCCGGGAACTTCTCTGCCTCATATCAGATCCATGATCCAGGAAGACCTGTCTCTTCTTAGTTCAAAGTTCACATCCGCCTTTCCAAGCAACCTAGGAGTTTCCTGTTTCCAATCTGCAGAATGCTCCAATTCTGCTCAGTGACTCATTCGTAAACATCCCACATACATCCTCTTTCATCCCCCTAGAGATCTACCTTTCCCGAATTCTATTACTATGGATTTTGCAATAGAAAATTGCTTTACAGTTTCAGTAGCAATGGCAGGCATTCAGCTACCACAGTGAGCGAAGATTTGTTCTCTCGTGATTTCTATGCAGCTTAACAGGAGTCATAGATACAGACAGGCATAATGTCTGTCATTTATATGCCCAAAGTCACTGCATGGAGATGTAGCTTGATTTGAATCTAATTTCCAATTTTTAAAGCCTAAACGACACCCATTGATATGAGGATTTAGGAGAAAGAACAATTTCCATGGAAAGGCTACCACCCACACAAATATTTATGACTTAGACATCATATTTTGTAAACATCTTCTTTAAAAGACTGTAGTAAGTCAGGACTGTTGTAATCATTTCAAGTATTCCAGTAACTAATACTAGGGCTATTACAGCTTCTATCACTTTGGTTTATTTGCACATATGCATGTTAACCTGATCCTAAGATGCACTTAAAAATATTAAAATATAGTCTATCCTTATGTTGTTGGAAGAAGTACTTTTCCAATCTAGCAGAGTTATCCAGTATTTACTACAAGAAAATTTATCTTTATTGTTGTTGCTGTTGTTGTTCTTAGCAAATTAACCATATGTTTATTATTTCGTAGAACATCATTCTGATCTGATACTAAATTGCACCCATGGTATGTGTGGTACATGTAGATTCTTTTTCTCCCATAATATAACATGATACTTATATGACTACTGGGCCTTAAAATACCAGGTGGTGAACACTTGGAGAACTCAAGATGCTGTTACCATGGGGACAAGATGCTGGTCCTTTTCAATGCAATCACCACACTTCTTTCAGGAAAACTATTTCCACTGGAAAATAAATGAGCTTAAGAATTGAAGCTTTTAGTTTAAAAGAATAGCTATTTTCTCAAAGCCTTATATTTAATAGTGATAGAAGCAATGGGCAAGCAAAGAATAAATATTTAGGAAGACTTGTTTTCAAAAACACACTTTTGACTTTTGCTTTCTTCACTGGCTAGTAGTTGGTGAAAAAAAACAATCTTCAAATATCTCAGGGTGAGTTTCTCAAATGTTTGTCCTATGTGGTAGATTACCAGGTGGCCATAAATCATTTCTCTTCCCTTTTCTATTTCAGTATGTATTCGATTTTATAGTTTTTGCCATGAAAAGTTTGAATATATTTTCTCACTCCTGGAATACGGGCTAATATTGTACTTTTTCTGTCCAATAGAATATGGCTTAGCTGAGAATGTACCAGTTTATTCCAGGCCTTGGGTTTGAGTGCCTTGCCCTCTTCCACTCTCTTAGAATATTGTCCAGCATCCATGTGAACGAGCCTGAGCTGTCCTTCAGGAAGATGAGAGACACTTTGCTCAGTCATCTCTACTGTCACCCAGCATTCAGCTCACCAACCCTTCGAAGCAATGCTGCCTGGGGAACAGGAGGTCGACTGCAGACATGTGACTAAGCCCAACAAGATCAGAAGACCACTGACCCACAAAATCATGAATTAAATAAACTGCAATATCTTAAGCCACTAAATTTTGGAAAGATTTATGTAACAAAGGCAACTATATATAATACTCTTCTTTGTTAGTTCAGTTAGTCTTGGAGGGAAGATTTGTAAATAAATATGCAGCTGGATTTTTAAAATTAAAGATTGGGTTGAGGTAAAATAAATGCCCATTGAAAAACCCAAATAGGTATGCATATGCATAAATAAATTCATTGCACTTACCCAATACAGTTTCCTTTTTAGTGAGTTCAAATGACTTTTATGCCAGATTCTATAGTTAGAGAAAACTCAAATGAATCATCTCTACCTCTCAATTGCATATTTATTGATAAAATTACTATTGTTCCTTCAAAATAAGTGTACTGTTATCAATTTTATAAAGAACACACATGCGCACACAATGAAAAAATATTTCATTAATATGTCTTTGCCTGCCTAACCAGTTGGTAACACAGTGGATAGAGCGTCGGACTAGGACGTGGAGGATACAGGTTCGAGAACCTGAAGTTGCCAGCTTGAGCATGGGCTCATTTGGTTTGAGCAAGGTTCACCAGCTTGAGCCCAAGGTTGCTGGCTTGAGCAAGGGGTCACTCAGTCTGCTTTAGCCCCCCAAGTCAAGGCACATATGAGAAAGCAATCAATGAACCACTAAAGTGCCACAATGAAGAATTGATGCTTCTCATCTCTCTCCCTTCCTGTCTGTCTATCCCTATCTTTCCCTCTCTCTGTCTGTCTCTGTCTCTCTCTGTCTCTCTCTCTCTCTCTCTCTCTCTCACACACACACACACACAAATGTCCATGGCATGCACAAGAGAGTACCATCCTATTTTATTTATCAGTGATAGGTGAAATCCCACATAGTGGCTAGCAAAGGATTGGTTTTAAAATATATTGAATTTTAAAATGTTTACCTCTAATGTAATTTTTCCATGAAAAAAAAAGTTTTAATGCTGTTCTCTAAAGCTTCCTTTTCCAACTATGTATATGCTACCTTCCCCACTCTTTTGTCTGTCCATAAAGAATAATTGGACCCGTGTGTGGAGATGCTGACCTTACAACCCGAAGGAGCCAGAATCACAATGTCATTCTCATGGGGGAGAGCTGCTCTGAACAGTCACCCAGCAACCACTTGATGTTATATAAGCAAGAAATAAATCATTGTTGTGAATATTAAGATATCAGGGGTTGTAACCCAGCACAGAACAGCCTACTATAATGAGGACTAGGGTATATGAAAGGAATAATTCTTCAGAGAGTGGATAAGGGCACTGATGCAGGACAGAAGACAACTGCAGGAACATTTCCTTGAGTACATAATCCAGAGCACAAGAAAGGGGTTGCCATCGGTAGACAAATGAGTCATTCATTTTCACAGCTAAGACGTCAGAGTATGTGGACACAGAAGCAGGGCAGTTGGTAAGAGAAGATCATGGGCACCTTCCGGTTGCTTCTTTGTCAGCCCTGAAACAAGCGGCAGACTATTGAAAATGTAGAGGGGAGTGAAAGTATGAAGACCAAGAAGATGGTGTAAAACTGTCGTCTCAGAGAAGGGGAGAGTGAATAATTAGAGAAATGTTAAGAGTGAAGTGGTCCACGTGTACTGCAGGGCTTTTGTTTTCCTCTAGCTGTGCTCAGCTGCTGGGCCACGGGCTTTATCTACGTAGAGAGAGCTGAATCCAGCAAAGATGGAAGTTTTAGCAAGTAAACTTATAACATATAATAGATAACAGATTGATGAGGGGCTGGAAAAACAAAGGTGTGTAGAGGGCATGATTATAGTATTGGACCAGGAAATCCAAACTGAGTAAACATGTGAGAAAGCAAGGCTAGTAGAAGACTGTATTAGTTGACTTGGGTTGCCATAATAGCACCAGAGACTAGGTGACTAAAACAACAGAAACCTATTTTGTACAATTCTTCAGGTTGGAAACCCAAGATCAAGGTACTGGCAGGGTTAGTTTCTTCTAAGTTCTCTCTCCTTAATTTATACATGGCCATCTTTTCCCTGTGTCTTCATCTGGTCTTCCCTCTGTGAGTGTCCATGTCCTAATTTCTTCTTATAAGAACACCAGTGATACTGAATTAGGCCCTACCTAATGGCCTTATATTGACTTAATCATCACTGTAAAGACCTGATCTCTAAATACAGTCACATTCTGAGACACAAGGATTAGGTCTTCAACATAAGAATTGCAGGGGGGTGGGGGGCGGTCCAATTCAGCCCATAACAAAGGATTGAGATGGAAAAATAAAAAATAATGGGCAGTAATTGAAATGCTAGAAACTGAAGTTTTGAAGGCGAAGGCCTAGAGTATGTTCAAGGTATCAAAGGTGAGAAAAAGATCAAATATTTGGGGATTCAGAGGTCAAGAACATGGTGCAGGATGAATTATCCTTGTAGATATTGAAGTCACTAAGACTGATGAAAGAAGTTATCAGGCAGAAAAATACAGTAAATCAAAGTAGAGAAAGCACTAAAATCTTTCACTAATGAGGAGGGGAGAGATCAGGGAGGAAGTGACAAGCAGAATGACAGATGGCTGCAACAAGGAAAGGTGTCATGTAGACCAGTTAGATGGTACATGCTTTAAAGCGGTGGTCCCCAACCTTGTTTGGGCCACAGACCGATTTAATGTCAGAAAATATTTTTATGGACCGGCCTTTAGGGTGGGACGGATAAATGTATCACGTGACCGAAACAAGCGTCAAGAGTGAGTCTTAGATGGATGTAACAGAGGGAATCTGGTCATTTTTTAAAAATAAAACATCGTTCAGACTTAAATATAAATAAAATGGAAATAATGTAAGTTATTTATTCTTTCTCTGAGGACCAGTACCAGTACCACAGACCACTATCGGTCCATGGCCTGGGGGTTGGGGACCACTGCTTTAAAGGAAATGAGGTTTGTGAGGGAAGCAGGGAAGCAAGGGAAAACTATTCTGGAAGAACAGTAAGCAAAGGTTACACTATCCAGTTTACAAATTCTGGAGCACATGGGGTGCAGGAGAAAAAGGAGCCACTGTTTAAGGGCTGCAGGAGAAACAGTGGCCTTAATAAAAGATATTTTTTAGAACAGAAGTTAAAGAAAAATTTAAGAGAAAAGTTTGAAGGTAGAGTATGTTTTAAATGACAGATTGAAACTGAATTTCCTGGTGATTGCCAATGTTATTTCCCACTCTTTTCAGTGAAGACAGGACTTCTCAACTTCATTATAATTAGGCAAGGATATATGACTATTTCTGGCAAAGATATGTGAGAGAAACCACATGCTTACCCCTGAGCTGAGACCGTGGAAAGCCTGTATGCAATTCTCCCATTTCACTCCTACTCTGCTGAGGCCACCAAGGAGGCTTCATCTCCAGATGTTTTTGATAAAATATTGTAGAGCCTCTGTCAGCTTCCTTTCTGGGTGACTATAGAGAGGAGACTCCCTGCCGTCAATGCTGCACGTAAAGTGTGAGAAATGAGCTTTTAGTTCTGTAAGGGCTGGTCGTGCTTTGGGATGGGGTGTGTGTGATTGATTTATTACCACAGTAAATCCTAGCCTCTCCTAATTTGTACATATACCATGATGAGTTCCTGGAGGTACAGTGGCAGAGCTGAGAAGGGTGGGAAACTGAGACTCAGCAGAGAATGTGTACAGTCACAGTGAGTATGGCAAAGGGTCCTGGGGTGGAGGACGGGCTTGGAGGCTTGGCTTCTTGCAATGACTGAAAACACAAACAAAAACAATGAGGATGCAGGACTTGATGACATCTTAGGGGAAGATAGATTATTAGATGCAATGCATCCTCTTTCAATGGGCCACTCAGAGGGGAGAAAGATGGGGAATGTGGTCAGAAATAAGTTATGTGACTGGTCCCACCCCACCCCACCCCAATGAACTGCCACTAGCAAAAAGGACATATTGCTGGGATTATAATTTTTAAAGAGACTTTATTTGGACTAATGGTCCTTGAAACATGCAGTGAAAAATGCAGATCTAGAAGTATGTTGGATTCAGCTTCTATATGATTTGATATCTTTTAGTCACAGGAATTCCTAAAAATGAGAAAATATTCCTACATGAAAAATTCCTAAAAATGAGTCACAGGAATTCCTAAAAATGAGAAAACATTCCTACCATAATAGATTTTCTTTAAGTGTTGAGAAGATAACTTTTCTGGCGTGTGTTGTCCCATGGGAAATCTTTTCCCATCTCAAGAGTAACGTTTCCTAAGCAAAAGACAAGCTTCCCTTTTACTTTTAAATATAACAAGTAAAGTAAGTGGGAACAGCAGAGTACATGGAACCAATTACCCAATGCCTAGGCTTCTCCAGTGGGCTGAATTATATATTAGAGGGCAGGCAAGACCAGAAAATGTAAACAGAATAGACTATCAGGCAACACAGAGAAAGGAAAGGCGGAGCATACAGGAAAAGGAAACAGTTGACAGTGAAGCAGACAACACTAAAGTCCCCAAATGAAGCAGAAGCCACAGGGTAGAACACACAGCCGCAGAGAGTGGAGCAGGCAGCTTCTTCCGGTGGTGCACGTGCTCAGAAGGGAAGTCCCAGAGCAGAGCGGGGACAGAGTAAGAAAAGAGGTTGGAAAGTTGGGAAATGGGAGAGCCATTGGAAGCTGCGAGCTTTCCCAACTTTTACCCACTGCGCACACCACATTCAAAAGAAAAAAATAGGAGATAGTGGATTAAAAGAGGAATGTTGGTGGGAACAGAGAGGTAATATGGCATGGAAAAAACACCCGGGCTTTGGGGACAAGTCAGATTTCCTCTAAATTTGGTTTTGCTACTGATTAATCAGATAAGCTGAACCTCTGTATTCCTCAAACTTCTTACCTAGAAAATGGTGATGACAATTATATCGCTTGTCTAGAGTTGCAGTGAGAATTCAACAAAACAGCAGCAAAGAGAGTCTGCAAAATGTGTTCCACATAGAGAATGCTGCGCTGAAGAAAAACCTTCATTCCTGGAAAGCAAGACTGAAATGTTGAAGTATCCTCGATGGCTAGGGAATATTTGCCAGCTCTCCAATATGAGAAAAGATTATTGCTCTAACTTAAACACAACCTTGTGTATTTTATGCTTCATTCTACTCCACAGCAAATTCAGTTAAAAATTCATTTACAGGGTAAATATTCTCTTTCGCTGCAAGTCTTAGTTAAGAACACTAAAATGATACTGACAAATGTATACTGGGTACCTAAATTCCAGTGTACTGGGCTGAAAAAGCTATACTTGATTGTGCCAACCTACTTCTCTACTTACTAGCAAACTTGAACATATGAGTTTAGGAAGCTCTTTACATGATTGATGACCCCTCTTAAAAAAAATAGTACCATTGCTGGTATAGGCAAAACAAGGTATAAAGAGGGAAGACCACCTGTTCAGATAGGACTACTCTGCTGTGAGACCTTTCATTAAGGCTTTGCTTTTCTAGGATGAACAGATCCAGGCAACAAGCTCTTGGAGGGCAGGGTCTATGTCCAGTCCTTTGCATACAGCTGACCCATAGGACCCACTATAAGATCTAACATTTAAAAACATGGTGACTGTTGGCTGACTGAATATTTTTAAAATGAATGATAGTTTGTAGATTGTACATATTCCTCCAAGTTGTGCTAACCCTTTTACAAAGATCAACAAGGTCCCTTTCTAATTTTTAGTTCAAAAATACTTATTGAGAACTTACACCCCAGGCCGCACACTAAGGCCTGAGGATGCAAAGATGAGACTGCACGGCATTAGTCTGCAAGGGCCCCCACAGTGAAGCACCACAGAACGGCTGGCTTCAACCACACAAACTCATTTTCTCAGTTCCAGAGGCTACACAGCCAGGATGAAGGTGCCTTCAAGTTGGTTCCTTCTAAGGGTGTGAGGGAAGGCTCTGTTCCAGCCCTCTCTCTGGGGCTTCTCTCTGTGTCTTTGCATACTCTTCCTTCTGTGTGTCCATGTCTACATTTCCTCATCTCTGGATTAAAGTCCACCCTGAGGACCTGGTTTTAACACAATTTCACCTCTAAAGACCTTATCTCTAAATATGATCACTTTTTAAAAGTTAAGACTTTGACAGAATAATTGTGATAAGGATACAATTCAGCCCATAAAAGAACACTTTTCCTGTTTTAGAAAATTCATATTTGATTGTTTACTCAGACGCTCCCCATGAAAACCTAGAAAGGTGAAAATATTGTTGCTATCCAGCTCCTGCCTGACAGTCTTACTTCTCAGCTCACCTTTTTTTATACTAAACTGCATTCCCACTAAGTTTTTTGTCAAGAGAATTCTAAGCTCTCTTACTTAGCCCATCAACAAAGAATTAGAGACGCACTCTATATTTTCAAAATCCTTGTGGAACTAGAAATCCTTGTGGATACAGTTTGCCAAAATATATGCATTCAAGTAGGAGATAAAATAGTAGTGAGGTAACTACATAGGTTCATTCTAGAAAGTGCAAAATGGTTAGTTGTGAATTATCTACACTCATTATACCTGTGTAATTCTTTTTTTAATAAATAAATTTTTATTTAAATGGGGTGATATCAATAAATCAGGGTACATATATTCAAAGAAAACATTTCCAGGTTATTTTGTCATTTAGTTCTGTTGCATACCCATCACCCAAAGAGAGATCGTCCTCCGTCACCCTCTATCCAGTTTTCTTTGTACCCCTGCCCCTCCCCCCCTCCCTCCTTCCCTACCCCCACCCCCCGTAACCAACTGTGTAATTCTTACAATGTGAGTTTGTTCATCACAGGACTCCTCTCTGTTCTACATTTCCAGTCTACACTGGGTCCCCACAGCCCAGACTTTGAGAACAGAAAGTTCACATGTATATATAAGCAAATTTTCTGCTTAAATAGTAAGGCTATAAAACAAAGGCCTAAGCATCTTAAAGCAAACTACTCTTAGTCTATTAATTCAATGGATAATGTTTATACGTTATTAAGAACCATTTAGCTACCAAAAAAAAATTCCATTTGTATACCATGTTCTGGTTCAGCCAAACTCATAATATTTACTCACTTGCTGCAGATCAGTTGCTCATAAAATTTGGGGTCAGTTTCTGTTTCTACATGAGCAAAATCAAAAAGGTAACAGAGAAAACTTGGAGTTTGAGGATGGAGGTCAACCCACTCTTTTCTTTTACTTGCATGAATACAGGCATTAAAGAGACACTTAAATTCTATTTATTTTACAATTGCAAAGGATAACAGAGCCTTTTTAATATTTTGTGCATAAAAACCTACAGTTTGAACTGATCTCCTAGACATATAATGTATTTTGCTGGCTGTAGATTATATTCTATGGTGATCATGTTATACCCAACATGTCATGTGGGAAAACCCAAACTTAGCAACTTTCCTTTTTACCACCAGATTCATATTTTCCTCTTATGTCTCCTGTCTGGTTTAAGAGGATAAAAGGTCTTCCCAGTTGCCCAAAGGAGATATCTTGGAACCAATCTTTCTTCTTTCTCCTTTACTTTCCATATCAACTCAATCCCCAAATTCCTATGATATTGTCACACTTATTCAACTTTATTGGCTTGCTATCATATGCCAGGCACTGAGCTAAACACTGGGGAAATAAAGACACGTAACAGATGGTGCCTTCTATCAAATAGCTAATAACATAGTTGGGAAGGAAAATTAATTATCAACTACTGTAATAGGGGCCATGATAGAACTATGTTCTGAGTGTTTGGGGAAGCTCAGAAGCAATATTCTTGAAGGGACTTTTAGAGATCAAAAGAATTAAATAAGGGACAGGTTGCGGCAGGGGGAGGAAGCAGGTAGCAGTGCAGAGGTGTGATTTGAATAACATGAAAATGCACACACATGAAGCTGTGTGATGTCAATGGGGAACTATGAACTTCCTGGAAGACTAGAGCAGAGTCTGTGGTGAGCTGGTAGGAGATAAAATTTCAACAATAAAGCAGTAAACATATCTTAGAATATTTTATTGTAAGTTATGGGTATTCCATTAAAGGTTTGGATCCATTATAGATCCTAACCGTAAGGACACAATCAGATTTCTTTCCTAGAAAACCTGCTGTTTCTGCACTTGGTAAGTTAGACTGAATGTGGAAATGCAGGTATACTGAGGGAAGAAACCAGATAGAAGCTATTTGGTAAATGTGGAAGAGAAAGAGAAAATAATTCTTTTTAAAAAAAATATTTTATTTATTGATTTTTTAGAGAGAGAGGAGTGAGAGAGAGAGACAGAGAGAGAGAAAAGGGGGAGGAGCAGGAAGCATCAACTCCCATATGTGCCTTGACCAGGCAAGCCTAAGGCTTTGAACCGGCGACCTCAGTGTTCCAGGTCGACGCTTTATCCCACTGCGCCACCACAGGTCAGGCAAGAAAATAATTCTTAAACTGTTGTCTCCATTCTCTCCAACGCTAGCTATAAATAAGAGTGAAATAGTGTAAAAGTTTTTTTTTTTTTAAATAAGAACATCAATGCATAAAACTGGATGTTCAATGGCTATTCCAATCAGAAAATTATATTGGTTACCAAAATCATTAAAGAGAAACCATATTGAACAACACTGGTTATATAGCATAATCGCTAAAATATGAACTTTGGTATAAAATAGTTCTTGGTCAATATTTTTAGCAGTGTAAACTTAAGCAAGTTACAGAACTTCACTAAATCTCAATTTATTCATCAAGCAAGTGAGATTAATAATCATATAAACCTCTAGGAATGACTGTGTGGAATAAATGGACTAATGTGTAGTCTTAGCATCAGACACACTGTAAATTACCAATCAAGAACAACTATCTTTATACCAATGTAGAATTGTTTGCTTCTATAATAAACCTGCAATGAACTAAAGAAGAGAATCTGGTACTGGGACATGTGAGTCTCTTTTTTCATTAGTTATTTTACTTTAGATAAGTTACTTAGTATCTCTGACTTTATTTTCTCTGATCAATGGAGACAGTATTCTTGTTCTTTGTATAAAAGAAGGTCATTTTTGATATGAAACAATATAGGTGAAGTAGTTTGAATAGTCTAGTAATGAATGCATATAAGAAACTATGGTTGACCTTGGGACAGTTGTCTTTGTGCAGCTTTGGCCACATGGAGATAATGATGAGCTGCAACACAGACACTGTGCCAATCAAGTGGTGACTCGGATGAGGGGGCCTGGGCTCTAGCCCGGGGACCGCCACTGGCCTGTCACTCAGACCCAGTCCAGGAAGTGCTTAGAGCTTCCACTTCCTCATCAGTAATTTAAGGGGATGTATTTTACACCCTCAAAATGCTTTACTGCAACTCCAACAGTCTGATTGCTTTCTTCACTAAGTCTCTACATTAACTTTAAATGTTCAGTATTCCACACTCTCCTCTAGGCCAACAAACTGCTCTAAAATGGAGTAAAGATAGAATTTACTATGGTTCAAAAATCTTTTGACCCAGAGTCAATGCAATCTCACAAGATTTAATGTTTCACATGCTTTAATCTGTGATGACATTCAGAAATGACCAGATTAAATACAATTTAATTAGCTCACAAGAACATGGTTATTAGGTTTCAATCTAAAACAGATTTACACAGCACCTTTGACTGAAAGAGGGTACCTATGAAAAGAATCTGGTCTGAACCAGAGAAAAAGTAGCTTGGTAATAATACTCCGCAAAGGAAATGAGCATTGGGCTTACTATCTGCCTTTTTAGTGTTTTCCAAACAAATGTAGTCATTTACTATTATTCCCTGCCATTCAAATTTCATCTCCCTGCACTATGATGGTTTTTACCATAAGTAATACAATCAGAAAGGTTAAAAAGAAAAGGGATAAGGGTAGAGAATGTCATTACAAAATTATTTTTCTGGATGAATCGGTGGACTCCAAACTTTCTCATTATGTTCTGAGGTTCAAGAGCCTGAACTGTAAACCCTGTGGAAACTGCATAGGATTTTATCACTATTGATATTGAGGTGTATTTTGAGTTGTTTCTCTGAGTGAAAATCAGTGTCCCCAAAAGAACAAACAACAAAACAGTTCATATAAAATAGAATTCCTCAACCTTAGCACTATTTCACTTTGAAGCAAATAATTCTTTGTTGTGAGGGGCTGTCCTGTGTCTTTTAAGATAGTTGGCAGTATCCCCAACACTCTACTCAGGAGATGCCGGGAGTATTCACCCAGACCCGATCAGGACAATCAGTGTTTATAGACATTGCCAGCTATCCCCCTGGGAAACAAAATCACTTCCATTTGTGAATCACTGGTTTAAAGAAAGCTCATATATACTTGCTTTTTTCCAAATCTGCTTCACCCCACCTGTCATGATCACACTGAGAACATTTCTTTTGCGATGATTACATGAAACAAGACAGTTACCAATGAGGAAAGAAATTTTGTTTAATATGACTCCTTCTCAGGAGGAGAGATCAAATGACAACTCACCAGAGCAATAGCCAAGAAACCACTCATCCCACAAATACTTATTCACAAAACATTGGCTGAGATTCTCAGCACTCCATAGAGGATATGGAAAGAAGGAGTCTTGGGGTACAAAGGCGTGTGTGTGTGTGTGTGTGTGTGTGTGTGTGTGTGTGTGTGTGTGTGTGTATTAATCTCTATTTTTCATCTTGATATACAAATTTAGAGGGCTCTCTTTTTAATGGTCTCTTGTTATAGGTTTTCTCTATGTTTCTTTGACTTCTTTCCCCATTCAAAAAAAAAAGTTATAAACATCTTTAAAGCTAAAATTTGTGATCAAAAAGATTCTGGAAGTAAACACAAGAAACTGTTACAACATTTACCTCTAGGAAGGGCAGGCTAGGTAGTAGTGGAATGGTGGAGGGGGTTGCTAGATTGATCTTATTGTATTCTCTTCTATGCTGTCTGAGCATAAGTTGTATAAATTTGTTTTCAAATTTAAAAAAAACTAGTTATCAGAATAAGTTTAAATTATGATCTTCCACTGATAGTATACAGGATTACTATATGGTTTTAAATTAGAAGGCAGCTGCCAACACTGATTTTCCCTATAGACCAGGGGTCAGGAACCTTTTTGGCTGAGAGAGCCATGAACGCCACATATTTTAAAATGTAATTCCATGAGAGCCATACAACAACTTGTGTACGTTATGCATTATCCAATAAAAATTTGGTGTTGTCCCGGAGGACAGCTGTGATTGGCTCCAGCCACCCGCAACCATGAACATGAGCAGTAGGAAATGAATGGATTGTAATACATGGGATTGTTTTATATTTTTAATGTTATTATTTTTTAATTAAAGATTTGTCTGCGAGCCAGATGCAGCCATCAAAAGAGCCACATCTGGCTCACAAGCCATAGGTTCCCGACCCCTGCTATAGACAAAATAGCAATTTTTTGAATCTGTGATTTGAAAGTCTTTAAAATTCTTCCTGAATGACAGTATAGCTATCATTGCTATAGAAGAAATGATTCAGAGAAACATCAGGCAAACTTGAGACTATTTTATTAAATAGAATCCCTGGTCCCTTAATGGGTGGCGGGATTTTGAATAGCCCATTGAGTAGTCCATTACTATTACACATATCAGGACCAATAAGACTCTGCAAAGGCCGACTGTAAAGAAGCCTGTTCGGTTTCATTTAAATTGTGAATCGCCCATATATCAAGGATAAACACATTTAGGAAACACTAATGTAGAAAAATAAAGACAACTAGGATTTGATAACAAGAACTCCGTTAAAGAAAATAGAATACTTCTAAGTAGATAGATACATAGATAGATAGACATATCAATTTACCAGTAATGATATTTCAAACTATTTAAACATTTAACAGCCTGAATACAACAGCCTAACTTAACTAACAATGTAAAAGTCTCACCTAGCAACTGATTTTTTAATACTGATAACTAAAAGCCCTTTCTATTATCACAAAGATTTTTTGTTATTGTAATCATTTTAAGACTAGTTTACAATATATAATATTATTTACCTTGGCTTCATAAATGGACATGGCATATTTTATGAAATATATATATTTTTATATATTGTTAGATTTTACTCACTAATATTTTACCAAAGACTTCTTATGTCTATGTTCATATGGAATATTTATTCATCTGTATTTTTCTTATCCTGAAATGTCCTTTTTAGGTTTTGGTATCAGGGATATGCTCAAAACACAAGTTAGGAAGTGTTCTTACCTCTTCTAGTACTTGAAAAATTTGTGTGCAATTTGTAGAAATTCTCTTCCTTAGATGTTTGATAGAATTCATCAGTTAAGATACATGATCATATCAATCTTGTGATTGATTGCAAATTCGTCTACTTTCATTGACATAGGGTCATTCAGAGATTCTGTTTATTCTTTTATTGGTTTTGGTAATATGTGTCTGTCAAAAAATTTATTCATTTTATCCAAATGGGCAAATTTACTGGCATAAAGTTGCTTTTAATATCCCCTATTATCTTTCTAGTGTTATTTGATTTTTCATTGCAGGTATTGATAATTAATGTGTGTGGGGATTCATCTTTTTAATACGGTTTTATAATTTTCTTAATCTTTTCAAAGAACTAGTTTTGGGGTTTTGTTTCTTTGTTGATATTATTTATTGTTGGTTCATTTTATAATTCACTTATTTTTTTGCTCTTATCTTTATTAATTTCTTTTTTCTTCTTACTTTGGACTAGATTTGCTCTTGTTTTTCTACTTCCTTAAATTGGATCTTAGGTATTTAATTTCATATTTTTTGTCTTTTCTAGTATAAGCATTTAATATTTCAAATTTTCCTTTAAGTACTGCATTAGCAGCATTCCAAACATTTTGATAAGTTGTATTTTTATTACCATTCAATTTGAAATATTTTCTAATTTCTAAAAACTTATAGTTTAGTCTTAAAACCATGACTTATTCATAAATATATTGTTGAGCGTCATAACTAGCCTATAAATATGGGTCCTAACAATTCCTCTCCTCCCAGTGTATGCATGTTACTTCTTGCATGAAAGTAGAGATTTGTCTTACCCCGGACTGTTAACTGGCTTTGACCAACAGAATGCAACAGAACGTGATGCTATGACAGTTCCAAGCTCAGTCTGTCTAATCTGTACTTGAGCTGGGTCTGAATTCATTGCCGCTTTATTCAATTCTAGTTAAAAACTGCTTTAAGTATTTCAAAGGTGGGACCAGGAATTTTTGTCTAAACAGCAGCCATGCTTCAAAGGTCTCTCTTTGCTTGCAGGGGCCCCCCAACTTTTTACACAGGGGGCCAGTTCACTGTCCATCAGACCGTTGGAGGGCCGCCACATACTGTGCTCCTCTCACTGACCACCAATGAAAGAGGTGCCCCTTCCAGAAGTGCGGTGGGGGGCTGGATAAATGGCCTCAGGGGGCCGCATGCGGCCCGAGGCGGGAAGTTTGGAGATGCCTGCTTTATAGCCTATTCAGTTTTAAGTCCTCTGTGGAGTTCTTTTGCTCTCTGTCCCAAACCATGAATATCTTTCTCCAGCCTGTCTTTCCACTAGCCTTTAGAGTACTGTTGCTTTGCAGTTAGTAAATTCCTGGTATGCCAGAGGAATTTCTCTCAGCTCTCCCACCCTGCCTCAAGCCTGCTGTGTACTACAGGTGGTAAAGATTTGCCCTAAACTCTTTAAGGATACTCAGGAGAAATTTCTTAGAACTCCTACCGTGTCCCCAGCCTTTAGCATGCTGTCTTTGTAATTCTCCATAGCAATAACTGGAAGACTTATGTGGCTTTGCTCTCTGACAAGACAATTAGGCTTGTCTCCTAATTCAATAAATCAACCCACAAGCATTGCTAAATCTTTCTTAAACGTTCATCTGGTTTTTTTTTTTACCCAATTTGAGATGGGTTAGTGCCTCCTTCTGCCACTCCATCAAGGAAAAGAGCAGTCATGGGTCCTTCTCTACTAGAAGGAGCTGATTCCTACCTAGAATTTAATTTACTTGTGATTTTTCAGTTCTTTGCTATTTGATTTTATTGGATTGTTCTCATTCTTATAGTGGGAACAATGATCAGTTGCAACTTTCTACCTCAAAACAGAAAGCAAAATCCTTGTATTTCAATATACTTAAGGTCAATATCCTTTTCACTCAACAGATTAACCAGTCACAAATGATCTCTCAGTATCACTTAAACTTCTTTTCCACTTACGAGTCTCTACAATTATAGTGATTGATGCCCTTATCTTGGTCCAGTTAATAAGCTAGTTTTCATCACAGCAATAGATAAATCAATGACCTCACTTCTATGCCTACCAGCCTCTGGTTGTATATATAGGATTGAGGAAGAATCTTTATGGTTACAGTCTGTCTATGAGATTAGACAGGGTGACCATACACCTATACACCAACAATTCTCCATGTCATAATCACTTTCCCTGATACCTACCATATTGTTTCCATTTATATGACTAATCTGGTGTGCTTCTCATATAACATTTTAATGACATGGTCAAATTAGCACCATGCCCTGAGCTCTACTCTACGTGACCAGGATAGTGATGCTATGTAAATTTTATCAACCACCTAGTTTTTCACCTACTTGTCTCCATATCTACCAACAGTTAGTCAGCACCCTGCTATTGTAAGGAACACTCTTCTGCAAATATAATGTTCTGCAGTTAAGCATTGTCTATCCACATTTTGCTTCAATATTTAATATAGAACTTGTGAGATTTTTATTTTTATATGCTCAACATGGTGGCACAAAGTATGCATTCAATAAATGTTCATTATTAGTTAATTATATATATTTCTTGTTAAAATTTCTATCTACATCGAAGTAGGGTAGAGACACAGCAGACAGATGAAGGAAGTTCATTGGTGACTCTTACCCATCATGATTAGGTTTGACCTCATCTGTAAAACAGTTGTTCTAATAATAATAAAGAGTATATTCCTTTCTCTGTGTACTGTCCCAAGGTACAGTTCAATGGTTAGACCTCTGGTTTGAATTCATATGTCAAGAGATGAGCTGAGCTGCTAGGTGTTGGAATGGTCATTTAAGATAACAAGCCAAAATGAAACAATCAAGCCTTTAATCATTTATTGCAATGGTATAAGCAAAAGTCAAATAGAAAATGCCAGCTCCTGTGGACAAGTCCTGCCGGGGGTGAGGATGACAGAGACGCAAAGACCCGACTCTGGGGACCAGGTTCAGTGATGCAGATCCACTTTATTCAGGAAGTAAGCTAGCTTATGTACATGGGTTCAGCCAATAGGATGTTACAGCATGTCCTTCATAGCCAATGGCTGAAAAGATCAGGGAGCTGCGTGGTTGGCGCTAAGTCACTTCCTTATAGCAGGTGAGCTTCCTTCCTGGGTATGCCCAGGAGGCTTCTGGGAACTGGAGTGTTCTCACAGCATTGCATCAGCCGCAGCTGCTAGAAATGTGCTCTGTGCTCCACCCACAGCTCCCTCGCTGTCCCATTCCCCATGGATCAACTCTGAGTCAGGTGGGTCAGCCCAGATGTGGGGAATCATCTCACTATGAAGAAAGTCTCAAACAAAAGGCTCTTGCAGTTTTATAGATAGGAGCTGGGGAAGGGACAGAACAAGATGGAAGGTGAAAGGCTGGATATAGAAAAGTACTAAGTACTGGATCAGAATGAAAAAAAAATGTTTAATTTTCCCCTTTCCATCTATATAAGGAGGTCTCAGCAGACACACCTGAAAAAGCTTCTATAAAATACCTCAATAAAGAGGACTCTGAATGGAGGCACCTAGACAAGGAACACAGAAATACATGAAAGCCTGGCCGGGCAGAGGGCTGGAGTCCTTGATTGCAATTCCCTCCAGAGACTGCAATGCACTGGTTGTCCACCAAACATGGTAAGGGGAAGGGCAGCTTTCCCTGTGAGTCTTTGTCATTTCTTATGGTCAGCCTTTAAAAAAATCACACACAGGCTTTTTGCCAGGAGCTGGTCTCACTATCTACCAATAATAAGCAAGAATTAAGGTGGGTAGAAACCTAGAAACTTCATAGTCACACAGCCCAGAGAGCCTGATCTCTGGGAAGAGGCTGGGGAATACTCAGCACTTAGAGAAGAGAAGCTCTTTTCTAGGTAAGTGCCTGCCAAGTCCTTTCCTGTTTAGACAAACTGAGACTAGCGGCTCGTATATAGGAACGGATCGAGAGCCAACAGAGAAGTTCTGAGACAGTCTATGAAATTATCTATGAGACAATGGGATTTTCAAGATTAAAAGCACTGGCATTGTTACAATTCTCACACTAAGTCAAAATTAAAGAAAATCTAGAGTCATCTTCATTATATTCATTACCACTTAGTACTTAATAACCATAGATATTAAATAGTATAAACTTAAACAGCACCTTCAAACAATACCATTCTTGTCCTGAGACAACTTACATTCTATAAACATGCTTGGACCTGGGGAAAAGGCCCAAGACAATGCAGCTGTGCTGGTAATGCCAACAATAATAAAATAAATGAGTGGTGCGAAACCCCCATTAAAGGCAGTTTCATATAAAAGTTTAGTTTCTTTTAAAGGCTCAGTAAGCATTCCTTTACAATGACATATACACAGATTTTGGACAGTTCGAGCCTTAGTTTTGTTTGATAGATCAAAAGAGAAAGGTACGAAGTAGTTTACAATATTAGCCTGAACAGTGATTCTGGATAATATATGAGGTACTTGAGACAATAAATCACATCTTAATGGGATTTCTAATGAAAAATGCCATAGAAGGATAATAGTCTAAGGATCTCTGTCATACTATGTAACTAACAGTAGTAATTGTCAGTGATTATTTCCAGAGTCAATGCCCTATAAAAGCATGACATGCAGAAAGAAGTGTGCAGTCCTGATATGATCCTTGGTAACAGGCTGACGGAAGGAAGAACAAGTGTATGAATAGTTATATAAGAAAGAGAAAACTATTCTTGTTTCTAAGCCAGCCTTTTCTGTATCTCTTTTCAGAAGTAAATATTTATGCTCTATTGCCTGTCCGTATACTTAGTTGTTGTCTATGGAGGAGGGAGGAAAGACCAGTGCTTTGGAAATGAACATCACATAAGTCATGTAAGTTAAGCTTGGCTAGAAAAATAGATTTTTCTTTTTTTTTAGTCTTTTCTGTTTTTAAACAAAGGAAATTATATTTTTCAGACAGTTTTATGGGCACTGCTTTCTGCAACTATCATCTCTAGTTAACCCTGGCTTACATTTTACATGCACTGAAACCCATTTCCACTTCGTTTCACAATCATCAATAAATGAGGAATGTCTTTTGGATCCACTGTGAAGCAATGCTGTTAATTTCTAAGGAATCCCACTGAATTAATGGGCTCTCAATGAGTCCCCAGAAGTAGCTCATTAGGTCAGTGAAGCTATTAAACAGATGAAATTTAAATTGAACCAAAGAGCCAAAGCATTACAAATCTTACTTGGAATAAAGTTTCCAAGAAAGCATCGGCTAACTTTTTCCTGAGTGTCATCCTGCAGAAGAAAGCCTTTAGTTGATGATTCTGTCATAATCGATATTTAAGCAAACACTGAAGTGTTCAAAAATAAACAAAAGATTTTAAGAAAAAATAAAAACACCTCAATATTAGATATGTAACTATTTGTTAAATAACTCAAATGAATTCTTACTTTACTCTTCATACTATTTAATAAGACTGGGTATTGCCTGACCAGGTGGTTGTGCAGTGGATAGAGTGTTGAACTGGGTTGGCAGAGAACCCAGGTTTGAAATCTCGAGGTTGCTAGCTTGAGTGCAGGCTCATCTGGTTTGAGCAAGGCTCACCAGCTTGAGCACAAGGTTGCTGGCTTGAGCAAGGGGTCACTCGGTCTGCTGTAGCCCTCCCAGTCAAGGCACATATATGAAAAAGCAATCAATGAACAACTAAAGTGCTGCAATGAAAAATTGACGCTTCTCATCTTTCTCCCTTCTTGTTTCTCTGTCCCTATCTGTCCCTCTCTCTGACTCTCTTTGTCTCTGTCACACACACACATACACACACAAAAAAAGACTAGGTACTATGGGATGGGACAGTCCTAGCTGTCATATTGCCAATGCATATATAAGCCGTAAACAACAGATTTCTCATAAAGCTTAAACATTCAGCTTGGTGATCTTAGTAATTGCATTGTTCACTCAAAGGAAAATTTATATTAATTTGTCTCCCTGCATATGTTTGTCCTACGTTTGTGCCACAGTTCTGCAATGAAACCTCTTTGAAATAGCACAATGCCTGAGACTTAAAATTAAGAATTAAATTTTTCTCATTATTTTTCTTTTTGTTATCTCCCACTGTATTCCATATATTTATTTTAATGCTTTTTCATCAGAATCCTGTGAGGAAAAAGGGTGATCTCTAATTTCCTAGCATTAGTAATTTAGTTTGATAAATGGTAAATTATATTCCTTATTATAAATAATCATTTGTGGTGTCTTAAATATAATTAAATAGAAAAATCCCATTATTGTATTATGAAACTTGACATTTTCAACATTTATTTTAAAAAAATTTTAAATCTATCTGTCCTATCTGCAGCTATAGATTTTAAAATCACAATCTCATAGAACAAATAAGACATGTATATAGTTTATTAGAATACAAAGCCAGCAAGTGTTTTTAGAAAAGTCCAAAGCACTTCCTTCTTTGAAGGTAGGAAAGCCTCAAACTGACTGAGGGACTCAGGATAAGCTCACTGAGAACATCAAATTTAAGATTCAATTTCAGTGCAATTGGAAACAGATTCAATTTCAATGCAATATCTCTATTTACTTCATGGTAAAAAATTCAAACAGCCTATCAAAATATACAAAAAGGAAAGCAGTACTTATAGGTTTTATTTGGCCCTCTATAGGTATTTAGCACTCATTAAAGTTGTGTACAGTTGATTCTATATATTTTTGACATAATAGCACAAGGTGAAGAGATAATGTTCATAATTATTGGGAAACAGGTACTACAAATGGGAAAGTATTATCTTTACCTAAATATGCACTCTGTTGGTTGACTTGGTAGTTTTCGGGAACATCCTGCTAATCTTTTATTGATTCCATTATTCACAAAAGGAGAAATTTCTGACTAAAAATGCACCTTACTGAAATGAACCTGAAATAGAAAGATCTGCATGAATGGCCTCAGAGAGGCACAGGCTAGCCACCGGCAAGTGGAAATCTATCGTAGCAGCCCTGCCTCCCCTTCTTTCCGCTTTCTGATCTCACAAAACTCCCATGTTCCTGACAACAGCATTTATTTCAGAAAATTTAACATGCCCTTCAAACTCCCACAGGTTTGTACAGTGCAAGGTACGAACAAAGTATGCACTTAAAGTAGATTCACCTCATCCCAGAGCATCATACACATTTTAAATACAATATCTCAGAGTTACTAAGAAGACAAAAATCAGAAATCAGAGGGTGGTGCATCGTGCCTTACCTTCCCCACATTTTAACTGAGTAATCTTAAGCCAGTCATTCATTCAGCACAGAAACGTATTGAGCACCAGGTATTGTTGCAGGAACTTAAGATAGAGCATGACCCAAAGAAACAGAAAAGTCCCTCTCGGGGTTTACATTCCCATGGGCGAAGCAGACAGTCACCATACGCCTACATGGATGTGCACGCTGAGTAGACACACAGCAGAGCAGGCAGTGAGAAGTGCCACAGAGGGAGACCCACCTGGGCCAGGTGGCCAGAGATGCATGCTATTTATAGATGGTGTTCAGAGAAGGTCTCATGCACAGGTTCCCTGTGTCCCAAGACTGAACAAAATGAGTGACTGTGCCGGCACTGTGGAGAGAGGAGTGCTCCAGCCGCAGTGACACACTTTGGTGTGTTAGCAGAGCAGCCAGGAGACGGGGTAACTGGAACTGAGTGAAAAGGTGGGGTTGGGTGGTAGGAAATGGGGTCAGGGAGGAAGATGACAGAGGTCACACCCCATTTACATTTACATTTTGGTGGGGTTTTTTTTTTCAGGTACAGTCTCACTAGCATTGCATTCTTTCAGACTCCTTTTTACTTCTTTCATTATTCTCCTTCCTGAGTACAAAGAGTAATTAATCTGCAGTGACTATGAAAGGCTTTGAACTCATCCAGTATGAGGGCAGAATTGGTAATGAGATGTCAGGAAACCAGTGATTTATTCCATGTCTGCTAAGGCTTTGGGGTCTCTGCTGCTCTCCTTTCAGGAGCCCCTTGCAAATCCCTGCCTCCTAGGCCCTCCCAAGCCCTCAACTGCTTTTCCTCTTGGTTTTGCCATCCAAAACTAATGCGTTCTCTAATATGTGATGGTCCTAAATCTATGGAAGCCAACCAAACCAACCAACCCAGCGAATGAAGAAAAGGCCTATGTCCTGGACAGGATATATTTCAAAGGGATTGGGGGAGGGGGTGGCTGGTTCACAGCAAAGTGGATAAGGAATCCAAAGATTCATAGGGATTGTGAACTTGTTCTCTGAAAAGGAGCCACTATCTGCGAATCATCAGAATACTGCTCTGCTTCCCGCTCAGGAAAGCTCCGTTCCCTCCATCTGCACCTGGCAATAAGCAGGAACAGTGAGGGAGATCAGAACAATAGTCATAAATTTACTCGCCCTAAGTACCATGAATTCTATGTAACAGAGAGACAGGAGATCTATATATAATATTTAATAAGGATAGAAATGCAAGGGTTTTTTTGTGTGTTTTATCTTCTTATTCATATTAGACAAAGCAACCCACCTGCAGACTTGGTCACATCACTTCAAACTTGTTTAGATCTGTCCCAAATATGTTTGGGTCAAGAATAAAGAAAATACCCTGTATAAAAATATTTACAAAAAATAGATTACAGATAATTAAAGATATAGATGGTTAAAACTGAAGCATTATAAAAATACCTAAAAAGGAATAAAAATGTGAGTATTATACTTTTATTTACTATCTCGGCAGCAAAACTGCACCAAGTGTTAGACCAGTGGAGTCAGACTGGACTTCAGTTCAGCGACCTCAGTTCCTGAGTCCTGGCTAAGAGAAGAATTCAGAGCCTGGACTCAAACTATAAGAGAAAGTTTATTAAGAAAGTCACAGAGGGAGAAGAAGTGAGCCGAAGAAGAAATTGGCTCCAAAACAAGTTGTAGCTTAGGAAAGAGAGAGAAAGGGAAGAAAAATGTGCCCGGGGGCTTGAAAAACTTTCCCAAATAAGATTCAAATTCTTAATTATATAAAAGTTAAATTGATTATCACAAAGGCTGTATTAACAAAGTTAGGAAGAAAAAAATAACAGGTTAGGAGCAAATATTTGCAATGTGTATACCAGGAGAAAGATTAGGAGTCAGAATGAATATGAAGACCTCTTTCATATCAAACCAGCCATACGGATGTTTGGGGGCAAGAAAAGTGAAGAGCCCACAAGAACAGGAACAAAGTACAAAGATGCATGATCAATAGTAATTAGGGAAATATAAAAAGATTCAAACTTTTAGCCAGACTAACTAGCAAAAATTAGAAGGTTTGATACTATTCAGTGTTGGCAACAAGATGGTGGAGAAATGATCACTTTTGAAAATGTCAAGGGTGCAAAGTTTTTGAGGGATAATACGATAATATCTCTCAAAATACAAAATGTACATCTTCCTTGAATTGGCAATTAAGTCTCCAGATATATTAATCTAAACGAATGTTTCTTAAAGTGTTGCTCCTAATGATAACAAAATTAAAATATCCTAAATGTCCATCAATAGGAAAAGGTAAAAAAAAAAAAAAAAAAAAAAAACTATAGTATAACCAATACTCTAGATACCATGTAGCAGCTTTTAACAATTACGGGAATCTCTTTACACCAGTGATTTTCAACTGGGAGCTCACCAGAGGAGATTTTTGGTTGAGACAATGGTGGGGGTTTGGAGGAACTAGCGTCTAGTGAATAGAGGCCAGTGACACTGCTCAATATACAGGACACCTTTCCCCAAAGAATTATCAGGCCCCAAATTGTTACACAGCAGTGCCAATATGGAAAAACCTTGTACTAACATAGAAAGAACTCTACAGTCTATATAAAACTCGCTATTCCTTTTTTTAAATTTATTGATTTTAAAGAGAGAGAAACATCAAAAAAAAAAAAAGAAAGAAAAGAAAGAACTCTAAATCATCATGTTAAGTAAAATAGCAAGCCAGATAATAACACATATAGTATTACTCCACTTTGGAAAAACAAAATTTACACATTATACTTGTGTATAAATATTGCTTATTTACCTGGAAGAATAGATATTAAAACATTAATAGTGTTTAGCTTCTGTAAAATCGAGTATAAAGAAGACAACAACTCTTTTCTTTTTCTGTACCATTTGAAATTTCCCCACCAATCATGTAGTAACGTCTTTGTGTAATTAAAAGAGTAAAATTCAACATGCAGGAGCATATATGCCATTCATTCTAAAAAGACTGAATTAAGTTCTCACACTCTCTCCTAAGCTTTGCAACCTCTGATAAGCCATTCCTATTTTTGTGTTTTATAGTCTGAAATGTAACAATGATGCTAACATTTGTTGCAATAATGGTTATGATTTAACTGTACTTTGAATTCCCTAGAATACAATTGCTCTTATGGACTGAATTGTGTCCCACTCAAAATTCATATTTTGAAGTCCCAACTCCAAATCAGTGCCTCAGAATGTAACCATATATAGAAATAAGGTCCTTAAAAAGGTGGTTAATTTATTTTATCTTTTTAGAGAAAGAGAATGAGAGAAAGAGAGAGAGAGAGAGAAATATTCATTTGTTGTTCCACTTAGTTGTGCATTCATTGGTTGCTTCCCCATGTGTCCTGACCAGGGATCAAACTCACAATTTTGTTGTTTTGAGATGATACTCTAACAGAGCTAACTGTCCAGGGCCAAGGTGACTAATTTAAAATTATACATTAAGGTAGGGCTCTTATTCAATATGGCTCGTGTCCTTACATGAAAAAAAGACACCGGGAGGTGTGCTAACAGAGGGAAGACCACATAAGGACACAGGGGGAAGGTAACCATCCGCAAGCCAAGGAGAGAAGATGAGTTTGGAAAAAACTAAACCTTTAGGTACTTGATACTGAACTTTCAGCTTCCAGAACTGTGAGAAAATAGACATGATTCTGTATATAGGAAACACCAAAGACTCCACCAAAAAACTGTTAGAAACAATGAACCAATACAGCAAAGTGAAGGATACTAAATCAATATACAAAAGTTTACTGCTTTCCTATATGCCATCAATGAAACTTCAGAAAATGAATTAAAAAAAGCAATTCATTTTACAATTGCACAACAAAAACTAAAATATTTAGGAATAAACTTAAAGGATGTGAAGGACCTATATACTGAAAATTACAAAGCATTATTAAAAGAAATTTTAAAAGACACAATTAAATGGAAAAATATCTCATGCTCATGAATTGGAAGAATCAACATAGTTAAAATGGCCATATTACCCAAAGCAATATACAGATTTAATGCAATCCCTATTAAAATCCCAATGTCATATTTTAAAGAATAGAACAAAAACTCACCAGGTTTGTATGAAACCATAAAAGATACCTAATAGTCAGGCCCTGACCGGTTGGCTCAGCGGTAGAGCGTTGGCCCGGCGTGCGGGGGACCCGGGTTCGATTCCCGGCCAGGGCACATAGGAGAAGCGCCCATTTGCTTCTCCACCCCTCCCCCTCCTTTCTCTCTGTCTCTCTCTTCCCCTCCCGCAGCCAAGGCTCCATTGGAGCAAAGATGGCCCGGGCGCTGGGGATGGCTCCTTGGCCTCTGCCCCAGGCGCTAGAGTGGCTCTGGTTGTGGCAGAGCGACGCCCCGGAGGGGCAGAGCATCGCCCCCTGGTGGTGGTGGGCAGAGCGTTGCCCCTAGTGGGCGTGCTGGGTGGATCCCGGTCGGGCGCATGCGGGAGTCTGTCTGACTGTCTCTCCCGGTTTCCAGCTTCAGAAAAAAAAAAAAGATACCTAATAGTCAAAGCAATCCTGAGAGAAAAGAATAGAGCGGAATTAACATACTACCTGACTTCAAATTATATTACAAATCCACAATAATCAAAACTGTGTGGTAGTGGAAGAAAAACAGACACACAGACCAATGGAACCAAATGAGAGCCCAGAAATAGAGCCACATGTATATGAACAAATAATCTTTGACAATGGGGTCAAAACTACACAATGGAGAAAAGAAATCTCTTCAATAAATGATATTAGGAAAATTGGAAAGCTACATGCAAAAGAATAAACTTCATTAGTTTGTACCCATGCACAAAAATTAATTCAAAATGAATCAAAACCCTAAATATAAGATCTGAAATAATAAATTACATTTAAAAACATAAGTATAAACTTATAGATCTTGGACATAGAGAACATTGTGTGAATTTGACCCCAAAAGCAAGAAAAGTAAAGGCAATAATAAACAAACAGAACTATACCAAACTAAAAAGCTTCTGCATAGCAATAAAAAAAACAAAACCCTGACAATAAAACAAAAGGCAGCCAACCAAATAGGAGTTAATATTCACAAACAATAGCTCTGATAAGGGGTTAATATCCAAAATACATAAAAAACTCACAAAACTCAACAACAAACAAGCATACAATCCAGTCAAAAATGGAAAGAGAACCTGAACGGACACTTCTCTCAAGAGGACATACAAATGACCAGCAGATATATGAAAAGATACTCATCATCACTAGCTATTAGAGAAATGCAAATCAAAGCTACAAGGAGACATCACCTCACACCTGTTAGATTGCCTGTTATTAGCAAGAAAGGTAATAACAAGAGTTGGAAAGGCTGTGGAGAAAAAAGAATGCTCATTCACTGCTGTTGGAATGTAAACTGGTACAGCTATTAGAAGAAAGGATGGTGGTTCCTCAAAAAATTAAGAATAGAACTTCATATTACCCAGCAATCTCACCAAAAACTCAAAAACATTGGTATACAAAGACACATGCACTCCCATGTTCATCGCAGCATTATTCACAGACATAGAAACAACCAAGATGTGGAAGCAACCAAAGTGTTCTTTGATAGAGGATTGGATAAAGAAGATGTGGTACATATATACAATGGAAAACTACTCAGCCATAAGAAATGATGACATACTGCCATTTTATGACAACATGGATGGACCTTAAGAAGATTATACTAAGTGAAATAAGTAAATCCTAAAAAGCTAAGAACTATATGATTTCACACATAGGTGGGATACAAAACTGAGACTCATGGACATAGATAAAAGTTTAAGTGGTTGCCAGGGGTAGGGGGTGGGATGAAAGACAATAGAGAGAGACAGATATATATTGCACATGAGTAGGATATAAACTGAGACTGATGGACATTGATAAAAGTGAAATAGTTACCCGGGGCTGGGGAGAGGGGGAGTAAAGTGGGACAAATGTATATATGGTGACGGAAAATGATTTGACTTTGGAGGATGGGCACGCAATGCATTCTACATTTCAAATGGTATGGAGATGTTCACCTGAAACGTTTGTACTCTTATTGATCAATGTCACCCCATTAAATTTAATTTCACAATAAAAAATAAATATCTGTTGTTGAAGCCACCCAGTCTGTGGTATTTTGTTATAGTAGCCATAGCAAGCTGCTAAAGTGACTATCTAAGAATATAGTAAAAATAAAATTCCCTATTAGTTCCTACTCTAGTCTCACTAAGAGGGCTTAAAGGCAAGAAGCAAACAAAAGTCACTCAACTAGTTTAACTTCTTAACCGAGAAGATGAATAGAGTGAAATCAAATCCCTACTTTTAGATGACAATTGTGCTGTTCCTGATTGCTGCCACTATGAAGTTACTGACAAAGATTTTTGTGACAGATCCTTCTTCCATGCCCTGTGTTGCTTCTCTTCTGTCTCCCAATGACCAGCTAACCACCCCTGGCTGCACGTCGCACTTGCAAGTGTCAAAGGATTTGATGTCATAGCACAGAGCAACTATTGGAAACCTGGTACTGAGACACAATTTTGAGTCAAGATTACAGGGAATTGATCAGCTATTTTTTTTTCCTTTATCTTTACCACATATAAATGGCTTCTTCAGGAAAAATAAAGAGAAAAGGAACAGTGGGAAGAAGAGGTTATAAAAACCAACATTTGAATCTGGCATTAGGACCAGAAAGGCAACAGATACACTCCAGGTTAGTTAAAGGGGAAGCCAAGTACCATGGCGAAATCTGGAAGGAAGCCCCTCCAATCAACCTTGCCAGTCCAGGGTGACTGTGGTAGAATAAAATGGCTGATGGCCTGCTTACAGACAGAGGCCCTGAGACTGTACTCAGTATCCTCCAGTGCCTAGGTGTCACATATAAGTAATCTAAGGGTCTCCTCTCTCCAAAAGGGAATAGTTGATGTTACAGGCTGGTGAATTCACCTGCAGGAGCAGCACTTTGCAACAAGTAATCCCAAGGAATGGAGCAGAAGGGCCAACCGTCGAGTTGGAGGTAAATGGGAGTCACAGATAAACCTTAAGTACCCAGGGCATCATAAAAGCACAAGTGGGAAAGAAAGAAATGGTCAGGGCAGCCCAACAATTTAGAGTCCACTGCAGTATTGGTGCTGTGCGAACAGTAGCAGACATGCCAGAGACGGGGGCAGAGAAAGGCAGAAGTCTTTGCCCGCATACAAGCAGGACAACACACCTCGACCCAGAGGACTGGCTGATCCAGACCCCTCTCTGTCCCCATCCTCTGATTCTCACCCACCACTGTGCAAACAGTCTCCCCCTGCACCAACCTGCCTTCCTGGGAAAGAAGAGAGGGAAGCAGTAACACCTGAAAGAAAAGAAACAGCGCTGATAGTGAGTTTGAACTTTGAACAGAAGGACTATTTATCTAAAAGAGGCTGTTTCAGCCAGAAGAGGTTTAATTATCTTTAATTGTCAAGTTTTTTTTTACCCCATTAGCACAAAGTACACACAGTACAAGATAAAATCAGTTATAGAAAAATTTCAAAGCTCCTTTATTTCCTGCATGAGATGCACCATATCCTTGTACTCCCCCTTTTTACATTTTAGACTTAAAAAAATATAAAACATAAATATGAAAGAGCTGCCAGCAGCCTACTGGAAAGACCAGTGCATAAAGCAGCGGATGTGCTCAGCCCCCAGAAGGGAGCACATGGGTGAGGACCACTGCGCTGTGTGTGAAATGCAGGCCAGCGTCAATCCTTGCCATCTGAGAGCGGAGGGGTTCTAGCAGGGGACAGACAGACAAAGGAAGACTTGGGAATCCACATTCCAAGAGGAGCCCCTGAACCCTAGTTTCTACATCATCATTGACAAATATGGCTGTTTTATCAAGAGAAGTGGCAAGGGCCTGACCTGTGGTGGTGCAGTGGATAAAGCATCGACCTGGAAAGGCTGAGGTCACCGGTTAGAAACCCTGGGCTTGCCTGGTCAAGGCACATATGGGAGTTGATGCTTCCAGCTCCTCCCCCCTTCTCTCTCTCTCTCTCTCTCTCTCTCTCTCTGTCTCTTCTCTCTCTCTCTCTCTCTCTCTCTCTCTCTCTCTCCCTCTCCTCTCTAAAATGAATAAATAAAAAGTTTAAAAAAAAGAGAGAAGTGGCAAGAATGTAAAAAGAGGACAGGAGAAACATTTCACCCTTATTAAAATAACCATATATTTGTAACATATCCTTCAATATTCCACGGGCAACTGGGCATCTTACTTGATTTGCATGCTTCTAGTTTCCTTTTGAACATATTATTGCAGTAAGTAGATGCAGATGCTTAAATTAAGTTTCTTGTTAATGCCTCAAGGCATTTTTAGGAAAAGTGCACGAAGCTTTTAAGAATCCAATAAATTATATAGAACCTTAATTTATTTTGTGTTATACCTTCAATTGAAGGAAGACATAAATGTGCTCTTGAATTTAGATCTTGCTTTATCACCAATTGATTAAGTATTTGACTTACTAAAATGGGCAATACACACTCTTGAAATGTTATTTATGTGCTAACAATCCCTCACTAGCTGGAAAAAGAATTACATCTTGACAAAATTGATACGATGTTTATAAACGATCTTATTAATCTGCAAATAATGATAACTTGTAGGCATATTATGTCAAGCCCCTGTCAATAGAAATTAATGTTTCTCTGGAATCATTTCAGAAAAATGTCTGTTCAATTACCTTCTTGAAACAGAATCCTGACTGCAATTGTCAGCAAAAATTTTCTCATTTTAGGTAATTATATGTAACAACATCCGGGGGGAGGTTAAATAGGTATTTTATGAAGATAAACAAAGATGGAAAATGATTAAATGCACACTAGATTAATTTTACACAATTAAAAATTCAGTATATTCACTTGTAACCCAAATGAGACTGAACCTCACTAGGCTTCCCTTCTGTCCTCCTAAACGTGCCTTAAGTCAGGCTTGATATGTCAGGTCTTACACACAAACATAACTCCAAACTCATAAAATTCAGCTTTCAATAAAGTGTTCATGTGGAAATGAAAAAGAGGGTTCCACTGTGTTCTTCCTAGCAAAACAACAGAAACACTCTTCTTTAACATGCTTCTATTTTACTCCAAACCTCCACTCCAGCTTCAGGTGTGTGGAACTCTTCTCGTGGGGAAAACAGCTGTGTTAGCCCTGCTCGCCGGTTTTCTGGCTGCAAGCACTTTGCACAATTAGTGTGTGTGAATGTGTCAGAAGACCACATGTGTGTCTCTATGAAAAGCTGTGGGTGCTTTCCCTCGGTGGCAATTCTCCCAGAGCACTCTCCCGCCACTGCCAGGTGCAGTTAGTTCCCTTGTTCCACAAGAGCCACAAAAGCCGAACAGGAATTATAGTCACAAGCTGCAATTTGCCCTAGAAGCTGAATATTGGCAGTCACAGCTGTTAGAGGAACAAATGTGGGTTCAAGAACTTGAGCTTCAGCTTCAGGCTGAGAGCTGGCACCTGAAAGAGTTGAAGCAGAAAAAGGAGCTGCATTTGTGCAGGGGGAGCAGCTCTGAGTTGGTGGGAGCAGGTGTTTCCAACTCTTCCTTTTCTGAGGAGGAGGTTTGGGCTGAAACTGCCATCCACAGACTCAGAGCCCAGTAGGTGGTCACACAGAACAGGGGTTGGAAACTTTTTTGGCTGAGAGAGCCATGAATGCCACATATTTTAAAATGTAATTCCGTGAGAGCCATACAATATGTTTAACACTAAATACAAGTAAATGTATGCATCTTATGTAAGACCAACACTTTAAAGTACAGTAAGTCTCTGAATTTTTTTAATAACATTGTTATGCTGTTGCTAACCAATAATGAATAAAGTACTTCTTACCATTAATGCGACTTCTGGTGCTGCATGGGTTTGCTGATGGCTTTGTAGTCTGGTTGATATGTGGTGAGGTTAAGCTTCATGCAGGCGTTGAGACTTCCATCCGTTAAATGTAATCGTAGGTTGGTCTTAACGTTCTTTAGATGTGAGAAAGACTGCTCACATGCATACGTAGAGCCAAACATTGTCAGTACAGCAATACTCACACAATGCAGTGTGTGGTATGTGATGGGAAGCGAGTTCCAAGCTTTGACAATCAGCTGGTCTGCAGGTTGAATATTTTTTATTTCTCCCCACTTGTGTTTGCTTGCTAATTTTACTTGCTGTCATGCAAGTCTTTCCAAATCTTCACTCAGTTCCTTGAACTTATTTACCCACATGTCTGAGGCCTTCGGGTCAGCAGCTTGTAGCTCAAAATCTCTGACGGAGACACTGGGGATGTAACTCAGGTCAGCGCTGTCCACTGCACACGCATGTGGATGTGTGATGAACTTAAAAAGACGAGTGTGCTCATGAAATTCTCCAAAGTGCGCTCTGAATGACTGCGGGAGATTAGATGTGAAGCCCGCTAGCTGCTGGACATCAAGATGTCGAGCAGGGTCACTTGCTGTGACCCTGTTCTTTAAACTCTCCCAGTTTTTCAAAGTGTAGTAAATGACCTATTTTAATGTCGGCAATGAAGAGTTCCAGCTTGTTTTCAAATGCAAACACTGCTTGTTGAAGGGATAAGATTGTATTTCCAATGCCTTACATTTTCACATTGAGCTGGTTCAGATGTTCAGTCATGTCTACGAAATATTAAAACTTCAGGAGCCAATCGGTGTTATCTAACTCAGGATGCTCAACGTTTTTCATTTCAAGAAAAGTCCAGATTTCACTCAGACAAGCCGCGAAATGGCTGAGCACCTTTCCTCTTGACAACCAATGCATATTGCTGTGCAGAAGCAGACCAAGATAATTATTCCCAACTTCATCCAGCAGTGTTTTAAACTGGTGATCATTTAAAGCTCGGGCAGCAATAAAGTTGACCATCCAAATGACCAGTGACATCACCTCACCAAGCTATTTGCCACACATATGAGCACAAAGCACCTCCTGATGTAGAATGCAGTGAGAACTTAGGGTGGGTCTCTTTTCATGTTCACAAAGAAACACTACAAATCCTCTGTTTTTCCCCACCATGCATGGAGCACCATCAGTACACACCGAAATAAGTTTATCCATCGGTAGATTTTTTTTCTTTAGCAAAATCAGTGAAAGACTTGAATAAATCCTCCCCTCTTGTTGTCTCTTTCATAGGCAAAACAGCAAGACTTTCCTCACGTAGTGTGTCACTGACAGCATACCTTACAATCATGTTGAACTGGGATAAATGGCTTACATCTGTTGACTCATCCAAAGCAAGAGAAAAGAATGGTGCTGCATTTATGTCCTTCACTTGTGTTGCCTCAATTTGATTTGCCATCATGATGGTACGATCGTGAACAGTTCTTGCCAACAGAGGCATATCTTTTATTCATTTGATTATCTTGTCTTTATCCAAAAAGTCGTCAAAAAGTTCATTGGCAACATCAAGCATGAATGTTTTGGCATACTCCCAATCTGTGAATGGCTTTCTGTTTCTCACAATTGCTAAAGCACCAGCAAAGCTAACTGAATTCCAATTACCTTGTTGGGTCCAAATACAGAGTTGCTGCTGACTAGCTTGCACTCTGCACAGTAGCTCTTGACATGCTTTCTTCCTGCTGTCCCCCACTGGATATTTCAATGCAAATGTAGTATGGTGTGTGTTGAAGTGCCACTTAATATTTGACCATTTCATCGATGCAATTTTATCATTGCATATTAGACACACTGCAGAACCTGCTCTCTCCACAAAGGTGAATTCCTTTGTCCATTCCTGCTGAAAAGTACGATACTCCTCACCATTTTTTTTAGCCATCTTCTTCATCAAAAGGATTTCTGCAATTAGCTAGCTGACTATTTGATTATAAGGAGGGAAGTTTACTTCCTGACCTCACAACGACCTGTGTACGTTATGCATTATCCAATAAAAATTTGGTGTTGTCCCGGAGGACAGCTGTGATTGGCTCCAACCACCCTCAACCATGAACATGAGTGGTAGGAAATGAATGAATTATAATACATGAGAATGTTTTATATTTTTAACATTATTATATTTTTTATTAAAGATTTGTCTGCGAGCCAGAGGCAGCCATCAAAAGAGCCACATCTGGCTTGTGAGCCATAGGTTCCCAACCCCTGACCCAGAAGGTAAACCCAGAAGCCAAGAGTGCCTCAGGGGCAGGCACAACCCCCTCCATAGGTAGTGCAGCACTCTGTGTTCTGGCCCTACCCCCAGACAGTGCTGATGGAGCTAAGGGTGAAATTCAGGCAGAAACCCACTGAGTCCTTAGCAACTTGGTTGGGACATAGGGGTGGATGGCATCATGCTCTCTGGAACAGAGATGGATAAATTGGCCACAATTGCCATGCATCCTTCCTATAGGCAGAACTGCCATGACAACCCAGGAAACCATACCCTATTAGAATGGGTGATGGATGGCTGCCGTTCATATAGTCGGGCCGAATGCTGGAGACTTGCCAGGGGCAGCAAGTCAGTGGCAGTCACATACTGAACTGTAGTGGAGTTCTGAAAACTGGGTATGAAGAATGCTGCTT
Source organism: Saccopteryx bilineata (assembly GCF_036850765.1). NCBI lineage: Eukaryota > Metazoa > Chordata > Mammalia > Chiroptera > Emballonuridae > Saccopteryx > Saccopteryx bilineata. The sequence continues at coordinate 35,855,759 of NC_089497.1, forward strand.
TTAACCTACGGTCCTGTGGGCCAGATGAGGAAGTGTTTATGGCAGGGCTGAGGGACCTCATTTTCTGTAGTACCCCATCAACCCTTTTTGGGTCACTAGTGGTTATCTTGAGCCCTTATGTGGAGCAGCCCATCAAGGTGGTGATACAGATGGTAGCAGATTTGGGTAAGATGGAGGCAGCATAAAATCATAAAGCTGTGCAGTCTGGGCCCATGCTGCTACCCCCCAACTAATAAGAGAAATGGGCCTTTAAAAGTTACCCAAACACAAATATGGGTAGATTTGATTGTGGCCTGGGCAGATAGGGAGACACCAGATGGCAAATCTAATAAACTTCTTTTGAAGCTTTGGCGGTAGGTTAAATGAGAGCAGAGATTCTAGCCACTAAAACAAATGGCCTCAGCAACTACAAATAAAACAGTTGGTGCATGGGTGGCATGGTTACAAGATTATATGATGGAGACAGCTGAGGTAGAGGAGGATTCCCAAGACCTGTTGTTACAGTTTGAATAGGGGGAGGCAAAAGGACCTGCCTAATAGGGACAGGTGGGGCTGGAGGCCCTATGTGAGATTGGCAACCTACTGATCCCTTCCTAATGTGCAGCATGTGTTGGCCTTAGAAGACAATAGGTGCTATTTTGCGTCAGCAGCAGCAACAGCTAAAAAAAACTGTCAAGACGACATAGGCCTTAAATGTGTTTGACCCCGCCAGGTCCCATGAGCTTGATCTCTGAGGGGTTTGAATGGGACTTGTGGAAATGGGCTGAGCACTTATGGAGAGGTGCTGAGGTTATCAAAGAGCTGTATGTTTAGTTGACTGTAATGGACTTTCACCTTAGGTGATTTGTGCAGGCAGCTGTGCTATCGTGGACTGACCATTGAGCAGTGTAATGGACTCTTGAATCAAGGACTTCAACAAGAGGTTGGCACTGGCTCCCTTGTTGGATGGACATGCCATTTGTGGACAGGGAGGCCCTGATGGGGGTATCGTGGTGCCTGTGGATGCCCTCCTGCACTGAGAAGCTGCCCTCACCCATTTGCAGATATGTACCAAGGACACTTTACAGTTTCAATGGACATAGCCCTGGACTATACAGTCCCTCCCACCTAATATGGGATAGGGAGCTAGAGGTGGACCTCCAGTTAACCCTGGACAGATGCTCAGGGAGACAGCACTATGAAGGGCACCTCTGTAATTTCCTCATGGCCTGTAATGAGTTCTCCCCTTTTGTTACATGTAGAGCCAGCAGATCCTGGTGTACAGGCAAATAAGGTTTGGTACACTCCCCTGAGAAAGCCTCTGGTACCTGCTACTGTGCTGTTTGTGAACAACACTCTGGCCTGTATTCTATTAGAAGGCAAAGATTTGCCTCTTTTGGTACTTCTGAAAACTCTCGTTGTGCCCATAGCTTGTGCTTCTATAATTCTATTGCTGTAGTCTGTACTGTTTCTGTTTAGGTAATGTACCTCACTCCTCACACAGGGACCATCGCAGAAGATACCTGTCATGTAAATTGTGAGGGGAGCAACCCTAAAGGGGTGGAATGTGAAAAAAAAACAGCTGTGTTAGGCTTCCAGATGCAAGCACTTTTCACAATTAGTGCATGCGGATGTGGCAGAAAACCACATGTGTGTCTCTACGAAAAGCTATGGGTGCCTTTCCTCAGTGACGATTCTCCCAGATCACTCTCCCACCACTGGCAGGTGTGGTTCCCTGATTCCCTCAGCGACCACCATGAGAAGCAGTTTTCCTGATCCCTTGTGCTCCACTGTGAAAAGCGGTTTTCCTTTGTTTATTTGCTCGCCTGTCTCTGCGAGCCTCCAATAAACAGTTATGGCCTGATGCTTTCTGGCTCCACAGTTCCTCTACCGTCGACCGAATTCAGCATGAACCTGCCTGGCCTCAACCATCAGCATTATAGTTCTCTACACCTGTAAACTCCCCTTTGTTTCCAGAACTACCTTCCCCAATGTCTCAATCCACTTTCCTTAACTTGGATAATTTGATTTATTCTTTATTCCCCCAGTTTGTATACTGACCCATTGTCCACATCGGCAAAATAAAAGTTCCCCCAAAAGGGTCTACCCTTATTAGAACTCGAGAGTAGTATTAAAAGATAAATTAAGATGCAGTATAAATTTTAAGAGTTCATTTGAACATTTATCAATTTGAATTGGGCAGCACCAAATTGAAAGCGGTTCAGGGCATTCCTCCAGAAGGAACCTGGGAAAAGGCACTGTTAGGAAAATGGCTGTGTTAGGCTTGCTCACTGGTGTACCGGCTATAAGCTTGATTAGTTCCTGAGCCTGTGGCAGAGGCGTGTGCATAACCTATGTAAGACTATGGGTGCTTGCACTCAGAGGGATTGTGTGGACAAGGCCCACCAGGGGTGACGATGATGGAGACGCAGAGACCCAACTCCGGGGACCAGGTTCAGTGACTCAGAACCACTTTATTCAGGAAGTAAGCTAGCTTATATACATGGGTTCAGCCAATAGGATATTATGCTAGGGAAAATGGCCAAAAAAGGTCAGGGGGCTGCCTGGCTAAGCGCTGAGTCATTTCTATTAAACAGTAATGGCCAAAGCTCTTTCGATCTGTAGTTTTTCTACCATCTGCCTGAATCCAATGTGGACCTGCCTGGCCTTGGCCATGGGCATTTTTTGTGGAAGCAAAAAAGGAAACTATTTAATTGACTATAGTTTAAAGTCTAATTGGCTATTTGTGAATGACTATTCTCACATTGTAATTTTGTAAACTTGAAACATTTAGACTTAAATTTTGCTTAGTTACGTAGCTGCCGCAACATTAAAGCCACCTCAATTAAATATCTTCTTTGTTTAGCTAATTTAACAAGAGAATTTAATAAAATTCATTTAACAAATGCCTTGTTACTGATAGAGAAGATAAGCTTCATTCACCCACCAACACACTCAACCCTCTTACTCATTCACCTCTACCACATGCAGCCTGGTCCTGGGCTAAGCATTCAGCACCTCAGTCCTGGGGCGTCAAGGAAGCCTGATGCCACAGGACATGACTCAGCACTATGCTAATTTGATTTCTGATCTCTATTAGTTGTTCAATTCTTTTCATCTATAGACCCTGCCTACATTTGATACTACTTATACCTTTCACAGAAACAGGGGGATGATGTTAGAGTAATGGCAGCATGAGAGATACCCTTGATCTCTCCCCTTGAAATTTCAACAAATTAAACAGTTATAACTCAGTGAAGGAACCCCAGCAGGTCTTTCAGGCTTGCCTGAAAGATCCATGCACCCAACTGACTAAAGGTGGAAAGGGTTAAAAACAATAGGCAGAAAATAAGATGTACTTACAGAGATAATAGAAACCTGGAGTGTCTGGGTCTTCTGCTAGGAAGAGTGGAGAGATTGGGGAGAGGGGGAATTTGGCATGATAATAAACCAAAGCAGCAGAGCATGGGTTCACTGCCCATGTTCTTGTGCTTTGCTGGCAGCTCACACTCTGACAAAGACACAAAAATACAAAGTGCACCCCTCACAGCCTGCCAAATACCACCTCCCACCCCTCTCAGTTACAGAGTGGCAATGACATACCCCACAGCTGAAGACAGTGATGCTTTGTATCTGGTCCCCTGTTCTTTTGGAACACAGAGAGGAGCACCCAGAGATCTGAGATCACCCCTACTTTTTTCCAGATATGGATGCCTTTTATTACTTTCTGTTGCCTGATTGCTCTGCCTAAAACAGAACTGTATTGAATAAGAGGGAGTGGGAAGCTTTGTCTTGTTCCTGATTTTAGAGGAAAAGGCTTGATTTTCTCACCATTTAGTATATTAGCTAATGGTTTGTCATATATGGCCTTTATTATGTGAGGTACTTTCCTTCTATTCCAAATTTATTGTTTTAAACATAAAGAATGTTGTATCTTAGCAAATGCTTTTCTGCATCTATTGATAGAATCATATGATTTTTGGTTTTTGTCTTGTTGATGTGGTGTATTACATTGATCAATTTGCAGATGTTGAACCATCCCTGTGCTCCTAGAATGAATCCACGTTGATTGTGATGTATTATTTTGTTAATGTGCATTTTTATTCAACTTGCTAGTATTTTGTTTAGAATTTTTATATCTGTATTCATTAAAGATATTGGTCTGTAGTTTTCTTTTTTGAGTGTTGCACAAACTTCCCTCTTATTACTGCTTTTGCTGCATCCCAGAAATTTTGGTATGTTGCTGTCATTTTTGTTTGTATATATTTTTTGACATCTGATTTTATTTCTTATTTAACTCAGTCATTTTTTAGATGTTGTTTACTTTTTACATTTTTGTGAGTTTATTTACTTGCTTAGTTGTTACTTCCTTGGTTTAATTCTAATTCCAAAGCCTAATGGTCAGAAAATATGCTTGCTATAATTTCAAACCTCCTGAATTTGTTGATGTTAATTTTGTGGCCCAGCATATGGGCTACCTTTGAGAATGTTCCATGCACACTGGAGAATAATGTATCATCTGATGTTTTGGGATGAAATGTCCTGTAAATGTCTATTATTTCCATTTGGTCCAGTGTGTTGTTTAAGGCTGTTATTTCTTTATTGATTTTCTGTTTGTATGATCTATCTAATGCCATCAATCATGTGTTGAGATCTCCAAGTGTGACTGTGTTTTTGTCTGCTTCTATGTTTAGATCAGTTAGTAGATGTCTTATATATTTTGGTCTTCTTAGTCTGTGCATATATATTAAGAAGTGCTGTGTCTTCTTGATAAAATGTCCCCTTTATCATTATGAAAAGTCCATCTTTATTTCTAGTTGCCTTTGTTGTCTTGAAGTCAGCATTGTCAGATAAAAGTATGGCTACACCTGTTGTTCTTTGGATATTATTTGCTTGGAGAATCATTTTCCAACATTTCACTTTGAGTCTACTTTTGTCCTTGCAGCATAAATGTGTCTCTAGAAGGCAGCATATGATTGGATTTTGCTTTTTGATTCAATCTGCTATTCTGTGCCTCTTTACTGGTAGGTTAAGTTCATTTACATTTAGGGTAATTATTGACACTTGAGGATTTCCTACAGCCATTTTATGTTTTGTTTTCTGGTAGCTCTGTCTCTTGTTTGGTTCTTCTCTTTTGTGTTTCTGTCAGTTGTTTCTGTTTCCATACTTCTTTTCCCTGTTTCTTCTTTATTTACGCTGTGTCTTTTAATATTGGCTATTTTGGTGGGTTATCATTAAGTTATTAAAGGAAAAATGTTCATACGTGCAAGAGTCCTTTGTTTTATGAGTGCTCCTGCATTCCATCCTCCTTTGCTGCTGCAGATTTTTACCCTCTCCCCTTTTATGTTATTGTTGTCACATATTATCCTTGTTTTTATTGTAACCTTTTTGGAGCTTTTACTTGTAGTTTTGATTTGTTTTGTTCTCTGTGTCTGGCTGACTAACCCCCTTGAGTGTTTCCTGAAGTGTGGGTTTTCTGGTGATCAATTTCCTCAGCTTCTATATGTCTGCAAATTTTCCATTTCTCTTTCATATTTGAAGGATAACTTTGATGAATATAGTATTTTTCACAAGTAATTCCTCACTTTCAGTACTTTGAATGTTTGGGTCCACTCCGTTCTGGTCTGTAGAGTTTCTGCTGAGAAGTCTAATAATAACCTAATGGGTTTTCCTTCATATATTATGTTCTTTTTTCTAGTTGCCTTGAGGATTCTTTCTTTGCCATTGATTTTTGACATTTTTATTACAATGTGCCTTGGAGTAGGTCTGTTTGGGTTGCGGTAATTCAGTGTTCTGCTTGCTTCTTGGATTTGAGGCTTTAACTCTTTCCATAGGCTTGGGAAATTCTCATCAATTATATGTTCAATAGGCTCCCCATTCCCTTCTCCCCTTCTTCTGATATACCCATTATTCTTATATTGTTCTTTCTGATGGAGTCAGACAATTCTTGTAGAGCTTTCTCATTTCTTTTATTTCATGAGTCTCTCTCTTCTTCTCTCTGTAGCATTAGTTGCCTGTCTTCAATGTCACTGATTCCCTCATCTATCTGGCTTATTCTATTATTGAAGCTTGCTACCTCAGTTTTCAATTCATGTATTGAGTTCTTCATCTCTGATTTCAAAGTTTCAATCTCTTTGATGAACTGATTAAGATTCCTATTGCTGTTTTCCCACATTTTGTTAAGTATCTTCAGAACTGCAATTTTGAATTCTCTATCATTTAACTCCAAGGTTTCCGTGTGATTGAGATTTTTCTGGCAATGTTTCCTTTCCTTTCTGAACTATATCTCTGCCTTGTGTAGCCATAGTTTTTTTTACTTCTTCTTCCTTGATGGTATTTGAGAGTGATATTGTTAGAGATTCTAAAAAAAAAGACTAAAAAATAAAAATTACAATTAAAAATACAATAAAATATATAAAAGTTTAAAAAATAATCTCAAGTAAAAAGACACAGAAAACAATAATTAAAAACAAAAAATTAAAAACAAATAAAACATCCACAAAAAAGAATAAAAATATGGCCCTGGCCGGTTGGCTCAGCGGTAGAGCGTCGGCCTAGCGTGCGGAGGACCCGGGTTCGATTCCCGGCCAGGGCACACAGGAGAAGCACACATTTGCTTCTCCACCCCTCCGCCACGCTTTCCTCTCTGTCTCTCTCTTCCCCTCCCGCAGCTGAGGCTCCATTGGAGCAAAGATGGCCCGGGCGCTGGGGATGGCTCTGTGGCCTCTGCCTCAGGCGCTAGAGTGGCTCTGGTCGCAACATGGCGACGCCCAGGATGGGCAGAGCATCGCCCCCTGGTGGGCAGAGCGTCGCCCCATGGTGGGCGTGCCGGGTGGATCCCGGTCGGGCGCATGCGGGAGTCTGTCTGACTGTCTCTCCCTGTTTCCAGCTTCAGAAAGATGAAAAAAAAAAAAAAGAAGAATAAAAATATAAAAATTAAAGAAAATGAAAATGAAAAGAGAAATAAAGAATATGAAAAATAAAATGAGGAAAAGAAAAAATTTTTAAAAAGAAAAAATAAAATTTTATTTTGAGAAGTTACTGTGTTCTTCTAGTAGGCGTTGCTGTATTACAACTATTAACTCTGTGAAATTTCTGGGCTCTCCTCTGCTGAGAAGTTGCAGTCACAATGATGTAGGTAGGGCTGCAGTTTTGTTAGTGGGTAGGTCATATTGTGACGACTCTAGGCTTCAACTTTACAGCTTTGGTTTTTGGTTTTATTGCTCTAGTTATAGCAATCTCAGGCCTTTGGCTGCTCCTCCCCTTGTCTCAACAGACCAGGAGAAATTGCCATGACTGGAATTCAGGCTCTATCAAAGAGACTGTCCCATTTCATGGGGGAAAAGCAGTTTATTTTAGGATAACCTTGAGTGTTAAGGAACAGAGAGATGATCTAGCCATGGCTCCAAAGGGAACCAACCATTGTTAGGCATTTCCATTCCTAAGCCTACTGGGCCAGTTTATTCTTTAAGACCCGGTCTCGCCTGACCAGGTGGTGGTGCAGTGGATAAAGCATTGGACTGGGATGCAGAAGACCCAGGTTCGAGACCCCGAGGTCGCCAGCTTGAGCGCGGGCTCATCTGGTTTGAGCAAAAATCTCACCAGCTTGGACCCAAGGTCGCTGGCTTGAGCAAGGGGTTACTCAGTCTGCTAAAGGCCCGCAGTCAAGGCACATATAAGAAAGCAATCAATGAACAACTAAGGTATTGCAACGCACAACAAAAAACTAATGATTGATGCTTCTCATCTCTCTGTTCCTGTCTGTCTGTCCCTGTCTATCTTTCTCTCTGACTCTCTCTCTCTCTGTAAAAGAAAAAAACAAAAACAAAAAAAAAGACCCAATCTCACCAACAGCAGTCATTACATCTCCTCCAAAGACACATACTCTTTAAGTCAATTAGAAATTCATTACATTTGCAATTTTAATTTCTTCCAATATACAATTTACATGCCTTCAAATTGTTGGCCTATGATTTTTCCATGACTACATGGAAAACCTCTGTTCTTCTAGGGAGAGTGGCTCTAAAGATCTAGCTGTGGGATTTGTCTCTGCCACTCTCTATATCTGTGAAGTGAGGAAGGCTGGATCTGGGATGCTGGGGGGCCACACTTGAGTTTTCTCTGTCTCTGCCTCGTACAAGCTGCAGGTAAAATGCAGGAACACTGTCATGACTTCATGCTGTGCTGCCTCTTCGGTTTGGTTTCTCCCCCTCTGCCCCTCTATCTCACCACTCTTCCTGGCAGAAGGAGACCCAGTCACTCCAGGTTTTCCTCTCCATACCCCTCAGACAAAACCGAGACAGCCTGAGCTTCCCTATTCCTGAAGTTCAACAGAGAAATAAAAAAAAAAAAAAACAGTCACTTTGGGTTTGTCTCCTCTCCAGAGCTGACTGTTTTTTATCTTCTGCCCCCCTTTTTAACCCCATCCTACCTTTAGTCCATTTGGTTCATGGATCTTTTCAACTTCAAAATAATTTTTTAAAATCTATTTATCTGGGTAATCAGTTATTGACAGTGGAATTTTCTGAGATGCCCAGAATTATCTCATTATGCTCCTATGACAATTCAATGTAATTTAGCACTTTGCCTTATGCTCACTCATTTGTGGTCTTTACAAACCAAAGTCTATTGTATATACAATTGATTTTCTGGATGGTGTTCTTCTGTTTTCTCACACTCATAAAATATGTCCTGTGCTTTTAAAACTTCTTTTAATTTATTTTTAAAGTATACTTAATAGTCCATTATTGAAAAGGTTCTAGTTTTGCTAACAATACATTTATCACTTAAGAATTTGGCAGTTCCGGATTATTTCTATAAATAATACTACAATGAACATTTATTTAAATTTATCTTTATCTGTGAATTTATTGCTCTATTCCTAGTTATTTTCTAAAATAATTTCATAATGCCTAAGAAAATCCAATGCAAAAGCATGTAATATATTGTTTGGAATGCTATGTAACTTGTTTTCTATAAACTCAGTAAGTTTCCAACTAAAAAAAAATAATAACTGTCTAAAAATTTTATTTTATTTTGTGGAATAAAAACATGCTCAATTTAATAAGATTTTTGTTCAAGCAAGATGATGACTTTATATGACAGTAATTTAAACTAGAATATACCTTATGCAGCAAAATATTACAACTGGTATTTTTCTTTCAAATCATATGAAACCTTTTGTCAAGTAATTCAGAGAAAGGGTCAGGTAAATGTAGCCTTCTTCCTAAGACTAAATATTCATTTTCTTGTGCTATTTATGATATTGTGCTAGTTGGCAGCAGATTAAAAACTAGATGTAAATAGTCCACAGCCACAGTCTGTATCTGTATGCAGGCTCAAGAACCATTTGTAATTATGTTCCTGTTGATCTAAATCCAGATAAACAAAAATTTATGATCCTATTCACATCTGACATTTCAGTCACAGCCCCTACGAAGGGAAGGAAGGGACTAATTTGTAGATATTACTACATAAAAGGAAATATTTTAAAAGCGTGTCAGAATTTTATTTATGAATTCTTTGAATAACACCAAAGTCCATAATGCATCTATGAAAATAATTATCAAGCACTTCTCTAGAGAGAATATTAATTTATATCATATGCTACTTAAAGAATACTGATTTAATGTAAATGTCTGTGAATAGTTTTGAGAAACACCTCTGTTATTATGAAAGAAAAATTGAAACAGGGAAAAGAAAGATAATAATGCTGATATCTTGTTTGTCAGACTGTGCTAAAATACAATCATAATAATGTATTATTTTGGATCTCAGAGAATAGCTAAATATAGTCTCTGTGTAAAAACGACTTATTGTCATCTACTAACTTCAAAGAAGTTTTAAATTTGGTAATAAATGAGCACTTGACAGAATTTTCTACTCAATTACATTATACTTAGCAATGTGACAAAATGGAATAGCCTAATCAAAAAAATTATATATTAAAATATCTTAATTTTCTATCAAATATCAATTAATAACCTAATATGAGTCTAACAATAAATATGTTTGACATTAAGGTCCCAGAGAGCTTAAATATATTGTGAAAATAAGTTATTTCATCTCTACTCTAATCGTAAATTCAAGCATTGTACCTTGGAAAGATATATATGTATAATCAGATGTTTTAGATTAAAGTCTTTCAGGAGACTTTAAAAATAAACATTTCTCAATACTTACCAGAAAATCTATTCAGATAATGGCCTTGATGACAGAAGACATATTTTAAAACATCTTATCTCATAATACAACTGGCCACCAGAGAGAAAACTTCCAACTATTTCAAGTTTTCTGCCATGATCAGAATCAAGGAGAGTATAAGGAGATAAATATAAAACAAACAAAGAAAAAGAAGGCTCTTGGTTCTATTAAAAATAATAAAAATAATTTATCTGAAGTAATCTGTAATTTGGGAAGACAGAGGTTGAATTTGTTCAGAGAATACAAAGCCAATTAAGCAAATAAAGATTTTTGTTTTTCTAATTTTTTAAAATTTATTGATTGATTTTTTTAGAAGAAAGGAGAGAGAGAAACATTAATTTCTATTCCACTTATTTATGCATTCACTGGTTGATTCTTATATGTGCCTTGACCAGGATTGAACATGTAACCTTGGCATATTGGAATAATGGTCTAACCAAATAAGCTACTTGGCTGTTGTCAAATGAAGATTTTTCAGTGCCTGGTTTGTGGTTGCACATCACCAGAATGCAATGCAGTAAACAGAAGATAACAAAAATGTGGCCTTTACTCTTGTTTTCTATCTACTAAGATAAATAATCTTGTAGAAGTTTATCAAAAGAGCAAACAATTGGGAAAAGTACTTAAGAAAACGTTTATTTATCACGAAAGGGTGGGCAATATTTGAGAAGGAAAAGAAGTCAAGGTGAGGATGACTAGGTTAAAGAAATGGCATGAGAAATACTTCAAGGCAATGATGAACAAGGGAAGTTAGCTCCAAGGGAAGGAGGGGCATAGGGAATATCAATCTCACTTGATGAAAGTATAAGAGGTGGAGGCCAACATGACAAATTAAAATCCCATAAAAAGAGGAACAGACATTCTCACGAGAAGAAGGAAAGACAAAAGAGAGTGGATAAAGATTTATAAGATGTCTGACGGCATATGTGGAGACATGGATATACCTGTAAACTGAAACTTGAGTATCCTACTTTGCAGATTGGCATTTAAGTAATAAGACCCCCAATGGTATTTTGAAGCACAATCCTTAAGAAGCTACTTTTATTTAATATTTTTTGACAAATATTTGTTGAGTCAACTAAATTTTTGTTAAGTGCTTATATTGAGATGGTTATAAACTAATGAACAAATCCACTAACTTTCCTTCAGGTGACCAGTGCCATAGCAGCATCCTGACATGTACACAAAACTTCTAAAATATTTCTGGTATCTAATGTCAATAGTTTGTACTTCTTTTCTAGTGACAGGGTTCAGATGTATCCCTTTAATGCCACAACCCCCATTAGAAATTCCTTGCTCCTATTTGAAGACCAGCCCACTGTCCCTATTGCCAAAATGTGAGGCTTCGGTTCACAGCTGAAATCTGTATTTTACAATAATATCCTTTTTCATCACTCTGCTCCTCATCTGTGCCAATAACTCTCCAACCTGTAGCCCCATCCCAGACCTACACACAAACAAGGGTATCCAAATTGGATTGGAATTTTTAGAGTCACTGTAACAGCCATTTGGCTGCAAGCCTGGCAGTTACTTGGCTGAACAGAAACAAATTTTACTGACTGTTAATTTACAAACTTCAACCCACCTTCCATCTCCAATCACCAGACATGGCACAGAGGCAGTCCATTTCCCAACTGTTACTTTTATCAATATTGTGACTTTAGAAGATTTCTTTTTTTTTTTTTTTCTGAAGCTGGAAACTGGGAGAGACAGTCAGATAGACTCCCGCATGCGCCCGACCGGGATCCACCCGGCACGCCCACCAGGGGCGAAGCTCTGCCCACCAGGGGGCAATGCTCTGCCCCTCTGGGGCATCGCTCTGCCGCGACCAGAGCCACTCTAGCGCCTGGGGCAGAGGCCAAGGAGCCATCCCCAGCGCCCGGGCCATCTTTGCTCCAATGGAGCCTTGGCTGTGGGAGGGGAAGAGAGAGACAGAGAGGAAGGAGGGGGGGTGGAAAAGCAAATGGGCGCTTCTCCTATGTGCCCTGGCCGGCAATCGAACCTGTATCCCCTGCATGCCAGGCTGACGCTCTACCGCTGAGCCAACCGGCCAGGGCCTAGAAGATTTCTTAACTTCCTGCAACTGATGATTTGCTTACAATCATCCATGTCTACCCCCAGCAGTATGGCTAACGTTTAAGCACAGAGATATTTGACATCTCTTCTCCAGTTCTTCATAACCACCAGAGGAACCTGTGTTCCTCATGTAAATTTACTCACACTTTTCCAAATGCCTTTCAGTTGCCACATCTGAATAATTTTATGAAAACAATTATATTCCACCCATCAGGCGGTTGTCATAGTTTGGAAAAAATAAATTATTTCGACTGGTAGCTAGAGACCAATAGAGCAAGAAAGAAGAGACAAAAGATACAGATGATTAAAGACTTAGGTAGTTATTACATTAATTTTTTTTCATCATGTTAACTATGCTTCAACAAGTATGATTTAAGGCTAAATGTAATGATTTTAGTAACTATAAAAACAGCTTACAATTGACTGGATCAATACCATGTGGAATAAAAGCATTTATTGTAGCTTCTTTAAAAAATAGATAAATAAACCCACTGGCATCTCAAGTGTTCCCAAAGAGATATTTGAATAGATATGACATATTTTAAGGTAATTTATTCCTCAGGCATAAGATGTGGATATTTTCAATTATGATAAAACATTATATGACATTAAGTACTTGTTCTGCCTATCTTCAAATCCAATTTAGACACCCTTGTTTGCATACAGCCCTAGGATAGGGCTGTATGTTGAAGTTTTACTGATACTGTGGCAAATGAAGAAATACGATGCAAATGTTCTCACAGATTACAATAAAAATGAAGGGTATAATTCAAAGTAAAATGGGCAAATCTTGATGTTTTACAAAGAACCATAATACTTTCTTCTCTTTAATGATAAAAATCAAAATTTAGAATGACACATTCAACTAACAATATAGGTTAGTATAATAGTCTACAACTTACAAATGACCTCACTCACCTATTCTATAAATCGAAATAACTAAACTTGATATTAAAATAGTAAGTTATTTGACACTGAAAAAGGGACAAGACCACTTTGGCTATTTAGTCCTTTCAATATAAATTTGAGATAGTTGTAAATGACTTTAAACTGTTTCCAGTTTCTGAGAACAAATTAGGCCACTTAATATATCATCCTGGCGTATTATTTGCTTTTTGATACCAAACAAGATAGACTGATTGATTGAATCATTCACAAGTAGTGATTCCTTCAACATATATTTATTGAAGGGTTATTATGTCAGAAACAAGGAGAAAAGATGTTCTGACATCACTTAATTGAAATTCAAACAAGTAATATCATGTTATAATGAGGTTTAAGTGAGTTAATATTTGTATAGTATTTAAAACAGTGTGGGGCACACAGTAAATGCTATAGAAATGTTTGTTGCAGAATCCATTGTAATGTAATCTTTGTACAAATTATAAGTGTCCCATGTCTTCTCTTTTATTTGTTTTTTGTCTTTGTTTTTGTTTTTTACAGAGACAGAAAGAGAGTCAGAGAGAGGGATAGACAGGAACAGACAGACAGGAATGGAGAGATGAGAAGCATCAATCATCAGTTTTTCATTGCGACACCTTAGTTGTTCACTGATTGCTTTCTCATATGTGCTTTAACCGCAGGCCCTCAGCAGACCGAGGAACCCCCTGCTTGAGCCAGTGACCTTGGGTCCAAGCTGGTGAGCTTTTGCTCAAACCAGATGAGTCCACACTCAAGCCGGCGACCTCGGGGGTCTTGAACCTGGGTCCTCGGCATCCCAGTCCAACACTCTATCAACTGCGCCACTGCCCGGTCAGGCCCATGTCTTCTCTTTTAAAAGTTTCTATAGGCATAAGAGTTAGTGGTAGAGCCCTGAAATATCAGCCAGTATGCTGAGAATAGAAAATAACTAAGTCAACATGTACCCTTATAAAAACCACCACTGGTGAATTTCTCTGAAGAAATAAAATTTTGTAAGACTGGCATGATAGGTTTTAGACTGCCTTTAAACATTTATTTAGCAAGCACTTCTGAAGCACTGAATATCAGGCTTTTTCTAACTATTTTACATATACTAACTTATTTAATTCTCACAATAACCCTATGATATTGTGGGGCAGAAAGAAACTTTTCTCTATTCTTTAAGATTCTTTTAGCTAGTATAATTATTACAGTTACATGAGACAGACTAACAAGAGAAAATATTTGAAATTTATTACATAAATATGTCAGAGACCCTATATTCATGAGAGGTTTGGGAACAGATAGTTAAAATGAGGTATATACGAAGTCTGAGCTAAGGATAAGGTAAGGCATCTTTAGTCCTAAAGGAGAAGAAGCTCATTTGTAGGATAATCAGAAGAGCTGATGTTCAGCAATTAGAAGTTTGCCTTGCTCTATAGATAAGTCAATAAAAGCTCTTTTTGGTCATTTATTTTATTTTTTAGATTCCATTTATAAGTGAAATTATATGGTATTTGTCTTTCTCTGTCTGAGTCTCTAGATCTATCCATGTTGTCACAAATGACAAAACTTTTTTTTTAAGGCAGAGTAAAATTCTATTGTATATATGTACCACAACTTCTTTATCTATTTATTTATTGATGGACACTTAGGTTGCTTTCATATTTTGACTATTGTAAATAATGCTGCAATGAACATAGGTGTGCTTTTATCCTTTTTTTTTAAAGCGAGAGAGACAGATAGGGACAGACAGACAGGAAGAGAGAGAGATGAGAAGCATCAATTTTTCATTGCAGCAACTTACTTGTTCATTGATTGCTCTTTCATATGTGCCTTGACCAGGGGGCTACACCAAAGCCAGTGACCCCTTGCTCAAGCCAGTAATCTTGGGCTCAAGCCGGTGATTTTGGGCTTCAAGCCAGCAACCTTTGGGCTTAAGCCAGTGACCCCACACTCAAGCAGGTGACCTCAAGGTTTTGAACCTGGGTCCTCCGCATCCCAGGTCGATGCTCTATCCACTGTGCCACTGCCTGGTCAGGCATAGGTGTGCCTATATCTTTTCAAATTAGTGTTTTGTATTTCTTTCGCTAAATACCTAGAGTGCATGTGTTGGGTAATATGATAGTCCTATTTTTAAGTTTTGGGGGACCCTCCATCCTGTTTTTCTTAGTGGCTATATCAATTTACAATCCCACCAACAGTGTACAAGATTTCTCTTTTCTCCACAAACAAAACAGAAACAAACTCAGACACAGAGAACAAATTGATGGTTGCCAGATGGAATGAGGAATGGTTAAAAAGATTAAAAAGCACACATTTACATTTCTAAAATCGGTCACAAGGATGTGAAGTACAGAGTTTTATACTATGTAATTACTATGTATGGTGCCAGGTGGGTACTAGACTTAGGATGATCAGTTCATAAGTTACATAAATATCTAATCACTATGTTGTACACTTGAAACTAATATAATATTGTATGCCAACTTTAAAAAATTAAAATTTTTTCTGGTAATAACTCATATATTTTAGAGGGTCCTAATTTAAATTCTTTTTTGTGTGTGTGTGGGAGAGACGGAGAGAGGCACAGATAGGGATAGACAGACAGGAAGGGAGAGAGATGAGAAACATCAATTCTTCATTGCGATTCCTTAGTTGTTCATTGATTAATTTCTCATATGTGCCTTGACCGGGGGAGGGGAGGGGGGCTACAGCAGACCAAGTGACCCCTTGCTTGAGCCAGCGACCTTGGGCTCAAGCTGGTGAGCCTTGCTCAAACCAGATGAGCTTGCGCTCAAGCTGGACCTCAGGGTCTCAAACCTGGGTCCTCCACATCCCAGTCCGATGCTCTATCCACTGCACCACTGCCTGGTCAGGCCCTAATTTAAATTCTTTAAGAAAAAGATAAAAATGGCCCTGACCAGTTGTCTCAGTGGATAGAGTGTCTGCCTGGTGTGTGGACTTCCCGGGTTCATTCCCCAGTCAGGCTGTACCTGAAAAGCAACCAACTGCTTCTCTTCCCCTCCCTCTCCCCCTTCTCTCTCTTTTCCCCTCTCGCAGCCATGGCTCAATTGGTCCGGAAAGAAGAAAAGAAAAAATAAAATAAAAGGGTAAAAATGTCTTGATTGCCTGCAGAATTTTGAATGCCTTCAGTTCAAAATAATTCACAGGCCAAAGGAACACATCTTGAGGAGACTTGCTCTGAACTCCTTCAATACTACCATTACCCTGCTTTCCAGATGAGGAAACTGAGGCACAGAGATACTGAGCACCAAGGTCATACAGGAAGTAAGAAGCAGAGCCTAAATTCATACTACAACAGTCTGGCTCCAGAACCCAAGTTCTTAAACACTAAGTTAAAATGCAGGTGTGTATAGGGGTCGGCATTTTTAAGGATCCTCACGGGCTGTCCTCCTAGTCAGCACTGTTCTTGTGTGCATCAGCTTACGTGTCATATACCCTCATAATAGGAAAGAAAATAAGCCCAGGTTTTACCTTATACAAAGGGACAGTAAAAGGACACTCTGAAATACCCCTACCATATTAAAGGTTGAAAAGGAGAATGGAGGTGACACATAAAAATCTGGGGCTAAAATGAGTTTTTAATCTCACATGATAAAAACTAATCAAATTTGGTATTCAACTGTATTTTACAAGAAGAGTTGAAAACGATCAAATATTGAGAAAGAACAGAGAGAGCCCATCTGAATCTTCCTCCACTGAACAGAGGGAATTCCAACCTCTTTGCCCTCGTTCTGCCCTCTGCCCTCAACTACTCTATTACAAATAAGAGAGGGAAGCAAACCACAGATCACAAAGGGTACTAAGTACCAACAACATGAAACAGGACTTTTCCATGCGAGATAAACGGCAGCAATTGCGATGAAATACTTTTGAAAGTTGCCTTCAAATTAGAAATCATACCTGAGACAATATAGGAAAGCATGCAGACTTTTCTCAAATAGCCAAGGATGAAGATGACTGTTCAAATGTGATAAGTGTATCTCCTCTTCCTAGAGACCAAACAGACATTTCAGCAACTTATCAAGAAAAACTAAAGCTGGAAAATTGCCATTAATGTCTCTGACTCAGAGAGAAAGATTGAGACGGACCCATCCCAGCACCTTCCAAGGTCATGGGAAAGTTTGTCCCTCAATTCTTCTCATAGTGTAGTTATGGGGTTGGTGAAATATGAAGAGAGTGTCGTCCTGCTCCACGAAGGTCGAGGGTTGGGCACAGACAGGAATCAATCAATAAATGCATAAATAAGTAGAACAACAAATTGCTGTCTCTCACTCTCTCTAAAAAAAGTAAATAAATAAAGTATGCAGAGGCTTTCTGAATGTTAGCCACCCAGATCCTGCCAACTGCTTCTTCCCTTTTAGTTGAGCACATTTAGGACCCACTGGAGCTGAGGTGTCAGCTCCTTGTTGGAAAACGATTTAGTAAACAGAGATTTTAATATGCTTTCTGCCCAACATGATCAAAACAGGCACGGAGACTTCCCGGGCCTGATGCCTGAGCCTCCCACAACCACTCAGCCAGACCACTAGATCAATCATGATTATTTGGTGCCCCCCTCTGGCCTCACTGCAGCAGTTGAATTTAACTCCTCGAAGCTGAGAAGAGTTCCGAAGCATAAATCCAGAATGAAATCACAAAAACTGCTGGTGAGAGGAAACTTGTTTGGTCTGCACTTATAATTATTACAATTCTCCAAGGCAAAGGAAAATTTGGTGGGGCTGACTGCATGTTTTTAGAGTCATAGTAGACTTAAAGTGATATGATTTTGCTTTATGCATTTCAAAGTATCCCCCAAAGAGACAGAGAACTCTATCAGTTCGTTATTGTTAAGATAGTTAAGGCACCGGGCTCTGTTCAGGAGAGTAAGGCGATTCACTTAGGAGAAATTATTCTGTAAAACTCAGCCTTGAAACACTGTGCAATAGAAACCTGTATCAAAAACTCAGATTAAGGCCCTGGCCGGTTGGCTCAGCAGTAGAGTGTCGGCCTGGCGTGCGGGGGACCCGGGTTCGATTCCCGGCCAGGGCACATAGGAGAAGCGCCCATTTGCTTCTCCACTCCCCCCCTCCTTCCTCTCTGTCTCTCTCTTCCCCTCCCGCAGCCAAGGCTCCATTGGAGCAAAGATGGCCCGGGTGCTGGGGATGGCTCCTTGGCCTCTGCCCCAGGCGCTAGAGTGGCTCTGGTCACGGCAGAGCGACCCCCAGAGGAGCAGAGCATCGCCCCCTGGTGGGCAGAGCATCGCCCCTGGTTGGTGTGCCGGGTGGATCCCGGTTGGGCGCATGCGGGAGTCTGTCTGACTGTCTCTCCCCGTTTCCAGCTTCAGAAAAATACAAAACAAACAAACAAAAAAACTCAGGTTAAATAATATTACTTATGGGCCCTAGCTGGTTGGCTCAGTGGCAGAGCATCACCTAGTATGTGGAAGTTCCGAGTTTGATTTCCAGTGAAGGCACACAGGAGAAGTTACCTCTTCTTCTCCACCCCTCCCCTTCCTCCTTCTCTCTCTCCCTCTCTCTCTCTCTCTCTCTCTCTCTCTCTCTCTCTCTTTCTATTCTTCTCCCACAGTCATGGTTCAAATGGTTTGAGCAAGTTGGCCTCCATACTAAGGATGACTCCATGGCCTCACCTCGGGCGCTAAAATAGTTTGTTTGCTGAGCAATGAAATAGCAGCCCTAAATGGGTAGAGCATCGCCCCCTAAGAGCCTTGTCAGGTGGATCCTGGTGAGGGCATATGCAGGAGTCTCTCTCTGCCTCCCCACCTCTCACTTAATAAAAAAACATAATAATAGTAATAATACTTATTAAGGTCATACAATGCCTATCATTTCAACTTACGCACTAACCTTCACCCAAAGTTCCCTGGTCATAACTAAAGAGATACAGAGAGTCAGAGGAAGCCTCCGGTATCCCAAAGTGAATTTCTTCTCTACGTCCAAGGCCTCCCGCCCGGTAGCCCCTCCCTTTGAGGTAATCACATTCCTTCTATTAGGCTTACATGGTCCGATCTCTTACAGGGTCAGCACACACAGTGGTTTCCAGTTTACATCCTTAACAAGCTGGGCAAGGAGACAGAGCACTCCTGCCCACAATTACCAAGAGAGAGAGCTGAGCCAGTGCAGATGCCAGAGCTAAGAATAAGAGATAAGGCCCAGGGGGGTTTCCAGGGCAGTGCTATGTATGGGTCAGGTCCTGACAGGGAAGGATGACAAGGGGAAGCCAATCTTTAAAGGCATGAGAGCAAAGGGCCAAGAAGGCTCCTCATGGTTGATGGAAGGTGGCTCTGGAGTGCGTCTTTGGGCTTTGGCTCTTCTGCCGGTTCCTGACGTAGCGGTTTGAAGGAGGTAGACATGCATAGCGTGTACGGAAGATTGTGCGCCACCCTTAAGTTTTTCTCTCTTGCCCTTCATTTGGCTTTGAAACACAGGGCTTTCTGGAATAGAACACACAAATGGTCCTTTTTTCTAAGTGATAACAAATAAAATCTGAAAAATCTCTAAGAAAAAAAGATTAAAATTCAGCCTTGACATAAGGAGCAAATCAAGGGCATGACCATAAGAAACTTTCTGAAAACTTCAGTAGTATTTCAGTTTGTACTCATTAAATAGTCTCATTTAGGGGGGAAAAAATGGCCAAAGAAGAGATTAATAAAATTAATCAACGTGATGGATTGCATTAGTACTAGATCCTACGGTAATCAATTATTTAGTCCTTCAACAAAAGACTAGAGGGGCAGTCTTTAAATGTTACTAATATCAGAGTTTATAAGCCAAAGATGGTTCTACTAAAATCAGTTTTTTTCCCCTGATCATCATCTGTAAGGCAATACAGGCATACCTCATTTTATTGAGCTTTTCAGATATATCTTTTTTTTTTACAAATTGAAATGAACACAATTACGATTCACTGAAGGCTCAGATGATGGTTAGCATTTTTTAGCAATACAGTAATTTTTAATTAAGATATGTATATTTTTTAGACATAATGCTATTGTACATTTAATAAACTATAGTATAGGGTAAACATAACCTTTATATTCACTGAAATATCAAACAATTCATGTGACCTGCTTTATAGCAGTATTCACTTTACTGCAATGCCCTGAAACCAAACTCACAGTATCTCCAAGGTATGTGGGTACCTGGTGAAATTATTTAAGTAAATAACAGCTTGATGGATAGTGATTTCCAGTGGTAAATAGAGGTGATATTTCCTCACTCAAAAATATTTTCTTTGGCAAATGAGAATCAGAAACTTGCTGACACTAAAACCACACAACCAAATTTCACTTACCACATTATGTTAGAGTTGTTTGTTAATATCTTTACTTAATTTTTCAAATGGCATGATATCCTTTTACTCTCCGATGCTTTTCACGGGGTTTGACATAAAATAGGCTCTTAAGTAATGTTTTCTTGGACTCGACTGAATGTTCCTTTTAAAGCCATTTTGCCCACTGATTTAATAAGAGAATAAGAGACTGCAAGTACAAGTTCTGATCATTCATACTAGGTAATCTTTGTAATGAATGAGCGTCTGGTCTGGAAAATACTGCAGTATTTTATATCCAATGATTTAGAGCCATCTCAGGAAAAAAGGCAGAAATTCTGGGCCAAATGGACAGTTATCAGTAGCCTATCAATGACCTTATTCTAGAGCCCCCCAAAAGGAACAAAATTAATTAGTTTATATTTTTTTAAATAAAAAAGTAAAAACATAGAGCAATTTAAACTGGCCATACCCACATAAAGAGGAAAAATATTGTGAGTCTTAATCTTAGGTTTTTATTAGGATTTCAAAACAGTTCACCAATACTTCTAAATCTCCTCTGGAAAAAAAAAAAAAGTATATGTGTGGAAGTTGACACAGAAACACCATTTATTTGGACCATGATTCAAACACTTGTCCCATTTAATCAGGCAGCTGGTTAGTGTTTATCTGCTTTCCACCTGCAATCTAGCACAGCAGGGCAGACAGGCCCCCAACAGGCAGCTTGCAAAGAACCCTTTAGTTCTATCTGATTCAGAGATCCCCTTCTGACATTATGTCGATACTGAAGCAGATAATAATGACTCAGATGGTTTCAGGTAACTCATCTCCTGTCTTCCTTTTTAGCCAATAAGTAACATAACTCAGCTTCCCTGTGTCTAAAGAGGAGACTCGCAGACTTCAATCACAAGTAGGTCAGAGAGCAGACCCAGTGATACCTCTTGGAAAAGCCTATCTCATCGCATAGGCTCATCCTTTCCAAAAGATCAACAGTCCCCCAGTACCCAGACCAGGAATTTCCAATATCATTCTCCCAAGATATTTTCTCCCTAAGAATATTTGCACTTTCATAGAGAATGTGCAAATATTCTTAGGAATGATAACAACTACCAAATCATGTTTGATTTGATTCTAGTTTTTGGCTTCCTGCTTTATGATGCTTGTACCAAATCAACCATTGCCTCTTGTAGGAAAAAAAGATGTCTGCAAGATTGATGACTTCTTATCTCACTGCCCTCCCTGTGCTGAAATTAATAAGAAAAGAAACTTTAAGTCATTAAAATTCTTCACACAAACACGGTCTCCCACTGCTCTCCACTTCACACACTTTATCGTCTACAAACGATTGTGGACTTGTAAGTTTCCAATCTAACTTCCTCAAGAGAGCCGATGGGACCGTCTGTGGCATGGAAACTTTCCTCTCTCTTTAGACATTTTACGCAGAGGATGCAACAAATCTCATTTGGGAGCGGCACACCATCACCCACATATTAACTTGTCACCCTGAGTAATAAAGTTCACAAACTCCATTTCATTTATTTCTTCACCATGTGGCCTGATAATATAAAAAGCTGTCGCATCCCTTTGATTTGTAGCTTGTGTGTTTGTGAAATAGCCTTTCTGCAAAGAACCTGATGAAGTCAGGAAGCTGGATAACATTTTTTTAAGCCCAGTTCTATTTCCCAGTAAATATCTTTGTGCATAAACATAAAAATGTTCAGTGTGGTGCAATCTTGGTAATTATACAAATAGGAAAAGGTCAAAGCAGGCTTGTTCTGAATGAGGTAGGAATTTCTAGACTCACTGTCTGTGTTAAAAAAAAAACCCACAAAAACAGTGACCCCAACTTATATAGGCAGCTCAGCATTTCCAGAGTTCTGAATTACTAAGATATCGAAAAATGTACATTAGTCATATATAATTGAAAAATACTTATCTTCTTTTCCACAGTTTTCCTTAATGTAGGCTTATTTTTGATATGCAAAAAGTATATTAATACCTGATTCGTTTTAACAATTTGTTTTCTAATGAATATATTTGTGGTTTACTTTGACAGACACTTTCTTAAAAGTCTTTTTTTTTTTTGCCACCATTATATTGGGAGAAAAGAATAGCAATCAATCACAGGTGCTGTTTGGGTCTCTACTAACCACATTTCCAGATAAATAATGGAGACTTTTTATGGGTGTGTTTGTTGAGATCATCAGTTATTCTCATCATTATTCATCATTTTGAATCTCTGTGGTTTTCAACATTTGGGGGATCACAGCATCTTTTGAGGATATGATAAAATACCAGTGTTTCTTCTGTAAAATAAAATAATCACAAACAAAATATTTTGTCTACAATTCAAGAAACCCACAGACTTCAGGTTAAGAATTTCTTCTGCTCTCGGCTTTGTTTTAAGCCATCATTATGGTGGCAGTTGGGCTGGGATAAGCCAAAAAGGAGTCAGTGAAGAAGTGGAAGGTATTTGCCGTTTTCATCAGAGCGATTGGGCGGTGAAGCTGGTTTGACAGCGTACACACGAAGAAAGGTGAGAAAACTGGGAAACAAAGTCAACAAGACCTGGAGATTGGAAGCATTGTTTAGATACCTATGTGGAAAGAAAAGAAAAAAAAAAGATATTACTTTTTAGTAATGCCTGGCATTAAAAGGGGGGGAGGGGGCTGGCTGGAAGGCCTCATGGCTGCAGTGGTACCAGGCTGCTGGGCTGTGGACCGTGGGGCCATGTTGGGCAGGTGGCCATGGAGAAGCCTGTTCAGCATGAGCTGGTTTCCACCCACCACCTCTGGAACTAGGAAATCTAAGGCAGAGAGAAGCTTGGCTAGTGGTTTCCCTGAAAAGTAGAGGCTGGAACAGTGCCTCACGAAGATCTTAACAAGTTTGCCAAAAAACTAAATCAAGATACTCAGAATTGGAGGGAAAAAAATGAAAAGCTCAAATAAAACCTGTTGCCGGAGTAACTGATGATATCATTAAGATTTCAGTGACACAGTTCAGCAGAGAATGTGTGAGGCCTTCTTTCTGGCAGTCTGCTTCCCACAGCTCCTCCATCATTCGGTACACCTGCACACACACGTTAGAGGGAGAGAACCGAGATCCCTTAGAACTGAAGCCTGACGACTACCAGGAACCCGCAACGTACCTCACTTTACTCCTGGAAAAAACACCCTTCGAGGTATTTTATCAACTTCCTGAAAACTAGGAAGCTTACCGTGATCATCTCGAAAGTGTTACTGCTCAAGTCGGGTGTACAGGAGAAAAGAAGTTTTCTGAACAATAAAAAAACAAACATGGGGAGATTTTTAAATAGGGTGAAAGAAGTTAACCTGAAAAGGCATAATGATTCCACTTATCTGACACTTTAGAAAAGACAAACTATAGGGATGGAGAACAAAGCAATGGTTTCCAGAGGTAAGAAGTGAGGGGCGCGTGTAATTCTAAAGGGAGCTTTTGTGGAGAGATGGGGTTTTATGTATCCTGATTGTGCAGGTGGCTACATGGAAAAGTGAAATAAAATTCATAGCACTGTATCATCCATGTTCAAGACATTAATTGTACTGTATGATAATTTTTTTTAATAAATTTTTATTAATGGTAATGGGATGACATTAATAAATCAGGGTACATATATTCAAAGAAAACATGTCTAGGTTATTTTGTCATCAAATTATGTTGCAAACCCCTCGCCCAAAGTCAGATTGTCCTCCGTCACCCTCTATCTAGTTCTCTGTGCCCCTTCCCCTCCCCCTAACTCTCTCCCTCCCTCCCTCCCTCCCATGTCCTCCCTCCCCCCCCACCCTTGGTAACCACCATACTCTTGTCCATGTCTCTTAGTCTCATTTTTATGTTCCACCAATGTATGGAATCATGTATTCTTGTTTTTTTCTGATTTACTTATTTCACTCCTTATAATGTTATCAAGATCCCACCATTTTGCTGTAAATGATCTGATGTCATCATTTCTTATGGCTGAGTAGTATTCCATAGTGTATATGTGCCACACCTTCTTTATCCAGTCTTCTATTGAAGGGCTTTTTGGTTGTTTCCATGTCTTGGCCACTGTGAACAGTGCTGCAATGAACATGGGGCTACATGTGTCTTCACGTATCAATGTTTCTGAGGTTTTGGGGTATATACCCAGTAGAGGGATTGCTGGGTCATAAGGTAGTTCTATTTGCAGTTTTTTGAGGAACCACCATACTTTCCTCCATAATGGTTGTACTACTTTACAGTCCCACCAACAGTGAATGAGGGTTCCTTTTTCTCCACAGCCTCTCCAACATTTGCTATTACCCGTCTTGTTGATAATAGCTAATCTAACAGGAGTGAGGTGGTATCTCATTGTAGTTTTGATTTGCATTTCTCTAATAACTAATGAAGCTGAGCATCTTTTCATATATCTGTTGGCCATTTGTATCTCTTCCTGGGAGAAGTGTCTGTTCATGTCCTCTTCCCATTTTTTAATTGGATTGTTTGTTTGTTTGTTGTTGAGTTTTATGAGTTCTTTGTAAATTTTGGATATTAGGCCCTTATCTGAGCTGTCGTTTGAAAATATCAGTTCCCATATAGTTGGCTGTCTGTTTATTTTGATATCAGTTTCTCTTGCTGAGCAAAAACTTTTAATTCTGATGTAGTCCCATTCATTTATCTTTGCCTTCACTTCTCTTGCCATTGGAGTCAAGTTCATAAAATGTTCTTTAAAACCCAGGTCCATGATTTTAGTACCTATGTCTTCTTCTATGTACTTTATTGTTTCAGGTCTTATATTTAGGTCTTTGATCCATTTTGAATTAATTTTAGTACACGGGGACAGGCTGTAGTCGAGTTTCATTCTTTTGCATGTGGCTTTCCAGTTTTCCCAACACCATTTGTTGAAGAGGCTTTCTTTTCTCCATTGTGTGTTGTTGGCCCCTTTATCAAAGATTATTTGACCATATGTATGTGGTTTTCTTTCTGGGCTTTCTATTCTGTTCCATTGGTCTGAGTGTCTATTTTTCTGCCAATACCATGCTGTTTTGATTATCGTGGCCCTATAATATAGTTTAAAGTCAGGTATTGTAATGCCCCCAGCTTCATTCTTTTTCCTTAGGATTGTTTTGGCTATTCGGGGTTTTTTATAGTTCCATATAAATCTGATGATTTTTTGTTCCATTTCTTTAAAAAATCTCATAGGGATTTTGATGGGAATTGCATTAAATTTGTATATTGCTTTGGGTAATATGGCCATTTTGATTGTATTTATTCTTCCTATCCAAGAACAAGGAATATTTTTCCATCTCATTGTATCTTTTTCGATTTCCCTTAACAATGCTTTGTAATTTTCATTATATAGGTCCTTTACGTTCTTTGTTATGTTTATTCCTAGGTATTTTATTTTTTTTGTTGCAATCGTGAAGGGGATTATTTTTTTGAGTTCGTTTTCTAATATTTCATTGTTGGCATATAGAAAGGCTATGGACTTTTGTATGTTAATTTTGTATCCTGCGACCTTACTGTATTGGTTTATTGTTTCTAATAATCTTTTTGTGGAGTCCTTCGGGTTTTCGATATATAGGATAATATCATCAGCAAAAAGTGATAGCTTTACTTCTTCTTTTCCGATATGGATGCCTTTTATTTCTTTGTCTTGTCTGATTGCTCTGGCCAGAACTTCTAGCACCACGTTGAATAAGAGTGGAGAGAGTGGACAACCCTGTCTTGTTCCTGATTTAAGGTAGAAAGTCCTCAGTTTTATGCCGTTTAATAGGATGTTGGCTGATGGTTTATCATATATGGCCTTTATCATGTTGAGATATTTTCCTTCTATACCCATTTTGTTGAGAGTCTTAAACATAAAATTGTGTTGTATTTTATCAAAAGCCTTTTCTGCATCTATTGATAAGATCATGTGGTTTTTGTTCTTTGTTTTGTTGATATGGTGTATTACGTTAACCGTTTTGCGTATGTTGAACCATCCTTGAGATTCTGGGATGAATCCCACTTGATCATGATGTATTATTTTTTTAATATGTTGTTGTATTCAGTTTGCCAGTATTTTGTTTAGTATTTTAGCATCTGTATTCATTAGAGATATTGGTCTGTAGTTTTCTTTCTTTGTGCTATCCTTGCCAGGTTTTGGTATGAGGGTTATGTTGGCCTCATAAAATGTGTTTGGAAGTATTGCTTCTTCTTCAATTTTTTGGAAGACTTTGAGTAGAATAGGAACCAAGTCTTCTTTGAATGTTTGATAGAATTCACTAGTATAACCGTCTGGGCCTGGACTTTTATTTTTGGGGAGATTTTTAATAGTTTTTTCTATTTCCTCCCTGCTGATTGGTCTGTTTAGGCTTTCTGCTTCTTCATGACTCAGTCTAGGAAGGTTGTATTGTTCTAGGAATTTATCCATTTCTTCTAGATTGTTGTATTTGGTGGCATATAATTTTTCATAGTATTCTACAATAATTCTTTGTATTTCTATGATGTCTGTGGTGATCTCTCCTCTTTCATTTTGGATTTTATTTATTTGAGTCCTGTGTCTTTTTTCCTTGGTGAGTCTTGCCAAGGGTTTGTCAATTTTGTTGATCTTTTCAAAGAACCAGCTCCTTGTTTTATTGATTTTTTCTATAGTTTTTCTGTTCTCTATTTCATTTATTTCTGCTCTGATTTTTATTATCTCCTTTCTTCGGCTGGTTTTGGGTTGTCTTTGTTCTTCTTTTTCTAGTTCCTTAAGGTGTGAAGTTAAGTGGTTTACTTCGGCTCTCTCTTGTTTGTTCATATAGGCCTGAAGTGATATGAACTTTCCTCTTATTACTGCTTTTGCTGCATCCCAGAGATTCTGCTATGTCGTATTTTCATTTTCATTTGTCTGTATATATCTTTTGATTTCTGCGCTTATTTCTTCTTTGACCCATTCATTTTTTAGAAGTATGTTGTTTACTTTCCACATTTTTGTGGGTTTTTCCCCCTCTTTTTTGCAGTTGAATTCTAGTTTCAAGGCTTTATGATCAGAAAATATGCTTGGTACAATTTCCATTTTTCTAAATTTGCTGATATTGTCTTTGTGGCCCAACATATGGTCAATTCTTGAGAATGTTCCATGTACACTAGAGAAAAATGTATACTCTGTCGCTTTGGGATGAAGTGTCCTGTAGATGTCTATCATATCCAAGTGTTCTAGTATTTCGTTTAAGGCCACTATATCTTTATTGATTCTCTGTTTGGATGACCGATCTAGAGCCGTCAGCGGTGTATTGAGGTCTCCAAGTATGATTGTATTTTTGTTAGTTTTTGTTTTAAGGTCAATAAGTATTATTGACCTTATATATTTTGGTGCTCCTTGGTTTGGTGCATATATATTAAGGATTGTTATGTCTTCTTGATTCAACTTCCCCTTAATCATTATGAAATGACCATTTTTGTCTCTGAGTACTTTTTCTGTCTTGTAGTCAGCATTATTAGATATGAGTATTGCTATGTCTGCTTTTTTTTGGATGTTGTTTGCTTGGAGTATTGTTTTCCAGCCTTTCACTTTGAATTTGTTTTTATCCTTGTTGCTTAGATGTGTTTCTTGTAGGCAGCATATAGTTGGATTTTCTTTTTTAATCCATTCTGCTACTCTGTGTCTTTTTATTGGTAAGTTGAATCCATTTACATTTAGTGTAATTATTGACACTTGTGGGTTCCCTACTGCCATTTTATAAATTGCTTTCTGTTAGTTTTGTATCTAGTTTGATTCTTCTCTTTTGTTTTTCTATCATTTGTTTTTGTTTGTTTGTGTTCCATACTTCTTTCCTCTGTTGCTACCTTTTTTAAGTCAAGTGTTTTTGTGGTGGTTTTTTTAAGGGTGGTTACCATTAAGTAATGAAAAGGGTACCTACCGTATTCAATGTAGTACCCTATCTTATAAGTATTTCTGCACTTCATCATCCTTTGCTACTGTTAATCTCCATCCTCTCCCCCCTTTTTTTCCTTTGTTGTCACAGTTGAAGTTTGGTTTTATTGTGTTCTTGGTGGAGCTGTTACTTGTGGTGTTGTTTTCTTTTGTTCTTTGAATCTGGTTGGAAAACCCCCCTTAGTATTTCCTGGAGTGGGGGCTTTCTGTTGATAAATTCTCTCATCTTTTCTGTATTTGTGAATGTTTTTATATCTCCTTCATACTTGAAGGATAGCTTTGATGGGTATAGTATTCTTGGCTGAAAGTTCCTCTCTTTCAGGGCTTTAAATATTGGGGTCCACTCTCTTCTAGCTTGTAGAGTTTCTGCTGAGAAATCTGATGATAATCTAATAGGCCTTCCTTTATATGTTGTACTCTTCTTTTCCCTGGCTGCCTTGAGAATTTTTTCTTTGTCATTGGTTTGTGTCATCTTTATTATGATGTGCCTTGGAGTGGGTTTGTTGGGGTTAAGAAAACTTGGTGTTCTGTTTGCTTCTTGAATTTGAGGCTTTAGTTCCTTCCACAGGCTTGGGAAGTTCTCGTCTATTATTTGTTTGAGTATATTCTCCATTCCATTTTCTTTCTCTTCTCCCTCTGATATACCTATTATTCTTATGTTATTCTTTCTGATGGAGTCAGACAATTCCTGTAGGGCTTTCTCGTTTTTTATTATTTTTGAGTCTCTTTCTTCTTCTCTCTGTTGTGCCTCAAGTTGTTTGTCTTCTATTTCACTAATCCTATCTTCAATCTGGGCTGTTCTGTTAGCTAAGCTTGTTACCTCGTTTTTCAGCTCGTGAATTGAGTTTTTCATTTCTGTTTGATTTGTTTTTATAGTTTCAATTTCCTTGGTAATATATTCTTTGTGTTCATTGAGTTGTTTTCTGATCTCCCTATATTGCCTTTCTGTGTTTTCTTGTATATCTCTGAGTATTTTTAAGATTTCTATTTTAAATTCTCTGTCATTTAGCTCCAAGGCTTCCAATATGTTTAGTCTTTTCTCCATAGATTTTTCCACATCTATTTGTGTTACCTCTCTTTCTTTTGTATCCATAATATTCGATTTCCTCTTTCTTATCGGCATCGCAGGCGCACTCCCTCGCGGCTTGAATGAGCGTCGCTGCGGTAGCTTCCTCCACACCCTCGTCTCTCAGATTCAAGTGATAACAGTCCTTTTGCTTTCAGTTTGTGTGGAACTCCGGAATGCTCCGAGGATAAATTTTTCTGTTTCTAGTTGATAAATTTGTTGTGATTTAGGGGAGAGCTGTCGGACGTGCTTCTCACAGCGCCATTTCCGTGACGTCACTGATAATTTTTTAAATAATTACTTTTTTAAATACCGGGAAGGCTAATTCACTTCCCAACCTCTGCAAGTAAGGTTTCATTTCACCTGAGCAGCCAGGCAGCCCCTAGGAGGGTATACAGAGCAGCAGGGAAGAACATGAGCATTTCAGCCAGACTGCTTGGACTCTAAACTCAGTTCCCAAGTTTACTAGCTGTGTGATCTTGAGCACATCGCTTAACCTCTGAGTGCATTTCTTTCCTCATCTAGAAATCAGATCTAGTGAGACTGTTAAATCCGTCAATCCAAGTAAAGTGGATACAAGGGCCTGGTGCCTAGCGAGATCTAAAAAAAGATAACGCTATAATGTTCCATGAGGTCAGAAATTGTATCTGTCTTAATCATGACTGCTTTCCTAGTGCTTAGAACAGAGCCTGATGCTTAGACACATGGTGGGGGCCCAATGTTGAGTGAATGTGAAAAAAGAGCTATGTACAGTCCCATATGAAGTAGACAGTTTCCTGAATGATCACGATTTTGGATTATGTGCTCCACTCTAAGTGCCTTGATTGATTTGACTAATGAAGGAGTGGCTGTCTTAGGCTGACAGAAAATCATGGCTTCTGTCTCAAGAGTGGGTTTTGTAGCTGACAAAGAGACGTAAGTACATTTCAATTTCAACTTAAAAATGTGAAACTAAAAAAGTGTTTAATTCAATCAGTTTGTTATCAAAACCTTATTTTTAATTATAAAAGACATTTGCAAAATGGTTTATAAAACTGTTTTAAAAAGATTAATTTTATTGTAAATGAATCAATCAGTTTCTATTAGAATCTTGCTAGTTTTCCTAAAAGAAGAATCTTTGTCATATAAAAAAGAAAGAAAAGGATCATCAAGTAGAAAAGTGGTTCTTTAGAAATATTAATGCTTTATGGTATTTTTATTTCACATGAAAATAACGCTTTAAAGACTAGTAAAAAGATTTATTGCGCAGAATACTTTTTAGTGATTAGGTATTTCTGCAGTGTGATTTTTCTAGAATTCCTAAAGAAGGCTCATGTCCAGTCATCCATAGGTGGTATTCTGCAGTCGTCCATAGGTGGCTGTGCCTCCTGCTGCCACCTCACACTCTATTGCATTTAGAATGGCTGGAAAGCACAAATTAAAAAGAAGGCCTATTATGTAAAAAGGTTATATCCAGAGGACTCTCACACTACCCCTCACAGCTTGGTGTTATCCCTGCACTTACCACAGCCTACCACCAGCATCTCCCTAAAAGACCAAAGGTTTGTTCTCTGGAGAAATGGAAACTTAAGGCTGCAGACTTCAGACATGAGATATAACTTAGGCTAGGGCAGGAGGCGGGAACACGGGGCTGACAACAGAACTGAAGAAGTGAGGTTTCACAGTAAACAGTAGTTCCCAGACCCCTTTCTCCTCCCTGCTTCTAGAATGCCACAAGCTGGGTTTAAATCTTCACCCCGGAGCAATATATTAGAGGATTTCTCCCTAGAAAAAAAATCAAATAGTGCCAAAGAAAATACATCATAAATTTGAGGACTCCTCATGAAAACATTAAGTCCCTTCAGTCATCCCCTACTAAGTTATCAGCAGATAAGTCCCCCAGCCCAAAGCATTCAGTCAAGTTCCTACTGCCTCACTCTTCATCAGGAGGTACAGCTGAGTATCACCAGGGTCCGAAAGAATCCTCTCACAGGAAAAATAAACAATAAAATAGAAATGCAGAGGAAATGAAAACAATGCAGGGTACAATAAAGTGTTTAAAAATTATTATTATTAACATTTTCTGAAAAATGAGTTGACGTCAGTAACAAAGAACAGAGCACATTGAAAAGAAACAATAGAAGGCAAGAAGCTCTTTAAAATTAAAAATAGGGTAGCTAAAATTTAAAACAAACCAATAAAAGGAAAAAGAAAAGATTCTATTTTGTGTTTCAAATATGCTTTTTTTTTGTTTGTGTTTAGCTGCTAATAAGTTAAATATCTGTAAAATATTAGAAAATGTACATACAGATTGCTCCTCAACCATCGTAAATTGAAGACACTATGAGTCAAAAATGCATTTTGTACATTTAACCTGCAGAGCATTGTATCTTAGTGTAGCCTACCTTAAACATGCTCAAAACACTTATGTTAGCCTAAAGTTGGGCAAAGTCATCTAACACAAAGCCTATTTTATAATAACATGTTAAATATCTTATAAATTATTATGCATATTGCTTTCACACCATTGTAAAGTCAAAAAATCCTAAATTGAACCATTGTAAGTCAGAAACTGTCTGTATTGGTCTCTGACCCAAGTTCCTGGCACAGAGCTCCTAAAAACCCTTGTAATGTCCTAAATGATAAGAGAGTGCTAGGAGCATCTTTGTTCTTTGATCCTGCTTCTTGACACAGGGCTCCTGAAACCCTTGTAATTTCCTGGGTGATAGAAGCACCTCTTGTTCTAATGAGGAGACGTTGGGTAGGCTTCCGGATGGTTCCTAGATGAGAAATGGTGACTGGAAAGACCAGGCCATAATGAGAAACTTGAAATTTTCAGCCCTACCCTTAATTCGCTAGAGGGGAGAGGGGCTGGAAATGCAATTAACCGATTATGCCTTCATCTGAGGGAGCCTCCTTGAAAATCTGGGAAGTATGTGATCTGGAGCATTTTCACGTCAGTGAACAACACATCCATTTACTGTGAGAAGGTGACACACAGCAACTCCAAGGGGACAGAAGGCCCTGAGCTCAAGAATCTCCCACACCTTGCACTATGTATCCTTTCATAGCCTTTAATAAACTGGTAAATGTAAGTAACTGGTTTCCTAAGTTCTGTGAGCTGTCCTGGCAAATTAATCAAGCCCAGAAAGGAGATCGTGGGAACCTCTGATTTATAGATTGGGGATCAGAAGCACAGGGGCAACCCAGAGTTGGGGTTGGCATCTGAAGTGGGGTGGAAACTGAGCTCTTTATCTGTGAGCTCTGAGGCTACCTCTAGGTAGACAGTGACAAAATTGAATTGAATTTAGGATACCCAGTTGATATCCCCAACAGTTGCTTGGTGAGGAAAAAAACTACACATTTTGTAATAGGAAATGTCTTGACTATAGTAACAACGTGGTACTAAAGGAGAAACACAGGTGGGAGACTGGGGTGTTTTTCCTAAGCAATACCTCACTCGACCTGTTTCTATCAACTGCACATTTTGTACATTATTGAAAGAGATTCTCAGGTCATTACATTCTGTGTCCATAATTTTGATGTCTAGTTCTGAGGCCTATGTGCCAAATGAAATACTTAAGAAAATATTTTGTAGTGCCTAAATGACGGTGGCCCAGTGGATAGAGCGATGATCTGGAACCCTGAGGTCGCAGGTTCGAAATCCGGAGGTCTCCTGCTTCAACCAGCTTGAACACAGGGTTGCTGGACTGAGATAATCAACATGGTATTATGGTCACTGGCTTGAGCCCAAAAGTCACTGGATTGATCAAGGGGCCGCTAGTTTGGGTGGAGCTCCCATGTTAAGGCAGGTATAAGAAGCAATCAATGAACAACTAAGGTGCCGTAACGACAAGTTAATGCTTCTGATCTCTCTTCCTTCCTCTTTCTCTGTTTCTCCCTCTCTTGCTCTCTCTCTCTCTCCACCTCCAAGTATGTTGTAGTTAATTTTACATATTTTTCTAATCACCTGGATTGTAAACTTCTGCCGAGCAGAAGTCAAACCTCCTTGATTTATACCTAACATTTCAAACACCCAGAATATTTTGGGGCATAACTGGGTGCTATAGAATCCTTTTGAAAATATTTTTAAGTATTTCAAACATCTCTAAATTTTTTAGGACAGAAGAAACAGGAGGGATATATTCAAATGAGTGTTAGACATCTGATGGAAGAAATATTATAAAAAAGATTATATATCAAAAGAGTTTGGAGTATAATTTTAAATCAATGGATAATCACTGGAGGGTTTCCTCAAAGGAGTAAAATGGTCTAATTTGTCTTTGGAAAGATCAGTCTGACTGTCCTGGGTAAAATAAATTAGAAAGTAAGACAAGAGGAAAGTGAACTGGTTAGAGAGCTACTATATTAGTTCATGGAAAAAAGAAAAGACAAGGTGAAATATGGTAGCTTTAACAAGAATACGCAGAATCAAACAAATCTGTTGGAGTTGTTGAGTGTAGGACTGCCATAGATGATCCTAATCAAAGCAGCAGCAGGTGAATATTTTCAATATAGTTTCTTGTGCCCACGACTAAGCTTTCAGAGACAAACAGAACCTCTAAGCTAGCATGGTGTCAAGGGACAAAGGCAGAGAAGAATGTCAAGAAGGAAGCGACTGGTCAGTCTCAAAAGCTGCAGAGGGGTCAAAATAATAAGTCTAAAATGTGTCCAAAGATTTTGGTGATTTGGAGTAAATTAGAGACCATTTCCAAAGCAGGCATGATGTGAAGATGATGACTAAAACTTTATGACAGTGAGTAAAAATGTCAGAAAGCAAGGAATGAAATTATAGGTTAATCTTTCAAGAAGCTTGGCTAGCCTGACCAGGCAGCGGCACAGTGGATAGAGCGTCAGACTGGGATGCAAAGGACCAGGTTCAAGACCCGAGGTTGCCAGCTTGAGTGCGGGCTTATCTCGCTTGAGCAAAAAGAAAGCTCACCAGCTTGGACCCAAGGTCGCTGGCTCGAGCCAGGGGTTACTCCGTCTGCTGAAGGCTCGTGGTCAAGGCACATATGAGAAAGCAATCAATGAACAACTAAGGTGTCTCAAGGAAAAACTAATGATTGATGCTTCTCATCTCTCTCCGTTCCTGTCTGTCTGTCCCTATCTATCCCTCTCTCTGACTCTCTCTTTGTCCCTGAAAAAAAAAAAAAAAGAGAAAAAGAAGCTTGGTTAAAACAATACATTTGGCTCCTGCCTCAAGAAAACAGCATTCTGTTGGACATTAAGAGTCTCCTAAATTCTTCCAAAAAACATTCTTAGGCATCTGCCTGCCAACACTCTCTACAATATCTTTTACTGTACAACTCTGCAATCAGTAAAATGTGTTTAGTAAAAAAATCTCCCCAAAAAACTATCCATTTTTGCATAGTATAAATATATATTATAAGTCAAGGTTATAGTTAGCTGAAAGTTCAGCTCTGCTAAAAAAAAAAAAAAAAAAAAAAAAAAAAAAAAACAAACAAAAAAAAAACCAACTAGCATTGCTTATGTTGTATCCAAATCAGTAAGAAATGTTTTCTGCTTTTGAAAATAGTCCATGAAAAGTTTCAGAGGCAAAAATGGATTTCCCAAGTGATTTCTTCAGCTTACATTAATCAAAATTTTGCAGTACAGCAAACTCTTCAAGTTGTAGTCAAAAACACAAACTGGAATCTGTACAAATTGAAGCAACTGCCTTTTATTTCTAGAGATGGCAGCTTCAAGTGTCAAAAGTGATTTGTTTTCTCCAGTCTGAGTCACCAGAATTTTACTGTTGGTGAAATGTTTCCAAGTCTGCCCTTACTGGTTGACTGTAGACATCTGAATAGCCCTAGGGTATGCTGCAGTAACAAACAGCCCCAATTGTTCAATGACTTAAACAAAAAAGATTTATTTCTTACTCATGTTATATGTCCATGACCTGTCAACAAGGGGTTCTGATCACCTAGTCAGAAACACAAACTCATAGACAGACTTCCCACCATTTCAAACATCACAGAGCAAAAGGAGATCAAGTGAGCCTTGCAATCAGCCGTAGTAGGAAATATCAGCCTTGCCTATAAATATTTAGCTGGAACTAGTCACACGGTCCAAACTCAGATATAAAAGAGCCATAGGATTATGGAAGTAAATCTTAACATGGGCCCAAAAGATGAATAGACAGATATATATTTGGAGAACTTTGT
Organism: Saccopteryx bilineata; assembly: GCF_036850765.1. Lineage (NCBI taxonomy): Eukaryota > Metazoa > Chordata > Mammalia > Chiroptera > Emballonuridae > Saccopteryx > Saccopteryx bilineata. The sequence continues at coordinate 35,891,301 of NC_089497.1, forward strand.
AATGATCAACATACAAATTATATTGATTAGAACTGCATCTTTCCATAAGGTATATATATATATATGTATGTGTGTGTGTGTATGTATACACACACATATATATATTTGTGCACATATATTATATACATATTTTACATATATTATATATAAAAACACATTGTATGTATGTATGTATAGCAATGAGAATTGTATGATACATTTTCAAGTTTGATAAGACTCCTGGGTAGAGGCCATCTTTGAGTAATTGTTTCTCTATCATCACATTAACATCTAATTTTATTTATTTACTCAGATATCCCAATTAGACCAGAACTCCTCAAGAAATCCAAGGCAGATTTTTAAATATTCATTTAAATGGTGTTTTTTGCCACACACATACACGCAAACACACTAATCATACCAAAAGAGACATCATGTCTTCTTAAATTATGTTACAGAAAAATAAAATTGCTTTTTATAAGAATAATTGGATACTTGATGTTCAACATTTCATTGGCAAATGAGTATCTTTCTTTGACAAAAGGATAATCAGGGTTTAATTTTCACTTGGAGAGAGAGAAGGGAAAGGGGAATGTTTTCAGGGATTGCTACCGCCACCAGCCTTCTCCCTGAGCAGTTTCCTCTAGCTATATTTTTAATTGATTGGCTCCTTTCCAGACATCTTTAGATTATTTAGGGAAGCAGTAGAAGAAATGCAATGTTTTCATCTTGACCTTATAGTAAGAATTCCTTTACATTTTTTTCTCCTAAACCAATTTTTTCCCCAAAGCCAAGCAAACTTTCTTTTGCTGCAATCACATATTTCTTCAAAAAATTCAGAATCCTTAATGCCTACAAATTAACTATAAAATGGAAGTATTAATGGTATAATTAATCATTATTAATAAAAATTTTGTTTGTATGCTCAGACCAATAGGTTTTGTATATAAGTTGTTTGTGAAACTCCTTCTAATCCCTCTTATTCATTCATGTTAGATCTCTCATCTAATTCACAATTATTTTTCAAACAACTAAATCCCATTGATAGTTCATGATAACATTGGTTTTCTCCTTACTAATTTATTCAGAGCCAGCAAACATAAAGTAATCCTTTTCATAAAGCTAAACTTGCCTTTTAGAACAAAGCTTCCTTTCTGTTTTTCCTTTCTAAATCAGGACACTGCCCTGAGCATCTCCAGGGAATCAGTTTCTAGAGATAGTTTTCCCTCCTCTATTGAATTTGTAAACTGAATCAGCTCTCCCCTGAGCTTCCCATTTGGTCCAAGATGTTTGTGTTCCTTGGATTCTTGTGGATTCAGACATAGACTAAATTTGTATAAATCACTCAAACTAACATTGAATAAATGACTTAACCAGGTAGTTCTTCTTAAGGATTTATTTGCAAATTAAAGCAAAATTGTCAAAGTTAACCCCTGACCAATATTAAAATATTAAATAGGTTTGTTCTCCACATGCATGCACTAGTGTGGATGATGCTAGCCAAGCCGAACATCAGGGGCCCTCACTTTCCTGAGGCTCAAAGTCCCTAGCACTGCTGTACATATAACAGTTATTCTTTTTCTTAAACAAGGTCCCAAAACTGTATAAGTATCAGTCCCACAAAATCTGGATCTACCCCTCTATATACTGTTAAAATAGATGCAACTCCCTCTTGGTAATAGTGACACATGTGAAAAGAAAAAGTCAAAGAGAGAGAGAGAGGGTATTTTAGATAATTTGAAAGAATATATTATCTAAAATGACCAAAATGATGGATATGCTAATACCTGAAAATAAAAGGATCAAATGAACAAAACTAAATGCTAAATGGGTAGAATATTTTAAAGAACTAAATAACCAGGCATGGTAACTGGTACAACAGAAATTTAGGTATATTAGATAAATAGTTGATAGATAGATGACAGATAGATAGTTGATAGATAGATAGATGATAGACAGATGACAGATAGATATAAACTGAATTTCTTTATATTGATTTTAATGTGAATAGATGGCAAATTCTTTTTTTTCCCCCACCTTCCTTTGCTGTATCCTCACAATGTAGAAGGACCAGGGAGATCTCTAGAATCTCTTTAATAAGGGCACTAATGTAGTTCATGAGGGATTAAATATCTCCTAAAAGCTCTACCTCATGATACCATCACACTGAACACTGAAGGTTAGATTTCAACATATAAATTTTGTTTTCTATGTGATACAAAAATCTCATATAGGACCTTGGAAAGTAATCATCTGACCCCTTTATTCATGGTGCTAAAACTCAGTGTTTTAATTCATAAAATTCAGGAAATACATAAGAACATACTATGAACCAGGCATTTCACTGTGTGCCAATGTACAGTGATGAAATGTGAAGTACAAAATCCTTTTCTCGTAAAGATTTTATGCTAGTAAGGATGAAGGAAAGAGAAAGAGAAAAAAGCAAAGAAAAAAAGTAATTTCAGGTCATGACAAATGCTCAGAATGAGGGTTGAGAGATGCTCTTGAAGAAAGTGACATAAAGAATGAAAAATGAGAGCCCTGGCTGGTTGGCTCAGTGGTAGAGCGTCGGCCCAGCGTGTGGAAATCCTGGGTTCAATTCCTAGTCAGAGCACACAGGAGAAGTGCCCACCTGCTTCTCCACCCTTCTCCCTCTCCTTTCTCTCTATCTCTCTCTTCCCCTTCTGCAGCCAAGGTTCCATTGGAGCAAAGTTGTCCTGGGCGCTGAGGATGGCTCCATGGCCTCTGCCTCAGGAGCTAGAATGGCTCGGATTGCAGGGGAGCAATGCCCCAGAGAGGCTGAGCATCGCCCCCTGGTGGGCCCCAGTCAGGTGCATGTGGGAGTCTGTCTGCCTTCTGCCCCCCACCCCCCGCCTCTTCTCACTTCAGAAAAATAAAAAATAAAAATGAAGACTGAAGAATGAAAACTGAAAAATGAGAAGTAACGTGAACTGTCCTGGAAAGAAGATCCGCAGTGAATGTGGAAGCCCTGAGAAGGGAATGAACTCGGTAGGTTAAAGCGAAAGGGTGCCAGAACGCACAGAGTGAGTCTCCACTCGAGTGCTGGAAAGGGGGTGGCTGGGGTACATTTCTGATGATCACATCACAGCCTGAGGGTATTGCTATTATTTTATGAATAGAAACCAAGGGTGCTAAATATCTAGCAATATTCAAAAACAATTCTGCATCAGAAAGAATTTTCTTTCTCAAAACACCATTACTGTCTTTAAGTAATCCTGACAGAGAAGAGTAAGTGAAAAGGAAATTGATAAAGGGATGGTCAGAGAGCTAGAGGGCCCGTTAGATAAGGCTTCCGGGCAGTAATCAGGAGTGAAGGAGTGCAAGAGAAGTCAGTCACCAAGTGTCCTGTAAGCAGGAACATGTTTTCAGAAGTGCCAGCGATAGAAAGCACAATGCCTCCATACAACATTCCGTTCCACCACAGAGTCCTGATTTAGAGAATCCTTTAATACTTGACTCTTACTCTGTAATTTCCACTTAAATTCCTCTTACCACAAAAGGAAGCGTAAGCTGTTCTCCGCCAAGGAAGAAAGAAAGGCGTAGGCATCAAGTGTGGACTAGCAAAAGCTTTATTCAGAGCGCATCCCGGGTGAAGTTCTCTGGTCGGTAAGACGGGCCCGAGAAGTCGCGCAGCCTTCCCGGTGGCGGGAGTGGGGGGTGTTTATAGCATCGGTATGGTGGTGGCGGGTTGATATAAGGTGGCAAAATTTCATTGGCTGACAGACAGTCGTTCTTTTTCAACGTGCTTCTGGGCCGTTTCTTTTGGCGGGTATGGATGTGGGTGGTTCCAGCCAAGGTCCCTGGACCTGGTTCCTCACGTGACCTTCCTGCGTTGCCAGTCGACCTCACAAGAAGTCCTAGAAAACTTTCCCTCTTTGTCTGATCTCCACCTTCAGATTCCATGACACCTTGGTCTGAGTGTCACTTGTATACTCATTAGGGGGAATTCCATGATTCATAGTTTCATATTGCAAGTGAAATTGAGATATGTTTCTCCCATTTCTTTGCTATTCCCATTTTATCCTTGTTCCTAGTTCACGTTAGAAACTGGCTGCTAGGACTCAGTCACCGTATTCTATTCCAGATAAGTACTTCCACTTGGATAGATGGCCTACAATTCATAATTGACAAGACACTCATTCTTTTAAGACTGGACACTATTTGATTTTTGTCCATACTTTCAGCACTTGAATCCTGCCCATGAACCCTGGGTTCACAGCAGATGTTCTATCACTTCCAACCAGACTTTCCTAATGCCCACCATATGGCTATCTGGCTGCATATCCATGCATCATCTTGTTACCAGACATGTCTGTGTTCATACTGCGCCCATCCGCTGAGACACCCACAGGGCAAGCAGGCCACTGTAGCAAGAGCAGTCACTTGGGAGTCAAATCACTGTGGGGTGCAAATCCTGATAGCATAGTTTACTAACTGTGGGATTCTTTTTAATCTCTTAGAGCCTCAATTTTCTAAAGCAGCGGTGATGGTGATGCTAATAACAGTTATTAATAAATAATAAGTATAATAAGTAAGTGAACATGACAGTGGCATTTAAATACAGCTATTGTTATCATCTTTATTTATAATTACTTCTGGACTTCCTTATAAAGACAAAAAGTTTACACCTATCACCAGGCACGTTGGATTCTCTGTCCTCACTGCCATGTTACCTCCCTAAACCTCTGCTCGAGGCTGCTCAGTGTGCCGGTTTACAGATTCTGTCCCCTTGTCATTGAAGAACTGAGCTTGAGGCATGACCCTTAATCAGTCTAGTTATGATTTAATCAAGCCACAAAAGACTATTGAACAGGAAAGTGTGGGCGTACACAGGAAGGGGTACATGAGTAGAGATATTCTTGGAATGCTAAAAAAGGTAGGGCAATCACTGAGGCTACAAGCTAAAGGAAGCATTGAGACAGGAGAAAATAGCAGGGAGTGGGAAGGAAGAACAAAGGAACTCTTATCCTCAATTATCCTGACAGTCCTGGCCTTGGCCTACATTAGCAGGACCTTTGTTTAGATCCCCATTTCGCTCTGTCTGTGAAGGCCTCTCCCGGTGGGATTGTGAAGAATTTTATAACCCATCATCCCACTCCCCTCCCTCCTGTGGTTTTAACTGATGGGGAGGAAGAGGTCTCTTCCATACAACACAGCTGCTTTTCTTCAGAGAGATTTACTGTTGACAAGTAATACATGTTGCTTTCAATGACTGTTGTTCAGGGGTAGGGGAGGAAAGAATCGGAGACGAGATTGGTTGGGAGTGTTCTAACGTTGTTTGTTGAAACAGGTGGCTGAAGAACTGCTGATGTGAAGCGAAGCCACAGCTGTTCTCTTCAGCTGGCCGGTCTGACGCGGACACCGAACTGAATCCGGACCAGACAAACCCAGGGGCACCAAGTGCCCAGCTGTCTCTGTTTTAATTAGGGAAAAGAAGTTTTCACAGATTTGAAAAATAATATTATAAGAATGAGAGTACAAAGGGATTGCTGGAGTCCACTTCATTTTAATATTTATTATGAATAGTTACTAAAAACACACTGAGTGAATTATCATGATTATTGAAATGGTTTTCACCTAGATTGCTGAGCAGTGCTTCTGACACTTTAATAGGCACACAAGTCACTTGGGGACCTTATTTTACATTTCAGCATCATATTCAGTAGGATGGGGTGTGCCTGAGCTTCCGTATTTCTAACAAGCTCCAGGTGATGCCAGGCGTGCTGGTCCACAGGTGGCACTCAACCACACAGCACCGCAGAATATAAGATTGGTAAAATCAGGCTGTCAGATGCTAGATAGGCTCTATCAGTTGGAAATGAAAGTAAACTACATATTAATGAGATTTTAAAGAAAATTGAATAACTAAAGAAGTCATTAATATTAATGATTTAAAATTTCTCTTTTGACCTCTTAGACTACTTACTGATCATGTACTGTGGGCTTCCAAGTACCAATTACAATTATATCAGGAATGGCTTAGTGTATGACTATTTCAATTTCTGAGAAATTTACAGCTTTTTTATTATTACTTTGACCATACAATCAAGCAACCAAGGGATTCTTTAAATTATTGAATTTAGCAATTTAAAAATATGCAAAGTTTCACAAAGGCTTTTTCTCCACTTTGGCAAAATGTTTAATTCTGAGGCATTATATTAATCAGTAGAAATATCGATGGGAATACCTTACATAGAGAAAATTGGGTGCTGAGAAAGAATGCTAGCATGATTCATTGAACAGGCCATAAATAATAGAAAAGATCAGTGGAAATATTAAATCATTGTGCTTTCCACCTTCTTCCCATCCCCCCATAGCAATTTCACCATCATCGCTCCAAAAAAGAGAGGCTGGGAGCAGGAAGTTCACATGGGCTGGGAGAAAGACTCTTGGTGTTGCAGCACTGGGGAGCTGGTGAGGAAGAAAGGAGCAGAGCAGAGGTGTGCCCCGCCCTCTCTTCCAGCCAGTGCAGGAGGCATGGTGAAGAGATAGCTGGGCAAGACAGAGGTCAGCGTGTTCCACCCCACTGTGTCTGAGATAGTGAGGTGACCGTTTAATCAGCCACACCCAGGTCAGCATAGGGGTGAAGAGGTGGTCCATCATTGCTGGTCAGAGATAGAAGACCTGTGCCTCACTGTCTGGAGGCTTCCTCCGCTCCTGAAGGGTTGAGGTCTCCACATACACTGCGGAGGATGCAGAAGGTGGCTGATAATGATGGCCGGCTGCAGAGGTCAACCCGCCCAGAGACTGGAAGCGGCAGGAAAGACCAGAGCTGGGAGTCAAGTCAGCTGCAAGCCAGATTTCATGGAGGCTCAGAGGACTGTCAAAGGCAAGGGGATTCTGGGTCTTCAGGAAATCCTTGGGAACATAACTGACCCAGAGCAGAAAGAACTCAAGTTGACCTGAGCTGATCTTAATGACAGGCGAGGAAAATCGCAGTACCAGGACCTGCCCGTGGCTCCTGGGACCCCCCACTATTCTTCCTTGACACCATCAGGCCAAAGTCATCTCCCACTTCATACATCCCAATACCATTCTGGGAAGAAATGTGAGGAGGAAGTAAAAATCTGAAAGATGAGGATTTGATCTAAAAAACTGAGCTGCCCTGGCCAGTTGGCTTACTGATAGAGCATTAGCCCAGCATGTGGATGTACCAGTTCAATTCTCAGTCAGGCCACGCAGGAGAAGTGCCCATCACCTTCTCCTGCCCTCCACCTCTCGCTTCTCTCTCTCTCTCTCTCTCTCTCTCTCTTTCCCTCCTACAGCCATGGCTTGATAGGAGCAAATTGGCCTCAGGCACTGAGGGTGGCTCCATGGCCTCCACCTCAGGCACTAAGAAGAGCTCAGTTGCTGAGCAATGGAGCAACACCTCAGATGGGCAAAGCATCTCCCCCTAGTGGCTTTCCAGGTGGAATCTGGTTGGGGTGCATGCAGGAGTCTGTCTCTCTGTCTCCTCTCCTCTCACCAGGGGGAAAATAAACTGAGTTAGCTGAAGCATCTGTATAAATTATTGGATTTAAATGTCTAAATTTAGGCACTGGCCCATTGCTCAGTGGTAGAGCATTGGCCCAGCATGTGAATGTCATGGGTTTAATTCCTGGCCAGGGCACACAGGAGAAGCACCCATCTGCTTCTCCAGCCCTCCCCTTCTCACTTCTTTCTCTCTTTCCTCTCTCTCTCTCTCTCTCTTCTCCTCTCCTCCTGTAGCCATGGCACTATTAGAGCAAGATGGCCCAAGATACTGAGAATGGCTTCACCTCAGGCACTAAAACAAAATGGCTCCAGTTGCAATGGAGCAAGGGACCCAGATGGGCAAAGCATTACCCCCTAGTGGGCTTGCCAGAAAGGTCCTGGTTATGGTGCATGTGGGAATCTGTCTCTGTCTCCCTTCCTCTCACTAAAAAAAAATATATAAAATAAAATAAATGACTAAATTTAAGTGTTTTATTTCCACTTTCCTTACTATTTAAGATCAGATCTACAGAACATAAAGTTATTCTTCCTTTGCACAGCTCAGTGTGGTATGAACTTAATTAGCAACCCTCCTTCACCCATAATGAATCACTGCACTCAGTCAGCACTCTTTCGTTCTAAGGTGGAAACACCGAGTTTCACACCTCCATTCTGTCACTGCTCCTCCCCCAGCTCTGCTCATCTGTGGGCTAAGCTCCCACCAAGGTCTCCACTGCTAATTGTTAGGAACCCTCATCACTGCCATAAGGCTGACACCCAGGGATGGGCTCCCACAGCCTGTGCCCATCCAGCCTGAGGCCACTCCAGGATCTGCCCTGGCTTTGAAAAGCTGTGTGACTTAATTCTTGAGTACATTCAGGGAACAGAATCAAAAGAGCAGGAGCTTCAGAGAGACTCTGTGTTGGATTCTGCTTCGGGCTTTTCTCATCCATCTGGCTCCCGGCAAGACACTTTTCCTTCTAAGCTGCCTTCTGTAAAATGGAGTTGATAACACCTATTTATAATATGGCTATAAATAAAACAATGAGGGCCACATTATTGCAGTTCCTTCCACCATGCTCAGAGCCCTGTTAACAGTCTGTTCCACTGGGAACATGGAGCTCTATTCCATCTCTTACCAGCTCCCAAAACATTCTCCTTCCTCCAGAATAAGGCCAGGCATGCTCTGCCTTGCCACCTGAACTCCCTTCAGGACTGAGGCATTTCTCCCACGGAGGGCAGACAATATTGGCCTCTCACAGGATTTCCTCAGTCAAAGTCATATCCTCTTCCCAGAGGAGCAACGCATATCCAAAGACCGGTGGATGCAGTAAGATAAAGGGCGGGCCCAATGGCCCGCACCAGGGAACTGAAAGGTCACCCCAGCCTCAGAGCAGGGCTGCCTCAGGGAGACTTTGTGGTGACTGCACCACAGCCCAACTTCCCCCTCAGCCCAGACCTGCATCCTTACCTTTTCTCTCTAAATACAGATCCCAAAAGCTCTCCCTCGTAACCAGTCTACAGGCCAAACTCTGGCTCAGAGGTGGCCTCCAGGGCAACCCATCTGATGACCCAAGTACCACATTCCCAGTTTAGATCCATTCACCTAACTATTGTTGTTGACACTCTCCGTCACCCTAATACAGAATTTGGTAAAATAAACAAAGGGACCATCATAACCCAGTTGGCCACTATTTTTGTACCACTCCTACTTGTCTTAGCCAGCATCATCATGTAGTCCTGGTAACTGCCTTCCTAAGGGTCTTTCTTCCTCAGCCTGCCCACCAACCAAGCACATCCCAGAGAGGCCTCTACCTACACAGCAGCTTCAGAGTCCTTGCCACGCTGGAGTGGTGGCTAACACAGACAGAACCTTTAGCTTTCCTTTGGTGCAAAACATAATTTACAACCTCACCAAAAAGGGTTTCCTTTGCATCACGGTCTCTACAATTATGTGAATAAACAATGTCTAACTGTAGGAAATTGTCAGTTCCTCTGTACAGACTAAGCACTTGCTCATGCTACTACCTTGCTGTATACAAATGGACCGTTTTAGGACATGAATAGAACAAATGTGCTCTAGAAACTGCAGTACAAGCAGTGCCCAATTTGCAGGTAGACTATATTCCCCGAGTTTATTTGCAAATTGGTTATTTGGAACTAAGAATGCATTATCTCAGAGCAGTGTTATAAATTACGGCCAGCTTCCCAGTGTCACCCACTGTGGCTAGTGTTGCCCTAGTAAACTACTAACATAATTAAAATGCTACTACCTTTAATAATGGACTATTCTTTATAAGAAATATATGCTCACAGGGCACAGAAAGGAAACCACGTGGCACCAGGAACACGTACCTCTCTCACTCGGTTACATTCTTCTCTGCCACACATTTGCTGCGATCACCCATTTTCAAGGTGGTAACCGGGTCAAGCAATAAATCTGGCCCTTCTCCCTCTCCTCTAGAACTTGAACTTCATTAGAATGTTGACCTGATGACCTCTGTCTTCTAGTGGATGACAAGCAAAATACAGAGGCTGCAAGCATGCTTCCTTATCCCTGGGCCACAGGAGAACCTTCCTTGGCACAGCATGGTAGATCTGTAGTCTGGACTGGCAAAACAGTAAAGTCAGAACACTGTTATCCCTGTGCAAAGGCCTAACACAAAATGGCCAAGATCAGGAAGCCGAACCTCTGTTTTTCATGTGTCCCCAACAATTTTACTTTTTCATATTGGTGCAAAAGAAAAAAAAATCCTTCTAAAATGGTATTTTTACAAGAACTCCTGAAGAAAAGTAAGTATATCTGGAGTCCTAATGAAGCATGTTTTTCAAAATTTAATCCCTTGATCGACAGCATCTGCATCACAGGTGAACCTATTAGAAATACTGATTTTGGATCCCACCCACACCTATTAAATGAAAAACTCTGAGAGTAGGGCCCAGCCCTCCAGGTTATTGTATGTACACTGAATTTTGAGAACTACTTGATCTAATGATTTTGAAAAAACTGATATAAGAAGATCAAGATTAATTTATTTTAAAAAGGAAAATATTAGAAACACTGTCAAAGTAATTATTCTACATATCATATAAATTATTACTCGTGAGATACCCAATGATTCAACTCAAAAAAGTGTTTATTCCATGTCTCAGATGTGCAGGTTATCTTATCTGCTAAGGAAGATTAAAATGTAAGTGGGGAAAACAGTGAGGGAAGTGTAAATCAAAGAATTTGCAACCTTATGAGGTTGAAGGGGCAGAAAAGATAAAAGGATTAACTAATGCCACAGAGATTATCTGTAGTTTTATAGAAAATATATAAACAAAATGCTATAGGGGAGAAAAGAAAACTAATTTTAGAGGAAGAAAAAAGTTTTGAGGCAGCATCAGAATTGGGTCCTAAAAGACAGGAATATGTATTTTATAATAGAAGCAATGTTGTGGGGAGGGAACAGAGGCCCCATGGACTTGGTGGAGGGCCAAGTTTCCCAGGAAAGAAAACAACATGACAAAAGCCAAAGTGCACAAAAGCATTGTACCCAGCTTCCTCCCAGTTGTTCATAAATAGGGTATAGCTGTGATTGTATAAATTCTCCTCAAATCTTAGGGCAGCTAGTTGAAGACTAGAGCAGCCCGAGGCCCCAGCCAATTATCCCTGTCATAAGTAGTTGTGCACAGTTACCCACTGGTGACTTACTAACGCATTCTAATGTGTACCAAGCTACCACGGAGCTTGTTCAAGCAGTCAACATGAATGGACAGAGTTTAGGGCGGACACTGTATAGATAAGGCAAAGGCACAAGGTGGGTTGGGGTGCCATTCTCAGGAGACTGGATCTTACTCAAAAAACAATATTGTGTTTAAAGTAGAAAAAAAAACCATGATTTGTCTTGGTTGTAGATTGGTTTGGTTTGAAAATAGATAGAGTAAGGCGAATAGGTTAGGATGTTAACCTAACCTATTACAGGTTGGGCTCTTAATACAGACAAGTATTAAGAGCCCAAACTACTATGGAACAGAAAAGGAAGGAAGAGAATTACAGTAAAATCAGTTCAATTCACTAATACCTGATTGTCCGTGATATACAAGATACACATTGACAATTTAAAGAAAAGAATAAAGGTAGACTGCTCTCTATATTAAAATCTGATATGCAGAGCTATAAGATCACAATAAATTATAATAAGTGGTAAAATAATTATTCCATTGTATTGTATTATAAGAGAAGGTTTATTTAGAAAGTCACAGAGTGAGCTGCAAAATGAATGGGCTCAGGAAACAAGTTAGAGCAAAAGAAGGGGCCCTTGAGCTTGGGTGCAGGTTGGGGGGGGGGAGTTGTCTTGAGAGACAAAAAAGAAAGGAGAGTTCCAGTGTGTGGAAAGAGAAAGAGAGAGAAAGGAGAGCACCCTGGGGAGAGAAAAGGGAGTAGGGAAAGACGAAGTAGTGCTACACAGAGAGAGCATTAAAATAACTATTTTAAAAGGAGGCATAAGGTGTTATGGATATTTAAATGATTACAAGGTCACTGTATATGGAGGAATCGGGAGTTATTTCATGGATAAAGTATTGGTTTAGCCATAAGCCTTCAAGGATGAAGTGTTGGAAAGAGGTTTAGATAAGGGCATTCTAGGTATAGGGGACAAAATAGGTTTTAAAGAAAGACAGCAATAGACAAGTCTGTACAGAGTTAATAATGTAATATATCAAGAAAAGGTGGGAAATGAGTTTATAGTCATCAAGTAAATCAAAACCACAGTGAGATATTACTTTACTCACAAAGATGGCTATGATTTTTAAAAATTACAAGTTTGGCAAGAATGTGGGAAAAAGAACCCTTAAACACTGCTGGCAGTGTAAAATAGTGCAGCCTCTTTGGAAGACAGTTTGGCAGTTCCTCAAAAAGTTAAACACAAAGTTGACATATGACCCAGCAATTCCACCAGGTACATAATCGAGCAGCTTAAAGCATGTCTGCGCAAAACTTGACAATGTTCAAATCAGCAAAAAACTAAAAAAGTGGAAACTATTCAAATATCCATCAATTGATAAATGACTAAATAAAGCACAGTATATCCATTCTGTACAATGGAATATTATAAAACTATAAAAAAATGAAGTATGATACATGCTATATATACAACATGGAGGAGCCTTGAAATCATTATGTCAAGTGAAAGAAGCAAGACACAAAAAGCCACATATTTTATGAAATGTCCAGAATAGACAAGTCCATAGAGACAGAGAGTACACCAGTGGTTGCAGGGGCTGAGGGGAGGGCAAAACTGAGAGTTAATGCCAATGGGTACAAGCTATCTTCCTGAGGCAATGAAAATGTTCTAGAATTTGATAATGGTTATAGTTTACAACCTTGTGAATATACTGAAAAACATTAACTGTGTACTTTAAAAGGGTCAATTTTATGGTATGTGAAGTATATATCACTTTTAGAAAATAAGGAAGGATGGAAGGGAAGAAGGGAGAAAAGTAGGGACAGAGGGACAGAGGGAAGGGAGGAATGGAGAGAGGGAGGGAGGGAAGGAGGCAAGAAGGGAAGGAGAGAGGGAGGGAAGGAGAGAGACAGAGATGGAGGGAGGGAAGGAGGGAAGAAGGCAGGGAGGGAAGGAGAGAGAGAGGGATGGAGGGAGGGAAGGAGGGAGGGAGGGGAGGAAAGAGGGAAGAAAGGAGGGAGGTAGGGAGAGAAAACACCACTTGATGAGGCCTATGTTGTGGGCCCCTGGCCAGACAAAACTTAACTATAAGTAGGTCAGTTTAACTGTTGGCACCCCACAAAATAAACCATCATCTTTTCTGTGTTCTGAGGTTGAGGATCATAATTAACTTGGACAAGGTCACAAAGTTAAGCTACTCAGTTGTGAAGTTAGGATGCATTCTGATTAAAATCCATATATTAATGTCATCTGCTGCCTTCTCTAGTCTTGGGGTGAAATAATTATATAGACAAAATAGTTATTGTCCCCATAAATGGAAAGAGACAGAGAAGAATATTAAAAATAAGGGAGGTATGTTTGTTCATATGAAAAATAAGAATTAGAAATGCCCTTGAGCTATAGGGTTTATCTAAAAATAACAGTGATCAACAAAATAAGTTTTATTTAAGGTAGTTGTAAGTAATTAATATTTCTTTTGTGATCATGTATTTCTAAAAGTGAATAGGTAACAAAGTAACAAAAAATCAAATATAGTATTTAGAAACTGAAATAATATTCTACACATAGCAAAAAATAAACAAAAATAATTTTTTTAAAAAACACTTCCTAACCCTACCATAAAGCCCACCCAGTGGAAAAAGTTCTGCATACTGCATACTGCCTGCTATGCTCCAGTAGCTAGCTATCTCAATTCAGACATGGCTTTGAGGCTGTCCAGGTTTAAATCTCTTATGACTGATAGACTGATTCTAAGGTTATCCTTATACCTGACAGCTGCACCAAAAACACATTCACAAGTACAAAGGAGTAAAAAGATAAAGTCATACAAATGGATAAAAACTATATTCATCAACAATACGCACACACAAAGCTATCCAATGGCATTTCATTCTGTTGGAATGATAGATCATTTTTATCATTATATATGATGGAAAAGACATAATACAATGATTGTCTATATGCAATAGTATTACTTTGATATGTAAAAAAAAACTTAACTATATTTCTTACATAAAGACAATTATCAATTTTCTCTATTTAGGAGAACTAGTAAGATTTTAAGACCCAGAAAGAAAAAGAAAATTTTGGAATAAAAATGATAGAGAATATAATAAAGAACAAGACTTATACTCAGAATAAGTGAGATATAAGGATGAATGGACCCCTTTTTAGAGAAAATGGCGCAATGTTAGCAAATGACAAAGACCTATTCAACTCCTGTTTTTCAGCTATTTTCACCAATGAAATGAATGATACTATTGAAACCTCTGTAAAACACTATCAAAAGGAAGAATAGTCTGAAATTGTTAAATAAGGAGGGAAATGTACCTAATGAAATAAGAAAATATCTAAATGAAGCAAGTCCCCATATTAATATTATATGTCAAAGCATAAGATACAGGATTTACATAGTTTTGTTTTCTGGTTCTTTTGTCATGAAGATAAGTTTTGCCTGTAATAGAACATCATATAATCAGTGGTAGTCAACCTGGTCCCTACCGCCCACTAGTGGGCGTTCCAGCTTTCATGGTGGGCAGTCGCGGAGCAACCAAAGTATTAATAAAAAGATATATTTAACTATAGTAAGTTGTTTTATAAAGAGTTATTCTGCCAAACTTAGCAAAAATCCAACATAAAGTACTTGGTAAGTAATTATTATCATATGCTTTAACTTGCTGTAACTCTGCTTTATAAATTTTATAAAGTAAAGTTACTTCTCTACTTTATAAATCACCATTACTGTGGAACTGGTGGGCGGTTAGAAAATCTTACTACTAACAGATACAAAAGTGGGTGGTAGGTATAAAAAGGTTGACTACCCCTGAATGAAAACATGAGTATGTCTGCTTTATATAAGGTTTTCTCTCAGCTTAAGATTTTTGAGATTCAGCCATATTTTCCTCCATATCAGTGGTTCACTCTCCTTTGTTGAGCCATGAGTCTTTATATAAATGTATCACTCAGGGATGAATAAACCCTTAGCTACTTACAGATTTTGGCTGTCATACATTTTTTAAATACCACAAATAATGAAACATAAGCAAAATTTTAAATAGATATAATGACTCCAGAAACTATGAGGTTTGATTGTAACTTGGAAAACCCTCAAAAATGACTTAGACTATTGAGGAAAACAAGGGGGGAAAAAGATAATCCAAAGAAACAACCTGAAATACATTCTTCCTAAAATAATATACAATTTAAATTTTTACTGGAATATAAATTAATATAACAATAATATTCTCTTTTGGAATTTATAAAACATTTTGACAACCATAACACCAATTACCAAGAGAAAACATCTTCTATGGCAGGCAGCAACAGAGAGGCAATTATTCCTGTATAACAGGGTAGTTCCTAGAACTAGAATGTATACTGCGTATTAGACAAAATGGCATAGACTCATTTCTCGTTGTTCCTCCCCACCAAGTACAAACATAAAGCCTGTAAATGATGCAAGAGGCAACTAAAAAAGAACACTGAGATAGATGTGGAAATAAGATACACTGACTATAGAATACAAGATTAGAGGGTTGTAGCAGTAGGGTTCCTCACAACATCTAACTCAACAGAAGAAGGCAACCCAAGCCTAGCATTTTCTGATGTCCTATCAATAGAAAGCAACCCATATAGGCTCATTTTCCTCCAGATCAAAAGAAATCCCAACAACAACACCACGTAAGCCCAGCAATACTGAGGTTAGTCAGAAACCCTACTACCAATAAAAAGCCAGAGTAAGCACTCTTCTCTGCTGGACCTGAGACTACCTTGATGAGACAGCACTAGCTAGGGGGAATCCCACCACATCAAGTGCCAGCTCAGGAAGCTTCTTGGTCCCTACAGGCTAGAGAATACCTTCCTGTAGATGGCACCAACAGGGGCAACAACAATAGCCTGGCCTTGGAAGTGCTTGTCATCCCCGTGGGCCATACACTCCTTTCTCCCAGCTAGACACACCAGGAAGTCTGGACTAGAGAAGTTCCTTGCAGTATCAGGCAGCACCATCAGGAACCCATGGAAGCCCAGGCATCAAAAGACACTAAAAAAATAAAAATAGCACCAGTAAAGCTCTTTAAGTGAAACTTCCACCAGAAATTTGTCATAACCCAAAATAGTAGATCAGGACCTACAGGCTAAATCTAAACAGGATGACCGTTTGCCAAAAGGAAGATTTAAATAAGACCCAGAATCTCTTACCATAATAACCAACTTGCCTAGAATACAGTAAAAATAAAATAAAATAACTAATTTCTCAGTCACAACTAGAATGAGAAAAAAAAATCACCTAACACAGACAACAAGGTAATTAGATGTTGAAATAATCTGACACATGATTTTAAAGCAGCCACCATAAAAGTACTTCAACAACTATAGTTCTCTAAAAAGAGAGAGGAGAAAGGAGAAACTGATTCTAAAAATGCCTAAAAAATAGTGGTTCAAAAAAGTACTTCAACAAGCAATTACAAATATTTTGAAGAAAATGAAGAAATAAAAAGTCTCAGCAAATAATAGAATTTGCAAAATAATAGTGATAATGGAATAGAAAAAAATGGAACTGAGAAATGCAATAACTGAGCAGGAAAATCTTAATGAATGAGCAAAATAGAAACATGAAGGAAAAAATAGCAAAAGACCCAACACTTGTATTATTGGAGTTTCAGGAGAGGGGGGTGGGGGGCCTGTCTGTAAAAGTTTATATACAGTATGATTCCATTTATATAACAATCATAAAATGGCAAAATTATAGAAATGAAGAAGAGATTAGTGAGTGCCAGGCATTAAGGATGTGAATTAAGTGCCAGGAAGGAAAAGCAGGAAGGCGGGGCGTATTTCTACACAAGGGCAAAACAAGGGGTCTTTCTGGTGACAAGTGTTCTGTATCTTCACTATGGTGGTAGACAAACACACATTTGATAAAAATGCAGAGAATTCAATACAAAAACACAAAGAGTAAAAATAAATAAGATATATAAATTACATCAAGGTCAACATCCTGGTTATGATTGATATACTATAATTTTGCAAGATCTTATCATTCGGGAAAACTAAGTAAAGGGTTCATTGGATATATCCGTGTCATTTCTTACAACTGCATGTGATAAAATCTATTATCTTAAAATAAAATGTTTAATTTAAAAAAATTTAAATACATAATGCACATAAACCACTTAGCATAAGGACTACTTTAGGGGGGAAAAGTGTTAGCTGTTACTGTTTGGGGGCAGCAACCAATATGTTCAATTCTGGAAACAACAATTTAAGACAACTGTGGATATATCAGGAGAGGATGTTGATGACTCTACCACGTCAACATTTTGCAACTGAAGACAATAAAAGTATTTGCCATAGAATATGGAAGCCTAAAGGAAACATAGCAGTCATTAAAAGTGCCAAAATAGTGGAAACTGCATACTCTACTAATTCCTAGGGCCATAGTAAGGCCACTGCAAGAAAAGTTTTACCTTGACATGAAAATAAATTTACAACCATTCAAGCTGTCTCTTAACTAAAAAGTTGATCTCCCAAAATTCTGCAATAACGCCACCAAGTTGATTAGGTAGAGACTCAGATCAGGACTTTCTCACTGCAAATTCCAGGGAACACATTTATGATCCTGACTCAATGCCCATCTTTCAGAGATGCCAAAAAGAGAATTCATGCTTGGAATCAGAACCTGAAATTTTAAAAGGTTATTTCCAATCACAATTCTGTGATTTGCATGACAAAGTCAGAAAACCTTGGCAAAGCTACAGTGTTAAACTTAATATTAAAAAGTAAGGAAGAGTGACGTCACGGAAATGGCGCCGTGAGCAGCGCGTCCGACAGCTCTCCCCTAAATCACAACAAATTTATCAACTAGAAACAGAAAAATTTATCCTCGGAGCATTCCGGAGTTCCACACAAACTGATAGCGAAAGGACTGTTATCACTTGAATCTGAGAGACGAGGGTGTGGAGGAATTGACCACAGGGACGTTCTTTCAAACCGCAAGGAAGTGCGCCTGTGGTGAGTCAGCCCATAAACTTGGGAACTGCGAGCCACCGCGACCCCCGCGAGCCGCCGCCAAGAGCAGCCGCCATGAACCGCCACTGCCAGCGGCCGCCACGAGCAGCCGCCGGGAGCCGCCGGGAGCAGCCACGCGCGAGCCCGGTCCGGTTGAGCACCGCTGACGTTCCCAGCGGCCCGCACACTGCGAGTGGGGGTCGCCGGCCACCGGTGCCCGGAGCGCCCCATTCGCGCACGTGCCTTGGGCATTCCATGCACCCAGGGCACCCTGCTGGCCCGCACACCCAGGTGCTCCATTATCCTGCGCCTGGTGCGGTCCAGCCGCCAGCGGCGGGGCGAGCGGGAGAGGCTTGGGAGATTCTCTCCGTGGGCGGGGCACCTCACCCAGCCATTCAAGCTAACAATCAAGCGTTGGGGGAGGGGCGCGTGCAGGCAGCCTAAAATACCTTCGGAAGCACAGCTGCGACCCAATCACTCAAATTAGCTTAACCCATAAAATCTGCGCACCCTCGGTTCTAATTGATAAGATCTCTCTCAGTTCAGCGATCCAAGACAAGAGGCGTGATATTTTTTAGTGCCTCTCGCTAAAGGGGCGGGGGCAACTTCTGATTGATAGAGCCTCCATATTCAGGGATAAACGCTAACAAGAAGGACTTGGCAGATAATAAGGTCTATACTACACTAGTCGTAAGCAGAGACTAGTGCCTCTTCTTCCCTGCAAAAACAGGCTACAAAGTGTGGAAAGCCTGGGTTGAGAGGTCCAACTAAATGCTAGGCGCTGAACAGTCACCTTGACAACAATTGACTCCCACCCCCGCCTGATTACACTGGAGGCCCTGACTCTCAGAGCCTTTCCCAAAGCCTTGCACTGAGTGGGGATAGAGTGGGGATTCCCCAGCTCTTTGAGCCTCTTACTCCCCAGGCAGAAGCAGTTGCAGCCTTATAGCTGGATCACCAGGCTGCTAATTCAGAAAGGGGGGACTAGGAGAGAGAATCCAGGAAAGCAAACTCTCTCATCGTTGGACCCTGCAAACGCCAACAAGCCTTTACTTCCAGCAAGACTAAAGCCAATTATATGACATTGCCATAGAATCCCTTCAACTGCAAATCCCTACCTAAGAGTGACACAGGGGCAGAGCCTGGGGTACAGAGTCACCGACCAGGAAGAGGGAGAGAAAAGAAAAAGGAAGAAGTTAACCTCTCAAAATCAAGAAAAACCCACAGACTTTACAACTTGATCCACTAATTTTTTTTTTTGTTGTTGTTGTTTGTTTGTTCTATCTTTTTGCCTTTATTTCCTCCACCTCGGTCCTTCTATTCTCTGCCCATCTTATGCTTCCCCTTTCTTGAACTACACTACCCATGAGTGTTGCATTTTATTTTTCTTCTTCATCCTCACCCTCCTTTAAGGTTATACTCCAAAACACTTAACTCTCATTCTCTCTTCTTTTGTTTTTTTTTTTTTGTCTTGCTTTATTTTTTTTTCTCTTCCTATTTTATTTCTTCCTTCGTTTTTCTCTTTTTCTTATTTTTTCCTTTCTATTCGTTTTTTTCTTTTCTCATTTTACTTTCCTCCTATATAATCCTCAATCACGAACAAATTAGTTAATTTCGGACTCAAGGCTTTTTTTTGGCTTTATTTCTCTTTTTTGCTTTTGTTTTTATTTTTTTTTCTTGTTTGTTTATTTTTGTGGCATTTTGGGTCCTCCCAACCCAAGGTCTCCATTGTGTTGTCCACTCCATTGTGTAGTCTTCGCTCCACTTAATACAACAGATTTTTACTTATTATTTTTATTTTTTCTTCTTTATTATTCTTTTTTGGTCCTTTTTTCTGGATCCCTCTTATCCCTCTCATTATATCTCTTAGTTGACCATCACTTACAAGCAAATCATCTTATGCTTGTCTAAGATTTTCTTCCTTTTTTTTTTTTTTTGCATTTAGCAGGTCCCTACTCCCTTTTTTTGCCCCTTGAACTCTTCACCCCAAATCAGGCCCTCCATTATGGGCACGATATTTCCCTGAGGAGGGGAGAGGAGGGAAAGAGAACAGAGAAAAAAAGGGGGAAATAATAAATTATTACTGGTTGTTTTTTTTGTGGGGTGTTTTACCTTTTTTTTTTTTTTTTTTTAATTTTTACTCTTTATTAATTCTAATTAGTGCTATCAATAAGACCACCCTCAGATGCCAATAAGAAAGAGGAAATCGAATATTATGGATACAAAAGAAAGAGAGGTAACACAAATAGATGTGGAAAAATCTATGGAGAAAAGACTTAACATATTGGAAGCCTTGGAGCTTAATGACAGAGAATTTAAAATAGAAATCTTAAAAATACTCAGAGAGTACAAGAAAACACAGAAAGGCAATATAGGGAGATCAGAAAACAACTCAATGAACACAAAGAATATATTACCAAGGAAATTGAAACTATAAAAACAAATCAAACAGAAATGAAAAACTCAATTCACGAGCTGAAAAACGAGGTAACAAGCTTAGCTAACAGAACAGCCCAGATTGAAGATAGGATTAGTGAAATAGAAGACAAACAACTTGAGGCACAACAGAGAGAAGAAGAAAGAGACTCAAAAATAATAAAAAACGAGAAAGCCCTACAGGAATTGTCTGACTCCATCAGAAAGAATAACATAAGAATAATAGGTATATCAGAGGGAGAAGAGAAAGAAAATGGAATGGAGAATATACTCAAACAAATAATAGACGAGAACTTCCCAAGCCTGTGGAAGGAACTAAAGCCTCAAATTCAAGAAGCAAACAGAACACCAAGTTTTCTTAACCCCAACAAACCCACTCCAAGGCACATCATAATAAAGATGACACAAACCAATGACAAAGAAAAAATTCTCAAGGCAGCCAGGGAAAAGAAGAGTACAACATATAAAGGAAGGCCTATTAGATTATCATCAGATTTCTCAGCAGAAACTCTACAAGCTAGAAGAGAGTGGACCCCAATATTTAAAGCCCTGAAAGAGAGGAACTTTCAGCCAAGAATACTATACCCATCAAAGCTATTCTTCAAGTATGAAGGAGATATAAAAACATTCACAAATACAGAAAAGATGAGAGAATTTACCAACAGAAAGCCCCCACTCCAGGAAATACTAAAGGGGGTTTTCCAACCAGATTCAAAGAACAAAAGAAAACAACACCACAAGTAACAGCTCCACCAAGAACACAATAAAACCAAACTTAAACTGTGACAACAAAGGAAAAAAAGGGGGGAGAGGATGGAGATTAACAGTAGCAAAGGATGATGAAGTGCAGAAATACTTATAAGATAGGGTACTACAATGAATATGGTAGGTACCCTTTTCATTACTTAATGGTAACCACCCTTAAAAAAACCACCACAAACACACTGAACTTAAAAAAGGTAGCAACAGAGGAAAGAAGTATGAAACACAAACAAACAAAAACAAATGATAGAAAAACAAAAGAGAAGAATCAAACTAGATACAAAACTAACAGAAAGCAATTTATAAAATGGCAGTAGGGAACCCACAAGTGTCAATAATTACACTAAATGTAAATGGATTAAACTTACCAATAAAAAGACACAGAGTAGCAGAATGGATTAAAAAAGAAAATCCAACTATATGCTGCCTACAAGAAACACATCTAAGCAACAAGGATAAAAACAAATTCAAAGTGAAAGGCTGGAAAACAATACTCCAAGCAAACAACACCCAAAAAAAAGCAGGCGTAGCAATACTCATATCTAATAATGCTGACTACAAGACAGAAAAAGTACTCAGAGACAAAAATGGTCATTTCATAATGATTAAGGGGAAGTTGAATCAAGAAGACATAACAATCCTTAATATATATGCACCAAACCAAGGAGCACCAAAATATATAAGACAGCTACTTATTGACCTTAAAACAAAAACTAACAAAAATACAATCATACTTGGTGACCTCAATACACCGCTGACGGCTCTAAATCGGTCATCCAAACAGAGAATCAATAAAGATATAGTGGCCTTAAACGAAATACTAGAACACCTGGATATGATAGACATCTACAGGACACTTCATCCCAAAGCGACAGAGTATACATTTTTCTCTAGTGTACATGGAACAGTCTCAAGAATTGACCATATGTTGGGCCACAAAGACAATATCAGCAAATTTAGAAAAATTGAAATTGTACCAAGCATATTTTCTGATCATAAAGCCTTGAAACTAGAATTCAACTGCAAAAAAGAGGGGGAAAAACCCACAAAAATGTGGAAACTAAACAACATACTTCTAAAAAATGAATGGGTCAAAGAAGAAATAAGCGCAGAAATCAAAAGATATATACAGACAAATGAAAATGAAAATACGACATATCAGAATCTCTGGGATGCAGCAAAAGCAGTAATAAGAGGAAAGTTCATATCACTTCAGGCCTATATGAACAAACAAGAGAGAGCCGAAGTAAACCACTTAACTTCACACCTTAAGGAACTAGAAAAAGAAGAACAAAGACAACCCAAAACCAGCCGAAGAAAGGAGATAATAAAAATCAGAGCAGAAATAAATGAAATAGAGAACAGAAAAACTATAGAAAAAATCAATAAAACAAGGAGCTGGTTCTTTGAAAAGATCAACAAAATTGACAAACCCTTGGCAAGACTCACCAAGGAAAAAAGACACAGGACTCAAATAAATAAAATCCAAAATGAAAGAGGAGAGATCACCACAGACATCATAGAAATACAAAGAATTATTGTAGAATACTATGAAAAATTATATGCCACCAAATACAACAATCTAGAAGAAATGGATAAATTCCTAGAACAATACAACCTTCCTAGACTGAGTCATGAAGAAGCAGAAAGCCTAAACAGACCAATCAGCAGGGAGGAAATAGAAAAAACTATTAAAAATCTCCCCCAAAATAAAAGTCCAGGCCCAGACGGTTATACTAGTGAATTCTATCAAACATTCAAAGAAGACTTGGTTCCTATTCTACTCAAAGTCTTCCAAAAAATTGAAGAAGAAGCAATACTTCCAAACACATTTTATGAGGCCAACATAACCCTCATACCAAAACCTGGCAAGGATGGCACAAAGAAAGAAAACTACAGACCAATATCTCTAATGAATACAGATGCTAAAATACTAAACAAAATACTGGCAAACCGAATACAACAACATATTAAAAAAATAATACATCATGATCAAGTGGGATTCATCCCAGAATCTCAAGGATGGTTCAACATATGCAAAACGGTTAACGTAATACACCATATCAACAAAACAAAGAACAAAAACCACATGATCTTATCAATAGATGCAGAAAAGGCTTTTGATAAAATACAACACAATTTTATGTTTAAGACTCTCAACAAAATGGGTATAGAAGGAAAATATCTCAACATGATAAAGGCCATATATGATAAACCATCAGCCAACATCCTATTAAACGGCATAAAACTGAGGACTTTCTACCTTAAATCAGGAACAAGACAGGGTTGTCCACTCTCTCCACTCTTATTCAACGTGGTGCTAGAAGTTCTGGCCAGAGCAATCAGACAAGACAAAGAAATAAAAGGCATCCATATCGGAAAAGAAGAAGTAAAGCTATCACTTTTTGCTGATGATATGATCCTATACATCAAAAACCCGAAGGACTCCACAAAAAGATTATTAGAAATAATAAACCAATACAGTAAGGTCGCAGGATACAAAATTAACATACAAAAGTCCATAGCCTTTCTATATGCCAACAATGAAATATTAGAAAACGAACTCAAAAAAATAATCCCCTTCACGATTGCAACAAAAAAAATAAAATACCTAGGAATAAACATAACAAAGAACGTAAAGGACCTATATAATGAAAATTACAAAGCATTGTTAAGGGAAATCGAAAAAGATACAATGAGATGGAAAAATATTCCTTGTTCTTGGATAGGAAGAATAAATATAATCAAAATGGCCATATTACCCAAAGCAATATACAAATTTAATGCAATTCCCATCAGAATCCCTATGAGATTTTTTAAAGAAATGGAACAAAAAATCATCAGATTTATATGGAACTATAAAAAACCCCGAATAGCCAAAACAATCCTAAGGAAAAAGAATGAAGCTGGGGGCATTACAATACCTGACTTTAAACTATATTATAGGGCCACGATAATCAAAACAGCATGGTATTGGCAAAAAAATAGACACTCAGACCAATGGAACAGAATAGAAAGCCCAGAAATAAAACCACATATATATGGTCAAATAATCTTTGATAAAGGGGCCAACAACACACAATGGAGAAAAGAAAGCCTCTTCAACAAATGGTGTTGGGAAAACTGGAAAGCCACATGCAAAAGAATGAAACTCGACTACAGCCTGTCCCCGTGTACTAAAATTAATTCAAAATGCATCAAAGACCTAAATATAAGACCTGAAACAATAAAGTACATAGAAGAAGACATAGGTACTAAAATCATGGACCTGGGTTTTAAAGAACATTTTATGAACTTGACTCCAATGGCAAGAGAAGTGAAGGCAAAGATAAATGAATGGGACTACATCAGAATTAAAAGTTTTTGCTCAGCAAGAGAAACTGATATCAAAATAAACAGACAGCCAACTATATGGGAACTGATATTTTCAAACGACAGCTCAGATAAGGGCCTAATATCCAAAATTTACAAAGAACTCATAAAACTCAACAACAAACAAACAAACAATCCAATAAAAAAATGGGAAGAGGACATGAACAGACACTTCTCCCAGGAAGAGATACAAATGGCCAACAGATATATGAAAAGATGCTCAGCTTCATTAGTTATTAGAGAAATGCAAATCAAAACTACAATGAGATACCACCTCACTCCTGTTAGATTAGCTATTATCAACAAGACGGGTAATAGCAAATGTTGGAGAGGCTGTGGAGAAAAAGGAACCCTCATTCACTGTTGGTGGGACTGTAAAGTAGTACAACCATTATGGAGGAAAGTATGGTGGTTCCTCAAAAAACTACAAATAGAACTACCTTATGACCCAGCAATCCCTCTACTGGGTATATACCCCAAAACCTCAGAAACATTGATACGTGAAGACACATGTAGCCCCATGTTCATTGCAGCACTGTTCACAGTGGCCAAGACAGGGAAACAACCTAAAAGCCCTTCAATAGAAGACTGGATAAAGAAGATGTGGCACATATACACTATGGAATACTACTCAGCCATAAGAAATGATGACATCGGATCATTTACAGCAAAATGGTGGGATCTTGATAACATTATAAGGAGTGAAATAAGTAAATCAGAAAAAAACAAGAACTACATGATTCCATACATTGGTGGAACATAAAAATGAGACTAAGAGACATGGACAAGAGTGTGGTGGTTACCAAGGGTGGGGGGGGGAGGGAGGACATGGGAGGGAGGGAGGGAGAGGGTTAGGGGGAGGGGGAGGGGCACAGAGAACTAGATAGAGGGTGACGGAGGACAATCTGACTTTGGGCGAGGGGTTTGCAAAATAATTTGATGACAAAATAACCTAGACATGTTTTCTTTGAATATATGTACCCTGATTTATTAATGTCATCCCATTACCATTAATAAAAATTTATTAAAAAAAAAAAGTAAGGAAAGCGTGCATAAGGTTATGAATGAAACTTTTAATAAAAGGAGCTATATCACTGAGTGTCTAAATATCATAGTTCAACTCAGTATCAAATATATATTCCAACCATGTAGTTTCTGGAGCCAAAAGAGTGATTAAAATGTTAGTCGGTTGAAAGTGACTAGCTACTTGAGGAACAATAAATAAATACCAGTCACGTAGCTCATAAAGGGATTGTGGTGATCAATTAGTGAGTGACCACATAGCCTTTCACGCCCTTGTAATAAAAGTAGCTATGCAGGCATAAATCACCATTATGATCAGGCCTTGAAACCTATGATATCGCATCAGACTATCTAAAGGGCACATTTATTAGCTGCCTAAAGGAGCTAATAGGATTCTTGAATGTTTTAGTCATGTTTCAGTACCCAGGCATACATAATCACATACCAACAATTCACCACAATTAAACAAATGGAAATTCTCCCACTTTAAAAGGTATTCTGCTAGTGGCTCTTAACATTTATTACACAAGTATAGATATTACTAGATCCTAGAACTAATAAAAATGGTTTTAATGTTTCTAAATAATATTTTCAAATATTCAATCAGGTAATCAATTTGTCCAATTTTAAACAGCATGGCTTCATAAATGAGATATTTGGTATGGAACCTGATTTAAAATGCATTCCCTTCTCAAGTGATTGAATAGTTGTAATGAAAATTTATAATTTGTAGTATAGTATAGATGGAAAGGAATTGAATGTCTCTATCAAAATTATGCATGGTAAAAATCTTTTGTGCTCCAACATAAAAACTGGCAGATAAATGCAATTACATTAGATATGCTGTCATCCAGAACATCTGAAGAATGCTATTTGTTCAATCTGATCAATTTAAACTTACCATGCTACATAGCTGAGTACAAATACGAGGCCATGACCATCACATTAATACCACGAGGTTATCCCAAATGCCGTTTCTGGAAATCAATGGAGAGAATTTTTACTGAGTCCAAGCTATTTCACTTGCAGGCAATTGTCAAAATCAATCTGTGCCTGACTTAGATTTCTAACTTAATTTGTAACTTGATTTATACCTGCAATGCTTACAGATTAGGCAACCGATCAAGAAGCATTGGTTTATTCTCAAAAAAATTTGAAACTTTCAAATAAATCCCTTTATTACTTCTCATAAAAATTAATACACAGTATTTCCAAAACATATAAATTATTCAGTAGAAGTGATAAAAGAAAGTGCTCTTTTTGTAAAAAGCAATTTCAATGATGATATTGCATATGACAATTTCTTGACATTTCAAAATCTTCAACTTAACAGAAAATTCAGGTGAAAATTTATACTAAAAGATCTTACTATTTTATATAAGGTTCAATTTATATAGAGATAGATGTTATTTATGAAATATGGTAGTTGAGCTTTGAAATCGACTATAATGTAAATGTAGTTGCTTTTTAAAAGACAAATATATGGCTCATTTCACCTTCCAAGACTGTTTGTGTATAGTGATTATGAACTTAAATATTAGACGAATTTCCTTAAATTACATAAAGTTCTTCATATGTTCTGCTCCTGAATATACAGTGGTGGACAAAAGTAAGTTTAGAGTTGTGAATACATGAGTCAGAGTTTATTAACTATTGTATTTATTGTTATTATTATTATTACTAACCTACTTTTGTCCACCCTTGTAGAAACAAATTTCTGGTCTCAATTTGAAAACTGAGAGTCCTGTCCATGGAACGTAAAGACTAAAAAAATCTGAAAGACTTCAGGTCATGGGTTCCTTATCAACTGAAATTTACCACTGAACTTTTGAAAAAGAACATAGTTTTTATATTATTTATGAGTTTATGTTATGTGCTTTTGTCACCCAAACGATATTACTAGAATTGAATGAATGTGTAAAATTGCAGTAAAAATGGCATTCTACATTAGGCTGAAATAAAGAATAGCTACATTTTTAAAAAATACTACTTTGAAGTCTCCCAATTTAGTCAGATGGTCCTTATCCCCTACCAAACATAAATAATCTCAGCAGCAGATTAGATAATGGGGACAAACATCCTTCCAGCCCCATGTCTGTTACATGTCTGCTTTATACTCACATCATACATCATCTGTGACATTTATTCCATCCCCTTGTTTAACAATCCACCACCCCCACCCAATCGCTTCAGTTCCTTCCCTAGAACCATAACCCAGAGTGCTTCATCTCGCCCGCCTCCTGCCATCATCCTCATTGCCATGGTTCCTTTTGCCATACCTACTCTCTGTATTTCTCAGTCCAACCATCTAGCACTCCTAGAAAAGATAGAACACTTTGTCTCCAAATTAAGGTGGACCCTCAGCACTACTGCTATGTGATCTGGTTGATTTCCCAAGTAACTATTCCAAATATCTTTCCAAGACCCCGTTTCATGTAGCCCACCCCACTCTCAACAGAAAACCTTGTCTCCTACTGCAGAGACAGCAAGGTTAGAAAGCATGGACTCTTTAGCTTTCTGGCCCATCTCATCTCTTTTCTACCCATCCTACTGGGAAAGTTGGCCTTTTTAAGGTTAAAGACTCTGCACATGCTCTTGAGCGGACATCTTTCTATTTGTCCAGTTCTCTACTGCACAGGTTATTCTACGTTGTATCTCCCTCCCTGCTTTTTGCACTGCCTCCACAACACAGTCAAGTGGAAGAGCCTTGTGTCAGCCCTCTGCTACCTACTACACATCACACCACCCCTCTCGACAACTATATTCCTTGAAAGAGCACTTCTTTTCGGTCACCATTTGCTATACCCACATCCTTACCTCCAATTATTTTCAATTCATTTAAACCATTTTTGCCCTTACCTCCACTGAACGTTCTTTAGCAAGAGTGAGAAATGACTAATACCACCATCAAACACCACAAATTCTTTTTACTGTACATTTTACTTGTCCTCTCTATGAGTGTTAACATTGTAGAAGACTCCCTTCCACTTGGAACTGCCTCTTGGACTTACAAACATTACCCTCTCATAAGTCACCTTCCTCTTTGGCAATCCTTTCTCCATCTCTTTTCTAGGCTGCTTTTATTTCCTCAGCCCCTAAATGTTAAAGGGTCCCCAAAGATCTATCCTGGATTGCTTCTTATCCTACTAGGATAATATCATTAAGTTCTCTGCCTTCGTGCACCATATATATGGCACCTAAAATTATTATCTTATTTACTCACCAGATGTTTACTGAGCACCTTCTATACACCAGGATTTCTACAAGGTTTGGTCATACATTACCACCTGGTGTTTTCACTAAGCATCTAAAATCCAACATTTCAAAAATAATATTTTGTTCTAAAATATGTTTATGAGTAAAATTAATTTTTTTTTGGTATCAATACTACTCAGTCATCTTAAGTAAAAACAGAATTATCTTAGTTACTTCTTTTTCATGTATGATAATCAGTGACTAGTCCATTTAATCCCTTTTATCATTGTTACTTATCATTGCTTCTTCATCCCTATAAAACTTATTGTTTCTTACATTGTTCCTAAAACTTGCTGTCTCTCTACTTGCACAACCTTCCCATCATCCTCCACAGTCCCATTCTGAAAAAACATCAAGCTAATATGTGTGTATTAATTATATTGTTTATGAAGATGAAACATCCATACCTCTTGGCACAGTATAGAAGACCTTTCGTTTGTAGTCCTAGGAAATGATAGCTACACTTTATCAGAGCTTGTTATATGACAGACATTTCGCTGAGACCTAAAACCACATTATGCTATTTACTGTTAATGATCTGTGGGGGAGGGGGTGGAATTGTCATGATGGTTGATTTTATGTAAATTGACTGGGCCACAGGGTCTCCAGATATCTGGTTAAACATTTTGTTAGGATGCATCCGTGAGGGTGTTTCCAGAAGAGAATGGCATTTAAATTGGTAGAGTAGGCAAAACAGACTGCCCCTCCCAGTGTGGGTCAGCACCATTCAATCTGTTGAGGGCCTGAACAGGACAAAAAGGCAAGAAGGGAAATTCTCTCTGTCTGCCTCATTGAATGAGGTGGGAAACTGGTCTTCTTCTGCCCTCAGACTGAAACATTCTCCATCGGAACTTAAGTCTCTGGCCTCAGATTTGAACCACACCACCAGCTTTCTGGGGTCGCCGGCTTGAGGATGACAGATGGTGAGACTTCTCAGCCTCCACAGTCACAGGAGTCAATTCCACATAATAATTAAATCAACCTATCCATCTCCTATTGGTTCCATGTCTCTGGAGAATCCTAATTTAATCATTATTCCCATTTTAAAGATGATGAAACTTGAAACAGAAATCAAATAATGACTTAATATCACACAGTTGCTAAGTGACAGCGGTGGGGTTTACCCGAGCTATTGTCTCCCAGGAACATGCTTTTAGCAGCCATGCTGTACCCCCCCCATCCCAGGTCCACTCTTTCCTAGTTCTCTCCACTCTGGCCACGCCAATTCTTTACCAGAACCCAACATGCTTGTCCATGCATGTCACCTTCCAAGCCCTCATCTGAAATGTCATTTCTTACTTGTATCCTTCGAGAAAACACTGACTCATCTTGAATGCTCAGCACAAATATCATACCCTTTTTGGTTTAGAAATCTGTTCTGAAAGCAATTCCCAAAGAGAGATTGCTAAAATGTCACTAACAAGGACATGTTTGGTATAATTTCATAGCTGCCTAACGTACATGATATTAGGGAACAGCTCCCATTTGGCACAAATAGCAAAAGGACATTTTTTAATGAGTTTCAATTATTTATATTTAAATCTTATAAAGAACATAATAATTTTGGTCAATAGTATTGGCAGATAATAGAGCAGGTGAATGACCTTTCAAAACCAACACATATAGATTACACACTTCCCAAGGGAAGTGTGAACTAACTTTGGAGGCGGTATATTCAAGTGAAAGAACATTGTCAGGCCCACCAGAATTTGAAATAATTTCTACCATTTGCCATATAGGTACCCTGGAATATAATACTAAAACTTTTGAGCCTCAGTTTTTCCATCTTTAAAATAGGAATAAAATAACTATAATAGATCATAGGAAATAATCCCATTTTGCTGAGATTAAATGAGAAAAGATCTATATGTGTCTGCTGACAGAGAAATGTTACCTTACAAGCCCCATTTTTTTGCTGTCCTTCAGGACTGTTGCTCCTGAAAAAAATATATTTATTTATTTATTTATATTTATGTCCATATATATATATATATATATATATATATCAGAATCAACTATATTACTGACTCTTTGAAGAGACTTCACTGGGTCAAGCAAAATATTTGTCATATCAATTATTTCACTTTATTCTGAGAAGTTTAAACCGCCACATTAGGGACTGGACACAGCAGAGAACTGCAGGAACCATATAAATAAACATGGCAGATCTCTTATGAGAAGCTGCCAGAGTTAAATATCACAACTTATATATTCATGATCAGTTTATTAATTATGCATCACTACAGAGGAAACACCTCCTGCTTAACAGAAGCTTTTGACTTAACCCAGACACCCTTTTAACAAGAAGCAGCGAAGAGGACTAGAAAAATATTGGTGCGTGACATTTAAGCTATTCATAAACTGCTCCCTCCACACAGAGCCCTGTGGGGACACCATTCAAGCAAAGTTAACAGAGCTGTCCTCCATGAACGAAGAGTATGTAATGAAGAGAGTGTGAATGCAAGCACTAGGTAGATGATAGGTGGGTAGATAAGTACATAGATAGATATAGTAGAAGATACAGACAGGGAGAAAGACAGAGAGACAGACAGACAGAAGCGGTTTCCCCAGCTTTGCCTCTGAGCTTTAAAGCAAACCAGACAGTAACGACTGGGAGGACTTCTGGAAGAAGTGGTGGAATCTTCAGGAGTTCGGAAACACCAAACCGAAAGTAGGATGTCTGTGGCAGCTGCAAGCCCCGCACAATTAGGATGTTGGCAAGTCAAGTGGAAAACAGAGCCAGGAAAAATACTGAGTAGCGGCAGAGCCTCTAAACCAGACCATTCCTCCTCCACATGTTTTAAACATATGTTTAGCCCCAGATCAGTCATGGTGACAGCTGAAAAGACCCCTCAGAGACTATCAGAGATGGCATTTGGGAATGCCTCTTGATGCCTTACTGTGCCAATAAGGGTGTTTTCCTCTCGTGTTAGCATAAAATGTGCTTGAAAGAATGCAGCACATAGTCCCAGAGCCTGAGATCCAAGAGAAGCCAGACTATTTCCCTGAAGCCAGGCCACCAGTCTGACTCCCGTGGCCTCTGGAAACCATCACCTTATCACTACACTCCCCCACAAGTTGCTTGGAAACACCCAACTGTCACTGGAATATCTCAGCTTTCGGGTAGCTAAGGAAAACTCCACACCATCGTCTCACATAGTATATCTCAATAAAGAGTATTTAGAACTGGTAATGTGGTATTTCTAAACAGTATGATCAAAAAAAGTAATTCCTATCATTGCCAAATGGATCAGGAAAGCCATGGGAATCAGTGCACTGAGAGCGTACTACTAATCCACATCTCTGCTAGTTTACTGAATGACCAGATTCCTCATTTGGTCCCTTCTCTGGATAAAAGATTTCATTTATTTTTTTAACTGATTGTTTATTGCTTTTTGGGTTTTTTCAGAGAGACAGAGAAAAGAAGGTAGAGAAAGAGAGAGAGAAGCATTCATTTGTTGTTCGACTTAGTTGTGCATTCACTGGTTACTTCCTGTATGTGCCCTGACTGGGGATTGAACCTGCAACCTCGGTGTCTTAGAACAACACTCTAACCAACTGAGCTAACCAGCCAGGACTGGCTAAAATATTTTACAAAATAATAATATATCATAGCTCTGACTCTGCAAATGTAATATATTTTTAAATTTTAAGTTTCTTTAAGACAATCAAAGAAAATATATTGAAATAACTTTATAAAAACAGGCTTAAATAGAAGTAGTCATTCTACTGAAGCATTTTAAATGAAATGAATGTCTTAGAAAAATTCATAGCTACAAATAACACCCACATTTCTGAATGAAAGCTCAAAGGCCACATTTCCGCAAATTAGAACAGAGTAATTTTGCAAAGACAGATCTAAGGATCTAAAAAAATCTATCGTATTCATTTCATAATGAAAAGTTTCTCTGGGGTTCTTCATAAGTTACAGTAAAATCAGTTATAATACAAACTACTGAAAAACCGGACTTCCTGCTTCTTGTCGGCCACCCCCCACTGTTCCATTCAGTGTCAGATGGTTGCTACCCAAAATTCAGTCTCTAAAACCAAAGCAGGGCACTTTATTTTAAAAACCTAATGAAGTGGCAGGGTGGTTCTGAAAAATTAGAAAAAAGTTCCCTGTGGAAACACAGACACGAAAATAAAGTCAGACTCACAGAAGGACGCTCTCACAGAGCATACAAGTTTCTTACAGCCAGTGCCGTGGTTCTGTGAACAGCATCAGAATAATAAAAGGCAAAGAGTTTAATTATTTCCCCTTAAATAATTAAATAAGCCTAAGAATTTGAGGATGTATGCCTTAAGAGCAAATTCCCCAGAGTTTTTTTAAAGGTTGAAGGTTTTCAGTATAAATCATTTCTTGGGTTACTAGATTGCATAAACTTATCAAGCACACTTCTACTTATTGTCCTAAATTTACTTCTTTCACATTTCACAAATTCCTCTTATTTGATAACCAAATATCATCTTTTCCAGGCCTTTGATGATTGATTGATTGATTTTTTTTTCTATTGTACCTTTCTTCTCTAAGTCTTTTAAAACTAAAATGACTGTATGTCCTAGTGTACAGTATCTGATTTACAGTCTCAAATCTGCCCCTGATTAAACAGAGTCCCTGAACAGGTGGCTTGGCCTCTCCTGCTTCAATCCCCTCAGTGTTAAAATAGGGAATCAATTACAGAAGCTGATCGTGTTTGTTAAAAGGATTTTAGAGGTTAAAAATCACATTCACAAACAATTAGTCTTTATTATTATAATGCTGATCAGTTTTAAATGGGCATTATTTTCTGGAAAATCAATCCTTTCTATTTATTCCTTTTATCTTATTATTGCCATAGTTTTAACTAGCTAGATCTAAAAAATAAAAAAACAAAAACAAATTTAGCTTCAACCAATAAGTGGAAGCAAAATCAGACAGAGATGTAAGTCCAGCAAGCAGAACCTGCTCCAGCCAGACAACAGAAAGGCAGAGGAAAGGGACACCCTGTGTAAGAGACGGCTGACTGGTTAAAAAGGAGCCATGTAAGTCTGATAGAAATATTTATGGGGAAAAAAATCCTCCTTTTCTGATATTCTTCCAAATAAACAATGGAAACTTGTCTTTTTTTTCTCTCTCTCTCTCTCTCTGTCTTTTTTTTTTTTTTTTTTTTTTTGTCTTTTTAAGGATTCAAAAACGGCTTACAAAAATATCGCATTTCATCATATTACAGTATTGGTTACTAAGCAAAATAGTTTCTAATAACATCATTCTAGGAGTTATCAGGCAAGCTCTCAGAGCTACAAAGTTATTCTGTCTTTTTACTAACTTGTGATTTATAAACGTTTTAATTAAATTAGAGTAAATTTGTTCTTTACTCTTACCTTTAGTCTCCTATAGAGGAGGACAATATTTTCCCCATGTCTCCTCAGGATGGTGGAAACATCAGCCACTGGGAAATTCTGCCCCCAAATACTTATAAACGTAACACCTTTCATATACACACCTTCATAGTTGGCAAAGCACTTTAGCTCTCAAGACAAAATCTTCTTCAGCCCAGCATCTACCGTCGCATGTTCCTTTCTATATCTCTAAATTTTTTATACTATCTCCTGTGATCTTCAAAACATCCAACCAGAAGAGAAGGAAGTTTATTTTTTCTAATAAATGAAGCAGCGGAAGCTCAGATCAGCGGTTCCTCTGGGTTTTGAGGCGATGTTTCTCTCACCGCTGACCCTGGGCCTGCCTTCCAGGTGCGTCTGTGACCACCACACAGGCTGCAAGTGCTGTGAGTGTGGCCTGCGGGTCCTAGCCCCTCTTCATATCTTCATGACAAAACTTGCTGGGTTGAGGCTCATTAAATCCTAACCCAGTGCCTGAGTTCTCAAATAAGGTTGCCAGGAGCTGCTTAACTTCAGTCTTTCTAAGAGCTTGTGGTTAGTTATGTGCATATCATCCCCCCCCCCCCGACTAATGAGGCTGGTAACCAGAATAATAATAACAAATCTAAGGCAGCACTATGACAGAAGTTTCACTTGCAATATATTTATTCTCACAACAACCGTGCAAGGTAAAGTTCCTGGTATTTTTACTGTATAGATGAGGGCACTGAGTGTCAGAGGCGAAGAGCTCTCACAGGGTTGCAGAAAGAGTGAGGATGTCAGATTTGAAATCCAGTTTCACTGGCCTGTGGTGGCGCAGTGGATAAAGCGTCGACCTGGAATAACAAGGTCATTGGCTTGAAACCCTGGGCTTGCCCTGTCAAGGCACATAGGGAGTGGATGCTTCTGACAAAAGCCTGGGTGCTGGTGACACAACTGAAATCCAGCTTCAATTGGTTTGAAAGTCTATGTACTTTTCATACTGACATACTGTTTTAAATTTCTGAATCCTCCACATCCAGTCTGAGGCCTACTCACATGGTTGTTATTCATTGAGAGTACGTTAATAACTAAAGGAAAAGCCCAAGAAGAGATGTATTTTTTCCTAATCTTGTCGGAAATCTCAGTTTTCCTGTATGATGCCACTCCCAGCATCATCCCGACAGACTCTCTCTGCTGCCTCCAAAGAGGCCATCACTAGCTCTCAGTACACTTTTCGAGGACACTTGAGCATTTATGTGCCTGCTTACATTTTTATCAACATCATCTACTGCCCATAAGACATGTTTTCACGTTCCTTAAGAATTTTAGCTCTCCAGACAAAATCTTCTTCAGCCCGGCATCTCTGTCGTCACATCTTTCTTGATCTTCTCGATGTCAAACAACTACCACTGTGAGCCACTGCAGCCACTTTGCCTCCTAGCATCTCATAGAAATCCCTTCCTTCAAGGCTATGATCTTTGCATTTCCCTCCTCTGGCTACCTTGCTCTTAATTCCATTGCCAACGTCTCCGTTACTGAACCTGATTTCTTTCCTTCTACCCTTTAGCCAACAACCTGTAGCCTCATAAACAATATCCTGCTTCTCTTGTGCCTTTACTCTTACCTTCTCCCTCCTCTATCTTCCCACTATTACAGACATACTCCGTCTTCCATAACCCAAAAAGTCTTTCCCACAATCTATTTAAATTATTCCAATTATTCCTCTGTGTCTGCACTTACTAATTGTCCGTTTACCTAAAACCTACAAACTGAGTAAAACCATAATTAGAAATTAGCTGCCAGGAGTCACAGAGCTATGTGACTTATGTATCAGGATGCAATTACATGTGTAAGTTTTGCATGTTCCTGTGATAATGCTTTAAGTATCAGGAATAAAATAATAACATAGCAGAATATATTTTTGTTTTAGCAATTGGTTCTCCAAACACAAAGTAATCACCTTTAAATTCAGGTTGGTTACCCTTTCTTGATACAATATTTTCTGTCTCATAAAGAAAATCTGCTTTTGATGGTTTTCAAGGACCAATCCCATGTTTTTATCATTTCTGGCAAAAAAAAAAAAAGTATGTTCTCTCTCTCTCAGCTATAACTCATCCTAAAAATAAAAATATGTACATTATGCCAATAAAAATAACTGGATGCTTACTATTTTCTTTTACTCATATTCAGGTAAATATGCTTTTCCAAAGACAACAACCTAAATGAAATTTTGGGATATCTTCTAAACATGAGAAAAAAATACTCAAAATTCTTAAATTTTAGGGTAAAATATGAAGTTCTATTATATGGATATGTTAACTAAATAAGAAAAAGAAAATTTTGATGAGATACAAAACATCTTAAATATCACTTGAATATCCTATATTTATGTTTATTTATTTATATTTTATGTGCTTATATTATGAGACAAACACATAGCCAAAAATGCTATGAATAAGGAATGTTTTGTTAGTCAAGTTACTATGAAAAATACCAGTTCTTTTAGTAAAATAATAAATTCAAAAGAAAATCTCATTTATATTGTTAAAACTCAAACTTTTGTTTGGCTTGTCTATCACTGAATATATCTTCCACTCTAAATAGACATCTAAAAACAAAGAATAGCAAGCTAGTCATCTCTCTTCTCTAAGGCTGGATCCATTTTCCTCTTCTCTCTGATTTTACCTCCAGGGGGCAGTACAGTTCTGATGATAAGATCTGGAGTCAAGAATGCCTTTGAAATCTCTGCTTTGTCAGTTTCAGCTATATAAGCCAGGAAAAGTTAGTTAAACCGTAGCGTTAGTTTCTAATGTATAAATGAATAAAAGAATATAACCTACTTCATCAGACTGTTATAAGGATGAAATGAGAAAATAGCCAGTATACATGTGCTCCATCAATACTATGATATTATTAGTTTATATGTTATTACTATATTAGCCTTCCCTGGGATATCATCATTAAACACAATTTACTCAGCTAATATATTTTAAGCACTTAATAGTTGTTAGGCACTGTAAGTTTTAGGCTAAAAACACAAACCAACCTCTTTTCTCCATATGTTTACAGTCAAGTGGGGAAAAAACAGACATGTAAATTATAAATAGAACAGTGCAGCAAGACCAATATGCACAGTACCACAAGAGTACAAGAAGCGTGGATTTCTTCACTTTCAACCATGTAAGAAAGAGAAGGGGTCTTCTTGTCATTGCTGGAAGGTGAAGAGATAAAATTAAGTTGAAAATGAAATTGCCCACTTTCCAATCTCCTGTCATCCCTCCCCCCTCCCCCAAAAAAACACAAAACAAAACAGATGCCATGCTTAGCTGTTTGGACAAACACACAGGACTTGGGCTCAGCCAATTAGGTGCTCTTGACTGGCCCTTTGATTTTTGAGAAATAGGTATCAAGTGGTTCAAAGACCCAGAGAATATCCCTGCGCCCCCATCAGAAGAGGGCAGTGGTGTGGTGGTGAGTGGCCGAGCATCAACGTCAACCACAACAGAACAGTAAGCAATTCTAAGCAAACTGTGCCCATGGACGGTCTCAGCCGTGTCCTCAGCTGTTTATCCTCCCTGGGTTCCCAGTCTCCTTTTGAATCAGATCGCTAACCATCTGGCCAATTTGTAAGAAACCCAGTATCCTTCCAACAAATTAGTTTTCTGCCTCTGTTGAACAGAGCTTCTCTTTTATTTAAAACCAAGAACTCACTTTGTACCTGGGGTCATCAAGTGAGACTTCGTATGCCTCATTGGAACTAAGGTTTTGCAACTGGCCTCGAATTGTCACTTTCTTCTAGGGTAACTAAGATACTATTTTGTTGCCTTTCTCAATATAAACAAACTTTATTTTAGCAAAATGAATATCAAGAAAACTATTGTCTGAATTTTTACTTCACAAAAGAAACAATTGTTCCTACTTGCCAAGAAAATAAAAAACTTCCATGATTCATCCTTCCACAAGATTCTCTTATTCTTTTCACTTTATGATAAGCAATAAAGAAGAAAGCAACAAGGGGAAGAACAATGTAAGGAAATGGAGAAATAAGAAATCATTTATTAGTTTCTTGTAGGAATCAATCAACCCACTCTTCTTTTTGTTTTGTCTTAATATTAAGTTGATCAAATAAGCATTTTTCTAAAAAGTCAAATATCAATAATTAGGTACTTGAAATAGAAGCTTAAGCCACTGGCACATCTTAGCCATGGACCACTGTCATTGCTGGTTGATAAACAAGTGAAAAAGATTAAGTTGAAAATGCCCTCCCGCTAGAAGACCCTTGAAGACCACCAGGTTGGGAAACAACACTTTGAGAATCACTTACACAAACCTTGTAAAAAATAAAAAGGAAAGAAAGATCCTGATCTGCTGAAAAAAAGGAAAGATTGGCTTTGCTTCGCTCTTTGGGGTATAGGATACACAGGCAACAAAACCCAGTGAGAATATTTAATAAGACTTTTCACTTTCATATCCCCAAATGTCTTTCTCTCAACTTTATCACTTCCCAGCTGTCTCCAGATTTTATTCTGTATCCACTTTAGCTATGAGGTCAGAGTTAAGCCTTCAGGAATGTGTCTCTCTATAGGCAGAAACTTGATTCCCTCTGAAAAAAAAAAAAAACAACTCTTGGTAGACCTTGGGAAAGCTGCAGTTGCTATCACATGTACAGAGAGAGCTTTTGCAGTCATTGGATTTTAAATGTGCTGTTTGTTGAACTGCCAAAAGGTTACTGCTCCCTGGAGAACTGAGCCAGTTCCTCTAAACCCCTCCCACTGACTCATATGTTTGTCTGGCTGCAGCTGCTAAAAAAGATGGGAATTTAAAAGCTGCTACACAAGTGCAAAAGCAAAAAACCGAAACAGTGGCACTGTCCTCAGGTCTCGAATAGAAAATGTCCTTGCTGAGAAAGGCAAGAGTAGGGGAAGAAGCATTTGAGAACAAGTGGTGGGATATAGAACGGTTAAAGATGAAATCATGGATTCTCAGGGCTGGAATTTATTTGCTCTGTGACTTTGCTAAATGGCAGCTTCATGGATTTATTTTCTTCCCGCTGTGGTTAAATTTTCTGTGACATAGATTTACATGAAAGTTGATATTGATAATTTGTTCACTATCACATTGCTGTAATCATATTCCTCAGCAATCTCAGAGAACTTTAGAAGTTGTTTTATTACTAGTCGTAGTATTTTATTATTACTTCCATTCTAATATTCTAGTGGGATAAACCAGAAGACATTTCTTGCACAAAGTAATTACTCTCAAGTTCTTGTATACAAATCCCAGAGCCCAAGAAAAAATGGGATAAGCCAGCATCATCATCGTCCGGGACTTTGACTCCGTTTCTGCAGCCTGCGCTCTCCCTGCCACTGCCCACACTCACTCCCTCGCATTCCCAAGTTTTCCCATCTCTCTCATCAAACAGGCAAGCGATCTAGTAAGCACTTCTCTAAGGTATGAAAGAGAAACACCGCTGTCATTCTAGGCAATTCTTCCACCTTCAAAAGAGACAATGGGAAAGGACGGTGTTCACCACACAGCAATTGCTCATAGTAGGACTTTTTATTCATAAGTGTGAGAGTTCATAGGAGTCAGGAAGCCTTCCCTGAAACCCCTCAAATCACACCGTTGAGATATAATGAA
The DNA here is from genome assembly GCF_036850765.1 of Saccopteryx bilineata. Taxonomy (NCBI): domain Eukaryota; kingdom Metazoa; phylum Chordata; class Mammalia; order Chiroptera; family Emballonuridae; genus Saccopteryx; species Saccopteryx bilineata. The sequence goes on from NC_089497.1 coordinate 35,931,254, forward strand.
GGCACAGTTCTGTAAAATTTCAAAACCTTGTCCACTGATGCTTACTATGTCACCAATCCTGAACAGCCCACCTGATCCAAAAACAGTTGTAACACTGTGAAGTAAAGCCCATGCCATAGATTAGAAATGCCATCTCGTTTGTGAGAAAATGATCTGCCCTCCCAGAATCCGTCTCTTCCGTAGCCTTTCATCATCTGTTATCAAAAACAGGGGCATTCTATCTTAAGATTGATTCAGCCTAAGAGAGCACTTCAGAATTTCACGAACTATATCTCACTTTCTTGTGCTTCTAATCCTGTCACCAACTACCCATCGTTGTGCATGAATGTCTCTGATAATAGGCACATAATCCATGAACAGCCGCATCTCATTTTGGTTTTATATCTTGCTTAGGTGGGTCTTGTCAAAAGCTGTATGCCTTCATTTTCTGCCAGTTTCTCAGTATATTTCCACAAAGATCTGAAACTATTTATAAACTGCCTCACTTCCTGGAAAGTTTTTGCTACACCAAAGAAACTTCTACAGCTTTAGAACATCATTTTGGAACTGACCGCTTTGGCACTGATCCTATTTATATTATTTCATTCTGGCAGATAATGTTCCAAAAACTATTTAAATTATCCTAACTAAATCGCTTATTGTATGCCTCCCCCAACAAAATAATAAACTCTGAGAAGATAAGAAATATGCCTGTCATTCATTTGTTGGTAAGTTAATGATCATCGTAATCATTCTCCCAGTGCCTACCACAGCTCCCATGTATACAACTGGTACACAACAGCATTTTGGTTTTAATAAGCTTTGGACTAAAAAATACAATATTTAAGGCTGTGTTTTTGGCATACAACATTTTTGTCTCTACAAATAAATGAAGATGTTAAAGTGGCTTTGGCTATGAAATACAAATGGCACTTGTATCATAGCTAAAATACACACACACACACACACACACACACACATAAATATAGAGCCCTGAAAAGAATTATATTATCTGCTGCCTAGAACACAGCTTAATAATTGCTCTGAACTGTCACTGAATAGTTACACATCTCAAAGAGCTGGGCCCCATTTCCCTTTAAATCACCAGTGAACGTGTATAAGAGACCTTAAGGTTTCACATTCCTTTTTTTAGATGCATTATGGCATCAGACTTCTTTTTTTTTATATGTACCTTATTTTTACTTTAGGCACTGCTTCCCACAGTAGTGTTGGTAATGGATGTACACTAGAATAAGTTAAAAGCTATTATCTCTTATTAGCCATCAATTTTAGTGTGCATTTCAGAATTTTGACTTTAAATATTTATTTTAAATTTAAAATGATCCTTGTTTGAATAACTTAGGGCATTGGAATTTAATAATTTAAGGTATTGCCTGTATAATTATAGCTCTCTTTTTTTTCTGCTAAAATACAAATAAACAATTAAACCTAGTGGATATTGAACAAGTTAAATCAGTTTTTACTGGATTATAATAGTTACTTTCTTTTTCTTTTTACAAGGACAGAGAGAGAGTCAGAGAGAGGGATAGACAGGGACAGACAGACAGGAACGAAGAGAGATGAGAAGCATCAATCATCAGTTTTTCGTTGCGACACCTTAGTTGTTCATAGATTGCTTTCTCATATGTGCCTTGACTATGGGCCTTCAGCAGACTGAGTAACCCCTTGCTCAAGCCAGTGACCTTGGGTCCAAGCTGGTGAGCTTTTTGCTCAAGCCAGATGAGCCTGCGCTCAACCTGGCAACCTTGGGGTCTCGAACCTGGGTCCCCTGCATCCCAGTCCGACGTTCTATCCACTGCACCACTGCCTGGTCAGGCTATTATAGGTTATTTTCAACAGTTAACTACAGTTTGTTGGAACCTAATTTTAAGTAGTAACATTTAGGACATGTTTCAGCTCTCTTGGGCAATATTAATTGAAAATATATATTTACATAAAATATGTATATATTTATATGTATACACACATATATATTTGTATTTAAAATGGAAGGGGGTAAGCCCTTGTAAATAGCATCCTTCTCACTTTTGTCCCAATCAAATCCAGTTCCCTTTGACTTAAAAATAACAGAAAGATACCTGACCAGGCAGTGGTGCAGTGGATAGAGCTTCAAATTGGGACACAGAAGACTCAGGTTCGAAACCCCAAGGTCACCAGCTTGAGTGTGGACTCATTGGCTTAAACATGGGCTCACCAGCTTGAGCACTGGGTTGCTGGCTTAAGTGTGGGATCATAACATGACCCCATGGTCGCTGGCTTGAGCCCAAAGGTCGCTGGTTTGAAGCCCAAGGTCACTGACTTAAGCAAGGGATTACTCACTTTGCTATGGCCCCACAGTCAAGGCACATATGAGAAAGCAGTCAATGAACGACAAAGGAGCTGCAATGAAGAACTTATGCTTCTCATCTCTCTCTCTTCCTATCTGTCTGTCCCTATCTGTCCCTCCCTCTGACTCTTTCTTTCTCTTTGTCTCTGTCACAAAAAAAATAAAATAAAATAAAAATAACTGAAATAACACTGTTTAGGGAAACAAAATAAACATCTGTTGAGTACTTCCTGTGTACCAATATACTCTAATTCTCCTAACAACTTTGCTAGGTAGCTACTATAATTCATGTTTTATAAATGAAGAAACTGTATTGCAGAAGAGTTATTCTCTCCAGCTTTCATGGCTAATAAACAGGAGAGCAAAACCTGCCTGATTGCAGAGCCAGTACTGTCTCCGCTGCGCCAGCCTCCTGGAGGACCCAGTGGAGACTCTAAACCAGGGATCCCCAAACTTTTTACACAGGGGCCCAGTTCACTGTCACTCAGACCATTGGAGGGCCGGACTATAAAAAAAAAACTATGAATAAATCCCTATGCACATTGCACATATCTTATTTTAAAGTAAAAAAACAAAACGGGAACAAATACAATATTTAAAATAAAGAACAAGTAAATTTAAATCAACAAACTGACCAGTATTTCAATGGGAACTATGCTCCTCTCACTGACCACCAATGGAAGAAGTGCCCCTTCCGGAAGTGCGGTGGGAGCTGGATAAATGGCCTCAGGGGGCCGCATGCGGCCCATGGGGCCATAGTTTGAGGACCCCTGCTCTAAACTAAGGCAGCTGCTTGCAGAAACTCTCTGACCCACAAAGTGGTATTTACTTGTGACATATTTTCTTAGAAGAATTTCCCCATAAATATAATATTGATGTTTTTGTCACAAACTAGTACACAAAGCTTCTTTTACCTAAAATGTGTTTAACTAACTTACCCTTTAGGATTTTTTTTAAAAAGAAAAAAAAATAGTGTTGTTAATGTACATGCATTATTTCAATCTCATTGTCTTATTATGTGGCCCTATCATAAACCTCACCAAATATTCTTTCTCAATATATGATCTTGTTGAAAAATAAATAAATAAAACATGACAACAGACCCAAAATGGAGTCACTTCAGCTAGGTTGCACATCATCAAACTGAAACAACTTAATTACAGTTTTGGCTTTCCCAAAAATGGAATCTTAAATAAGTCAGTTACCTGACTACTTAGGTAATCTGCCTGATACACCCCTGTTATCCCCTAAAGGAAAGTGACTTTGCAATAACCAACCTACATCATGCCTCGTATAACGTCCTTGGCCTCCTCTGCCTGTAAGGCTCTCATTTTGTACAGCTCCTCAGAACTCCATTCTGTCTGTTAAATTGGATGCTACATGACTCATGAATCATGGAATAAAATCAGTAAGATTTTTAAAATTGACTTAGTTGAACTTTGTTATTGAACCAATCACAGGATATGAAAATTAGAAGGAACCCTACAAACAGGCTGGCGGTCAATTCTTTCCGTGTTCCCTGGACTTGGGGGGCCCCTAAGGCAAGAGACTTACAAGTTTTATTTATTTGTTTGTTTGTTTGTTTGTTTGTTTATTTTTGTATTTTTCTGAAGCTAGAAACGGGGATAGACAGTCAGACAGACTCCCGCATGTGCCCGACCGGGATCCACCCGGCACGCCCACCAGGGGGCGACGTTCTGCCCACCAGGGGGCGATGCTCTGCCCCTCCAGGGCATCGCTCTGCCACGACCAGAGCCACTCTAGTGCCTGGGGCAGAGGCCAAGGAGCCATCCCCAGCGCCTGGGCCATCTTTGCTCCAATGGAGCCTTGGCTGCCGGAGGGGTAGAGAGAGACAGAGAGGAAGGAGGGGGGGAGTGGAGAAGCAAATGGGCGCTTCTCCTATGTGCCCTGGCCGGGAATCGAACCCAGGTCCCCCACACGCCAGGCTGACGCTCTACCGCTGAGCCAACCGGCCAGGGCCTAGACTTACAGTTTTAAAACTAAGAGGAAGAGATATAAGACTTTTAGTGACATAGACCTTCAGTGCTGCAACTGAGGTTCCAGGCAAACTGGAACAAGTTGGTCCTACATAGCATTCAGTTCAATGCTTTATTGCACAAGAAGCCAAGGCTCCAGGAAGAACACATCAGGTCAGGCACTCAGTGAGCCATGAAGCTTGCTTGCACTTTTTACCTCTTATTTATACAGACGCCTTCAGCCTCCAGATATACTGTAATGTCTCAGATTCAAACACCAGTGAAATTGTTCATCATTTGCCCATTATGAGTTGTATGTCAAGAACCAAATCTCTGTTCCCTTTATATTTTCAGCCCTGGTCCAGTTCCTGACTCAATGTATGCAACTTGATGTATGTTTGTTAACTAATATTGAAGAAGTAGATTGTGTTGCTTTGGGGGAATTGAAATCTTTATTCAAGTTGTATTGGACCAGAAGGACCATGATTGATATATTAAAGATAGAATTCTGGGAGCTGTACAGGCAACATCTTCATCAATTTTTCCTTTATTTGATATATTTTGTAGAATAAACATGTATTCCTTTATAATAAAAAATAAAAAGCACTTTTTTTAATTGAGAGGATGGGAGATAGATAGACTCCTGCATGCGCTCCAACTGGGATCCACCCATCAATCCCCATCTGGGGTCAATGTTTGAATCAACTGAGCTATTCTCAGTGCCTAAGGTTGAAACTTGGATAAACCAAGCCACTGGCTGAGAGAGGGGAAAAGAGAGAGGAGGAAGAGAGGGAGGGGAAGAGAAGTAGATGATCACACCTCATGTGTGCCCTTACCGGGATTGAACCCAGGACATCTGCACACCCAGCAGACACTCTGTCCACTAAACAAACCAGCCAGGGCCAAAAAAGCATTTTTAAAAGAATAATTACCCATGTTTCCCAATTAACCAGACTACTGCTGATCCAGGAGGTGAAGATCATACATAAGATAGATTACTATCTCAGTTGCCCTGGTTGCTAAGGTTCCTATGAAGCCCGAGCAACAACAGAGCACCTTATTCTCCTCCCTCCTCGTCCCTCACCTGTTGTCCTCACAAATTACATGTGGAGACAAAAGAAGGCAACCAGTGAAGAGATTCCAAACTGTTTTCTTGTTCTATCAATAAACATCCCCCAAATCCTGTTCATTTTAAAATCTGAACAATCAGTGGAACTTGCTTAAAAATTGATGTAACATTGAGATATGAGATTTCAAAGGAAAGAGTTTTTCTCCAGCTGTGTTGCATGTCCACATCTGCCAGCACTCATGGTTGACTTTGTGGATTCTGAGTTCCATTCTTCCTCTTACAGAGAGATGAGAACCATGTGCCAGAACGCATTAAGAAATTACCCAGTAAACACTCTGGATCCCAAGTTGCTTTCTGACACCAAATAATGTTCTTTGATCAGTAGAACTGGTATATTATATTCACTATAAACCTTTACATGGGAGTCACTGCCAAGAAATTCCAACAGAGATGAAAATACCATGATTTTGAAGTTGACCCACAAATGCTTCTTTATTCCACAATGCGCTGTGATTCAAAGAGTTTAATTCATTACTATTTAATTTTGTTAAAGTTTCTACACCCACTTAGAAACATCCTCTTTCATTTTTCCCCCTCCTTGAAACTCACAGAGTGTCATTGTCCTTTGACTTGAAACTATAGCCTGGGATTATTTTATTACGGTACAAAAAGAGATTTCCAAAGGTCAGTAGGCTTCTGGTTGTTTAATGGTACACAGCCCATAGCTTCCCCATACCTGCTTCTCTTTCATTTCCATATGCAAAAATAAGCAGCGAATATAGACTGGAAGAGAAAAATCTCCATCACCAAAGGGCAGTCTGGACTGAACTTCTAATAAGGAACAAGGTTAACTCTAGTCTCTTTCTTCAAGAGCTATAAAGGGTTTATGTGTATTTCATCTGCATAGACCAGAGGTAATTTTAGCATCAATTTGTAGGGTCACTTCCTTCTGCTTTACTGGCTAATTTCCTTAGAGTTACTGAGCAGAACAAACCCCAAAACCATGGTGCTCATTAAGACAGCCCCAATGAGCTCAGTACCAAGTACACCTCTCACAACAGCATTCAAACTTCGGGGTAGTAAACACAGAAACAAACTCTAGTGCGGTAGTGTCCGTATCAGAATCACTGAGAGAGACTGGTCAAATTACTTAGGCTCACTCCCACTCTCTGTACTCTGAGATACACTCTTCCTCACCCACATGCACCCCCATTAAGAACCTTTGCTCTCATAACTACAGCCTACTACCGATATCATAATAATATGCTGTTGTCAGGATGCCATTAGTTAACTTGCTACTTCAAGTAACTGATAGCAACATTTGAAATGTGTACACCCTGTGATCCAGCAAGTCCACATGTAGGAATCTATCCTACTGATACTTACAGGAGAAGGAAAAAATATGAAAATTGCAATGTGAAATTTACTGCTGCTTATAATCAATAAGAAAAAAGAAAATTAATGAAGGAGTGAATTGATTAAATAATGACATCAAAGCATTAAAAATCTGTTCAGCTGTTACAAAGGAATAAGTAAGTCTGTATCTGCTGACATAGTAGAGAAAAAAATTCATTTCCTCACTGAGTTTGACTGTTTACAAACAGGCTGTTAGCCATCATTATTACATAGGAGCAGAGAAGAGAAAAACATTCTAGGGGCTGGGCCCATGTGGTTAAGAACACCAGGAAGGTTTTGTGATCAGGTAAGCTGTAAGACTTGCAGGAGAACTTCCCAGCCTGCATGGCACAGTGCACTGAAGAGGCATGCATTTGTGGCAGTGGTGCCCAGATGCTGTTTCCCTCAAAGTGGCCAGGCCAGGTGCGGGGATGTCCCGACCTTCCGCTGCTAGCAGTGAGCAGCCTTTTCTGTTCACTCCAGAGTGCAGCATAAATACCCACAGTTGCATCTGTGCGCAGGGGGGAACAGGTTTCAGAGGTTGTCAATTTCAGGGACTATAAAAGTTACCTGGTACTTGCATCATTGCTTGTCTCAAAGACTAATTACCAAAGGAAAGAAAACAACGTACTGACTGAAACTAGAGCAGCCTATGCAAAAGTATAAAGATGCCTGGGGCTATCTGAACCCTTCCCTCATCTTTTACCTTCAAGTCACTTTGAAATGCTAAGTGAAAGAAGCCAGACACAAAAGATCATATTATATATAATTCCATTTATGTGAAATGTCCAGAAAAGACATATCTATAGAAACAGAAAGTAGATTAGTAGTTGCCTGGGGCTGGAGGTAGGAACAGATTGACTGCAAATGGGAAAGAGGAATCTTTTTGGGATGATGGAAATGTTCTAAAATTGAACTGTGCTGATGGCTGCACAGCCCTGTCAACGACTAAAAGTCACTGAGTGGTGCACTGAGAATGGATGGATTTCACAATATGTAAATTATATCTCAATAAATCTAAGAAACACTTTAAAGTAATATTAATCAGTTTATCATTTTAATGAAATCCATATTTCTTGGATTTCTAAACAACAGAAATATGTTATAAAAAAGCAAGTTGCATATATTGATATTCTATTTTTATTTCAAAAAAGAAGCTAGGTCTTAAAGAACAAAAGAAGTTTTACTCTGGAACATGTACAAAAGAAATATATACAAAGAATGTCATTTTTAGTGAGTGAGAATGGAATTCTGTCGCAGTGAAATTTTTACTTCTTTATGAATTTTTCTACTATTAAATATTTTTATAGGCAAATATTTCCTTGATTTAAAAATATAAATTATCCTTAATGTCTATGTTTTTCTTTTGGTTTCAAACAGGCTTGCCACCAAGGTTCTCAGAACATAAATTATTTATAATTAAATATTTCAGTTCAAGAATAAAAAATAAAGTATTTGCTGGCTCTGGAAAAGTGTGATTAAGGATTTCATGCACCCTGTCTCTTGACAAATGTACTATAGTAATGTTTTACAAAGTGTACTGTGTGCTCTGTTGATGGTATGAAGGTAATTTTAAGTCAGAGGGTGGCAAACTTTTTCTCTTGTTTTTCAAGATTTTTTATTTATTTATTTTTTTTTTTTTTTTTTTTTTTTTTTTTTTTATAATTTTATTTTTTTAATGGGGTGACATCAATAAATCAGAATACATATATTCAAAGATAACAAGTCCAGGTTATCTTGTCATTCAATTATGTTGCATACCCACCACCCAAAGTCAGATTGTCCTCTGTCACCTTCTATCTTGTTTTCTTTGTGCCCCTCCCACCCCCTATCCCTCTCCCATTCCCCCCTCCCCCCCGTAACCACCACACTCTTATCAATGTCTCTTAGTTTCACTATTATGTCTCACCTACGTATGGAATAATACAGTTCCTGTTTTTTTCTGATTTACTTATTTCGCTTCGTATCATGTTATCAAGATCCCACCATTTTGCTGTAAATGTTCCGATGTCATCATTTCTTATGGCTGAGTAGTATTCCATAGTGTATATGTGCCACATCTTCTTTATCCAGTCATCTATTGATGGGCTTATTGGTTGTTTCCATGTCCTGGCCACTGTGAACAATGCTGCAATAAACATGGGGCTGCATGTGTCTTTACGTATCAATGTTTCTGAGTTTTGGGGATATATACCCAGTAGAGGGATTGCTGGGTCATAAGGTAGTTCTATTTTCAGTTTTTTGAGGAACCACCATACTTTCTTCCATAATGGTTGTACTACTTTACATTCCCACCAACAGTGTATGAGGGTTCCTTTTTCTCCACAGCCTCTCCAACATTTGCTATTACCTGACTTGCTAATAACAGCTAATCGAACAGGTGTGAGGTGGTATCTCATTGCAGTTTTGATTTGCATTTCTCTAATAGCTAAAGAAGATGAGCATCTTTTCATATATCTGTTGGCCATTTGTATTTCTTCCTGTGAGAAGTGTCTATTCATATCCTCTTCCCATTTTTTTATTGGATTGTTTGTTTGTTTGTTGTTGAGTTTTATGAGTTCTTTGTATATTTTGGATATTAGGCCCTTATCTGAGCTGTTGTTTGAAAATATCATTTCCCATTTAGTTGGCTTTCTGTTTATTTTGTTATCAGTTTCCCTTGCTGAGCAAAAACTTCTTAGTCTGATGTAGTCCCATTCATTAATTTTTGCCTTCACTTCTCTTGCCATTGGAGTCAAATTCATAAAATGCTCTTTAAAACCCAGGTCCATGAGTTGAGTACCTATGTCTTCTTCTATGTACTTAATTGTTTCAGGTCTTATGTTTAGATCTTTGATCCATTTTGAGTTAATTTTTGTACAGGGGGAGAGACTGTAGTCCAGTTTCATTCTTTTGCATGTGGCTTTCCAGTTTTCCCAGCACCATTTATTGAAGAGGCTTTCTTTTCTCCATTGTGTGTTGTTGGCCCCTTTATCAAAAATTATTTGACTATATATATGTGGTTTTATTTCTGGACTTTCTATTCTGTTCCATTGGTCTGAGTGTCTATTTTTCTGCCAATACCATGCTGTTTTGATTGTCGTGGCCCTATAATAGAGTTTGAAGTCAGGTATTGTTATGCCCCCAGCTTCATTCTTTTTCTTTAGGATTGCTTTGGCTATTCGGGGTTTTTTATAGTTCCATATAAATCTGATGATTTTTTGCTCTATTTCTTTAAAAAATGTCATTGGAATTTTGATGGGAATTGCATTAAATTTGTATATTGCTGTGGGTAATATAGCCATCTTGATTATATTTATTCTTCCTAGCCAAGAACAAGGTATATTCTTCCATCTCATTATATCTTTTTCGATTTCCCTTAACAATGGTTTATAGTTTTCATTATATAAGTCCTTTACATTCTTTGTTATGTTTATTCCTAAGTATTTTATTTTTTTTGTTGCAATCGTGAAGGGGATTATTCTTTTGAGTTCCTTCTCAGTTGTTTCATTGTTGGCATATAGAAAGGCTATTGACTTCTGTATGTTAATTTTGTATCCTGCGACCTTACTGTATTGGCTTATTGTTTCTAGTAGTCTTTTTGTGGATTCTTTGGGGTTTTCGATGTATAGGATCATATCATCTGCAAAAAGTGATACCTTTACTTCTTCTTTTCCGATATGGATGCCTTTTATTTCTTTGTCTTGTCTGATTGCTCTGGCTAGAACCTCTAGTACCACATTAAATAACAGTGGAGAGAGTGGACAACCCTGTCTTGTTCCTGATTTAAGGGGGAAAGCCTTCAGTTTAGTGCCATTTAATATGATGTTAGCTGATGGTTTATCATATATGGCCTTTATCATGTTGAGATATTTTCCTTCTATACCCGTTTTGTTGAGAGTCTTAAACATAAAATTGTGTTGTATTTTATCGAAAGCCTTTTCTGCGTCTATTGATAAGATCATGTGGTTTTTGTTCTTTGTTTTGTTGATATGGTGTATTACATTAACCGTTTTACGTATGTTGAACCATCCTTGAGATTCTGGGATGAATCCCACTTGATCATGATGTATTATTTTTTTAATATGTTGTTGTATTCGATTTGCTAGTATTTTGTTTAGTATTTTAGCATCTGTATTCATTAGAGATATTGGTCTGTAGTTTTCTTTTTTTGTGCCATCCTTGCCTGGTTTTGGGATGAGGGTTATGTTGGCCTCATAAAATGTGTTTGGAAGTATTGCTTCTTCTTCAATTTTTTGGAAGACTTTGAGTAGAATAGGAACCAAGTCTTCTTTGAATGTTTGATAAAATTCGCTGGTATAGCCGTCAGGGCCTGGACTTTTATTTTTGGGGAGGTTTTTAATGGTTTTTTCTATTTCTTCTCTACTGATAGGTCTGTTTAGGCTTTCTGCTTCTTCTTGACTCAGTCTAGGAAGGTTGTATTTTTCTAGGAATTTATCCATTTCTTCTAGGTTGTTGAATTTAGTGGCATAAAGTTTTTCATAGTATTCTACAATAATTCTTTGTATATCTACGGTGTCTGTGGTGATTTCTCCTCTTTCATTTTGGATTTTGTTTATATGAGTTCTTTCTCTTTTTTCCTTGGTAAGTCTTGCCAAGGGTTTGTCAATTTTGTTGATCTTTTCAAAGAACCAGCTCCTTGTTCTATTAATTTTTTCTATAGTTTTTCTGTTCTCTAATTCATTTATTTCTGCTCTGATTTTTATTATCTCCTTTCTTCGGCTGGTTTTGGGTTGTCTTTGTTCTTCTTTTTCTAGTTCCTTAAGGTGGGAAGTTAAGTGGTTCACTTGGGCTCTCTCTTGTTTGTTCATATATGCCTGAAGCGATATGAACTTCCCTCTTATCACTGCTTTTGCTGCATCCCATAGATTCTGATATGTCGTATTGTCATTTTCATTAGTCTGTATATATCTTTTGATCTCTGCACTTATTTCTTCTTTGACCCATTCATTTTTTAAAAGTATGTTGTTTAGTTTCCACATTTTTGTGGGATTTTTTTCCTCTTTTTTGCAGTTGAATTCTAGTTTCAAGGCTTTATGATCAGAAAATATGCTTGGTACAACTTCAATTTTTCTGAATTTGCTGATATTGTTTTTGTGGCCCAACATATGGTCAATTCTTGAGAATGATCCATGTACACTGGAGAAAAATGTATACTCAGTCACTTTGGGATGAAATGTCCTGTAGATGTCTATCATATCCAGGTGCTCTAGTGTTTTGTTTAAGGCCACTATATCTTTGTTGATTCTCTGTTTGGATGACCGATCTAGAGCCGTCAGCGGTGTATTGAGGTCTCCAAGTATGATTGTATTTTTGTCAGTTTTTGTTTTAAGATCAATAAGTAGCTGTCTTATATATTTTGGTGCTCCTTGGTTTGGTGCATATATATTAAGAATTGTTATGTCTTCTTGATTCAGTGTCCCCTTAGCCATTATGAAATGGCCATTTTTGTCTCTAAGTACTTTTCCTGTCTTGTAGTCAGCATTATCCGATATGAGTATTGCTACACCTGCTTTTTTTTGGATGTTATTTGCTTGGAGTATTGTTTTCCAGCCTTTCACTTTGAATTTGTTTTTATCCTTGTTACTTAGATGAGTTTCCTGTAGGCAGCATACAGTTGGATTTTCTTTTTTAATCCATTCTGCTACTCTGTGCCTTTTTATTGGTGAGTTTAATCCATTTACATTTAGTGTAATTATTGATACTTGTGAGTTCCCTATTGCCATGTTATATCTTGCTTTCTGTTAGTTTTGTGTCTTGTTTGATCCTTCTCTTTCGTTTTTCTATCTTTTGTTTTTATTTGGTTGTATTCCATACATCTTTCCTCTGTTGCTATCTTTTTTATCTCATGTGCTTCTGTGGTGGTTTTTTCAATGGTGGTTACCTTTGAGTAATGAAAAGGGTCCCTACCCTGTTCATTGTAGCGAACTATTTTGTGAGTACTTTTGCACTCCATCGTCCTTTGCTACTGTTAATCTCCGTCTTCTCCCCCTCTTTCTTTTTGTTGTTGTCACAGTTTAAATTTGGTTTTATTGTGTTCTTCTTGGAGCTTTTACTTGTGGCTCTGTTTTTTTTTGTTCTTTGTATCTGATTGGAGAACCCCCTTTAGTAATTCCTGGAGTGGGGGTTTTCTGATGATAAATTCCCTCATCTTTTCTGTATCTGTGAATGTTTTTATTTCTCCTTCGTATTTGAAGGATAGCTTTGATGGGTATAGTATTCGTGGCTGAAAGTTCCTCTCTTTCAGGACTTTAAATATTGGGGTCCACTCTCTTCTAGCTTGTAGAGTTTCTGCTGAGAAATCTGATGATAATCTAACGGGCCTTCCTTTATATGTTGTATTCTTCTTTTCCCTGGCTGCCTTGAGAATTTTTTCTTTGCTGTTGGTTTGTGTCAATTTTATTATGATATGCCTTGGAGTAGGTTTGTTGGGGTTAAGAAAACTTGGAGTTCTGTTTGCTTCTTGAACTTGAGGCTTTAGTTCTTTCCACAGGCTTGGGAAGTTCTCATCTATTATTTGTTTGAGTATGTTCTCCATTCCATTTTCTCTCTCTTCTCCCTCTGATATACCTATTATTCTTATGTTATTCTTTTTGATGGAGTCAGATAATTCTTGTAGGGCTATCTCATTTTTTTTAATTTTTGAGTCTCTTTCTTCTTCTCTCTGTTGTGCCTCAAGTTGCTTGTCTTCTATTTCACTAATCCTCTCTTCTATCTGACCTGTTCTATTAGCTAAGCTTGTTACTTCGTTTTTCAGCTCGTGAATTGAGTTTTTCATCTCTGTTTGATTTGTTTTTATAGTTTCAATTTCCTTGGACATATATTCTTTGTGTTCATGGAGTTGTTTTCTGAGCTCCCTATATTGCGTTTCTGTGTTTTCTTGTATATCTTGGAGGATTTTTAGTATTTCTATCTTGAATTCTCTGTCATTTAACTCCAAGGTTTCCAATACATTAAATTTTTTCTCCATAGATTTTTCCTCATCTAGCTGTGTTACCTCTCTTTCTTTTGTATCCATGATATTCGATTTTCTCTTCCTTAATGGCATCTGAGGGTGGTTTTGTTGATAGTATTAATGAGATTTAATAAAGAATAAAAAGTTAAAAAAAATAAAAAAAATAAAAAATCGAAAAGAGTTGTTTTTTAAAAAAAAAAATTAATAATGAAATAAAGAAAAATAAAATAAAATAAAAATTTTTAAAAAAAGGAAATTATTCCCCCCCTCCTTTTTTCCTCTCCTCTCCTCTCCCCTCTTTCTTGAGAAAATCTTGTGGTGGACTGTGAGTTATAACAAACAATGCCTGTGATGGAGGGCCTGAATTGGGGAAAAGTAATAAAGGGGCAAAAAAGAAAAAAAAAGAAAAAAAAAAGGAAAAAAAAGAAAAGAAAAAGAAAAAAAGAAAAAAAAAAGAGCGTATGGACCCACAAAAAGCAAATAAGGAAAAAATTTGGGTCAAGAATAAAATGATTTGCTTTTAGGTGTTGGTTTTCTAAGAGTTATGATGTGAGGAATAAGAGGAAAATGGAAAAATGGGGGGACAAATTAAAAACTTACTATTGTATTTAGTGGAACAAGAACTAGATAATATGGAGAGCCAGGGATGGGAGCACTGCTAGTGAGTTAAAAAGGTGAAGTAAAAACCCCCCAAAATGCCACAAACATAGGTTTGAGTCCCAGATAAGATAATTTGTTTGTTATTGAGGTTTGAATGAGAGGAGATGTAAAGGAGAAAGGAAGAAACTACTATAGAGGGAGAAAAGAAAGAGAGAGAGAGAAAAAAAGAGGGAACCACTAAAAGAAGAAAAAAGAAAGGAGAGAGAGAGAGAGAGTTAAGGGTTTTGGAGTGCAACCCTCATAGAGAGAAAGGAAGAGAAGAGAAATGATAATGGGAGATGTAACACTTATGGGTAGTGTAGTTCAAGGAGAGGAGAGAGTAAGACCTGTAGAGAGTTAATCGGCCAAATTGGAGGAGGAAAAAAAAGTATCAAGAATGAAGATAAGAGAAACAAATGAACAAATATAATAAAATGGGATAGGTTATAAAGTCTGCAGATTATTCTTGATTTTGAGAGGTTATCTTCTTGCTTTTTCTTTTCTCTCCCTCTTCCTGGTCGGTGACTCTGTACCCCGGGTTCTGCTCCTTTGGCACGCTCAGGTAGAGGTTTGCAGTTGATAAGTCTCTATGGCAATGTCATGTATTGTGCTTTATTCTCGTTGGGAGTCGAGGCTCATTAGCATTTATAGGCTCCGACAGTGAGAGAGTCTGTGTTCCTGGAGCCTTTCTCTTAGTCTTTCCTTCCTCAATTAGTAGCCTGATAGTCCAGGTATGGGGTTGCTGCTGCCTCTGCCTGGATAGTAAGAGGCTCAAATTGCTGGCAACTCCCCACTCTATTTCCACTCAGCACAGGGCTCTGGGTAAGGCTCAGTCAGTCAGAGCTGCTAGCATAATCAGGCGGGCTTTCCGCCCACTCGAAGACCTCTGGCTCTGCCACTCTATCCGGTAACACAAGCGGGCGCCCACTTCCGGGGCGCTTGGAGGAAACTCTCACTCACTGTCTGCAACCAGGATATCCGGCCAGCAGTCTCACGCTCTGAGTGAAACCCCCAACCGCAGGGAAAAGTTGCAGCGTTGGAATTGAGTCTCGCTCCGTCCCCGTGTGCGGCTTTTGCAAGGCGCTGGGGCGGCCCAAGATTCCGCTTTGGCCCACACAAAGGCCCCTGACTCTGCCCCTCTCTGCGATAACACGGGCGCGCACTGCCGAGGCACTCGGAGGAATCGCTCACTCCTTATCTGCGCTCGCAAACCAGGATATGAGGCCGGCCGTGGTTCCCTCTGAGTGAAACAGCCTCCAGCACGGAAAATCTCCACCGTTGGGATTAGTTCTCACTTCCTCCCGTGTGTGGCTTTCCCAGGGCGCTGGGGCTGCCCAGAGACTCTGCCCTCGGCTCACAGAAAGGCCTCTGACCCTGCCTCTCCGTGGGACAACACAGGCACCCACTTCCGCGGCTTAGGAAGAAATCTCTCTTCCACTAACTGCGCACCGACCAGGAGACCGGGTAAAATGGCCGCTCCGCTTGTCTTTCTTTGTTTGGGTTTGGCGCGAGTGTTAGCTTGTATTGCCCGGGTTGCCACAGGATCAGATTTTCCTCGGCTTGGATCTCTGAGCCACAGCCTGGTTCGGCCGCTTTTGCTGCGGGGGCCTGGATCTATTCACCCCCTTTGCCCGCCTCAGTTTCTATATTCACAATTACCAGAGAAAGCCGCCCTGTTTAGGTTAGTGAGGAAGGTGGAGCATTTCTTACTCCCTATTTCCTTCGGGGTTTGGTTATATATTTAGCCAATTTTTCACTCAATCATACCTTTGGGTGTATTGCGAAGAATCTGGAAGCTCCAAGTATAGGTTTTTCTGTTTCTGGTTGAAGATCTTGTTGAGTTTTGGGGGAGATTTATCGGTATCGCTTCCTACTCCGCCATTACTCTGACGTCATCTACCTATTTATTTATTTTAGAAAGAAGAGAAAGAGAGAGAAGAGAGGAGGAACAGGAAACATCAATTTCCATATGTACCTTGACCAGGCAAGCCCAAGGTTTTGAACCAGAGACCTCAACATTGCAGGTCGAGGCTCAATCCACTGTGCTATCACCAGTCAGTCTGGCAAACATTTTCTTAAAAAGCCAAATAATTATTAGGCTAGTCTTTGCAGGCCATTCTCTCTCTGTTTCACCTACTAACCTGTTGTACGTCAAAATCAGGCACAGGCAATACATAAATAAATGGATTTGATTATGTTTGCTGATCCCTTATTAGGTAATAGAATGAATAATTGCTTATTTTAGCAATTGTCTGAACATGTATTAGAAAAATAAAACTAGAACATCAAGTCCATAAATCCATAAGTATTACTGCTTAGGATGAGATTAAATCTACACAAGCTATTTAAAGGTTGGAGATTTAAAGAAAAATATTAGGTAAATAAGAAAATAGAAGGTATCTGAGTATTACAAAAATCATGAAAAATATTTGTAAATGACAAACACTTGGGAAAACTGCATTAGAGTAGAAATAATAGTCTTATTAACAAAAAAAAAATTGATAGGAAAAAGAAATCTCTCCAGACCAAGTAACTTTTATCATAACCCAACCTAATACTTGAGGCAAAGCTCCTTTTGGAAGAAATATGAATACGTAAAGCAAAAATTCCAAAAGTAGTGGTCCATAATGTTTACTAAATCATAGACATTACGGACGCGTACCTAGAACAAAGTGCCTACTTAAAAACTGAGCTCCCTGAAGCACATTCAAATCCAGAGACCTCTAGCTGGAGAAAGAAAAGAGACTACACACAGAGTTTTCCAAGGTTTCTTTCAGGCACCATAGTGCACATGGCCTGTGCTCAGCGCTGAGCTTAGCACATCAAACGAACCATGAGTACAGTGACCTTTGAGAACCAGTGTCCTCCTTGCATACCAGTTGTGATGACAAGGAAAACTGCAATGTCAAAATATGCCAGTACTGCCCCCCTTTCAATTCAACATGCCAAAATCTAGGTCAGAAAAAAACAGTTTTAAAACTTTTGATTCTTCCTCCACTTTCCTAAACATAGCCATAATTTACAAACTAAAAACTTAATACCCATTAAAAGGGTAAATTATGGGGAGAAATGAAGCTTTTTTGAGCACCTATGTGCTAGGTATGCTATGCAAGGTGTTTTATTGGATAGTTACAACAAATCTATGATATAGATATAATTCTCTTTATTTTAAAAAATTGGAGGCCTTTGTCAGTTGGCTCAGCTGTAGAGCATTGGCCCAGCATGTAGAAGTCCCAGGTTCAATTCTCAGTCAGGGCAAATAGAAGAAGCGACCATCTGCTTCTCCACCCCTTCTTCTTCTCTTTCTCTCTCTCCTCACTCCCTCTCTCTTCCACTCCTACAGCTATGGCTTGAGCAAGTTGGCCCCAGGTGCTGAGGCGGTGAGGCTCCACGGCCTCACCTCAGGTGCTAAAATAGCTCAGTTGCTGAGCAATGGAGCAGCAGCCCCAGGCGGGCAGAGCATCACCTGGTAGAGGTCTTGCCAAGTGGATCCTGTTCAGGACACATGCAGGAGTCTGTCTCTGCCTCCCCTCCTCTCACTTAATGACAAAAAATAAATTGGAAACATTGGTCTAAATTTATCTCCTTTGTCTCCTCAAGATAAAAGTTTCATATCAGTGGTAATGAACAGTAAATACTGATTTGTAGACCTAAATTATTTTTTCATACTTCTCTGTTAGCTTTGCTTAGGCTGTTAGGATGTTCTTTCTATATCTATATTCAACTAAATTGTACTTGGCTTTAAGGTTCTTAAGCATGATTTTTGCTGAGAAGCCTTCCTTAACGTCTTCCCCATTCCCCATAGTTTTAGTTCAGAGGACACTGCCACTTTACATAGTTCCACGGGGCACTGCCCTAACTGCTGATTGACTTGACAGTCTTTCCCTTGAGACTAAAATCTCTTAAAAGTAAAGATCATTTCTATTTGATTTCTGCCCTCAGAGCTTTAATACTGTGTCTGACACAAAGTGAGAACTATGTGATCTGTGGAATGAATGAATGAAGTGTGCTGCCAATATCTATCAGCATGTAAGCTATAGAACCAGGATTTGAACAAAATCTCTTTTTCCATTACAACAAAAAGAGCACAAAAAATCAATTACTTAATTATTACTTTCGCCTTAGGACATTAAAAGATAGCCCAACAACGGCTTAATTGCTCCTTGAGAATCCTTCAAAAAGTCCCATAAACTAATTTATAAAGGACAAAATTTTTTTCATGTCTCAAATGCAATAAAAATTAAAATTCTATTATATAGAAAAACTGAGGGTCTTGGGTTTTTTTAGAATTAAGTTGCCAAAGAACTGGGAAGTGACAGTGTGGTACTCAAAAATAAAATCATCAAAGTCAAATAAGTTTCTCCTAGTTGTGCAGTCCTTCTAACCCCATAGCAGGCCAAAGTATTTCTGTCGTTCCATTTTTAACAAACCCTTAGGCAGGTGCTGAGGTAGAAGCCGTCCATATCAAATTGCCTCTTCGAGATTTCCCTAGAGTAGGTCACAATCCCCTAGCGCCCAGGAATCTATATATACCCTGTCTGACCAGGAAACAAGCTGAGCTCACTTCGAAGACCAAGTTGTTATTCCTGCTTCTCTTAAGTTCTTTTGTGATAGTTCTGTGATGTGAAACATGGAGGGATGCGAAGTCCTTTCTCAGAATGAGTTGCCACCCTGTAGGGCCACGCATACCCGGCTGCTGCTGACACCACCACCACACTGAGCTCTGTCCCAAACAGAATTTAGGTGCTGACACCGGGCAACTATTGCAAGGTTATTAACAAAATAATTATCAGATTGATGTTTTGAATATTCTAGTTGTATCATTATTATTTGATCATCATCATTATTATTTGATCATCATCATTATTATTTTTATTGTTATTACCCACACAATACTCTATCCCCAAGCTTGTTTCCATATGCATGTAGCATGAGAGAAATAAAGCGCTGTTACAGCCAGTGTACATGAAATAACCCTGTGTAGGTACGTAGACATGAACTATAAAGTTAAAGCAACATCTTTCATGTGTGTCATGAAAGAAAAATGACTGACAACTGTTGCTTCAGATGACCGAAGCCTACTGAACTGGCAAAATTACAAAGTATTTGCTGCATACCTACTGTGCGCAAAGCATTGTGTCTGAGGCTGCTGTGTTCTTGGCTTCTCGGACAAGAACTCTGGGAAATTTTTCAGGGACGTCGCCATGGTCTAAGTCAGGTCTTAAAAGCTTTTCTGCTTTTATTTTTTTTTACAACACAGCTAAAACTTGAAGGCAGCATGAAAAAAGGTTATACTTGGTGGAGCAGACAGAAATAAGAAAAGTGAAAAAAAAAAAGATTTGTCCAAAGGATAATAAGGAGACAATTTTGAATCAAAGCAAGAGTTTATATAAGGAAGTAAAAGAAGTGAGACCTGAAAGGTGAGCTGGTGATAGATCACAAAAAGTCCTCAATGCTAGACAAACATGATGTTTTTGTTCAGTAAAGAAAAATGGCCAAAGCAGTGCTGGATAAGAAAAATTGGAAAGGGGGAGAGAGTTAGAACAACCAGTTAGAATGTGAGTGCAGCAGTCCTGATGTGTGGACAGACGTTGGATCAGTGACAGAGAAGACAGATGAAGACAGGAAGTATTTTGAAGGCTGAAGAAATAAGACATGTTTACTGATCAAGTATTAGTCACCGTTCTAATCTAAAAAATGTTGTTAGGTCACACTTTCCTGAGTAAGTAAGTATCTGAATTTAAGTTATGACATTCCAGAAATATGCTGATTCTTCCAGCTATTTTAATGGTTGAGAAGGGTACTTTGTTCACCATGAGCATTAAATCAGTATGAGTGTTCATAATAATGGAATCTGTATTTGTACACCCATGTTCTTAGCAGCATTATTCACACTAGCCAAAAGGTGGCAACAACCCAAATATCCACCAACAAATAAATAGAAATAGAAAATGTAATATATACATACAATGGACTATTATTCAGCTTTAGAAAGAATAAAATTCTGATTCATGCTGCAATATGGATGAACTTTGAAGACATTGTGTTAAATGAAATAAGCCGGACACAAAAAGACAAATATACTATAATCGCACTTATAAGAGTTAAACAGAGTAGTCAAATTCATAGAGATGGAAAGTAGAATGGTGGCTACCAGGGGTTAGGGAAAAGGAAAATGGGCAGGTATTGTTTAACGCAGTGGTCCCCAACCCCCGGGCTGTAGACCAGTACCGGTCCATGGGCCATTTGGTACCGGTCCGCAGAGAAAGAATAAATAACTTACATTATTTCCGTTTTATTTATATTTAAGTCTGAACGATGTTTTATTTTTTAAAAATGACCAGATTCCCTCTGTTACATCCGTCTAAGACTCACTCTTGATGCTTGTCTTGGTCACGTGATACATTTATCTGTCCCACCCTAAAGGCCGGTCGGTGAAAATATTTTCTGACATTAAACCTGTCTGTGGCCCAAATAAGGTTGGGGACCACTGGTTTAATGGGTATAGAGTTTCAGTTTGGAATGATAAAGTTCTAAAGATAGTGGAGATGGTTGCACAGCAATGTGAATGTACTTAATGTTACTTCACTGTATACTTAATAATGGTTAAAATGGTAAATTTTATATTATGCATATTTTACATCAGTAATAATAATAATAATAATGTGTCTCTGATGCCCTAAGCAACAGAATGCTAACTCACAAGAGGAAGGTAAGGCTTGCCAGCCCTTTTAGCCTAGTTGCTCAGCTAAGAGGGACCCCATTCTCTGGGTCAGACACCATTAGTTGACTTGTCCAACCGGAGAAATGAAAAGGAAAAAATGCCAACCACCAACTACATCAAAATGGTAATAGTATCACAAGGGCACCTGCCTCTCTGCTTGTCATCTGCCCTGGTCTGACACTAAAGAAAAAAAAAAGAGAGGAAGTCAAATCAGTACCTCACCTTGTTACTTCCACCTGATAACAAACTTCTCAGGGAAAGGAAAAGTAGCTCACATGTACCCGCAAGTCCAGAGCCATGACAAATGCCTCACAGATACATTCACTGAGCTTTGAGAAACTAGAATTACTCAATAGATTTCTATCAATTAAAATTTTCCCAATAGGATACTGTATTCAGCACTATGCCAGATGAAATGCAAATACGGAAAAAGTACAAGACATGGTCCCTGCCTTTTAGGATCACATAATCTACTTGATGGGACAAAAATCATACAATGATATAATAATGAACATTATGAGACAGAATATAATTAGGTGCTAAATTGTGTAGTGCAGATTATAAGTACTCTAGGAGGTCATAAAAACGTCTAACATCCTGTGGAAATGAATAATGGGTGGGAAATCTTTACTCACTGCCTGCTTGTAAGAGCAAGCAGAGAAAGCTATAAAGTGTAATGAAGGCTTTAAAAAATAGCCATTATATTTTAATTTTACATGTAATATACCTCCTCTACCATAACAGTCCCTTTCTTAACTTTTTCCCAGATTTGCTTTTTTTCTCTGGCTTTTTTTTTTTACAAGTAATTAGAATATGCCTCAAAGGAAAATAAATAAATGTGCCAACAGCCATTTGAAAGAACGTGTAAATTACCAGAAACAGAGGTACTCTATGAAAAATTAGTCAACTCAGCCTTCATAAAAATAAACCTTTCATTCAAAGCTTAATTTGTTCCCACAAAGCCAAGAAATACCTCTAAGGACACCTTGCCTTCCCACATGAGTGCTAATGAGATCCAATGACAATTTTACTCCGTTAGAACCAGAATTCAGACCATCTGCTTTAAAATGGGAATTTCACATCCCTATGCACGGCAGAGATCAAAACAGACAGAGATTTTTGTTCCTATAAAGACTCAAACTGTGAGTGTATATCGTTTTGTTCTACTCGACCTCAAACATTGAAATTTGTGTGGCTGTGCATTTCAAGCAGTGAGCTGAAGAAGTGAGGCCTTCAACTCTAGTTCCTGGGCTGCCAGCAGCTATAATCTGTCTCCCTCACTTTCTTTATCCCTCCTCCCTAAGTAGCAGTCAGACATATTACACTCCATCAGAATTGAGTAAATACAGAGTTACCTAGTATTTCTCAGTTGCCTATTAGCCCCACATGATACTGGGAGGCTTGAGGTAATACATTGCTACATAACACACTACCCCTGACACATTGTGTCTTAAAACAACCATTTGGTTTCACTCAAGACTTTGTGGGTCAGGAATTTAGGAAGGCTCAGCTTGGTGCTTCATTGCATCCACCTAGTGCCAGCTGGTAGCCGAGCAGAGGATCCATATTCAAGATGGCTTCCTCGCTTGAATGTCTAGCAGGTGTGTGTGTGTGTGTGTGTGTGTGTGTGTGTGTGTGTGTGATCCTCCAAAAAAGGTGAGAACTAAAGTAAGGCAAGAAGTGGTGCTTTGGGCACAAAATTTTTTAAAGAACTCATTCCCCAGGTGGTGCAGCCCTTGTACTTGCTCAACCCTGAGATTGATGCCTTCTTAAGAGTGAGGCTCCCCAAGTTGAGGATTTAGGGAGGTACTATGCTCAGTGTTGTGCAGGGGCACCTGAAAATGAGTGCCCCCTTGAATTCTGCACCCTAGGCACCTCCTTTGCCTTACCCTAACCCTGGCCCTTGCCTCAGCGCCTTCCCACACGGCTCAGTGCTGTTGGGGCTTCCCACAGCATGGTGGTCTCAGGAAAACCACTCTTCCTACATGATGGTTATCTTCCAAGAGTGAGGGAGTTCAAGCTGATAGATCAGGAAAGGTCTATGCATATTATTGGCATGGTATCACTTTGGCCATAATCTATTGGTCGAAATAGTCAGTAGCCCTGCCCAGAATCACAGGTAGAGAGACAGAGAGACGGACACCGCTACTAGGAGGGTAGAAGGTGGTCTCCTTGCAGAAAAGCAAGTGGTATGAGAGACACTGTTGCAGTCATCTTTGGAAAATACTCTCTTCCACATCTTCTATTATAAAATTTCCTTCACATTATGCCTGAAATACTATATTCCTAATTAATATCATAGCTTTTAAACTTCATCATCAGTTCAGTATCCTAAAGCATACTGCTTGCTACCAGACTCTCCTGTAATAACTATCTTATTAGTACCCTTGCTTAAAGTTCCCAGTCGTTCTTCTGGGTTATAAATAAAACTCATGTATTTTATACCAATCAATAAAATGTTCCATGATTTAGTGCCATCTCACCTATTACCAGTTGAATAGTATCCCCCCAAAAGATATGTTTAAATCCTAACCCTTCAGTACCTATAAATGTAATCTGCTGTACTTGGGAATAGGATCTTTATAGATGTAATCAAGTTAAATTTTGGTCATGCTATATTCAGTTGGACCTTAATCCAATGACCAATGTCTTTAAAAGAAAAGAGAGAGAGAGAGAGAGAGAGAGAGAAAACTGGACAAAGAGAGAGACAAAACACTGGAAAGAAAGCCAAGAGAAAACAGAGACAGGGTTTGGAGTGATACATCTACAAGCCAAGTATCGCCAATGATCACCAGGAGCTATGGAAGTTAGGAAGAGACAAGCAAGGATTCTTCCCTGGAGCTTTCAGAGACAGCACAGCCCTGAAAATACCTTGATTTCACACTTCTGGCCTCCTGACTATGAGAGAACAAATTTTTGTTGTTTTAAGCCACAGAGTTTATGGTAATTTGCTATGGCAGCCTGGAGAACTAACATACAACGCATACAATTCTAACCCTACTATTCCCAAACATTCCTTTATTTAGGCAAAGGTCTCTTCTCTGTCCTATCTTTTAGTCAATTACTGCATCTGTCTTTGTCTTTTCCTTCCACTGACATGAACAAAGCAAAGCAGTATACATACCTATAAATTCCAGCTGAGTTATAATTGACATCTTCTGGCATTGTGCTGGGCAAAGCTATTTGTCCCAAATGCTGAGTCAGAGTATACCAGGTATAAAGAGAGTTTCACACATCTGACAACTTTTAAAAAAATGTGGAGAAGATAATAAGTTTTTTTTTAAGTAAGTACTTAGAAGTGGAACAATTCTTTCCCTGTCATATTATGTGTTCATCGAAAAGAAAAGTGCTTAAGTAAAAGGGTAAACTATAGAAACAGATCCTGCAGAGCTGCAGAAGTTCTTCCTTGGCTACTCACCTCTTAGCTGTCAGACAATGTATGAACTGCAGTGGCTCTAATCAACTAGACTCAAAATGACTTCCAAATGGTAATTCAATAACCTGGAGCTCTCACAGGGCTGCCCTCGTTACTGTCTCCACTTCCATTGTTGGAAACAGTGTCTGAAAAGCTCCTCGAGCAATTAGAGAGGTCATTTATTCTTTTCCAAAACTACCTTATACGGTAACGTATGCAAAACAGACACAATTATTTTTAATAATGGACAGGATGGGACATTTTAGAGGACATATTGATCACTTGGTTTGAATATAAATCATGCCAAATACACGGTCTACCGGAAAGTTCTGTCCATTTTTGGAATAAAACAAAATACAAATTTTTCTTACCGTCAATAAACTTTATTAAATAATATAATTGCCATTATTATTAATGATTTCTTGCCAGCATGAGGGCAATTTGTATATCCCATTTTTGAAAAATATTTTTATCTTTTGATGCGAAAAATTGAACCAGTGCTTGTTAGATATCTTCTTCATTTTTGAATTTTTTGCCCTTCAAAAAACTTTGTAAGGACAAAAACAAGTGATAGTCGGAGGGTGCTAAGTCCAGGGAATATGGTGGATGCAACAGAATTTCCCAGCCTAGTTCTGCAATTTTTTGACGAGTCCCCAAAGCAGCATGTGGCCTGGTATTATCATGATGCAGTATGATGTTCTTCCTATTGAACATCGCCAGCCTCTTTTCTTGGACTGCTGTCTTTAATTATCCAGTTGCTGACAATACTTCTCCGAATTGAGCTTTTTGTTCGGTTTTAAAAGCTCATAATATATTGGTCCTCGAATGTCCCACCATATACACAACATTCTCTTATTCAGAGTCAAATTTGGTTTAGAGGTGGAAGGGCTAGGTTTTCCGGGTTCACAATATGCCCTTTTCCTTATGATGTTTTCGTAGGTAATCCAATTTTCATCCCCAGTTATCATCCGGTTCAAGAAGGGCTCGATTTTGTTCCCAGCAAGCAGAGATGTGCATATGACGACTCAATCATCCAAATTCTTCCTACTTAATTCATGTGGCTTGAATATTTCCACATCAAACCTATCTTCCAAATATGGTCTGAAATGGTTTGCTGAGCTGAATTAAGCCTTTCTGCAATCTCTGATGTTGTCAGAAAAGGATCTTGCTCCAACATGGTTTTAACAACATCGTCATCGATCAAAGATGGTCACCCAGAACGTGGCTTATCAGAAAGGTCGAAATCAACTGTTTCAAATTTTTCGAACCATCTTCTGCATGTCCTATCAGAAACTGTACCTTCACCAAACACTTTCAATAAATTTCTACATGCTTCTGTAGCATTTCTTCCTTGTTGAAATTCATAAAAAATACAGTGGTGTAAATGAACTTTATCAGTAGCTATGGGTACACTATCGCTTCACACATAAGACTAACGTGAATCAACTTTTAGTTAATTTGCTACGTCAGTATGTATACATTAAGTGATAAAAATAGAGAGGCACACATGCGCCAAATAAACATGTGCTTATGTGTCGAAACTTGTTGTGATAGAAACAAACAGAACTTTCCGGTAGACCTGATATTTGAGGGGCCGTATCTGGAATGCAGAACGTGATCAATTGTCTGTTCTATTGGATCCTGTGATGAATGGTCTACACCTGGAGCCCTGAATACCTGAGTATCACACCTTTACAGATAAGTAGCCAACCTGGAAGGCATTTAGGAGAGTGAGCAAGATGGAAAAGAAGCTTAAGAAATAGCAGAATAGTACTGTGATGTTTAACTTGAAGAGTAGAAGTTTCAGGGGAAAAATTTAATTACTTCAATTTATAAGAAAGACTTTTCTAATAAAGAATGAGATTTATTTTTTGTACCCCAAAGAGTAAAGCTATCAGCAGTAAATGGAAGTTACAGGAAGAAAATTCTGAATTGTCATAAAAAAGATTCTTAAAAATCAAGTTAGTAACTGTGAATGTCCCTGAAAATATTCATGCAAAGACTTATAACTTCTCAACAATGTCTTATTTATCTTTATAGCCTTATTGTATAGCAAAGTTACTCCCACATAATAAATTATTAATAAGTAGTTTAGAAATAAAAGGAAATTCAAATGGTCCCCTTTGAATCTAGGATTCTAGTACCTTAGAATTGCAAAAGAAACTCAATTATGAGTCACTATTTTTTCCTTTCACTGTGTCACATAGTCATAATTTCTTTCAGCTGGATGTGTACCCCTCAGGAAAATAAAGAAGGATCCCAAACACATCAACAGGGACATTTTAGATAGTACCATACAGCAATTAAGCGTGAAATGTGAAACATTTTACAAGATCAAAGATCAAATATACACATTTGCATATACACTTAATCCCTCTAAAATTCCTCTTATTCAAGGTAAAAAGTGAGCTGCAATTTATCAAACCTTTGGCACAAGTATTATGCTCAGTGCTTTCATATTTATTCAAAAGCATTTACTGAATGCTGATGGAGATCCAGCCATGCCTAGTACTTTCAGTCTATTTAGTGAAATAGGAAGTCATATCTCCACTTGAAGGCCAGAGGAGTTATGTAATTTGTTCAAGTTCAGGCTGTCACTAGCTAATAGAAAGCATTTGTGGAAAAAAATAAAAGTAACTCTTCTTCAAGACATTTTACTTTCATTTGTCAAAAATGTATCATGATGTCCTATATTATTAGAACAAAAAACTTTACTGTCCTCTGTCACAAAATTATATTGATAAATATTCAAATTAATAATGTTTATGATACTTTTTAGATGGGACTTTTTGTGAAGTGCACAATATACTCAACAATAAATGATAATCCTATATGAGATCTAATAAATGCAGCACCGGGATTTTACTCCAAAGTACTACCACTGACTCCCACCCTAAGTGAGAATGATCAAGAATTTCACATGAATTACCTAACACTCTGCCACATATTACTGCTGTCTCTTGTCAGCACTGTTTCATACTCAAATAACTCATACCTATTACATGGTCACAAACTCACTGAATACACAGGAAGCAAATAATGACAGATAAATGGGAAAGGTTTCTCAGAAAGCCTATCGTCAACATCTCCCAGACAAAAAATGGCTTCTCCAAAGCTCAATTGTACCAACCAGGCAAAGTTAAAAATATTCTTATGATTAGTATAAAACATTCTCACAAATGTCAACCAAATAATCAGAATCTGAATGTCTTAATTATTACAAAAAGACAAATCAGATTCCACTAAAATAAAGCCTAAGTGATTCAGATAAAGTTCAAAGTCAAGTCAAAGTGCTTCAGATCAGAACTCAGGCAAATTCTGGAAGAAGGATTTTTAGATAACAAGGTCTTTATGAAAAGATTTTGATTTTTCCTTGGGATGATATCCCAGAGTGAGAAATGGCCTAAATACCTAATGAAAATTAAAATATACTTAGAAAGAACAATGTATGTTTCTGTGGTGCTGTAGTCATTCAAAGCACACTTTTTGGGTCTTTACTATATTACAGGTTTTATACTAGATGCTGAGAACACAGTGATGATCAAATATAGACCATGCTCTGCTCTTATTTCAGCAGGAAAAAGTAATGTATAAAAGGAAAGTGTGATAAGTGCTACAATAAGAATCTAAATGAACTGCAGTTGGCCCATTTGATGATGCCTTGATCAGTTCTCCATACACGAGTTCTTGGAATTTAGGTAAACAGAGCTCACAAAAATTTAAGTAAGTTTTAAAATTAACTTAAAAACAATCACTATCATCATACCTATCTATCACACAGTAAACTTGTAATTATTTATGGGATGAATAAATAAATGAATCTTCCCACTTACAAATTAAAGTTGGCCTATAAACAAACAGCCACATCAATTATAACAGTAGTGTGCATGAATACAAACTTTTTTTTAAATAGCCAGAAACCTAAGTTGATTTGAACTGAGAGAAGTCATTTAAATACAAATTTCATACTGACCAGCTTTAAACATACGTAAATTATTTGTGATGTTCCTTTCAGCATCTCATAACATATTTATTTTTATTTTCAAAGCCATGTGGAAAAATTTTTCGCATAAGTTCCTACTTTATGTATCAATCTGGCTTTGGCAAGAGCGATCAATTATGAGGAACTCTAATAATTTCCATTGCTATTAGCCATCCAGACAGAAAAAGTCTGGGTTTAAATGCAAAAGAGGGATTATCTTGGCCTGTAGTAGCACAGGGGATAAAGTGTTGACCAAGAATGCTGAGGTCACTGGTTCAAAGCCCTGGGCTTTCTGGATCAAGGCACATACAAAAAGCAACTATGAGTTGATACTTCCCACTCCTACCCCCCCCTTCTCTTTCTCTCTCTCTCTCTCCCCCCTAAAATAAATAAATAAAATCTTTAAATAAATAAATGCAAAAGAGAAAGAGATGGGCAGATAGAGATTCCTTTTCTATGGAGAAGACCTATACACATGATAATTTGAGATGAAGGTTTGTACCTTCAATAGTTGTAACCACTCTGCCTTGTTCTAACCAAGACATCCAATGGACATTTCCTGAAATATAGGAAAAATGCTAAATACCTTACTCACTTGGTCATTTATTTCTGTGTTTTGGACCTCTTTTTTTACAATTGAATTTATTGAGGTGACATTGGTTAATAAAATTATATAGGTTTCAAGTGGAAAATTCTGTAACACATCATCTGTATATTGTATTGTGTTCATCACCCCAAGTCAAGTCTCCTTCCATCACCATTTATCTCCCTTTACCCTCTTCTATCTTCCCCACCTCACATTCCCTCTGGTAATCACCATATTGCTGTCTGTGTCTATGAGGTGTGTTTTTTTTCCTTTGCTTAATTAGACTTCATTTTGTTCCTCTCCCGTTCTATTATAAATAACCTGAGGAGGGAACCAGTCTGTGAAGCTCTCACATCAGCACTTAGCCAGTACCATAGGCAATAAAGCACTTACAAAAGGCTTTGTAAGCCAACTCACATAGGAAACACAGAAGTTGGCACTTTTGAAAAACATATTTGGCCCTGGCCAGTTGGTTCAGTGGTAGAGGGTTGGCCCAGTGTGTTTATGTCCCAGGTTTGATTCCCGGTCAGGACACACAGGAGAAGTGACAATCTATTTTTCTACTCCTCCCTTTTCTCTCTCACTCCCTCTCTCTCTCTCTCTCTCTCTCCTTTCTCTTCCTGAAGCTATGGTTCAGTTGGTTCAACCACATCGGCCCCAGGCATTGAGGATGGCTCTGTAGAGCCTCTGCCTCAGGTGCTAAAAATAGCTCAGTTGTGAGCATGGCCTCAGATGGGCAGAGCATCAGCCCTAGACAGGGGTTGCCGGGTGGATTACAGTCAAGGGAAATGTGGGAGTCTATCTCTCTATCACCTCTCCCTTCCTCTTATTTGGAAAAGAAGGAGAAAAATAAACATACGTTTACGTAATGTCTGATGTGAATGAGAATCACAAGATCAGAATTAAAAGAGACCTGTACAGTATTCAGAAGAATATTGTCAGCAATGTGTTTATCTTTGCAAGCTTCTTCCATCCTAATTCCTATCTCCATCACCACATACCAGAAAATAGTTTCCTTTTCCATGTGCAGTCTATAGCACGTTAGATAAGAAAGAATGGAGAATATAAATATAACTTTATACAGTGGGAGAACCCCAGCCAGGTGAGGGTGTTGGTGTACCTGTGCCACGGTGAAGCCAGGTGACGATTTGTTCTTTCCCTGAAATTCTCATCTCCTGCCACCCCACACTGCTCCCTGCTCAGTGCTCACCCAGAAGATTAAGCGCAGAAGTGGCCAAGCTGTCTGGAGGATCCGAGTCTGTTTCAAACACCGGTGGGTAGACCATTCCACCAGAAATTTTCTGCCCATCTGTGAGAGAGTTAACCGCCCAGATAGTATATGAAGATTATAGACCCAATGATCTTAGTCCAATTTGCTTATGCTCGGGGTGATCTCTGCCTTAGTGGTCCCTGAAATAATTTTCTTGTTTACACTGGTCCCAAGGTATAAAAAGATTAAAAACCACTAGCAATAGGGGAAATGGTGGAAAATTCACCACCAACATTGCCAGAAAGAGCAATTTATAGTTTTGTTCTTTTCTTAAGCAACCCATTTGACATCGTACTACACCTCTTGTAGGCTTTTAACCCTCGATCTTGTCTAAATTTCTTAGGCTTCATTTATTGGCTTCAAAAATATTGAGCAATTGCATTGCTTGTCTACCTCCATATTACTTTAGTAATCAGTTTCATACTTTTATTTGGAAATAATATAAGTACCTCTTCACTTAAATCCATTAATACAATCATAGGTAACTGCTAATAATCACCAGCAGAAGAAGTGCCAAGAAGAGGTATTCCTGGCATTGAGATATTTCTATTACTGAAGTAAACCAAATGTTCCTTTGTGTCATTGAAGACCTTTACAACAAAAACTGAATTGTGTGTAAACTAACACCACACATTCATTATATGTTCTTGACAAAAATTTATTGAAAAACAGGCATGGTGTTTGTGTACTCTCTTAGACAAATGAACAATACAGGTTTATGCCCTATCTTCTGTGGGTGTATGCATGTAGATAAGGAATTGCACAGGCAAAAATGTTAATAGTTCCATATGCATTAGCAATATAAGAAAATTATTAAAGAGAGACATTCCATCAGGTACTCACAGGGTAAAAATTTTGTGTTCCTCTAGCTTTTTTTTTTTTTTTTTTTTGCTATGTGGTTTAATTAAAAAGTTTCCTATTACCCCTAAGAGTTTGAATACAAATATTCCTAATACTTACTTCCAGGTCTATATAAAATTCCCTCAACTTCACTCTTCTCCTCAATTAAGTCAAATGTACATCTGCTTGACATAGGCACTAGTGCTAGGCAACTAAGATGAGATTATATTCATTCAACAGAAATTTATTACAATTATGTGCAAAATTTCTATCAAGAACTAGAGTACTAACTAAGGCAGGGGTCGGGAACCTTTTTGGCTGAGAGAGCATGAATGCCACATATTTTAAAAAGTAATTCCATGAGACCATACTATATGTTTAACACTAAATACAAGTAAATGTGTGCATCATATGTAAGACCAACACTTTTAAAGTACAATAAGTCTCTGAATTCTTTTTAGTAATGTTGTTATGTTGTTGCTAACCAATGATGAATAAAGTACTTCTTACCATTAATGTGACTTCTGGTGCTGCATGGTTTTGCTGATGGCTTTGTAGTCTGGTTGATAGATACATGGTGAGGTTAAGCTTCATGCAGGCGTTGAGACTTCCATCCATTAAACATGATCATAGGTTGGTCTTAACGTTCTTTAGATGTGAGAAAGACTGCTCACATGCATACGTAGAGCCAAACATTGTCAGAACAGCAATAGTTACACACTGCAGTGTGTGGTATGTGACGGAAGCACATTCCAAGTTTTGACAATCAGCTGGTCCGCAGGTTGAAGTTTTTAAATTTCTCCACACTGGTGTTTGCTCACCAACTCTGCTTGCTGTCGTGCAAGTCTTTCCAAATCTTCACTCAGTGACTTGAACTTATTCACCCACATGTCTGAGGCCTTCAGATCAGCAGCTTGTAGCTCAAAATTTCTGATGGAGACACCGGGAATGTAACTCAGGAAGGCGCTGTCCACTGCACACTCGTGTGGATGGGTGATGAACTTAAAAAGACGAGTGCACTCATGAAATTCTCCAAAGCGCTCTTTAAATGACTGCAGGAGATTAAAAGTGAAGCCCACTAGCTGCTGGAGGTCAAGATGTTGAGCAGGGTCACTTGCTGTGCATGCATCTTTAAACTCTCCCAGTTTTTCAAAGTGTAGTAAAAGACCTGTTTCAATGTTGGCAATGAAGAGTTCCAGCTTGTTTTCAAATGCAAACACTGCTTGTTGAAGGGATAAGACTGTATTTCCAATGCCTTGCATTTTCACATTGAGCTGGTTCAGATGTTCAGTCATGTCTACGAGATAGTAGAACTGCAGGAGCCACTCAGTGTTAGCCAACTCAGGATGCTCTTCATTACAAGAAAAGTCCAGATTTCGCTCAGACAAGCTGCAAAAGGGCTGAGCACCTTCCCTCTTGACAACCAACGCATATTGCTGTGCAGAAGCATACCAGGATAATTATTCCCAAATTCATCCAGCAGTGTTTTAAACTGGCAATCATTTAAAGCTCAGGCAACAATAAAGTTGACCACCCGAATGACCAGCGACATCACCTCACCAAGCTGCTCACCACACATCTGAGCACAAAGCGCCTCCTGTTATAGAATGCAGTGAAAATTTAGGATAGGTCTCTTTTCATGTTCATGAGGAAGCACTACAAATCCTCAGTTTTTCCCCACCATGCATGGAGCACCATCAATACACACTGAAATAAGTTTATCCATCGATAGATTTTTTTCTTTAGTGAACTCAGTGAAAGACTTGAATAAATCCTCCCCTCTTGTGTCTCTTTCATAGGCAAAACAGCAAGACTTTCCTCACATAGTGTGTCACCGACAGCATACCTTACAATCACACTGAACTGGGATAAATGGCTTACATCTGTTGACTCATCCAAAGCAAGAGAAAAGAATGGTGCTGCATTTATGTCCTTCACTTGTGTTGCCTCAATTTGATTTGTCATCATGATGGTATGATTGTGAACAGTTCTTGCCAACAGAGGCATGTCTTTTATTCATTTGATTATCTTGTCTTTGTCAAAAAGTTCATTGGCAACATCAGGCACGAATGTTTTGGCATACTCCCATCTGTGAATGGCTTTCCATTTCTCACAATTGTTAAAGCATCAACAAAGCTAGCCAAAATCCAGTCACCTTGTTGGGTTCAAACACGGAGTTGCTGCTGACTAGTTTGCACTCTGCACAGTAGCTCTTGACATGCTTTCCTCCTGCTGTTCCCCACTGGATATTTCAATGCAAATGTAGTATGGCATGTGTTGAAGTGCCGCTTTATATTTGACTGTTTCATTGATGCAATTTTATCATTGCATATCTGCAGAACCTGCTCTCTCCACAAAGGCGAATTCCTTTGTCCATTCCTGCTGAGAAGTACGATACTACTCATCTTTTTTTTCTTTTAGACATCTTCTTTATCAAAAGGGTTTCTGCAATTAGCTAGCTGACTACTTGATTAAAAGGAGGGAAATTTACTTCCTGACCTCACAACGACCCATGTACCTTACGCATTATCCAATAAAAAATTGGCGTTGTCCCGGAGGACAGCTGTGATTGGCTCCAGCCACCCGCAACCATGAACATGAGCAGTAGGAAATGAATGGATTGTAATACTTGAGAATGTTTTATATTTTTTACATTATTTTTTTATTAAAGATTTGTCTGCAAGCCATATGCAGCTATCAAAAGAGCCACATCTGGCTCGCGAGCCACAGGTTTCTGACACCTGAACTAAGGATTGTGCAAAAATGCATAAAATGGGTGGCCAGAGCCCTGGCCAGTTGGATCAGTGGTAGAGCATCAGCCCAGCATGTGGAAGTCCCGGGTTTGATTGCTGGCCAAGGCACACAGGAAAAGCGCCCATCTGCTTCTCCACCCTTCCCCTCTCCTTTCTCTCTGTCTCTCTCTTCCCCTCCCACAGCCACAGATCCATTGGAGCAAAGTTGGCCAGAGCACTGAGGACAGCTCCATGGCCTCCGCCTCAGGGCTAAAATGGCTTCTGCCACAACGCAATTGAGAAACACCCCAGATGGGTAAAGCATCGCCCCCTGGTGGGTATGCCGGGTGGATCCCAGTTTGGCACATGCCAGAGTCTATCTGACTGCCTCCTCACTTCTAACTTCAGAAAAATACAAAAAAAAAAAAAAAAAAAAAAGTAAGGGAGGTGGCATCATTCCTGATTTGTAATTTATACAAATAAAATGAATATAAATATACATAAAATGAAATAGTAAAGAGAACTAATGGGATGGGATGGGACTAGATGGAATGCAATAAAAAGATGAAATATAAATAAAAAGAAATGGAAAAGTATTTTTCTACTCTTAACTCCTTGCCTGTTTATCATACTGTTGTTCTACATTTTTCTGATTTACTATAAAAAGCTTAAGGGTATATTCTATTTTTTGCCACACCTTTAATACTTGCCATAGTGGAAAATATAAATTTCAGTGAGTAAATAAATAAATAGTAAGATGTCACACAAGAGAAATAAAAAAATCCTATGAACACTAAAACAAACACTGGGAATATAACTACCTTAAGCATTAAGAAATAGGTTTATTAATTGTTACCTGAAAGAAATCACATAAATGTTTTCTCAAATGTTTATTTATTAAAATCCATCATATGTGCCTTTGAAGTAAGGATTTCAGAAGTTTTAAAAGTGACACTCATGGTAAAAAATACTTAATCTTTCAAGAAGATTTGAAAAGACAATCAAAATTAAATCTTTCCAGAGTAGTTCAGGGTAGATTTCTAGGTTTATCCTAACAGGATATAATTTTGTATGTAAATATGCATGTAATTTTATAAATATTAAAAGGTTCTTCTCCAATTATGTTCCTCGTGGACAAAGAATCTGAGCGAAACCAAATGCTAAAAGCAGGGCCCCAAGCTTCTAAATGCTTTTACTGAATGAGAGGAAATCCAGACACCTTATTACCTAATCCCACTGGAAGCTCTGGCACGCAGAAACTAGCGGCCATGGGCGCTGGAGATCTGAAACCTGGAACAGTTAACACGAAATACACACACTTGCACGTGACTTATTTACAAACTAGGGGGTAAGCCAGGAAATCAATTCCTCTCTTTACGTGCTTCTGCTCTGCCTCAAGCGCTGCGCTGCAACGCACATCCTACTGGTCCTGAGACATTGCCACCGCCAAGGCCAACGAGAGGCAGACACCTGAAGCCTCACAAATGACCCATCCAGACTCTTCCATGGAGACTGGCTCAGGATGGAACCGCTTTACCCTCTTGGTAGTAGATTATATTCATTACACCCCTCTCTTCGCACATTTGCTCTTGGTTTTCTCTGCGTTCTCCCTGCTCTCGCTTTCCCAGTTTTTCTCTAAGTGACTTCAATTGCTTTTTACTCTTGCTGTCCTCAGAAAGTGAAAAAGGCAACCCCATTCCTCAGCCTAATTACTGAAGCACAGACTTCTCTCAATACATCAAGGAATAGGAAAAGTTGCATTTGCTTAGTGATTTTTTTTATATTCAGCTTTTTAGAAAGCAATTCTTGAAATAATAGGTTTTTTATTGAATTTATTGGGGTTCATTGGTTAATAAAATTATACAGGTTTTAGGTGTATAATTCTACAATACATCATCTGTTGTGTGTTCACCATCCAAAATCTGGTCTCCTTTCTTACTGTATTTCCTCCACCTTAGCCTCTTCTACTTGCCACCACTCCCCACCTTCCCTCTAGAAATGACCATAGGTTCATGGGGTTTTTGTTTTGTTTTTGTTTCCTGGTATAATCCATTCATTCTGTTTTAAATCTTCAAACCACTTCGTCCAACTTCTGTGGTAGTGCGCCAACGTTGGACTAAAAGGTGGAACACTATGAAAACCTTTCTGCAGTCAGTGCTTTCACTTGACCAGCAGGGGGCAATAGCGTACCGAGAATCGCGGAGACTGTCCCAGGCTCTGAAAAACACTGTTGAATTACTGCGCTGGGTCTGCGTGCGCCGTCGCGATGATCTCAGTGCTCAGATGGAGTCTTTTGTTTTGTGTTCTGTTTTACAATGCACTGTTCAGTTTTCTACGTGCCTAGTGACTTACTCAGACAGCATTTCGCTGTGCCATTTAGCTTAAGAAAAAAAAAAAAGGTGAAAAAGAAAATTAAAATGCTGCCAAATGAAAATCATAAAGCCAGGCAGAAGTAATAATGGTTCATATGAATAAAGTTTGTCCCTTCTCTGTTCCCATCTACTGAATTCTGAAGAGTGTTTGTGGGTTTCAGACTTCATTCACCGCTCTGCCTCTCCGCAGGCGGACACCCATTGCATTCTACTTCCTCTGCTGTACAATTTTCTGTACAATTTAAAACTACAGATTTCTTTATTAAAAAAAAAAAAAGGAAAATAAAAAACTTTTTAAAGCGAATACTTGACATTTTAAAAAGAATTCAAAAAAACTTCTATGTCGCACTTTGGCTGTTAGTGAAGCTTCCCAGTATTGAATTTTAATGTTTCTATGCTTTTTGAACATTTCATTTCAACGATATGTTCCAAAAACATTCATCCTCTATAAATGCACACCTTCATGTAAACAGTGAAAAGCTGTGACTCTAAATCTGATGTGTTTGGGGTAGAATATAAAGTAGACACTAAAACATCAGAGATTTGAAGAATATATTGAAGGATCACTTGCGTTGCATTGGGAAAGTGTTCAGTAATTCAACCCTCAAATCAGCAGGGAGGGCTCTGCTTTCATGCATAACTTGAGTCACACTCCAAAATAAAACACCCATTAGCCTGGCTTCCTTTCCTACCTAGTCTGGAATTCCGAGTTATTAGTGTATTCCTTTAAAGTTATTAATTTATGACTGTGAGATGGCGAAAGTAATGTTATTTCAACACCTGGCACCAACATTCCTTTCAAAGGGGTTGTCTTGTGCCCTCCCTAAGACTGACAGGGCTCTATCTGATCCTTGAATCCTCCCCTCTGGCCAACTTCATACTATTCTGGATACCCACCTCTAGTCACACCAGCCTCCTTGCTATGCTTTGAAAACACACCAGATAGGCCCTCAGTGGATAGAGCATAGGCCAGGTGTATAAACGTCCTGGTTCCATTCCTGGGCAGGGCACACAGGAGAAGCAACCATCTGTTTCTCTCCGCCTCCCCTTTACTCCTCTCTCCCTCTTCTCCTCCCACAGCCAGTGACTCAGTTTGAGCATGGCCCCAGGCACTGAGGATAGCTCCTAGTCCCAGAGCATCAGCCTCAGGTGTTAAAAATAGCTCAATACTGAAGCATCAGCTCTAGACTCAAGCATCAGCTCCAGACGGGGTTGCTGAGCCTGATGGGTCCCAGTTGGGGCTCATGCGGAAGTCTGCCTCACTATCTCTCCTGCTCTCACCTAAATAATAATAATAATAATAATAAGAAGAAGAAGAAGAAGAAGAAGAAAAAAAAATAAATAAAAAACACTAGGTAGCCTTGTGTGTAAGGACGTTTGCTTTAGCTGTTCCCTCCCTCTGCTTAAGTCTTACTTCACTTAACCAAATAGCTTAGTTGTGCATCTACTTCAACTGTGCAAAGCTCAGCTTTTCAGTGGGGCCTTCCCTGTCCACCTATTTAAAATGAAAAATTCCACCCAGCATTTCCTATACCTTCTTTGTCTTCAATTCTCTTAGTAGCACTTACCATCATCAGATATATTAGATATTACATATACAGTATAAATGTAATACGAGATGAGATATCTAGAACCAAACATATCAACCAGTAGAGGGTTTTAACTTCACTATTAAAAGGACAGAGCAAAACCCAACTCTATGCTGCCCAGGAAAGACAAAGACACACCTAAAAGAAAATAATCAGAAATGCTAACAAGTGAAAAGAATGGAAAAAAATATACCAACAAAATGCAAATAAGAATAATGAACTGAGATTTTGAAATCTAATTAAGTAGAATTCAGACCAAAAACCATTACCAAGACAAGGAGCACCTTATAATGCTAAAGGCTACAATTCACAATGAAAATAAAATATTTATGAAAGATTTGCAGCAGATAATGCAGTAGCTTCTTTCACGTAGCAGAAACTACAGGAGAAGATTCAAAGAGAACAGAAATACATATGTAATAGCAGACTTCTTTTAGTCCAAGACAAAAAAAAAAAGAACATTTATGGTAATTGACTTTACAATTTACATATAGAGACAAGAATACCCTATTAAATTACATAAAGAAAAATACAGATAATATTCTTCATCAACAACATGGTAAACGTTGATATCCAAAACAATCAACACAAAGAAAGCCTTACCGTCTTGAAATTTAAATGTTTTCTATTAAACATAACTCAGCTCAAGGGGAAATATGAACTAATATTGAGAATTTCTAGAAAAAATATTGATATGACATCAGAGTCTATCTGATGTAGATATCACTAAAGAATGTTCAGAATAAAATTTATAGATTTAAATATTTATATCAATAAAAGGAGAAAAATAAAATAAGTTAGACATTGCACTCAAAAAGTTAAAAATTGTTAAGGCTTGCTTTATTTTTCTACTTTGAATTTAATTATTTTTTTTTAAGTTAAGCAATCTAGATTTGAAAACAACCTGAAACAAACCTACCTGTATGAAACTGCATTTAGCAATTTTACAATTAGATATAATATTAATATTGCTATTTTGAAACTATTGTATATTATGGAAAAAGTAAATAAGCAATTATGTTAACACTATTAGGAACCATGCTTTTAACCAAAGGAAGATAAGAGCTGTGCAATATAAAATCAAATAAGTAAAGAATTCTATAATCTTTCATTAGAATTGCAATATAGCCTGACCTGTGGTGGTGCAGTTGTTAAAGCATCAACCTGCAATGCTGACAGCACAGGTTTGAAACCCTGGGCTTGCCTGGTCAAGGCACATATGGGAGTTGATGCTTCCTGCTCCTCCCCCCTTCTCTCTCTCTCTCTCTCTCTCTCTCTCTCTCTCTCTTTCTCCCTCTTTCTCCTCTCTAAAATAAACAAATAAAAATCTTTTTAAAAATCTTTAAAAAAGAATTGCAATACAAACACAGTCTTATGATTTATTTTTAGTTTTCTTTGAAAATTTGCATACTTCCTAGATCTTGTATTGAAAAATCTGAGAAGTAGCAACAGCCCACTTAGCCACGAACACCTTTAAGTGTATAGATTGTGGTCACCAAATACCATTTTCGCTGACAGCAATGAAGATTTCTTTGAGAAACGGTTGAGTTTACGTCTGGAACAGTAAATGGGACTGCTTCAATATGACACCAGGATTCTTATATAGTCCAAAAATAAGGGAGCAATCAGGACATTTATGGTTGTCAAATAAACACAGAAGTCAAAGATGCACAATTTGAGCTTTAAAGTGAAGAGTTACTATAATTATATAAAGTGTAAATAGATATGCCAATAGAGTTAATTGATAACTTGAAGCAATAGGAGATTCAATATGGTAGAAATATATAAAGTTACATATAGAAATCAATACCTTCATATATTTAAGCAATAACAGTTAAAGGGAGAAGTTAATGACCCCATTTACGTTACCAACAAAAATGAAATATATTATAGTAAAAAATTCAATGAGAAATGTTCAAAACGTAGATGAGAAAAACTTTAGAGCTTCCCTGAAAGCCACAAAACTAGGACTTGAATAAAAAGAAAAATAACATTGCTCTTTAGGAGAATAATGCAAAACCATAAATTGATGCTAATATTTTAAAGTATTTTTATGAAGCTAGATTTTATAATGTTTTAAAATGACTAAGCAAGAATATCCAAGAAACAGGAAAAATTAAACATACAAACAATAAGACAGCAATGAGCCAGGCTCAGCCCTAACAGATATTAGAATACATTATACAGTTTGTAATTAAAACATTGTAATATTAGCACATGAGCAGACATCAGACCAACAGAGAAAAAATAGAAAATATAGATATAGCTCCAAGTACAATTGTAAAATTATATGTGTGATAAAAGGGGTATCTCAAATCACTGAAAGAAAATTTTACTTTTTAAAATTAAATATTGTTACAATAGCTAAACAGTCCTTTGAAAACAGATAAAACTGAACATAACATCACTTAGGTGAAACCCCAGCCCCCCAAAACTAAAAATGTTCAGTATGTATCTTATGATAGGAACCAATCTCAGTATCCTAATTAAAAGATTATTCTGGAAAAACCACTGGCCTGAACGTTTCAAAATATGATATATCAGAAAAAAACAAAAAAGGCTAAGGAAGTATTTTTTTATATAAGGAAACAGAAGAGACTTGATAACTGGTAAATGCAATATGTGATCCTTATTAAATCCTGGATTTATATTTATAATCAATAAAGTAAGCAAGAAATTTTTTTTTAAATTTTGTTTATTTGTTTTTGCAGCGGTGGAGAGAGGGGAATTGAAATTTGAATGAAGACAACATATTCTAATTTAACAGTGTTTAAGGGATCCTGGCTTCCTGTATCTGAAGAGCCTAATGATGTATTTCCTAAGGACATTGTATTGTGATTCTATTAAGACAGTAGGCTTCTCAATAGAGGCGATTTTGCCCCACCTTCCAGCATATACAATTGGCAGTGTTTGGAAACATTTGGGGAGGAGATGTCACAACTGATGGGGGGGGGGGGAGAGGTTGTTACGGGCATCTACTATATAGAGGCGGGGAGTGCCACTATGCACGATGCTCAA
Source organism: Saccopteryx bilineata (assembly GCF_036850765.1). Lineage (NCBI taxonomy): Eukaryota > Metazoa > Chordata > Mammalia > Chiroptera > Emballonuridae > Saccopteryx > Saccopteryx bilineata. Next base: position 35,972,142 of record NC_089497.1, read on the forward strand.
AACAGTTCCCTCCCCCCACAACTAAGAATCGTGCTGCCTAAAATGTCAACAGCGCCCTGATGGAAAAATTCTGATTTAGAAGCGTCCCTGATCTTAATTCCTATTCTTAAATTTCAGTACTGAGATATTAGACTGAATCAAATGAAACTGTCTTTTGCGCGGATCAAATGCTGGTAATAAAGGTGAAGGGTTACGATGTTCACAGCTAGCTCTCAAACTGTTCCCCAAAAACACTGTCCACGACCTCTCGCTTCGGCTTCCTGCCAGTCTCGGGGGCCAAAGAGGGTCGCACTCCCTCTCCTCATTGGGGCAGACGGACCGCAGAGCCTGCGCAGTGAGAGCATTTTGCAGAGGCCAGTGCGCACGCGCCAAGCGGCCAGCCGCACCCACGCAGAGCTATTTCAAAAGTTACAGACCCGCTGGCGGAGCACCCTGAGCAGCGCGGCTGCCCACAGAGGAGGACCGAGCAGGGAACTCCGTGGGCGGAGGTTGGCTTTTCCCGACTGACAACGATGCTTTCACAACTGAAGCCCGAAAGCCTCCTCCTTCGTGATCCGCTGAGGGCTGCGGGGACCCTCGCTCAGCCTCGCGGACCCCCCTGGCAGAAGGCGCGTGGAGCGTGAGCCCGCGTGCCGCCAGCCCCTGCCAGGTGGACGCCCTGCCAGGTGCTCGGCAGAGGCGAGTGTGCGCTCTCGCTAGCGGATGCGACTGCCTGTGTCTGATGAGCCCGGGCAGTGCTGCGCCTCGTGATCCCACTGGTGGAAGAAAGTGCCCCGAGGCAGGCTCACTCCCCGCCAGGCTTCTCGCCAGCCAGAGCTTACCCAGGTACCGTTTTAAAATACCTTGAAATTGCTCAGCCTGCGTCTCTTAAAGAGTTGGCTGACTCTTTCCTTAAAGAGCCAGATAGAAAATATTTTAAGATTTTTCAGTCCGTGGCCAGTCTCTGTCTCGTACAAGTATTTGGCTTTTCTTTTTTAAACTCGTAAAAGTGTTAAACCGACCCTTAGCTCCTGCCCTTAGAAGACATGGGGATGACAGCGATTAGACTCTGACATTCGCTTTTACCCAGCACAGAGGTTGGAGCGTGGATCACAACCACAGTTTTCCCTCGTCAACTCTCAGAGCAGCAGCCACGCCTTCCTGTACTCCAAAATGACAGTCTCTGCCTATCTGGGAGCAAAAGCCCAAGTGCTTACTTACATTGTGAATAAATTAGTAGAAAAGTAATGCAGAGAGGTATTACAAACGATTTTGTATAGCATTTTTCTAGTGATAAATGTATATGTTCGCTATGGTAATTTGAAAAATATATAGAAGGGAATAAAAAAAATTTATAATCCCAGATTACAAAAAATAACTATTAAAATGTGTATTCTTTTTGTCCATTTTTAATGCATATTCATGGGACAACTTACTGAATAATTGGATTTTTAAAAATATTTCTTAATCAACTTTTGTTAAAGTACAAAATACAGAAAAGTGGGCCAACTGTAAATATACACTTCAATAAACTTTCAAAGAGGACCACACACATACCCTTACAACCACCGGGGAGATCAAGAAACAGACCAGCCCCAGCTTCCCTTAGCCATCTGCCCAGTCAGGGGCAACTTTCCAGATGTAACCACTGTCTTATTCTCAAACACAAAGATTAGTGTTGTCTTGTTTTTGAAATTCACATTAAATGAATTATTCATTAAATATTCTATAGTGTTTGGTTTCTTTCACTTCATATTATATTTCAGATTCATCCATTTTGTTTCCCGTAACAGATCTTTTTTAAATTTTTACTTTGTTTTAAGCTATATGACCTTCAATTACATGAATAGACTACAATATATTTTTCCTTTATACGTTTTTTATTAATTTCAGCTTTATTGATATATAATTCACATACCATGCAATTCATCCATTTCAATTATACAGTTCAATGGATTTTTTTTTTTTAGTATATTCAGACAGGTTCAACCATTGTCAGCGCCAATTTTAGAACATTTATATCATCTCAAAAACAACTCTATACTTCTTCAACTATTCTCACCCCCACCTCCGCCTCCCCGCCACCATCTTCTCCAACCCTAATCAAGCACAAATCTACTTTCTGTCTTTATATATTCACCTGTTCTGGACATTTCATAAAAATGGAATCAAATAATATGGGGTCTCTTGTGACTGGTCCCTTATACTGATATTGGATATTCTTGTTATTTCCAGGTTTGAGATAATGCTACTGTGTATGATATGTATCAAACAAATGTTACATATTTCTATTGGGATATATACCTAAAAGTAGAATTGTCTGGACATTGGTTATGCTTGTCATTAGTTATAGTTGATAGTGCCAAATAGTTTTTCAAATTTATACACCCACCAGTAGTGTTTAGTGAGTTCTCATTGCTCCATATCTTCCCCAACATTTTGGTGTTTGTGTGTTTTCAATTTACATTTCTCTAATGAAAAAGAACAGCATCTTTTCATGTTATTATCAGTCTTTTTGGAATCCTCTTTAGTAAAGTGCCTGTTGAATCTTTACCCTACTTTTCGCTTGGGATGTTTGTCTTTTTTGTATTTGATTTATATTCCTACATGTGAATCCATTTTCATTTATAAGTGCTGCAGGAAAAAAAAAAACACCTTTTCCTAATCTTTAGCTTGTATTTTAACTATCTCATTGTTAAATTTTAATGAATGTAAATTTTTAATGTTTAGTGAAGTCTAATTTATCAATCTTCCTTTCTGGTTTGTGCTGTTGCTCTCTTGTTTAAGAAATCATTGCCCACACAGACATTCTCCCATGTTACCCTCTAAAAACATACTGGTTTCTTTGAACCAGGTCTGCTAACTACATGAATTGATTCTAAGATGTGGTGAGAAGTAAGGGTTAAATTTTTGTCATATAGCTATCCAATGGACCCAGATCTTTTACTTGAAAGAACCATCCTTTTCCCACTGCTCTGTAATGTTACCTTTGTCATAAATCAATAGAAACAAAAATCAGTACAGATGTTGAAATTAGTAAACGAGGACTTTAAAATAAACATGACAAATATATTAAAGAATCTTACTAAAGATAAGCTATCATGATGAAGAGATAGGGAATTTCAAGAGAGATACAGGTAATATTTTTAAAAAGAAAAGAACAAAATAGAAGTCCTAAAAATAGAAAATATAATACATGAAATTATTTTATGAGATTCTCAGTGGGTTGGACACAACAGTAGAAAGGATCAACTTAAAGACAGGTTGCTAGAAATCATCCAAATAAAAATACACCGAGAGGCCCTGGCCGGTTGGCTCAGCGGTAGAGCGTCGGCCTAGCGTGCGGAGGACCCGGGTTCGATTCCCGGCCAGGGCACACAGGAGAAGCGCCCATTTGCTTCTCCACCCCTCCGCCGCGCTTTCCTCTCTGTCTCTCTCTTCCCCTCCCGCAGCCAAGGCTCCATTGGAGCAAGGATGGCCCGCAGCCAAGGCTCCATTGGAGCAAGGATGGCCCGGGCGCTGGGGATGGCTCTGTGGCCTCTGCCTCAGGCGCTGGAGTGGCTCTGGTCGCGACATGGCGACGCCCAGGATGGGCAGAGCACCGCCCCCTGGTGGGCAGAGCGTCGCCCCTGGTGGGCGTGCCGGGTGGATCCCGGTCGGGTGCATGCGGGAGTCTGTCTGACTGTCTCTCCCCGTTTCCAGCTTCAGAAAAATGAAAAAAAAAAAAAAAAAAAAAAAAAAAAAAAAAAAATACACCGAGAAAAATATTTTTAATGAAGCATTCATAACTCATTGAATTGTATCAAGTGATCTAACATACATGAAATTGGACTCCCAGAAGGCAAAAAAGACAGTATGGGGCAGAAAAATATTTGAATAAATATTCATAAAATCTTTCTAAATTTGATCAAATGTATTTTATGCAGGATGTCTGCTTGTTTTCCATGGAGAGGTGATCCCAGTAACCTAGCTTGCCATGAATGGAATTTAGAAGTTAGTCTTAATAGTTATAAAGTTTTACATCTACATGAATGAGCAGCAGAACATTTGACATTGCACAAAGTGTAAAAATTCTTTGTTGGGTGGAACTGCCCTAAGCATTACTGTACTTTTAACATAAATATCACCTACCTACTGGAGGCCAGTAGTATCATGTAATCATAATAATACCAAAGGTCTTCACAGTTTTTCAGATGATCTCCTTGCTGTGTAGTATGGCCCTGCATCCAGTATGAACTCTCTCACGTGATCTGTCACTGTCTCCTTTCTCCAAGCCCTTTCTAACCTCAGCTTCTAATATTCACATCTCTCAAACAACACTGACCTCTTTCCATGTTAGAGCTTTTAGGATTACTTTTCTGTCTTACTGAATGTGCCTCCCTCACAAACCCAGATGACTGACTGACTCTTTTCTCCTCCTGAAGTCTTTGTTCAAATGTGAGTATGCAAAACACAGAGTGTATTTTTGTATTATTACTTATTAATTAGTGTTATTTCCCATACAAACAACTGTAAACCTACTTTTGCTCCACCCGGTATTGTGAAATGATCACAAATAGTTATACAATGTTTTTGTGATGAGAACTTTTAAGAGCTACTTGCTGCAGCTTTCAAATATACAACACAATACTGTTAACTTTAGTCTCCATTCTGTACATTACATCCCCCGGGACTTGTTTATTTTATAACTGAAGTTTGTATCTTTTGACTATTTCACCCATTATTTTAGTCTATATCTTTTATTTGAAATGCTTTGCATTTTATTTAAATTGCTTATTGTCTCATTTTCCACCTGGTGAGAGGCGAGGGAAATTTACCAATTTTGTTCTCTGTAGTTTCTTTAGTACCTTGAATTTGTAAAAATGTATCATTGTTAACATTTTTCTCAGAGCTGGCATATGGACAACCTTAATTTATTCTCATTAACCCCTATATCTTTCAGGGTATTTTTTTCAGTTTTGCATGAATAAGAAAGCCTTAATAGTATTCTAGTAATTTTTACATTTTTAAGGTATGTTTGAGTTTCTCAGCCAAAAAGGATTATAGTAATAAATCCTGTTTACAAAAGAGGATAAGAGAAATGTGATACGGTTGTTTCCAAAGCAACAAAACGCTCCACCTGATTAAGCACACTGAGGGTTTCTCCTTATTAGATTGGAGCATTCAGCCTGGTTGCTGAGAGCCCCTCACAAAGAGAAACCACTTAGAGCTGTCATTACAAAGAAATCTGCCTATTCGATTAGAAGGTAATTTGTACCAACTGTTCTTCTTTAGGTGGTCAGGCTTCAGGATGGATGATGACCTTTCAAAAAGGAAAAAGATGAGAAGTCATCGAAATGACCATAAACTGTGCTGCCATCTGAGTACGTGTTTCTTTGTGGCATGGGCAGAGTCAAGGAAAATTCTATTTCTGCATTGCATAATCTCCCAACAACCTATTTACCTACTGTCTTAATCTAGGTTATTCTTGAAAGCAGAGCCTGAGACAAAGGCAGACATACTCTGTTTGGGAATGTGATCCTAGGGAGCAGGAATGAGAGAGCGGACAGTGAACAGGGACAAAGGGGAGTGTTATCAAGTGTCCACCACTGGTAATGGTTTTATAGTGAAGAACCTTCGCAGGATTCTTACTTCACTTTGTCTCAGAACTGCCTGCCTGAAAGTTGAAAGGACGAAGCGTACATCTCTCAGTCACGGTCTGTGTTGAGGACTGCTCCCGTTGGTGGTAATTCCCCCATCCCTGTGGCTTGCAGAGCCAGGAGAGCCTCGCTGGTACCAGCGCGGCACACATCGCCACGTTGAGGAGCTCTGGGACAGGAAGCTAGATTCTTGGTACATGCCTAAGTAAGCACAGAGCAAGGTGAAACCTGCCTAGAACTGTTCACCAGAGTCGTGGCTGAAATTGGAGTTTGAAGAGATGAGAGTCAGTGCACACAAGGCATCTTATAAACCTACAGAATGTGCTGTTAGCTTTGTCAAAATCTGGTTTCCTCCCTTCTTTCTGGAATCAAAACTTCAGTGTCCAGAGTAAGCTCAGCAGAAGGGTTAAATAGAAAGGCTAAATGTATTAGAATATGTATGTTAATAACAGTTTTAATTTTGAGGGATATTTATAAAAAAAGAGCATAAACATGAGAAATAGAACACAAGATGTTGGAAAATTAAAAAAATATATTCTCGAAAAATTGGATTTGGATAGATATCTTCTATCAGGTAATTTCAGAAACAATCATGAAGCATTTAGAGAAATAAAATTCACCTTTTGTTGTGTCTCTATGAGCTTTGTAAATCAATGTCATTAACTTTTCCTAAGATACTCTTTTCTACTGTCACAGACCATTAGTGACACAGAGCTTGCAACCAATGGAAGGAAAACTGGTAGAAACACAGGAAGGAAAAATATCGGGCTAGTTGCCATCAATTAAGGGTTGGCATTAATATTAGTTGTAATAGGGGGAAAACTGGATTCTTTGATTGGGCTTCCCCTGTGAGGCTCCGTCTTACCAAAAACAGTTTTCTCTGGGCCTCCACCCCCATGATCATCCTTTCCTATCTGATCTGGAACTGCCACCAGTGGGGTAAAACCCTTGGTTTATTCAATTAAATATGTGTTGAGCTACTACTATTTGCTATATATAGGCACTCCACATTTGAATAATAAAATATTTTATCCAAAAATTTCAGAATACGCATTTTTTTAAGCTTTACCCTTCAAAGGTTACCAAAACTATTTGATTGATTACAAATCAAATTTCAACAAACTTCCAAAGATTGAAATAATATCGGAGTATGAATTAAAACCAGAAATCAATTACATAAAGATAAAACAATTCCCAAATGCTTATAATTTAAGAAATACACTCCCAGTGATCCATGAGTCAAACTAAATCACAGTGGAATTTAGAATAATTTTGAGGTAAATTCAGATGGAAAATACAACATATCAAAACTTGTGGGATACTGTAAAAGTAAATACTTACGGGAAATTATGGCTCTAAGTACATTAAAAATTTCGCAGAAAGGTTGGCCATCAGGATTCTCAGAAGCCGGTGGTGGTGGGTGGGTGGGGAGTACTGAAGCAGCTTTCCAAACACTTGACAACTGACACGAAGGACTGATCTCTGAGGGAGGGAAAGGAGGTGACCGGCAATCGCCCTGCCTCCCTATGTTTAAGCGTTGGATCACATTGTGGGAGAAGTTTAACCAGAGCAGAGCAGTGTTGCTGAGTTGAGACAAAGACTGGAGTTGGGTGAGACTGAGATGGCTTGAATTTTCAGGGCAGAGGAGCATATGCAGATAAAAAAAAAATTCCTAAAATCAGCATTCAGATCCCTTTGTGTGAATTGCTGAACACTTAAGTTTAGCAATTCCCAAAACTAGCACAAGAATGGGAATCATTTAACTTCTATCCAGCCATAGTGGAGAGTCCAGAGAGCTCCAGACATTCACTGGGATCTCACAGAGGTTACACTTTGCATAAGTAGGGCTAAGCTAGCCTGATAGTAAAATGTACACTAGATGGCGGTAGGGGGAGGGGGGCTTACAATCAAGCCTCAATAGTATGAAGCTAATTCACAGGTAACTTAACTACCTGTCAGAACAAAGTCCAACTGTGTTATTTCAGGTCCTCCAAGATGCACATGCAAAAATAGATTTACAAGAAATCTGTTTGGGGAAATGCCTGTGATGGTTGAAATAGAGTGGAAGCCAAAGGAGGAAGTCTTCTGCCTGTTGCGTATCTAACGCCTTTGAAGGAAAAAGGGAGAGAAGGAGGGCGGAGTAGCCAGAGTCTCATACTGCAAAACAGTTCCAAGAAAGGTCAAAGTCGGGCTGATGAAAAGCCCCTCAGAGGAGTCCCCTTGCACACAGGAATGGGCCTGCATTAGTATACCTGCTCTGCTCATCATTCTCATGAAAAAAACTCATGGGAACTGTAGCCTGGCAGGAAAATATTAATGGATTCAGAGAGCAACAAATGGGGCCCTCTGTCAGTTAAGTTCCCCTCAGCAAGAGATCTGGGTAATGCACTTTCCTGGCTGCCAGAGTCCATTCAGGAGGAGAGACCTCCATGATTCTTGTGAGATGGCCTGTCTTCCTGAGGAAAAGCTTAGCAGAGGGAGGTTGGTTAGTAGGATGAGCCTCATTCACTATCACTGGTCTCAGAACTCAGCCTCGTCTTCCACTATCCCGTTTTGGAATCCTCTCACACTTATCAGTCGCCTCAGGAGTTCTTGGTGGTTTAGCTAATGGTGTGTTGCAAACTTTCATTCCTGAGGGAAATGACCCTTAGTAACCATCCCCCTCTTGGACTGAGTTTGCCATGTGTGTCTGGTAACAGGAGGCATCAGGTGGCTCAGCTGGGGTCTACACACATCCCTCCCTGTCCCATTGTGGAAAGCAGCCCACCCTCCTGCTCATGGTAGTCAGTTACTCTGTGAATATGGCATCTCCTCATCTGCACATCCCTGAGCACAAGAACTACAAAGTTAGCTGGCAACCATTTCTTGAGGGACCCACTGAAGTGAGATCCACGGGAGCCCCTAGGAAGACTATGTTTTCTCTGAGAACCAAGACTTCTAAGCTTACAGAGAGTAGAATTGTAGGGCAGGAAATACAAATGCTGGCGATAAAACGTTATTGGGAGTGCTGTAAATGATGCCACTCCTTTTGCCCCCACATTTGACTCTCATAATCCTTTTGGGCATGTAGCACCATAAACTTCCCTGCTTTAATGAATACACTGTATTCTAGAGGGACGACGGCCCATCCTTTCAGAATGTTGCCTCAGAGCTCATACTCTAGCTGTGACTGTAAAAGACCACTGTAGCAGTCCATGCGTAGCTGCCTGTATGAGGCTGCAGAGTAGTGTAGTATGTGATAAGACCAGGGGATCTCATGGTCACGGGCCCACTCTTGCACCTTCACCATCATGAAGTGATCAAGTACTGTGTAAGTCCTGTATAGTGGTGCTGGCTGAGGCAGATAGTAAAGGCAAATCCAAACCTGGACTAAGTTTTATCCCTATGAGAACAAACAACTGTGGCCTTTCCAGGATGGAAGAGGCCCATTAGAGTTAATCTGTCACCATGAGACCACTTAGTCTGTATGAGGAACAGCGCCATATTGAGGGCTTAGTGGTGGTTTCTGTGGCTGGCAGCATGGACATTCAGAGGCTACATGGGCTAGATCAGCCGTGGTAGGTGGGGGTCTGTTTATAACTTCCAGCTCTGCCACTTCATTCATGTGTTCATCATGCCAGTTCAGGGTCTGATAACAAAGCCTGGCTAATCTCAACCGGCTAAGTGCTAAGTACCCCATCCATGATGGCTGCTTTCTGGTGGGTACTAACATGGAACAAAAATCTTAAAACTCTATATCCACTCCCATATGTCTGTTCACATACCTCTACACCAGAATTCCTTGTAATTTAACAGTCTTTTCCATCCAAGTACCTGAACAAAGGGACAAGCCATTAGCCACTGCCCTGGAAACTATATATTCTCATCTAGAACCAGTTCTTCACTCAAAGTAGATTACCAGATATACCAGCTCTGTTTATTAGAAATATTTGCCTTTCTATTGTCCTTCCTGGCCACTCCTGGACATAGATATAATGTAGCCACCTGTATCTGATTCTCTTTCCTAACTGGGATTGCAAAGAACGCCTCACCAGATCATTCACTGGCTACATACTATGTACCTGAGCCCTTCGATTGAATTTATTGGGGTGACATTTGTTCACAAAACTGAGCCTTTTTTAATCTCTAGTAATGAATGATACCACATCTGCGCAGCAGTTTCAGTTAAGGCTAATACTAGGTTATTCCTGAACTAGTCTGTAGTCAGTCATTCTATCCAGTTTCTTCAAAGCCCAGACTGGCTGAGTGGATGGAAAAATAATGAGGACCGCCCTATCCCAGCCAAATGTTTTTGATTTCCTGTCTTGTCTGGGGTAAGGAGTTTCAGAGATTTCCATTTCACTTTCCCCACTATGATGACTCTTACTTTATGCAGCAAAGGCCTATGTGTATGACACTCATTTCCTATATATACCAAGGCACTGTAGACCTGACTAACTGTGGGTTCACAGACTCGATGTGTCCATTGTGAGCCAGACTTTAGCCGGTACCGCATGGCCTGGTTTCCATGAGCCCCCACTTTAATGGGGTATAACTATGCTGTTTTGGGTTTCTACATATCAGTGGCAACTCAGACCTTATGTCCGGCAGTCCTTGATATGTCTGGAGCCCCTTTTTCAGAGTACTGTCACCCTAGCAATTGGCCACACATCCATTTACAGAACAACCTGGAGATTTATCACAGTATATTTCTGCCACTGTATAGCAGGGTCCTTCCTCTGAAGAACCCAGCTACCTTTTTCATCTGTGGGTTCCATAACTGAAACTTGCCTCAAGACTGGCAACTGATCAGGGATTGTGACGTTTCTGTGGAGCCAATGCCCTCACACTCTTCCTTTTCCATTTTTGCCTTACTGGTTACAGATGTTAAATAGCATTTTTGTTACTTGCCCATCCGTTTTGGCTGTAAGAGTGTTTATTATGTTCAGTTCTCTCCTAAACACCCTAAGGGTTACACCCCCTTCACCGCTGTCCCTCCAACTTCACCAGATGTTACAGTAGTTATAGCCTCTTGGCTTTGGTAAGTTAAGCACCAGTCTTCTATCACATCGGGGCCCATCACCCCTGAATGACATTGGCAAGCCTAGCTCTGTGAGCACCTCACCCACAATCAGCCCTGATCTATACGAGACCCACCACTGAACCCATGATGCTCATGACTTCTCACAGGCATATTCTTTGTGGCCTTAGTGAATCATGTGTCTTCTGGACTCTGCTTTAGAACAAAATCTTGTGGTGGGTTTTCTAGCCTCATAATATACCTAGTCCAGCCTGACCATTTCTCCCAGCCTCTCTGTGTTGCTTCTACACATTATCAGGGCAACTTGAGCCTTTCTATTTCACTCAGTGTTGGCCATAGAGATGTCAGGCTTCATACCCTATTAGTGAATTTATCCATCCCCTATGGTTTTTGCTAAGATGGTAAATCCAGTGTCCCAATAAAGTAGCCCTAAACAAATCAGTTCTTGTTTCTGTAGCCTTATATTGTGGTCCCTTAAATAAAGCACCCTAAAATCCAATCCCAGGAATATTCCTCTGGCTCCCGGTAGTACATGCTATTTCTTGAAGTTCCTTCAATTTCTAATTTTTTTTTTAAATCAGGTCCAGCTCTTTTCAACTGAGGTTATGCTGAATTTAACTTGAGTCTTCTGCTTAGCAGCCAGGAGAAATGATAAAACTTCTTATGAGCGGGCACCTACCTATTGCCTTATTGAGGAGAGGCCTTTGTGGCCTTTCCACCATCAGAGAAGTCTATAGCTTTCCATAAAGCACTCTGCAGGCTCATACAACTGCACTGATAAATTCTTCCAAGCTTTTTTTTTTTTTAAGACAATTAAATTTAACAGAGTGACTGACATTGGTCAACCGAAGTACACACATTTAGAGAAAACATCTCCACATCATCTGGACAGTTGATTATGCTGTATACCCATCACCCAAAGCCAAATCATCCTCCGTTACCCCATATTTGTTGCTCTTGATGCCCCTCCCCCTCCCCATCCTATTCCCTCTCCTCCCTTCCCCTCCCCCTGGTAACCACTGCACTCTTATCTATGTCCATGAGTCTCAATTTTGTGTCCCACCTATATATGGAATCATACAGTTCTTAGTTTTTTCTGACTTACTTATTTCAAACATTTAAGATGAAAAAAAATAACAAGCTTATGCAGTTTTCTACTTAACAGGAAAATACAAATACTTCCCAACTTGTTTTACGAGATGAATATAACTTTGCTATCAAACCTTGACAAGGACATTATAAAAACAGAAAAATTAATAAACAGAGCCAACATAAGAGATAGCATTTTCTAATGATATTCAAAGACTGACAGGAATAAGAGATTTTTATCTATTATAAAGTTTTGCTGATGATCTCAAGAATGCAAGCAATCGAGAGGACGGGCAAAGCAGAGAGAAGTCCCGAGTGGTGTCAGTGTCTTCCCAGCTTCCTCTTTGTCTCATTGGATGAGCTATTAAGCCAGGCTATAAGGATATGTGCTCTATGTGAGGTCACCTCACACAACATACAGCAATTTAGGTCATGACCCTTCTCTATTTTATACCCAAGTGATTGTGTAATTTACATGATATTTTCCTAGAAGCCATGCTTAATAAGTTCATAGATTCTGGTTTTGTTTATCATAGTCAATCCTAAATCAGAGACATCCTTCTACAAGCACTTCACAGACAAGGACTACTCACCTCCTAATAATTAGTATTACTTTATTTACATGATGTCTGTTATCAGTATGTTTGCTAGGAGAATAGCCTGGGTTACCTGCCTTCTTTCTTTCCTGGAAACATCCCCCAAGATATTTCCAGAAAAAAAAATAATTACAGGCTAGCCTCTTAACTTTTTCTTGATCAGAAGCCAATAGATCTCACAATCGTAGATGCTAAAATATTAAATAAAATATTACCAAATGAATCTAAAATATGTAAAAAGGTTAATGTATCATAATATTGGTTTAACATTTGAAAGTTAATTAATACAATTTATCATGTAACAAAATAAATGAGAAAAACCATATGATAATTTCAATAAATGCAGAATAAGCAATTCACAAATCAATACTCACTAGCATTACAAACTAGCAGCAAACTAGAAATAGAAGGGACTTTTCTTAACCTGATAAGGATATCTACAAAAAACCTATAACTAACATAATACTTAATGGTAGAACATGGAATCTTTCCCTTTAATACTGGGAGCAAGGCACAGATGTTCACTCATCACTTCTGTTCAACATTGCACTTGATGTCCTAGCCAGGACAGTAGGGGGGAGGGAGTATAAATATATATTGGAAAGAAAAAAATTGTTACGGCATGATTGTGTATGTAAAAAATCTGAAATTATCTATAAATATACTACACTGCTCACAAAAAATAGGGAATCAGGGAACGTGTAGATACTCCAGTGCCTTCAGCCTTTTGTATAGTGCATTTTCAACAATGAAATAAAAGTTGGTTTTGCATCTCATTTGCATAATCAAACAACTTTCTTTGACTTGTCATTTGCTTTTCTGATGTTATGTTTAATAAAAAGAGATCAAATGCTTCTTTTTTTAAATCACTTCATGTTCATTTTGAAATATCCTCTAATTTTTGTGAGCAGTGTGTAAGAATCACAATGTGAATTTAGCATGGTCAAAATATTACACAGGGTCACTATCAAAATCAATTATATTACACATTCTTTGTATCGATTGAACAAATAATTTTTTTTAATTTACAGTAGTGAAAACATCAAATGTTTGAAATAAACCAATTGTAATATTACTGATATTTTTCTACATAGAAAACTATAAAATATTGTGAAAAGAAATTCTAAAAGATTTAAATAAATGGAAGTATAAACAATGTTAATGGAAGAAAGAATATATTTTCATGGTCAATATTTTTAATTTGCTCTAAATATATTTATAGAATGAATGTAACACCAATAAAAATCCCAGCAAGGTTTTTTTAAAAAATAAAATTAATAGGCCCTGGCCAGTTGGCTCAGCGGTAGAGCGTCGACCTGGCATGCGGGGGACCCGGGTTCGATTCCTGGCCAGGGCACATAGGAGAGGCGCCCATTTGCTTCTCCACCTCCCCTTTCCTCTCTGTCTCTCTCTTCACCTCCCGCAGCCAAGGCTCCATTGGAGCAAGGATGGCCCGGGCGCTGGGGATGGCTCCTTGGCCTCTGCCCCAGGTGCTAGAGTGGCTCTGGTCAAGGCAGAGCGATGCCCCGGAGGGGCAGAGCCTCGCCCTCTGGTGGGTAGAGCATCGCCCCTGGTGGGCGTGCCGGGTGGATCCCGGTTGGGCGCATGTGGGAGTCTGTCTGACTGTCTCTCCCTGTTTCCAGCTTCAGAAAAATACAAAAAAATAATAATAATAAAATAAAATTAATAAATTGAATGTAAAATGTATATGGAAATAGAAAGGACAAAGAATAGCCAATAGTCTTGAAGAAGAACAAGCTGAAAGGCTTATATTATGAGATATCAAGACCCACCCCAAAGCTACAGAAATTAAGTCACTACTGTTTGCACAAAGCTGAACTAATAAACTAATGGAATAGAATAGAGGAGTAAAACTGGGTATTTTTCTCCAAAGACAAACACTTTGTTGCTATCAGCACCCCAGCACGCATCCCCCACTCAAACACACCCTCCCACCAAACTAGACTGGAAGCTTCATGACTTGAAAAAAGGAGGCTCCAATTTAGAATTGGAGGAATACTTGCTCAGCTTAACTCCTCCATGCATTAATCTCTCCCAACTCATTCAAAGAAAGAAAGAAAAATTCAGCACTAAGTGAGAAGAAAATAAATCACAGTTGGAGAGAAAACAAAGAGTTAACTGCTAATTAGGGCATGATAGAACCCTCAGAAAAAAATGTACAAAATCTAAGAATGGAGAAACCAGTCTCTACCTTCTGTCTGGTTATCTTGAGAAAGTTCCAGTGTTGTTCTGACATCGTGGCATTAGAAATTGGAGTAGAAATAGCTGCACTGAGTAACTGGGTAGATGAAGCCTAAACACTTCATAGACATTGTGGGGCTACAGGATCGAGCGAATGTTTCGTTTGGTGTGATTGAAAAAATTTGGGAAATGATCCCAAGAATGGACAGACCTCTTGGCCTGAAATGTAGAGTGAATTCTTTGAAGAAATACTGGATGGAAATGCAGACATCTGATCAGATGTCATCATGGAGGGAGCTGGCAGTAAAGGTCAGGAAAGAGCAGTGTTAATCTCAGTTTATGCCAGCTGTGGTCAGATGCCAATCAAGAATCAGAAGTATCCCCAATAATCTGATATGAGTTAAGTCCCTTAGAGCTTAGCTGCAATCCTGAGTAGAAGTAGAGAAGATGTTTTATTAAATCATTTTAAAACATAATGTCAGTCTACCTAGAAAATGAGTGAAGTTAAGTTGTTTTGGGGAGAGGGCAGTGGTAGCGCACGTGTCACCCCGCAGAAAGAGATTAAGACATAAATTAAGTTCAGTTATGAAAACATAAAGCCACTTACCCACACACCTGAGTATGTGACTTTATGTGACTTGCAAGTGCATAGATAATATACCAACACTAAAATTTTCAAAGCAGGACTCGCTGGGCAGGGGAGCCTGGAGCAAACTATCCATATTCAGTTCTTTTAACACAACCTGCAAGGCACTCTGAGATTTGGGAGACGTGTATCAAATTATGTTCTGTGGAACACTAGCCCCATAGGATGTGAATTGATGTTAAGAAAGAAACACAGTGGGAAGTTTTCTTCAGTACCAGATTCTCAAAGCCATTCCTATGTGAATGTTTAGTGCAACTCTTTAAAAGAGATAAGTTGGTCTGGCCCATGTGGCAGCGTTCCGAAGTACAACCCAGATACCCTTTCGAGAAGGGACTTGCTCCTCATTTGCTGGGTGTGCTGCCGGCAGGCCACCTGCTGCTGCCAGCCCTTTCTGGGAATTGCCTCAGCTGCACAGAGCTACCTCACCTGAGGACACCCTCCACGGGGTTGTCCATATCCAGTGACCTGCCATGGCACAGAGTTGTTTTTTTGCCCATCTAAGGTCATTTCAACTCCAGAGATCACCGTGGTATTGGCCACGGCTGCTGTTACACCTGCATTGCAAATCAGCTTTTCCCTTTATGCAATCAAGTGTTGGTCCCAGGAGCTCTTCTTAATAAACACCTTGTAGGTTAAACTATATCTCAAAGTCTGAATCCTGGAGAACCCAGTTCAAAATATTCCTTTTCCCAATTCTGTTTGCCCACCAAAACCCTTCTTCACGGAGTACCTGACAAGCTTACGGGTTAAGAAACACATTCATGGATGCAGATGTGAGAGCTGGGTAAGTATTTGTGTGTGTGTGTGTGGGGGGGTGCCTGGCACTTGAATACCACTCTATGAATTCCTCTGAATTTTGAAACCAGTCCTAATTTTGAGATATAACTGTGTAATTCTTAAAGTGCTACAGAATCCATTATCTACTGAGGTAGATGGAGAGAATCTAACTATTGTATAACCTACACAAATATATTTTCTTTTTTCTCAAAAATGCTTAAACCTCTAAGGTGGGGTCAGTGGTGTTGTAAACAATGCAATCATTTCTGTCTGGCAAATGCAAATGTTTTGCATTCATAGCTACCTTTGGATATTTAGTTAAAGAAGAAAAAGGAAAAAGCATAAGAAAAACCTTTGAAAATCAGTATCCAAGAAATAAAAACTAGGCAGTAGGATTTTTACAAAACTAAAAAATCTTCAGAACTAAAAAATACCAAAAAACATCTTATCGATTATAAAACACTTCAGTTATTAAAATATCTGTGTTTGGCAAGCCAGTGATGAATATCATTTCAAGATATAACTGTGTTACCAAAAACCATGGACTAAATATATTTTTATAAATCTTTGAAATAATCATTTTTTGTATCTTAACACTACTTTGAAAGAAGGGGCTGGCTTGACAGACTAACACCTAAATGGTCAGAGACAGCAAGCTCAGACTGCACGGTCAGCATAGAACAATTTCCAAATAAAATGAGAGGCGGGCAGGCTCTGCTAACACAGCTTGGGGAGGAGGTGGCTCTAGCTCACTTGAATGAGCCACTGTCTATGGCTCACAAGGGTCCTGTTCTTAATGAGGTGGTGCATAGCAGCAGCACACTGTGAATCCAAATAGCAGATGGCAACACCGTGGTGTAGGCTGGCAGTCTGATGTCTAGCCACCAACTGGCAGCAATCATTATTAAACTGATTCATGTGCCCAGGGAAAATCTTCCTCAGTCTTAGCAAATGTGAGCAGTGAGAAACAAATGATCTGCTCTTGCTATCTTATGTAGATACCACCTACATTTTAAAAAAAAATAGTATTCCCCAAGGCAATCCACACAAAGAAATGGCACAATGTGTGAACTGGAGGCCTTATTCCTCTCTCACATACTCATATACCTCTAAACATGATAGCTACGATTTCTCTGTTTGGTAAATAGCTTTTATTCAAAGGAAATAGTTTCATAACATTCACCCTGTGGGCTCATGGCAAATGTTCTATGATAGGCAAGCACTTAGAATTCTCTAAATAAAAGTTCTGTGTAAATGGTATTGGGAATCTAATAACAACATATTCTGTCTCACATAATGAAACAATGACTTAAATTGCCCATGGTCCCTCTATCTGAGGTGGGTAACTCATGCCGGGGTGAAAAACTTGTTATTACCAGACATGCCTAGGAAAAGCAGATAGGCAGCTTTAGAAAACTATTCTTATCTAAGGACCTTTCCCAAGGGGAAAAAAAAATCTTGATGGGTTTATTTTTTTTAATTCTCTCTTTACAAATAAAAATAATAAGCAAGTAGTATTTTTCTTGTCAAATGTTGAAAAGATGTTCTTGGTTATTTATCACCAATAAAACCAATTTCTATAGCTCTATGTATTAATAATATTTAAGGCAAGGCTTTTATGGAAAAATAAACCCTTGCCTCATCACTTATAAAATACTTGCACTTAAATGAAAAAAACAAAACAAAACAAAACAATCCCAGCTGTTGTCTAAATCTTCACTATATTTTTTTTCTAAAATTAAGATACTAGATTTCTTCTGCATCATGTGCTTATAATAACAAGGAGAAAACACTATAGTTTAATGTCAGCTGTTCCACAAATTGCAATAACATATTTATTAAATATTCTTTTCTGGTAATTATTTAATGGGAGCAAAATTTTAAACCTTTTTAAAAGAAATGCCAAAATCTGAATGTCTTCTCCTTTGGCTCTAGCAATTTGAAAAAATAATTCAGGTTGAAATATCATTAAAAATAATTCAGGTTGAAATATCTCTTCCTCCAGAGAGAGTTCTTGTGTCCTATGTCAAGCATGAGGATGATTCTCTTCCAAGTTAGATGCCGCAGCCCTGACCATAAAGCTCAAAAACGGCAAGCTCACAGATCGCCTCTCAAATTTCTCAACATCCATACCAAACGAGATCAAATGCCAGGAGTCATCATGCACTTTAATACTTAAGATTAAAAAAACCCAAATCACTTAGAGTTTTATTCATATTTGTTTGTCTCTTGGTTACTTTATAAGAAATCAATTGTGCCAGTGTTAGAAAATAAGATGTCCATATCTCGTCTGGAAAAATAAGTGTCATGTGTTAAAAGATATCTGAAAATGGTGGCACATGAGTTCCTTAAAATAGCTGGAAATGCTCAAAATATTGCATAACTTATCAGACCAACAAGAGTTGTATTTTTAGTCCAACATTATAAAGTGCTGAATGAATATTAGAAAAATAAGATAAGATGATGAGATTTTGTCCCTGGGTGTTAGGCTATACTGAGTGCTAAGTATAACAATAAGCTCACATTGGATAGGCTAGTTCAAAGGACATAGTCCCAAGTATTCTGATGCACAAGAAAAGACTAAAAGGTGCATAAGTATATTAATAGCAGTGCTACAGAGGCTCAATTTAAGTAAGTCAACCACTTTATCACAAAATGAATATTCTTTTTCAAAACAGAAGAACTTTAGAGATCATGATCTAAGGATGCATGTATTATACCAAGTAGTTTTCTTTCCCTGCCTCTCACTAAAGCTGTCCTTCTCAAAGACTCCCCTCCCCCCAATGATACTGATCTTGCCAAAATCACAGTTTTATTCTCCAGCTCTCTCTCACTCTACTTCTCAGAGATGTTTAATGCAATTGATCGCTAACCTCATCTTAAAACACCCCTTCTTGGTTTGGATTCAAGGCAGCAGTACATATGTCTGGTTTTCCTTTTCCCTTACTGCAGTTGTTTCTTCAGCTCCTCATCAACATCCTGACCTTGTAACACCTAAATGTTCTGAGATATTCTCCTATGTACATTCTGATATCGAAATGAGCTTGAGCATTCTACTATGTATACTCTACTGAAGGCAGAAATTGTGTGTATGTCTGATTTACTACACAATGCTTAGTACCTAGTGAACACAGATATTTGTCAAATGAGTGAATAAATATTGAAACAACATACCTAGTTAGAATAGATAAGTGTAAGTAAAATAATGATGGCTTAGAAATTAAGTAGTTTCTAACTCTTATTTCATTGAAGTAGGTATAAATATTATCATAATCCTCATATTTTTAGAATAGGAAATTAAAGCTTCAATCAGTCAAGTAAATTGCCCAATAACACGCAACTACTAAGTGTCAGAGTTGAGACTTCTGTTCTTGTTGTCATAGTCCAAAAGCCACGCTGTCAACTCAGTGCTGTACTTATTGATAAGTACAAGAGAAAACACAGAGTAGGAACTTGAGTTTAGCTTGCCAATCTCTTGGTCCTCTTCTACAATGATATAGTCTTGAAATTGATGGCTTTGATGAGAGCAGCACTACAAATGCTATTTTTCTCATATTGTAAAGGAAAAGGACCTGTCTCCTCATCTACAAAATGGAGATAAAAATACTATCAATCTACCTTCCATATACTGTTATTTTTAGGCTAAAATAAGGTAATGAATATGCAAAATATAAATTACTATACAAAAAATATGTGCAATTTCTATTTATTAAATTTTTACTACTGGAGGGTACTAAAAGAAGAGCTAACGTGGAGGGGCAGTACATCTCTTTACCAACAAGAACAGAGTACAAGAGCGGAAAGAAGAGTCAAGAAAGAGTTAGAACATCCTTTACTTACCTAGTTCTGTCAGGGAAATGAATAGAAAGAGAAGTAATGTTCTCCAGTTCCCAAGTAAAATTAACTGAACGTCCACTACATAATTATAAAATTAAAAGTTTATGAACTTAGTCATACTCTATGGTTTTTTCACAAAAATGTATATCATAAGGACTAAAGTCTGCTGCTGCTGTGAAATAAACTAGCAATTTTTCACTTAATTTGTTTTGTGCCTGTGTGGTTTTCCCTTCTATTGACTCTAGAGACATTACAATTAGCAAATTGCAGGGATGAGCAGAGTTAAAGTAGGCAAGGGATGTTAGGTTAATGAGGCAGCATAAAGGAAAGCTATCCTGTGACCTCCTGGTCCTCAGAATGTACAGGTCTATAAACTATAATCAAGTGGCACAGTTAGGAATACTCCCCAAGTCCCCTTTCACCACTGGATTCCAGCTTGTAATAGTCAATTATTATAGAAAATGGTGACCAGGATGAACTTAAATTCTGGGACTTCACTTTAAAGTTTTATAAGTGTCCCTTATTTCATTGTTAGCAACATAGTCCTCAGATCTCCATTAAGAAGAATAAGGCCATTTACTGTAGATACCTAAGTTTCCAGGTCATATTTGTATCTATTGCCTCTGTGGACATCACACAGGCATATAACTTGGTAACCAAAAGTATTTCTTAACCCAAGAAGTGCAAGAGGTATTATTGCTTACTGGGTAGAGCTTTGGAGTCGGATCTGTCTTTAAATTGCAGTTCACATACTTAGCAAATATAGAACTCAGCCTCAACCTCAATATGCTCATTTGTTAAACAGACACGGTCCCTCACAAGGTAGTTTTAAAAACCCATGATAATATACTTAAACTGATTAGATTTCTAGTCACAGAGTCAGTTTTCAGTAAAGCATGGCTATTATTATTGTTAAAGTTGTTAATCATTGAAATGATGATTCCAAAATTGGCTATAACTTTATTTTCACTAGGGTTCTTTTTTAAATAAAGAAAGAGAGCCCCATATGTGTGTTTTCACAGAACCTATTCTAGAGATTTAAGAATTCATGCAACAATCACTTTCCCATTCTCTTTTAACTTAATTAATAGAACATTAAAGGACATTCATGAAAGAACATTAAGTGCTTGCTTTGTGGTAAGTCTAGGGTACTATGAGTCTAGGATCAATGGAAAACACAAAAATAAATATAATATAAAATCCATTCTAGAGACTACATAAATAATAATTTCAAAAAGTAAGTATCGCAGAAGAGGCATAATAAAATATCATGGGAATTCAGAATACACAGTTTTCTTTGTGAAGGGATATGGGAAAGTACCATGGAAGAAGCAGTACTTGATCTGAGCCTTAAAGTAAGCACAGAATTTAAATATGCAGAGATTGAGGAGGAGGCAAACTAATGGATGATTTATGAATGATTCATTCATTTCAAAATCTTCCCATTGCTCTAATTCCTGGAAATCAGCCCTTGTGCTGTCCACATGGTAGTGATGGACAGCAAACCCATATGAAAACAAAATGGCGTGAGCAAGAAACATGGACTAGTTCATGATGGCTGACGGGAGGAGTGGCTGAAAATAAATCTGCAACCAGATCAGAGAGAACTTTAAATGCCAAGGTAGATGGGCTTCATTCAAGCTTTTTGGAAACACATTTCAAAAACATTATCCCATATTAAAGCTAAAAACAAAAGATAGAGGTCAGGTTAAAATACAAACTGACTCAAACATTGTTAAAAGATAAACTGAGTCATATTTAAAAGTTTAAGAGTTTATATGAACATTTACCAATGGGAATCAGGTAGCAGCACACAGGAAGTATCTAAGAGCACTCTGCTGAAGGAGCCGGGAAGAGTGGGAAGCAAATTCTTTGGATTAGTTGTAGTTTGAAGCTTAGCTGGCTGTCTGCAATTGGTTGTCCTTAGCATTTGATTTCATAACCTTACAAGCTTAGATTTTCGTTTGCTAACGTAGGCTACCAGGGTATGACAGCCACTCAGCCTCCTTGTTTAATTAATTTAATAACATGCAAATTGTTAAGACTGGTTGAATGGCATCTAAAGTTTGTTCTAGCAGAGTTTGAAATGTATATCACGGAAGAAAGCCTGGAAATAGGGGTGTGATTTCAGTAAATAGTCAGGAGTGATGTAATGAGGATGTAACTGGAGGCGGAAAGAAAAGAATGAGAGACACTGGGATAATGTTACATGACACTTCATAACTCTGTTCTACCTCCTACCAAGTCAGGGAACTTAGTTAAATAAAATAATTCAACTCCATTCCTCTCTCAACATTTGTACTGACAAAGATGTAAACATTTCCATTTTAAAATTTTACATAAAATAAATAACAAGATGATTTATTGAATTTTTTTTTGAGAGAGAGAGAGAGAAGAGGGAGAGGAGCAAAAAGCATCAACCTAGTTGTTTCTCGTCTCTGTCTTGACTTGAACAAGCCCTGGGTTTCAAACTGGCGATCTCAGCATTCCATGTCAATGCTCCCTCCACTGTGCCACCACAAGTCAGGGTAACACAGTGATTGAAACGTCAGTTAACCTGGCAGACTCTAATTGAAACCAGGAATGAGCAATAGGGCAGCCTCTGAAACTCTGCATTCTCCTTGATTCTAACATTGTCCTGTCTGTCTGCTTCAATGCAGCCGGAGGCTTCCTCAAGGATTTTCAGTGAACCCCTCTCTTGAAGTTTAAATCATGGCTACTCCCAGCAAGGCAGATCCTGCTAACTTTCAATCTGGCCCACTTTTGTGTAATGATATTTCCTTGAAGTGACTAATATTATCTCAATGAGAAAACCTTATGGGTGGCTTTTCATTATAAACATATCCACTGGGTACATAACATTATTCAAGAAAACATGAAAGCTTATGGAACAAGTAAACAGCCGAAAGGGCATCAAGACAAGATAAATGTTTTCAAATTAAAACATGGGAATACATTTTGTTATCTGTGAAAAGTAGAGAGATTATCCTAAGAGACATAAAAGGTTAAAAAATACCATGAAAGATACACTCACACACGACTGTAGATAAATATATTAACAGAGATAAATAAATATCAAATTCATCATAGTCACATTCCCCAATGCCTGCTATTTCCACTCCCCCCCTACTCTACTGTAATTATTCATCCAGTGATAAGACCAGACACCTGGGAAGCACACTCAACCTGCCTTTTTCCCTAACCTCCCATACCTAATTATTTAAAATATTTTGATTATATTCCACTAACTAGATTTCTTGCTATACCTGATGTCAGTCAATGGTTATTTTCTCCTTCTGATATAGTATAAAGTGCAAACTCCATATCATAGCAAAAAGCCCTATTAGATTTAGCCACATTATAGCATTATCTTCTGTCTTTCTCCCTTATGCTCTCTTGTACATGTTAGCCCTTTGATTTGGAATGCTTCTCTCTACTGAGGATGAACTCCAACAAGAAGGCTTAAGATCATTTCTTCAGTGAAGGCTATGGTACTCCTTGCTGCTCTAACATACTTTCTTAAAATACTTCTACTTATCTTAAATATTTTCTATAACTTATCTCTATCACTAGACTTAATGAAGTTCTTGAGATCAGAGATGTTGTGTCATCTGTTGCAGTGAGAATTAAAACCATGTAACACACACAGTGAGATACACACATACAGGACAAACATACAGTTTATTGTCAAGATTAACATGACTCTACTGTTTGAATGTCTTCCTTAGCTTTACTTTACTATTATTCTAGGATACTCCTGTCCAGGAGGATAACATCTCAAATAACTATATTGTTTATCCCAGGAATTTCTCTAAAATATATCAACTCAACAAGAAAATATAAACCAACAGCTTATATGATGGGCATAAGAAACATTCAAACCTGTACAGAATTTTTATGAGTTTACTTGAGCCCAAACTGGTGAAAATTACCAAGAGGCCAGTTCCAAAATTCTACAGAGAATGACAATTTCAAAGTTTCTTTTAAGCATTTAAAATTAAGGAGAGAAAATGAAGAAGATTACATGAAAGTGGAGAAAGCAAGGCAGAAAACTTCTATAATTGGATTACAGAATAGTTAACAAGATTATGCACTGACTTGAAGGTGGCTATGCCTCTGAGGGGTCTGAAAAAGGGGATTACAGACCCTGGCTGGTTGGCACAGTGGATAGAGTCAACCCGGTGTGTGGACATCCCAGGTTTAATCCCCAGTCAGGACAAACATGAGGAGCAACCATCTGCTTCTTTTCCCTCCCTTCCCCCCTTCTGTCTCCTTCCCCTCTCGCAGTCAGTGGCTCGACTGATAGAGAGTCAGCCCCAGATGAGGGTTTCTGAGTAAATCTCGGTCACAGTGCATGCAGGAGTCTGTCTCTCTATCTCCTTTCCTCACACTTAAAAAAAAAAAATGAAAAAGAGGGTTACTCTAGCATTTCAAAGGTGTGTTAACCTAGATGCACATGAACAATGGACCGGGCACGCTTAAGACAAAGATAAACCTTTCATAGGCTGGGATGAGACTACCTCCCACAACCCGCCCAAGTAGGAATTTATTATCAGATCATCCTGTGAAGTTCATTTTGGTGGGATTTATTAGAGAGCCCCTTTTTGTTTACAAGTGTCTAACAATTCTTCCCACTACTCAAAGGGGACGACTTTACTAAGATAATAAAATGGAAGAAATACTCACTTTTTCTGAGCTCTGTGCAGAAATATTGCCCAGAAAAATCTATGACCAAAACAAAGGCATGGCCGACAAATATCCTCAATCAAATCCTACAGTTGAGTCTATGCAACTACCAGTGACATGGAATTGTTTGATGGTGATTTTTTAATATAGTGAATTTTTTAGGAAAAAAGATAAGCGCACATATACCATGTGGCTTAAGATACAACACTTGTTAGTATTCACCAGGCTTTCATTTTCCACGTCCTTTTTTTCCTTTCACTTACTGATTTTACCTAATCTATCATCCTTTTTCTACCTCTAAGAATCTTTATGTCCTCCAGAAATCATGAACTGTCATCAGCAGAATCACCTATAGCTTTAACTTTTCCTCTGGTTAGTCTCTTTTCCTTCTTGCTTTAACTTGACTGTGCCCTGAGAACACAACTTACCCTGGTCCTCCTCCCGTACACTCAGGGGTTCCTTACATGGGGGGTTGGTTGCAGAAACACACAAGGTGACCCTGGAATACAACAAGGAAGATATCAAAGACCACCAGGGCCATATCAAAGGAACTCAAAAGAGGATCCCAATGGTCAAATATGGACAAATTTGGGCATCACAAAGAATAATATCTACAAGGGATGGAAACACAAGAAATGCGTCTAAATCTATGAGGTCGTGATTATATGAAAAAATAATAATTGGTCAACATGGGAGGATACTAGGGAATCATCTCATTATTTTGAAAACAGATAAATAAATAAAGGAAAATGATCATGTATTTGCATAAACTCTACCACTGGTGTATCAGCTATTACCTAAGGAGAAATTTCTGTTTATAAAAATGTTCTAAGGGATTTTCAGTCTCAACCGTGCATGATAAAGTACCTGGTATTGCCTAGTCCTTCTGCCAAACACAACAATTAAATCTAGATGGCATGCATAACATTGGCCAGGAACCAGGACGTGAAGGACTATTTCAGGCCCTAAGAGCGGGGAACACGTATAGTGAGTTCTCCATTAGTGCCATGGCTTTTTTCTAAGGACATTTTTCAAATTGTGATGAAAGGAATAGAACTCAAACAGAAAGTGACAGTCTTGCTGATTTGAGGGGGAAAAGATCTGAGTTCACAAACTGTGAAAGCGACTTGGAATTGAGCATTAAACATTCAAGTTCAGCCCTGGCCGGTTGGCTCAGGTGTAGAGCGTCGGCCTGGCGTGCGGGGGACCCGGGTTTGATTCCCGGCCAGGGCACATAGGAGAAGCGCCCATTTGCTTCTCCACCCCCACCCCCTCCTTCCTCTCTGTCTCTCTCTTCCTCTCCCACAGCCAAGGCTCCATTGGAGCAAAGATGGCCCGGGCGCTGGGGATGGCTCCTTGGCCTCTGCCCCAGGCGCTAGAGTGGCTCTGGTGGCGGCAGAGCGACGCCCCGGAGGGGCAGAGCATCGCCCCCTGGTGGGCAGAGCGTCGCCCCTGGTGGGCGTGCGGGGTGGATCCCGGTCGGGCGCATGCGGGAGTCTGACTGTCTCTCCCCGTTTCCAGCTTCAGAAAATACGAAAAAAACCAAAACAAAACAAAACATTAAAGTTCAGACAAGAAAGGAATTGAGAAAAAGACCCAAAAAGCTGCATTGAAATTCCCGTCAACTCATGATGTCTTGTGGTATTAATGTATATGGTAACACTAGCTCAAATAGTGGCTGGTAGGTAAATGGAATTAAACTGTTGAAGTGTTCTTACATTGGTCAGTAACCAGTAAGGTTACTAATTTGGCACAGACAATAAGATATGGATGTATATTATATTTATATGGAAAACACCAAAAGATCATTTTAATATATATAACTAAAAATCCTTTAGAGAGAAAATAGAATAAACAACACCTGCTTAATCTAAAGTAACTCAAGAAAAAAAATGAAAGACCAAAGGACAGATATAAACAAATGATATGTTGGTAGATGTAAACTCAACTGTTTTAGTTAGTTTGGGCTGCTATGACAAAATACCATAAACTGGATGTCTTATAAACAACAGAAATTTATTTCTTACAGTTCTAGAGGAGGGATGTCCAAGATCAGGGAGCTAGCATGGCTGAGTTCTGTTGAGAACCCTTTGCCACATTGCAGAGTACTGATTTCTTGTTGTGTCCTTATATAGCAGAGAGCGGAGAGGAGAGGCAAGCTCCCATTCTAAGGACATTAAATCCCATTCACGAGGGCTTCACTGTCATGACTTCATCCAGTCCTAATCATCTATTAAATATCATCACATTGGGGGATAGGGTTTCAACATATGATATTTGGGGGACACAAACATTGAATCTGTAACATGAACTATGGCAGTAGTTGTATATAAATTGACCAAAGACTTTAATTAAAAGGCAAAGACCGAATCCTTAAAAACACACACACACACACACACACACACACAAGATCCAGCTATGTGCTATTTATAAGAGACATACTTTAACTAGAAGGACACACAAAAAAAATTTAAAAAATGAAAAGAATTCTAAAAATTATAGCATGCAAAATCTAATCAAAAGTTTGTATAGCTTTATTGATACCAAGTAAAGTAGACTTGAAGTTAAGTACAGGCATACCTCGTTTTATTGCTCTGCTTTATCACGCTTCCCAGATATTGTGACTTTTACAAATTGAAAGTTTGTATTATTATCAACATCCAGGCTAGACCTTCCATAAGTAAAAAGATTATGACTCTTTGATGGCTCAGATGCTGGTTAGCATTTTTTAGCACTATGGTATCTTCTAATTAGGGGATGTACATTGTTCTTTTAGACACAATGTTGTTACACACTTAATAGGCTATAGTATGGTATAAACCTAATTTTTATATAATACACTGAGGAAAAAAAATCATGTGACTCCCTTTACTGTGCTATTCATTTATTTTGCAGTGGTCTGCACCCAAACCTGAAATACCTTTGAGGTATGCTTATACGACTAGAAATAGAGTGGTATTTCAAAATGACAAAAGAGTACATTAAATAGGAAAATGAAACATTTTTAAACCTGTGTCACTTAACATATAAATGCAAAAGAGACAAAGCCACAGTCACTTTTGGAAACGTTACAACTACTAATAGAATAAGCAGACAAAAAATCAGTAAGAGCCTGACCTGTGGTGGTGCAGTGGATAAAGCGTCAACCTGGAAATGCTGAGGTCACCAGTTCGAAAACCTGGGCTTGCCTGGTCAAGGTATATATGGGAGTTGATGCTTCCAGCTCCTCCCCCCTTCTCTCTCTCTGTCTCTCTCTCCTCTCTCTCCCTCTCTGTCTCTCTCCTCTATAAAAATGAATAAAAAAAATAAAAATAATTTTAAAAAATCAGTAAGAATACAGAAGATTTGTGCAATACAATAAGCCACTCTAACCTAATTGACATACAGACAACCCTACAACCAACAACTGCAAAGTACACATTTTTTTCAAATGCACTTAGACATTTTCCAAAATACACTGAAACAAATCTTAACAAATTAAAGTTGAAATAATAGAGTATGTTTTCTGACCAGAGTGAAAATAAACTAAAGAATAGTAACATAAAGATAACTATAAAAAATCCTAAATGTTTGGAAATGAAGTAATACAATTCCAAATAACCCTATCAGAAAAAAAAATGCAAAAGAAAAGAAATAACACAAGATCCTACCAAGTCACTTTCATAAATTGATTTGTTTTTTAATTACTCATTTCATAAAACAGCTTTTGGAAAACTTCAGAGGAAGTTTATGGACTTACTCCATTTTCCCAATCTAAAATAGACTTTTTCCCCTCAACTATGATTCCAGCAATTATAAGACTTATATTTGAAAAGAACTGTGAATGGTCTGATATTTTACTGTACTTGCTACCTAACAAATTAACCTACCCCCATTTTAAGGGTGCACACCTAAGATTTCTGAGTCGGAATCAAAGAACTTTATTACAATACAGTGGCAGCATGAGCTTCACGTTTATAATGGTTTGCCTTCCAAACTTCACGGGGATGATATGAAGCATCTCAGATGCACTCAGCTCTCTAGGATGACCAACTCCCTGATGTGCCCCACTGAAGGGTTCTTATTATTCAGGAAAGTCTCAGGCAAATTAGGACAAATTGGTCACCTGATTCACACAGGGTTTTTATCACGGCTGAAATGCCCTGAGCTCAGGAAACACAGCTCATGAAAAAAGACCTGCAGCAGATTTGCCCAAATTTTGCTCCAGAAAGAGATGTTATCTTTATGATGCTGGACAGCAAACATATCTGCCCTCTGCCTCAGAGAGACACCCTTTACCTCCCCAAGCTGTTCACCATACAAACATACTTGAAAATATATTTTAGAACAGAAGCTGCCTGTGTGTCTGCTCAGAAGACATGCAGAAATGCAAGACATCTGTGGAGAATTATTTTCAAATACTATTCTTATAAAATTACATTACAATTATACTATAATCATCTCTGTACTAATCTTCATTTTGGCTTTCAAAATGAAAAGTTCATGCCCTTACAATTTTGATCAAGTTTACTGTGTAAGATCCAATAAAAGATGTTGGCTTGTTATTTTTTAAGAGGAAGTGTGTGTAACAGCACTTAAATATACTGACAAATATGACCTATCTTTCAAGGATAAGTTGCTATTTTATCTCAGTAGCAAAGATTTAATAATAATTTTTTTTTTTTACTGTTTTCATTATCCAAGGATATACTCACTAAATCCATCTCTTGGCATCTACCAAAAGAAGTTGGGACCCAAGGGAAAAAAAAATTTAGGAGGGGGTGAAGTAAATCAGAAAACAAAACACAAAAACAACTGTCCCTTTGGTGAATGATGTATATACTAGGAGCTTGAACAAACCTGGACTTATGGAGATGTATACAATCAATTTCCCTGGATTTCATTAGCTTATAGGATTTAGTGGCTGATATTAACTATAACAATCCAAGTTTTACCGGTTGTTTTCCTTACCTAGGAAAATTTCTGAGCGTCCCTTCGGGATGTTTCACAGGCATTCACCAAGTCTTTTATCATGTTCCGTCAATTACCACACACATCCGCTGTATATCACCAGATTTATGGAATGCTGGGGCCTCCCACAAAACCTCAGGCCTGGGTCCCCTAAAATATAAACCTGGCCAAATTCTGTTATCCTACTGCTGCATAGCAAATTACCATAAATGTAGTAACTTAAAACAATACAAACAATCTATCTCAAATATCTGTAGGTCCCAAGTCTGGCATGGTTCACCTGGGTTCTCTCATTAGGGTCTCACAGGCTGAAAATAACATATAGACTGGGGTGGGCTTTGATCTAGCAGCCCCAGGAAAAAATTCACTTCCCAATTCATTCAGATCATTGGCCAAATATGGACTGAGGTCAAGTTCCTTCGCTAGCTATCAACAGGAGGCCACTCCTAAGCTCCTTAAGGCCACCAAAATTCCTTGGTACAAGGCCCCCTCCATCTTCAGTCCAGCAACATCTAATCTTCCCTCGTGCTTTGCATCTCTGACTTCTGCTCCTACCTACAAAAATCTCTGCCTTAAAAGGGCTCATCTCATAGGAACAGGCCCTACCTTAAGGTCAACTGACTTGGGACTTAATCATTTTTCCAAAACCCCATCAAGGAAGTGCCTAGATTATGTTTGAATAAGTAACCATGGGTCAGAAATCTTGGGGGTGAAAAGTAAATGTTGGAGAACCATTTTTAGAATTCTGTCTACCACAGTTTCCACTGGGAAGAGCTCTCACCTCTGCATCCCACTGGTTAAGAGAGCTCTGATACAGTATTGTGTGTGTACCTATACTTAAGAGTTTTTACAAAATCAGATTTTTTTTTTTAGGATTTAAGTACAAACTCACTGCTCTCCATAGGATTTACGTATACCTGGATTCAATGGGGCTCTGGCTGTAAGTCAAAGGAGAGTGAAAATTTTTTATTTATTTATTTTTTTTTTTTCTGAGGCTGGAAACGGGAAGAGACATTCAGACAGACTCCCGCATGCGCCCGACCCGGATCCACCCGGCACGCCCACCAGGGGCGATGCTCTGCCCACCAGGGGGCGATGCTCTGCCCTTCCGGGGCGTCGCTCTGACGTGACCAGAGCCACTCCAGCGCCTGGGGCAGAGGCCAAGGAGCCATCCCCAGCGCCCGGGCCATCTTTGCTCCAATGGAGCCTTGGCTGCGGGAGGGGAAGAGAGAGACAGAGAGGAAGGAGGGGGGGTGGAGAAGCAAATGGGCGCTTCTCCTATGTGCCCTGGCCGGGAATCAAACCCCAGTCCCCCACACGCCAGGCCGACGCTCTACCGCTGAGCCAACCGGCCAGGGCCCGAGAGTGAAAAATTTTGATGCTGTTCAGATTCATCCATCTACTTAGACACCTAAGGCTTTATTTACAGTATCAAACTCCTCTCTTAGGACAGATGCCTTATCAAAAATCTCCTTAGTCCATCAGAAAAACAAGTCTTTGGGGGAAATGGCCTTACCAGTACATCAGGCATGTCTACCCTTGCCCAGAGTCGACAGCCTGTTCTGCTGCTATGCTACATTTGCATCCTGTCGACATGGAATCTTGAGCTCTGTGTCAGTCAGAACATTGAGCACGATGAGTTGCTGCTCTCTGCAGAACAGATCGAGTATGTTTCTTGGTGAGCAGCTCAATGCATGACTTGTTGTTTGAGACAAACAGGGATTTATGACTCTGTAGCTGATATGCTTCCTCAAAGGATAAGCCTCAGAGTTTTTGTGCTTGGAAGGGGTGAGGGCAAACTAATAATTAACCAAACATATTTGCAAAAGGTAACTAGAGAAATAGTGTTGCTTCTACAAGAAGTGTCCAGAATCAAGTAAAAAAAGGAAAAAATAGGCCTCATTTTATAAGTATAGAATAGAGAATAGCAAAACCAAAGCAAGGACAGAATTGTGGGAAGGGATGATTGTGTCCTGTCTTTATACTTTTTTCTGTCCAGTTTGCTCTAAATACACAGACTGCCCTACTGTGAACCTGACTGACTTACAAAGGAGGCAAACAGAAATGTAAGGGGGAGAGTTAAAGGCCACCAACCAATCTTTGATTTTTTTTCAACTTTGCTTGTTAAACAGGTGTTGGGTGAGAATATCTTTAGCAGAAAGTAACTACAGAAACAGAGAACAGACCACTACTATGCAAGTTAGATAATATGTTTCTTTTTTTCTTTTCTTTTCTTTTTTTTTTTTAAGTGAGAGGAGGGGAGAGAGAGAGACAAACTTCTGCATGTGTCCTGAACAGGATCCACCAGGGAAAGGGGAGGGGGAATATACTCAAATTAACCAAGCTATCCTCAGTACCCAGGGCCAACACTCGAACCAGTCGAGCCACTGGCTGTGGGAAGGGAAGAAGGAGCTAAGGGGGAGAGGGAGGAGATGAGAAGCAGATGGTCACTTTTGATTCCTGCCCTGACCAGGAATCGAACCCAGATGTCCATATACTGGCTTGACGCTCTACCCACTGAACCAACCAGCAAGGCATATGTTCCTTCTTATATTCTATTTTTGAAGTCCAAGATCCACATAATTTTGTTTATTGTCTGTTTAATGCCCCCCCAATCTATTATGTGTCTTGACTACTGTAAATAAAAATAGGGAAATAGCAAAGTGGATTAGTCAATTTGTTATAAAAACCTTAGTTGTTTAGGTAGATGGATGATTCTGAACAGTATCAAAAATTTTTACTTTAATTAATTTTCAGCCAAAACCCCACTGGTTAATTGGTTGATTGGTTTTTAGTGAGTTGTTCTATTAAACCAATCAATCAAGAGTTGATAAAATAAACCAACAAAGGCAACAGGTAATTTAATTTTAAAATTTTATTTTCCTTTTATGAGTCTCAAGATTATTTATGTGGGAGAGAATGATGCATACAAACAGAGACACCTTCTAGGTGTATATTAAACTAGCCCCTAAAATTAATGTAAAATTCTGAGCAAGAACCAGGTTATATGTTTATGCTCAACCCAGAAAAAATGATAATATATCCTATGAGATTTTGTTTCTAAATACATGTCTTAAGTCAGAAAAAGTAAAGTAGCCTGACCAGGCAGTGACACAGTGGATAGAGCATCAGACTGGGATGCGGAAGACCCAGGTTCAAAACCCTGAGTTGCAGGCTTGAGCACAGGCTCATTCCGGCTTGAGCGTGGGGTCACTGGCTTGAGCTCAAAGGTCACTGGCTTGAAGCCCAAGGTTGCTGGCTTGAGCAAGGGATCACTCACTCTGCTATAGCCCCTCAGTCAAGGCACATACAGGAAAGCAATCAATGAATAACTAAGGAGCCGCAATGAAGAATTGATGCTTCTCATCTTTCCCCTTTCCTGTCTGTCTGTCTGTCTGTTTCTCTCTGTCACAAAAAAATAAACAAATAAAAATAAAAAATAAAATAAAACAAGTAGATACATAGGAAAACAAAACGCTATTTTCTACCTGTGCATAACTAAGGTAATAAATGGACTTTCACAACAAGAAATTCAAATAAAATCTAAATTATTGGCAGATAGGTATATAAATACATACATATCAATATATGTATATATCCTTACAGTATTTATGATTACTCATGACTTCCAAAAATGTATGCAATTATAGTAATTCAGGTAAAATAAAAAGTAACCTCGATCACTTAAATCTTGGCTTCTATTCAAAGGAAAAAAAACTCAGAACAATATGGTGATTACAAGTGGGGAAGGGGTTGGGGGGAAGGTAGATGAGGGAAAAGGGGGACAGGTGCTGATGGAAGGAGACTTGACTTAAGAAGGTGAACACATAGTACAATGTATAGATAGTGTGTTATAGAATTATACACCTGAAACATATAATTTTATTAACCTATATCACCCCAATAAGTTCAATTAAAACTTTTTTCAAAACTTTTTAAAATAAAAAATAAATAAATAAAAAGTAAATCTTGGCTTTTATTAATCATAAATAAAGCTAAAAATAGTGTTCTAAATTGTAATTTCTAGAAACTATCGAGATTCGGGATGTGAAAATGTGGTAGAGGAAGACACTTTTCTCTAGTCTTCAAGCTTCTTTCAGCTAGTCTAATACATGAGACAGAGACAGATAAACAAGAGAAAATGCCAAATTTCATTATATATATACATATAGGAACCTCCCATACATGAGTGAGTCAGAGGCCCCACATACCTAAGAGGTTCAGGGACAGAAAGTTAAAATGAGGAATATATACCACTGTGGGCTAAGGATGAGGTAAGGTACCTTGGAACTTCATAGGGAAGGACAGGACAATAAGAAAAGAAGATGTTCAGCAATTAATAGATGCCCTACCATATAGACAGGTCAAAAAAAGATTACCTCTAATAATCTATTATTATAAGCAAGGCCCTTAATTTAAGTTCTTCTATGTAGTTAAGGGGCAGTGGTCAGAAGTTTCATGAGCCCAAAGGGTCTCAGTTGCCTTTATTTCAAAATAATTCACATACTACAGAGGCAAATGTTGGGGTGATTCATTCTGAGCCTCTACAAAGCTAGTTGTTGATATTTGAAGTCAAGTAGACTCAAGTTTGATGTTTCATTTGGCCCCGTTTTGACTGTGTAGCCTTAAGAAGTTTTTATTCTAAAATAATATGACAAAGACTGAATAGATGTTTCCTAATACCATTTCTCATCTCTGGGCCAACAGCTAAACTACATTTCCCAGCAGCTATGCATCTTGATGGCCATGTGACCTGTCTCACTGATGGGACACAAGTGATGTGTCTCATCCAGTCCAAGGCAGTTTCTCCATCCCTCACAATTCATGTGCTTCAATCAGTTTCTTTGCTTCTAATATCATTTCACAGTATTTTTCTAAAGAATGTACTATTTAATGTAATAGTTAAATCTTTTTAAATTTAAAATTGCCTCCAGTGTTCTTAAAGTTACATTGTAAAACTAATGAAATTGAAATTTTTAAGAATTTCCATTGGAGAAAAAAATGAAAAAGGAGCAAACCTTGAACCAAATGGAACACGGGAACAGCAGTGTAAACCAGGACTTTTCTGGGCAACCAGAAGAACATGTGCAAACTAACTGGAAAATCAGAGAGAGACAGAGAGGTAAGTAGATATTGTTTCCTACACTGATGTCAACCCTCCTCAGAACTGGACGATACTATTTCTAATGGTGAAACATTAGAAGCAAAAAGCAGGAGGCATAAATTATGAGAAAACAAATGATAATTTTACATCAAATCACTGCTGACATTGGATATATGTTGTCTTCCCAATGTAATGTTATTCCCATTTTACATCTTAAGACATGAGTAAATGTCTTATTCTAGCATGTACAACCTGTTATCTCCTGAGGGAAAAACAAAGCTGCAAAATAAGATCCCAATTAGACAGGGAGAAAAAATATATATATCCGAAAAATACCTTGATGCCTGCCTGTCCCAGTAGAGCCCAAGCTCTACATTGATCAGGCGTCGCTGATTCAACTTCTCTGTGCGGTGGGGCACTCCTGCTTATCAGCAGGGCTGGCAGCCTCTTTGAGACTACTCTTGAGGTGGCTATGAGAATTCTACTTATCAGTGCCGACACTAACTGCCACCGGAGGAAAAACACAACCAACACACAAGTTAGTTGAAGAATCACACAGGCAATTTATTACTCACAGATTCTTTTGGCATGCCTGGGTACAGCTTAAGGGGGCCCCATTGGCGTGCTCCTGTTGGATGTTTTTGGTCAGAGCTCAGAGGGTTGTGGAGACAGTCCATGTTCACGCTGGAGTCTGGGCGACTACTGCAACAAGAGGCCCCTCAGCTTTAGTACCTTTTCTGGCCAGCGCCTTCTAACAGGTGTCAATCTACAGGATTATCACCTCAAACCACCTTTTTGGGAGCTCCTTTTTATGTTAATCTGTTGAAATGTTACATCAAGCCACTTTTAAGATGTTCCTAGGGAAGCTTCTTGTTTATATTAACCTACAGCGTTATGATATCAAGCCACTTCTTATCTATGTATAACTTCACACACACACACACTAACTAGGCCTGCTCAAAAGTCAGAGCCTGTTTATCATATATATTTATACACACTATATTAATTTCTATCCA
Source organism: Saccopteryx bilineata (assembly GCF_036850765.1). Taxonomy (NCBI): domain Eukaryota; kingdom Metazoa; phylum Chordata; class Mammalia; order Chiroptera; family Emballonuridae; genus Saccopteryx; species Saccopteryx bilineata. The sequence goes on from NC_089497.1 coordinate 36,007,683, forward strand.
ATAGCATAACTTTATTTAATTTCCTTAATTAATCTTAATACTATATCTTAATTACCTTTATCTATCTTCCATATATTTTCTATTTCTATATATCTAATTAGTATAACATTATATACTACAATGCTGCCCCTTAAAGTAATGACAAGTGTGCTTTAGAGGAGACAGAGTCCTAACACCAAGTTTATTCTTCTTAAATCAAAGCTCCCCCAAGAGGAAGCACAAGGCCACATTTCAGAACCAGTTGCAAGTTAAAGAAAAATATATATATTTCTCTAACTTTTCAGGGGGAAAAAAAATTCCAAGTGAAAAACAGTTCTTCCAGTTGAGGTTGACGAGTCCTTTCCTCACGTCACGTTCTCAGTTTCTCCATGAGGACAGCCAAGCAAGCTCAGAGATGCTCTCAAGAAGACCCACATCAACCCAGCGTAAAGTGTTCTCTTAGCTACATAGTGCCAGATCAGAGAGAAAAGAATAAGTTCTAATCATCCACTGAAGTTATCTTAACAGTTTTCTGTTTTCCAGAATTTCTGTTTTCTCAATATGTCCTTATAGCTGAGATTATTTTTCTTAAGAACCACAAGAGGGAGTATTCTTACTTCTTTGTCACAGTCCGTCTCTGACACGAAATAGAGCTTATCCTTGTCTAAAAATGATACGACATATTATTAAACACTAGGCAGTCTTCTTTTTTTTTAAATATAAAATCCAAATGATTATCTGCTTGTCTTTCATTGATTCATATGTATTACATCCATGATATTTTCTTGTGCCTCATGATAAAGGAGAAAGCAAACAGTATTTCATGCTGGTTCTTCCTCTTGGGTCTATTATCTTGGGGTTGTGAAGAGTTTGTCCTTTCAAGTTTGTTCAGCAGTGTAAGATAGTAATGGGCAGTTCTCCCTAATAACAAAGAAAGCAATCTGTTGTCAAAAAGTGATGGCACTTGTTGGTCAAATAAGTTTGTAAATATGATATATATGCTTGCTCACTTATAGTTTGCATTGGGTGTGGGGGACAGGCTGTAAGCAGGCAGGGTCATTATAGCCTAAGGCTTAGTTTTAAGACTAAGCTTTTCCCCACACCCTTGATTGTTGCATGGTGTGGGGGGGTGCACTCTCATGAGGAATCCCATTTATGCCTCAGATAAGTGACTTTGTATCAGAGACTTCCTTGTTTGTATATTGGATTAAAGGTTTTGATTTCTACACTATAAAATGGGGCAGAGGAGCCCATGCTGGGGGAGAGCAGAGAAAGGCCATGTGGAGGAGAGGAGAAGCAGCCAAGATGGCAGAGTACTGAAGGAGAAACCAGTTTGTGCAGAGAGAAGGAGATGGGGAACAGAGGTGGATAAGGCTGGTGAGGTACAAACCTTTGATTCTAGGAAAACTCGAATAAGTCAGTGGCTTTGGGAGCCCTGAATAGAAAGGGAAGTGTTTTTCCACTGTGTGTATTTCTTGCCCATCAGGTGCAAGCTAGGATTAAAGGTAATGGCCCACCAGTTCTTGGCTCCATTGTTTCATTACCGTCTGTCCGAATCAAATGTGAACCAGCACCGGCCAGGTGGCTGTGATGGTGGCTGTGGCTACTAGCTTTACAGCACTACTACTTTGAGCCCATCTGTTTACTTAGTCCCTAAAAGGCTGAAAGCAAACCACAAATATGATTCTGCCAATGATCATCACATGCCTGTCTATAATATAAAGAGGTAATACTTTCTTCAGTGACTGAAGTGTAGCTAAAATAAAAAAACATATGGACCTTGTGTAATAAAGTAATACCAACTACTAAAACAAACAACCCAGAACACACACACACACACACACACACATACATACACTGCTTATTTTTCACTCAAGTAACTGTCTAATAGGAGTTAGATGACTCGGCTGTGCTGCTGTCTTCCAAGGGATGATTCAAGGATTCAAGTTCTTTCCATTGTGACTCCCATCATTATCCCACTGAATTCTCTCTCGGCTATTGAGCAAAAAAATAGGGTAATTTTAGGGGGCAGAGCCAAAAGTTGTATACTTTACTTTTATTCTCTAGCCATTGTCTCAAACTCAGTCATATGGCCAACCAAACTGCAAGGGAATTTGAAGAATGAAGTTTGCTTATGCTTGGAAAGAATATAAAGATTTACTGATCTTCTAGATCAAGGGTTTTTAACCTGGGGTTAATGAGTTGCCAAAAGGACCATTTGCATGGATAGAAAATTAATTTCATTCTACTGTCCAACTGAAACATCTCATATTTTTCAATGATAAATGTAGGTGCAGCAGATGCCGGTGATGCCCTAAGCCACATCCCGCTCAGTCAGTCCATCCTATTTCAGTTCAGCTGAGGTAAACAATTCCATGCAGATTGTCAGTGCCTCTCCCAAATATGACATCTCTCTACTTTTCTGCCTCAAGGCTTCTCCTAAGTCTTGCAAGTCAATTTGTAGATGCTTAGTAGATGCAAAAAACTGTTAATAACCAAGGGTATAATTCTCATACTATGTTAAACAGTACTAGTTTTTATGTAAATAGACTAGCTTGGTATTCTTTAGCAAAACAATTCTAAATATTCTACAAGATTCTTTAGAATACATAAGTGAAATTAAGTACCAATTGTTCTCAGCAGCAGCTTGCAAAAGAATATACCATTTGTTGGCTTTTCTCTCTTTCCGGTTTTATTCTCTCCACTCTCTCACTTATGTTTTCTGGGATTATCTCCCAATAAAACTACCTACACTGAGTCATTGTCTCAGGTTATGCTTTCATCAAAACCTAATTTAAGAGTTAGAATGGGAAGAGGCTCTAGAAAACAACCCCTCAGGATAAGAGTTTGAAATGAAATTACCCAACAGTCAGATAGAAACCATTGCCTGGGGCAGTGTGGCATTACAATGATTAATACTCCCATCTATGGTGTATTAGAATGAGATGCAGTAAAAAAGAAACCATTGACATATGCGGTATCTTTAATACTCAAGCCATATTGGGAATTAAAAGAATGGAAGGCACTGGTGGATGGATTTTGTTAATGCCTTAGGAGCTTTGAAGAAAAGCTGCCTTTTATTTACAGTCTCTTCAAGGTGTTAGGCTTTCATTAGCACTCTACTTGAGTTCCAAAGCAATTCCTGCAGGTCTTAGGTTTTATATACTGCTCACAAAAATTAAGGAATATTTCAAAATGAATATGAAGCGATAAAAAAAGAAGCATCTGATTTTTTTTATTAAACAAGAACATCAGAAAAGCAAATGACAAGTCAAAGAAAGTTGTTTGATTATGCAAATGAGATGCAAACCCCACTTTTATTTCATTGGTGAAAATGTACTATACAAAAGGCTGAAGATACTGGAATATCTGCATGTTCCCTGATCCTCTAACTTTTGTGAGCAGTATATTTACAGCAACATCCCACAGGAGCATCTCTAGATACCTGATACTAAAATCTACCCCAGTTATCTATGGCTAGATAACAAATGATCCAAAATATACAGACTTATAACAACAACACATATTTTGCTCAAAATTGACACTTTGGGCAAGGTTTAGTTGGGACAGTCCATTTATGCTCCACGCAGCTCTGGCTGGGGTAGCTTGAGGGCTGGCAACTGGAATCATCTGAAGTCTTGCTTACTCAGCTGTGTGGTGGTTGATGCTGGAGATTTTCTGGAGCATTGGATATGAATATCAATTAAAACATCTATATGTGCTCTTTCTCTGTGGCTGATTTCCAAAAGTGAGTTTTTCAAGAAAGAGAGTCATAAGGATGCTGAATAGGCTTTTCTAGCACAACTTTGATGGTGACACAGCATCACTTATCTTTTTTTTTTTTATTTATTTTTTTTTTATTTTTTTTTTTAATTTATTCATTTTTTTTTTTTTTAGAAAGGAGAGAGAGAGGGAGAGGAGAGAGAGACAGAGAGAGAGAGAAGGGGGGAGGAGCAGGAAGCATCAACTCCCATATGTGCCTTGACCAGGCAAGCCCAGGGTTTCAAACCGGCGACCTCAGCATTTCCAGGTCGACGCTTTATCCACTGCGCCACCACAGGTCAGGCCAGCATCACTTTTCAATGCATTCTGTTTGTCAGATGCAAGTCACTAATATACACCAAACACTATTCAAGAAGACAGTAATTAAAGTGAACCTTTTGATAAAAAGAGCATTAAAAAGTTTGTGAACATGTTTAAAAACTACAACACTCACACATAGTTTGCATAAAACTGACTCTTATTTCCATTAATTTAACAACTGTCAGTTAACATTAATGCAACTATTAATAATTATACTTTGTTGAAAATATAAAATCTTGGGCAAATACAAGACTCAGCAGGATAGAAAGGATTTTCTGTGAATCTTTTCACCAGCATAATGTTTTAAAAACTTTAAATGTCTAAAAAAACTCACCACATAGACTCAATAGTAAAATTCACATGACAAAAAGAAGGCCTCTTGCACAGTACTAAAAGGCCTAATATTTGTGTAATCAGAGTTCCAGAAGGAAAGAAAGAAAGGAGCAATGGTACGGAAAAATTTCTGAAGAAATGAGGCCTAAAATATCCTGTTTTGATGAGTGTCCATCAGTGGATGAGTGGATTACAAGGCTTTGGTACATATATACTATGGAATACTACTCAGCCATAAGAAATGATGACATCAGATCTTTTACAACAACATGGATGGGCCTTGATAACATTATACTGAGCGAAATAAGTGAATCAGAAAAAACTAAGAACTATATGATCCCATACATAGGTGGGACATAAAAATGAGACTCAGGGACATGGACAAGAGTGTGGGGGTTATAGGGTGGGGGGGAGGAGAGGGAGGAAGTTGGGGGAGGGGCACAAAGAAAACCAGTTAGAAGGTGACAGAAGGCAATTGTACTTTGGGTGATTTGAATGCAGCATAATCAAATGTCAAAATAACCTAGAGATGTTTTCTCTGAACATATATACCCTGATTTATCAATGTCACCCCATTAAAATTAATAAAAATAAATAAATAAATAAATAAAAGAAAGTCATAAATTTAAAAAGTTTAGTAAACTCTCAATAAAATAAATGTAACGTAGTTCATGTCAAAGTATATTATAATAAAACTTTTAAAAATTAAAGAGAAAAGAAAAATATTTTGATGTAGAATGAAAACAATACATTAACTAGAGGGGAACAATGACTCAAATGTTGTTTCTCATCTGAAATCCTGGAGTCCAGAAGGAATTGGTTCAATATTTTTTAAGTGCAAAATTTAAAGAATAATAAAATAAATGCTTTCTTCAATAAAAGAAAAAATATTGCCAGAAAACTTGCTCTAAAACAATTGTTAAAGAATGTTTTTCAGACCAAAGTGAAATAATAATACCTGTAATATCAGGGTTAAATGGAAAGCCACAGAAATAGTAGATACTTGGGTACATATAACTTCTGTGAAGCTCTTTAATATATATATATACACACACACACACACACACACACACACACACACACACATTGATAGAAGAAAACAGAAGTTATTTTATTTTCAGATTTTTTTATGCACATTGATGTAATACATGGGACAACTACAATATAAATGGGAGAGAATAAAAGGACCTACAGGGTGGTAAGCTTTCTATAGTTTAACTGGTGGTAAAATACTGATTTGAAATAAATTTTGAAAATTTGAATATGTATATTTAACTCTTAGGCATCACATAAGCTACTTAAAAAGAGAGCTAAACAATACATAAATTAAAATCAAATACTGCCTGACCAGGCAGTGATACAGTGGATGGAGCACCAGCCTGGGATGCTGAGACCCAGGTTGGAAACCCCAAGGTTGCCAGCTTAAGCATGGACTCACCAGCTTGAACAGGGGCTCAACAGTTTGGGCACAGGGTTGCTGGCTGCTTGAATGTAGCATCATCAACATGATCCAAAGGTCACTGGTTTTAGCCCAAAGGTTGCTGGCTTGACCAAAGTTCACTGACTTGAGCAAGGGGTCACTGGCTCAGCTGGAGCCCCGCAGGTCAAGGCACATATGAGAAAATAATCAATGAACAAGTAAAGTGATGCAACTATGAGTTGATGCTTCTCCTCTCTCTCCCTTTAGGTCTTTCTGTTATTCCTGTCTGTCTTCTGTCTCCCCCTTTCTCTTGACCACTAAAAAAAAAAAAATTAAATACTAAAAATGTTCATGTAATCCAAAGGAAGATTATTGGTAAGAGGTCAAGATTAGTGAAGAGGAAACAGAGAGACAAAAATGGAGCGGTAAAACAGAAAATGAATAATAAAATGGTAGATTTAAATTCAAGAATATAAAATATTAATTAAATGTAAACAATTTAAACACACATTAGAAGACATAGGGTTGTCAGAAAAAAATTAAAAAAGAAAAACTAAGTACGTTAAAGGTAGAATGATGTGAATAGTTATACTATGCAAACAATAATCAAAAGAAAACTAAAGTGATAAATAGGTATATTACATTATAATAAAAGGGTCAATCCACCAAGAAAACAAAAAACTAAATGAACAATGAAGCTTCAAAATACATGGAAAAATTGACAAAATGAAAAGAAAAATAAATTTATAATTATATTTGCCAACCTCAACTTCTCTCAGTATTTGATAAACAAACCAACATTGCGGTTTTGATCATGGTAAGAACACATACAAGAGACAATTAATGAATGTATAAACAGGTGGAACAAGAAATTGATGGGGCTTTTTCCTCTCTCTCTCTCCTCCTTCCCTTCTCATTCTAAAGTCAATAATTAAAAAAAAATCATAACATGTATAGAAGTCAGCAGCAACAATAACAAAAAAATCAATTTTTACAGTCTTTTCCTAAAAATAAAAGAGCAATAAACACTTCTCAAATCTGTTTATGAAACCACCATTTCTCTAATACCTAAACCAGACAAAGAGGTATCATGCTACCTGATATTATACCATACTACAAGGTTATCATAATCAAAACAACATGGTACTGGCATAAAAACAGAGTTACAGCTCAATAGTACAGAATAGAAAGCCTATAAATATACCCATGCCTATAAGGTCAATTAATATTTGACAAAAAGGGCAACATACAATAGGGTGAAAACAATCTATTCAATAAAGGGTACTGGGTAAATTAGAAAGATATATGCAAAAAATAAAACAAGGTCACCTTCTTACACATATACAAAAATTAAAAAATGTAAGACTCAAGGCCCTGGTTAGTTAGCTCAGTTAGTTAGTGTGTTGTCCCAAAACACCATGCTTCCAGGTTTAGTCCCTGGTCAAGGCACATATGGAAAGTGACCAATGAGTGCACAACTAAGTGGAACAACAAATGAATGTTTTCTCTTTCCCTTCTCTTCCCCCGTTTTCTCTGTCTCTCTGAAAGCAATCAATAAAAAGAAAGAAAAGAAAAGAGAAGAACTAAAAGAAAAAGAAATGTAAGGCTCAAAACCATAAAACTCCTTAACAAAAATATGGGAAGAAAAATCTTTGCCATTTCTCTTAGCAATATTGTTTCCAATATGTTTTCTTGGGTAAGAGAAACAAACAAACAAAAAAACGAACAAATGCAACTACATCAAACTAAAAAGTTTTTACACAGCAAATGAAACTATCAACAAAACAAAAACACAACTTACAGAAAGGAAGAAGCTATTAGCCAATGATACATCCAATTAGGGGTTAATGCCCAAAATTTATAATAAATTTATACAATTGAACACAAAAACACATACAGTCCAATTAAAAAATGGGTAGAGGACTTGAATAGACACTTTGCCAAAGAGGACATATAGATGGCCAATAGACATATGAACAGATGTTCAACATCACTAATTATCAGAGAAGTACAAATTAAAACCAGAAGGAGATATCACCTCACAACTGTCAGAATGGTTATCATCAGTAAAACAACAAACAAATGTTGGCAAGGATGGACAGAGAAAAGAAAACCTTTGTGTAATGTTGGTGGGAATGTAAATTGTTATAGCTACTATAGAAAAGAAACAGTAGAGAGGTTTCTCAAAAAGTTAAAGATGGAACTGTTTCATGATTCAGCAATTCCACTTTTGGATGTCTATCTGAAGAAATTCAAAACTCTAATTAAAAAAATACATACACCCCTATGTTCACTGCAGTGTTATTTACAATAGCCAAGATATGGAAGCAACCCAAGTGTTCATCAATAGATAAGTGGATAAAAAGTGGTGGTACATATATGCAATGCAATATAACTCAGCTTTAAAAATGAATAAAATTCTACCACTTGTAACAGTATGTTTGGACCTAGAGAGAATTGTGCTAAGTAAAATAAGTCAGTCAGAGAAAAACAAATACCATATGATTTTACTTACATGCGGAATCTAAAGAACAGTGAAAAAAAGAAAAGAAAAAAAAAGAAACAGTCTCATAGATCTAGAGAACAGATTAATGGTAGCCAGGGTTGGGGGACTAGGTGAAAAAGGTGAAAGAATTAAGTACAAAATGGTAGTTACAAAATAGTCAAGGGGATGTAAAGTACAGCATAGGGAAGAACTACGTACATATAGTACCAGATGGATACTTGAAATATCAGTGGGAACACTTTGTAAAGTATATGATTGTCTAATGACTATGCTGTACACCTGAAACTAATACAAAATATTATAATATTGAATATAAATTGTAACTGAAAAAGAAAATAAATGGAGAGACATACTGTGTCCTGGATTAAAGATTTAACATATTAAAGATGTCAATTACTCTCAAATTGATTTATAGGTTTAATGTAATTCCAATCAAACTCCAACAGAATTTTGTAAATATATATATAAGCCAATTCTAAAATTTATATGAAAAAGCAAAGAAATAAAAATAAACAAACTTTTGAGACAGAAGAATAAGGTAGGAGGTAATTTAAGAATTATCGGTATAGTCCTTGTCTGTTGGCTCAGTGGTAGAGCGTTGGCCCGATGTGTGGAAGTCCCAGGTTCAATTCCCAGCCAGGGCACACAGGAGAAGTGCCCACCTGCTTCTCCACCTTTCTTCCTCTCCTTCTTCTCTTTCTGTGGGAGAAGACCACAGCCAAGGCTCCATTGGAACAAAGTTGGCCTGGGTGCTAAGGATGGCTACATGGTCTCTGCCTCAGGTGCTAGAAGCAAAGTCCCAGAGGGGCCGAGCATCGCCCCCTGGTGGGCATACTGGGTGGATCCCAGTCGGGCACATGCGGGAGTCTGTCTGCCTGTCCCCCTGACCCTCCACTTCTCACTTCGGAAAAAATACAAAAAATAAAAATAAAAAAGAATTACTGGTATAAATTATAAAAATCAAGGCAGTCTACTATTGTTGAAGAGATATACACAGAAATCAATGAAATAAAATAGAGTTTAGAAACAAATCTGTACAAATACGACCAATAGATTTTTTAACAATAAAAATACACCTCACACATTACACAAAAATTAACTCAAAATGAATTCTAGATTTAAATATAAAACATAAAAATTTTGAAGGAAACAGGAAGAAAATTTTATGATATAAGGTTAGTCAAGAGCTCATAGATATGACACCAAAAGAACAATTTATAAAAGAAAAAAATTAATAAATTGGACTTCATCAAACTTTAAAAACTTTGTTTTATAAAAAAAAACTGTTAAGAGAATAAAAAGACCACTCACAAACTGAGACAAAATATTTGCAAGTGATATATCTAAATGTACAAAGAATATTCTCATCCAGAATGTACAAAAAATATTCAAAGAACTCTCAACATGTAACTAATAAGAAATCAAGCCAATAGACAAAATATTGGTACAGACACTGCACCCCCCAAAAATACATCACTTTTACATAAGCATAGGAAAATACGCTCAACGTTATTATTAAAGCCACAATGAGACACCACTTCACACCTGTCAGAAAGGCTAAAAAAAATGATAATGTCAAGTGCTGATGAGGATAGAGAGATACTGGAACTCTTATATTCTTGAAAACAACTTGATAGTTCTTTTCTTTCTTTTTTCTTTCCTTTTTTATTGATTTTAGAGAAAAAGAAAGGGAGTGGGAGACAGAAACATCAATATGTTCCTGTATGTGCCCTGACTGGGGATCAAACCCACAACCTTTGTATATCCAGCTGATGCTCAACCGCACTATTTGGCCAGGGCATTGACAGTTTCTTATAAAGTTAAACACATCTTGTCATATGACCTAAAAGTCTCACTTTTAGGTATTTACCTTAGAGAACTGAAAACATATGTTTACACAAAATATGTTCACACAGTAGCTCTATTCAAAATTGCCAAAAATTAGAAAGACCCCAAATGTCTTTCAGCGGGTAAAAGGATAAACAAACTGTGATGCATCCACACTATGGAACACTATTCAGCAATAAAAAGAATAAACTACTGATAGAAGCAAAAATTTAAATGAATCCCAAATGCATTCTTCTGGATGAAGGAGCCAGTCTCAAAAAGTTACATTGTATGATTCCATTTACATAACATTTTAGAACAGGAAAAATTATAATGATGGAAAATAGATTAGTGGCTGTCACAGGTTAGGACACAAAGGGAGAATGTGACTTCAAATGGACAGCAAAAAGAATTTTTGGTGGTAATGAAACTCTTCTGCATCCCAGCTGAGATGATGGTTACATGAACCTGTACATACCACTTATAGAATTCTACACCAAAAAGTGCATTTACTATATTTAATTTTAAAATTTTTAAGTAAATAAATTTTAGTAATGAGAACTCCAAAGAAAAAATGGTTACCATTTTCAGATCTCTAACTATATGACAGAAACTTGCTGGCTAAAAGCATCATGTTCATTAACTCATCAATCCTTACATTAAGTAACCCTGTTATTTAAGTACCTTATTCCATAGATTAGGAAATTCAAACATACAGAGATTAAATAACTTGTCCATGATCACACAAATAATAAGTGGCTGCGTCAAGATTAAAATTCATCTCTCTATTTAAGTCTATAACAACCATCACTTTGAGTGTTTGAGACAGAAAACAAATTTTAGAAAAAGATTGATATTAGGATATTTGCTTCTGGTGGTTACCATGGGTAAAAACTAATATTTATTACTGGCATCAACACTGAAAAGAAAAGTACTTTAGGAGCCCGCTAACTCTCAGGATATTTAACAACTATAAAAGTTCCCTTTATCTACAATGCAAATAGCTGGGAAACTCAAATTAACTGAAGTTGTTTTTTTTCAGTGCAATTAACTTTCATATGAAAAATATAAATGACAAGTAAATAAGCTGATATCAGGAATTTTTGAAGCAATTTCCAAAATATACCACAATGTCAGCATATTTGCAACCCAATCTCTTGGACTGTCTACTTTGAAGTATAGAATACAAATCAATGAGTATTTGATCACCTGTTATTTATGCCCATTATGATAACGAGGCTATTTCAAGATCCTGAAGTGCTTTCTGAATCATTAAAGCAAGTTTAATATTTGCCCAGATGGTTTTATGAGTGTTTATTCATCATTTCCCCCTAAAAATTGAAAATCCATTACTGTATAATACTTAGAGAGCCTATTAAATTAACTCCAAAATCCTATTTCCTCAATTATTTCAATGAATAGGAGTTCATTCATAGCATTTAGCTATTTTTAAAGAAAAATTAAAATCAAAGGCAAAAACAAATGTTCGTCTTTGTTAAGTATATTTCCGGGTTACTCATTTTGAGCAGTATGATAAAGACCTATCAGAAGCTTTCAGTTTGTATTCTTCCACATAACCTTAGGTTAGAGTTCACGTTAAATTATTTTTTAAATAATTTGAACTGCTGTGAGGGAGAATGCATTCTCTGCCTCTTTTCTTTGCAGCCATAATAAATGCTTCTATTTTGGGATACAGGGAAAGTCTGTCCAATTTAATTCAATTCCTTAAAATTTTTAGTATTATGCCAAGTATTGTATTCAATTTTGAGAATGAAAAATTGGCATGCATGAATCTTACTGTCATGTTACGCAATATCAAAAAGAGAGACAAGCATTTAAACAAAGGACTGCAAAAACAGACGTCTCTAGAGTCTAAAGGCACAAAGAAAGCAGGAAGCAATTCTGCTTGGCTGGGTGAATGAAGGCAACACAACATACAAAAACTATAGAATGTACCTTTACTCTCCTCTCTACCCCATACCCATTATGCAAGCAACCATAAGAAAACCCATGAAGTCTTCCAAAAAGTTTTATGAACATATGTATTAATTCAGAGATCAGAAAACTTCTTCTGTTAAGAACAAGATAGTACCTATTTTATACTCTACACCTGTTGTCCTAGTGAAAGCAGCCACAATCTGTAAACGAGTTAAGTGTAGCTATATTCCAGCAAATGTTTACAAAAATATGTGAAGCCTAGATTGGTTCTACAAGACAGAGTATGCCAACTTCTGCTTTATTTATTTATTTATTTATTTATTTTTTTTCTTTACAGGGACAGAGAGAGAGTCAGAGAGAGGGACAGATAGGGACAGACAGACAGGAACAAAGAGAGATGAGAAGCATCAATCATCAGTTTTTCGCCCGACACCTTAGTTGTTCATTGATTGTTTTCTCATATGTGCCTTGACCGCGGGCCTTCAGCAGACCGAGCAACCCCTTGCTTGAGCCAGCGACCCTGGGTCCAAGCTGGTGAGCATTTTTTTATTTTGATCAAGCCAGATGAGCCTGCGCTCAAGCCGGAAACCTCGGGGTCTCGAACCTGGGTCCTCGGCATCCCAGTCCAACGCTCTATCCACTGTGCCTTCGCCTGGTCAGGCCCAGCTTCTGCTTTAATCAAGTCAACACAACTATATGTCTAAGCTTCAAATATAAATTACTGATCCTTCACTAATGAAACAATCAAGGATTTATGCCTACGGAAAACTTGACTTCTCTCAAGTAAAATTAATAAAGACTCAAATTCTTTTGTTGCAGATACCTAAAATGCAAACAAAACCTCAGGTCCTAAGAACTCTTTGTTCATGGCCTAACAAATTGTTCCTCACCACCCACAGTTACGGGGCATGTTAGAACCTCTGAAACGAAAGAAGAGCTTTGTTAATCGTGTTCTTCTTACTCTCAGAATGCTGTTTTGGACAAAGGCTTTGAGAATTGGAACCTATGGAAACGTGTGTGAACTGTGTGTGCAAGTGCTTCTATGTTTCCGTGTGGCTAATTGCGTCTTTATCCCTTAGCAACTAACGCCTTTAATAGCACAGCCCAGAGAGCTTTTCAGTAAGTCTTAATTGAGCCAAGTCAACTCTAAGGGTAAATGCTTTTGAGTCTGACCCTCTGATTTTGATGGAGACAAGAGCTACCTATTGACACATAATCTCAAACTACTTTTATCACAGTGTCTGAAGAATAAAATTAGAATTGGAACTAAATCTGTCCTAACTAGGTGATAACAGATGGGAATGGTGTCAGTGAAGTGTGAATGCCATGACCAGGTTACCTTAATCTGTGGCTAAATCTGGAATGTTACTTTTGAGGAAACGTCAATCTGACATCATCTAAAGGCTCTAAAATTCAGGTGAGTCAGCGGGTCAGTAATAAGTAATTCAGGCCTTTCTCCAACTGCTGTTTTTAAAAACATAGTAATTACCATTGAACGCAAGTGCATCCTGCTTTAAAAAAATATTCTGATGCTTTAGCAAAAGTAATGCTTTTATTTTATTATGAGCTGCCCACATACACTTCTTAGGCTGTGATTCATCTGAATGGTTTTTCAGTTAAAGAACATTTTATTCCAGAATGAAAAAAAAAATACTGAATGTCCCACAGTGGTGTGGGGTTAGCATAAGCACAGAACGAGAGGCAATTAAATCTAAAACCAGAATCGTGATATAATCTAACAGTATATCAAAGCTGCTATAGGATTTCTCATGTATTTTGGTCTTCATGACCATGATTTCAGGGGCCATCTGAGGATGAGTCACAGCCCTGTTTACGGTGCTAACATTTTGTGCTCCCTTGTAACGATGATGGGAGTCTGAGAGATGTTCAGCTCATTTCAATTTTCTTTTCTGAAGCTGCTACTTCACGTCTGTGGCTGATGTTCTTTGCAGAAAGTATCATGGATACTTCTGGGTTTCAGAATCTTAAGGATATCTCCTAACCAGACTACAGGGACCTAAAAGCCCTTAATTAAGTTTCTAATCACTAGCAAGATGGTCTTGCATTAAGGGCCCTTTGAGAGTAGCAGCAATCGCACCATCGTGTCTTCCTCACCATATCAAATAGGATTCTTATTTTAGCACCAAAGGCCCTTCTTTCCTTGCAGAGAGTGAAGAGAAACACTCAACAGTCCGTTTGGAGAACAGAACGCAGTGGTACAGAACACATTTCTCTCCCACATGACTCTGGAGCCAATTTTATTCTATTTAACAATTTCACAGCAAATACTATTTTACAATGTCAGGCCATTTAATCCTCATAGCAACCTTATGACGTAGTTGTTATTGTTATCTCCAATTTACAAAAGAGAAAATGAGACTGCGTGGAAAACAGGGACTTGTTCCAGGCTAGCAGGTAGTAAGCCCAGATTCAAATGCAAGTTCCTCAGCTCCACTGCACAGGAGCAGCTGGCTACTTCCGTTCTCGGTGGTCTCCATCATCTCCAGACTCCGACGGGGCTGGAGGGACACTTCTGACGAGTAATGCACCAAACTAACAGCACTAGAGTGGCCACATTTTAGACATACTTAAAACACCCCATGAATTTTTATTTTTAATTCCTTCTACCTATGTAGAATCCGTGCTTCAATTAGAGAAAACGATTCTGTGTGTTTGAGATCTTCACCGCTGGTTTGCCAGAGATGGTTCCTCCGTATACCCTGTCGTATTATTGGCTTGTTCAGGTTAGCATTTGCCTTGGGTTTTTTCACTTTTAACCTGGTGTTATTAGCATTAGTTGCATTAAAAGTGCTAAAATGGAATAGACACTTCTCCAAAGAGGACACACAGATGGCCAATAGGCATATGAAAAAATGCTCAACATCACTAATTATTAGAGAAATGCAAATTAAAACCACAATGAGATATCACCTCACACCAGTCAGGCGCTCATCAACAAAACAACACAGAATAAGTGCTGGCGAGGATGTGGAGAAAAGGGAACCCTCCTGCACTGCTGGTGGGAATGCAGACTGGTGCAGCCACTGTGGAAAACAGTATGGAGAGTCCTCAAAAAATTAAAAATCGAACTGCCTTTTGACTAAGCTATACCACTGTTAGGAATATACCCCAGGAACACCATAGCACTGTTTGAAAAGAAGAAATGCACCCCCATGTTTATGGCACATTGTTCACAATAGCAAAGATCTGGAAACAGCCCAAGTGTCCGTCAGTGGACGAGTGGACTAAAAAGCTTTGGTATATATATACTATGGAATACTACTCAGCCATAAGAAATTATGACATCGGATCTTTTACAACAACATGGATGGACCTTGATAACATTATACTGAGCGAAATAAGTAAATCAGAAAAAACTAAGAACTATATGATTCCATACATAGGTGGGACATAAAAATGAGACTCAGAGACATGGACAACAGTGTTGGGATTACAGGGTGGGGGGAGGAGAGGGAGCGGGTTGGGGGAGGGGAGGGGTACAAAGAAAACCAGTTAGAAGGTGATGGAAGACAATTTTATCAATGTCACCCCATCAAAATTAATCAAAAAAAGAAGAATGTGTCTCACGGGTAATTCAGGCAGTTGGAAGAATAGTATAAGATATTAATTCTGCTTCTCAGGCCATATCCTGCAAAAGGGGCCCCAAGCAAATTGGTGATTTGGCTCCTCTGATTTTGCCAATTGGATTTAAAAAAAATAGGTCAGGAACGCCCTGAAATGGAACTAACAATACATGAGCATAAATTTAAAGGACTTTTAGATACTGGAGCTGATGTATCTATTATTGCTAAGCTACATTGGCCTCCTTCCTGGCCCACTCATGCAGCAGCCACAGAATTACAAGGTATAGGGCACAGTAAATCCCCTCAACAAAGTTCTAGTTTTCTACATTGGGAAGATTAAGAAGGCCATTCTGGATTTTTTAAGCCTTATGTGCTCCCTGGATGGCCAGTTAATTTGTGGGGTAGAGATGTTTTGAAAACTATGGGAGCGTTGCTTGTCAGTACTAATGTTTTTGTTAGTACTCAGATGCTTGATCGGGGATTTTTGCCCACCAAGGGACTAAGGAAATAACAGTGAGGAATTCTCACCCCCATAGAAATGGCACCCAATACCAGAAGGTTTGGATTAGGATATCAAAATTTAGCATAGGGGCTTTAGTAGCTCCTGCTACCTCAATAATACAGTGTGTAGACCCAATTACTTGGAAATCAGATAGTCCTGTATGGGTAGACCAACAGCCCCTTTCTCAGGAGAAACTTAGGGCAGCTGCTCAATTGGTACAAGAGCAGCTACAGCTTGGGCACATTGAACCATCTAATAGCCCATGGAATACACTTCCATATTTTGATCTTATTGCCTCCTGGATTATCAAGGGGCATAGGCAACCCTTACAGCTTATAGGTTTGGAACCTCAAAATTATTGTTGTTCCTTTTTTCAAAGGATCAACAACAATGGCTCTGGGAAACTTCCACTAAATGGCAAATCGCTCTTGCAAATCAATGGACAACTTTATACTGAAACTGTCAACTTAAAATCAGCTCAAAGTCTAGAATTATATGCCATGATCATGGCTTTTCAGCATTTGCCATATTCCCCCTTTAATCTATATACAGACAGCAAATATTTACTTATGGTGTTTCCACTATAAAGACGGCTGTCTTAGGGACAAATGCTGATGAACTATCTCAGCAGTTTCTCCTTCTTCAAAGACTTGTATGTCAACATAGAGCTCCATGTTTTATAGGACATACTTGAGCTCACTCCATGCTCCCTGGAGCTTTAGCACAAGGGAATGCCCCCATTTTTTTCTTATTTATTTATTTATTTATTTTCTGAAGTTGGAAACGGGGAGGTAGTCAGACAGACTCTCCGCATGCACCCGACTGGGATCCACCCGGCACACCTACGGGGGGGGGGTGCTCTGCCCATTTGGGGTGTTGCTATGTTGCAACCAGAGCCATTCTAGTGCCTGAGGCAGAGGTCGCAGAGCCATCCTCAGCACCCAGGCCAACTTTGCTCCAATGGGGCCTTGGCTGCAGGAGGGGAAGAAAGAGACAGAGAGGAAGGAGAGGGGGAGGGATGGAGAAGCAGATGGGCACTTCTCCTGTGTGCCCTGGCCGGGAATTGAACCCAGGACTCCTGCACACCAGGCCAACGCTCTACCACTGAGCCAACCAGCCATGGCCTAGGAATGCCCTTGTTGATCAAGCTACCCAAAACAAAATTATTTGGAGCAACCATGACAGATCGAGCAATTCAGTCTCATACTATTCATCACCAGAATGCTGCAGCCCTGTGTAAACAGTTTCAACTTTCTCAGGAAGCAGCACGGCAGATTGGGAAATCCTGTCCAAGGGGTCCTATACTACAATCTGCCCCTTCATTTGGAGTTAAGCCTCAAGGACCCCTACCAGGACAACTTTGGCAAGTGGATGTTACTCATATACCTTCATTTGGCAAACAGTCCTATGTCCACGTTATAGTGGATACATATTCTGGATTTATAGTAACCTCTATCAGAACAGGAGAGGCTGCTAAGCATGTTATAGCTCATTGTCTGTATGCACTGTTCTATTATTGGATTTCCTAAACTGGTTAAACTGACAATGCTCCTGCATATAGAGCAAAAGCATTTACTGTATTTTGTCATTCTTACAGTCTTTAAAGTCAAGGTATTATTAAAGTGTACCCAGCAATTTTAAGGTCAATTTAAAAAAATTTAAAAGGGGGGAGTCATATCCTGGAACTCCTATGGGTCTACCATATCATGCTTTTTACTTAAAATTTTTTTTAATTTTCTTTTGAATGCTGATGAACAGGAGACGCCAAATCTTTTTCTCCTGCAAACTACTACCTTCTTTATTTGATCTAGCTAATAACACTGTTTTGTCTTTTTCCAAATAGCTCTAGATTTTTTATTTATTTATTTTTATTTATTTATTTTTTTTGTATTTTTCTTAAGTTGGAAACGGGGAGGCAGTCAGACAGACTCCCGCATGCGCCCAACCGGGATCCACCCAGCATGCCCACCAGGGGGCGATGCTCTGCCCATCTGGGGCATTGCTCCTTTGCAACCAGAGCCACTCTAGCACCTGAGGCAGAGGCCATAGAGCCATCCTCAGCACCTGGGCCAACTCTGCTCCAATGGAGCCTTGGCTGCAGGAGGGAAAGAGAGAGACAGAGAGGAAGAAGAGGGGGAGGGGTAAAGAAGCAGATGGGCGCCTCTCCTGTATGCCCTGGCCAGGAATCGAACCCAGGACTCCTGCACACCAGGCCAATGCTCTACCATTGAGCAAACCGGCCAGGGCCAAATAGCTCCAGATTTATAGAATAGATTTATATAGGTGGATGGGGATCCTCAAACCCCTCAGCGAGATCTTCTGAGCATGGCCTTTAAGATACCAAGAGGCAGAAAAAGCCCAATAGAAATCAGGGGAACTATCAGCTTTTAGGATACACCCTTAAAGGCTCCAACGCCCCAAAGAAGTCTCATAGGATGCCATCTGGGTCCTCCTTCAATAGTGGAAAGGAAGGTCATTGAGCTAAAACCTGCCAGACTTACATGCCTCTGCTGTGAGGATACAGGGACACTGGAAGGTAGGCTTCTCCCTCGCTCCTCTAAGGGAGGGTTCAGTCTCTTCCAGCCTTGCTCCAGCTACCTATGACCTAACCTTGCCCAGAATGCTGGGGTTTGCCACTGAAGGCTGAAGGTGCCCAGGGCCGTCGGCCCCATCTACAACACTGTGGACGAGCCTAGGGTATTTATTCCAAGAAGCAGGTAAACTGATCTCATTTGCACAAGGGCTACTTAACTATGTCTTGCCTGAATAGTCAGGTTTTTTATTCTTCCCTCAAAGATCTCTGATGTGGGTGTTGATAGTCCTATTTTCTGTTGCTTTGTTCAATATATAGTGTTTCCTTTATTCCTCCTACCTCAATGCCCCACTCATATTTCAGGCTGGGACCTACTCCTAATTTAGAGCTCTCTTTCCCCCTTTTGCCAACTTCTATTGTGAATTTACATTTGCCACCCAGCTTAGTGTATCCCAAGGTTCTCTTAACTACACCACAGTTGCAGAGCTCCAGGGAAAAGCAACCTGGTCTCATCTCTCCAGGCAGAGGAGAACAGAAGCTCCATATCCACACATGCTGCAGATGGCTTTTCCAGTCTACCTGAATCATTACCAGCTAGAAGCAGCGGTCATTGGGACTTGGACATGAGCTGCAAAGTGTAGAATTGTGACAACAATTCCAGTGCCATGCGGACTTTTCCTGGATGTGGACTTTTTCTGGACTCCTGCTCCTAACAGACTGAACTGTGGTTGGGTTGCATTCGCAGGGATTTGGCATGGTGTTGGTGCCAACTTGGATTTGGTGAACATATTAAGGACACTACTCATTTATGGATTCTTGTTGTATTGGCCAAGAGTTTGCTTAAAGACTTAATCACAGTAAAAAAAAAATAGAAGACTAGATAAAGAAGATGTGGCACATATACACCATGTATACTATTCAGCCATAAGAAATGATGACATCGGATCACTTGCAACAAAATGGTGGTATCCTGATAACATTATATGGAGTGAAATAAGTAAATCAGAAAAAATCAAGAACTGCAGGATTCCATACATTGGTGGGACATAAAAACGAAACTAAGAGACATGGACAGGAGTGTGGTGGTTACGGGGGGCAGGGGGAGGGAAGGAGGGAGAGGGGTAGGGGGTGTGGGAGGGGCACAAAGAAAACTAGATAGAAGGTGACAGAGGACAATCTGACTTTGGGTGACGGATATGCAACAGATTGGAATGACAAGATAACCTGGATATGTTTTCTTTGAATATATGTACCCTGATTTATTGATGTCACCCCATTAAAATAAAAATTTATTAAAAAAAGAGTGCTAAAATGAGTTGGGTGGACTTTCACTTTTCCAGCTTCAGCTCAGACTCAGCTAGAAGCAACTGAAATTTTGTGCAATGGGCAGAGTTCTGGTTTTAGCGCATGGTTAGTTCAGAGAGATGCCCAGACCTTTCTAGGAACCAAGCAATTAACATCAATCTCCCAAGGGCATCAGGTAGGACACTCAGTAATAAAAGGAGTTACACGTGAATGCCATCTTGGTGCTTGCTCCCCTATCGGCTTAGAGGTGGTCCAGCCAGCCCTGTGCAGCTATGAGCCTACAGATCAGTGAGGACAGGGAAATGATAGGGCTGATGTATGCAAAATATACAAGGGAAACAAAAGCAAGGGTGTCCTAACCTGGAAGTTACTGATTAAAGTATTCAAGTAAGTACAAAAAAGTTTTTTAAAAAGTATTCAATAAAATAAGAAACACTCTGTTGATAAAATTTTACTGTACAGATAACCCATATAAATACTTTTTGTTTTGCTTTAATATACATACATACATACATAGTGTATATCTTATTTATTAAATACTTTATTTTTAAATTGTTTTAATAGAACTTTTATTATATAAGTTCACCAAGAAATAAAACAAATTTATCAATCAATAAATATTTTTTCAAGAATTATGTAACTATAATTATTAGAGCCCCATTTTACACTCAAACGTTTACACGGTCACCCATCTGAAAAGGAAATTCATTGCACTGTGAGCCATTTCTCCCCATTCAATGAGGAAAGCTACAATTACTAGAAAATTCTTCCTTATTCAATATCTGCTTCCTGGTAAAATTTCCTTAGTTTAGTTCTGCCTTCTGTACCTATAAAAAATAAATTCCAGGACCTCTTCCTTAGGAAAAATATTTAAGATTTTGTAATGTTTACAATTCTAATATATCTACTTTTTCCTGCCTTTTTTCTTCTAAGAGTTTTAGAATGTTCACTCTAGTTATTTAACAAATAAATATTTGCTCCTAAGCAAAACAGACAGCAAGAGGTATTTCTTTATAAAAATTATTCATATTTTCCTTTGTATAGTGTTGCCCTCATTTCATCTCTCTAATAATTATTTCTTACAGAGACAGTGAAATACTTAAGCTACAAAAAAAAAAAAGAAAGAAAAGAATTTTTAAAAACTAGAATTATTTCTTCAGGAAAAAGAAATAATGGCAAGATACAGAAAGGTAGATTTCAATATGCCAGATATTGAAACTGACATAAAGTGTTTAAAAAGGACATTGTCTTTTAGTTTAAATCTACGTTAGAAGTTTTGTGAGGATTATACAAAACAATATAAGAAAAGTATACGATGTTGAAAGTACCATACAAGCACTAGCTATTATTATAATAATGCATCTTTTAAAATCTTATCTTATATACCACCTCCTGACCAAGAAATAGAAAAAGGAAAACATCAAAACTTTATTTTATTATTTCTAATAAAAACTTAGAAATACATGAGGAAATAGAATCTTAAAAGTTTTAAGAAATCACATTGTAAACTGTATGACAATAAATTTGAAAACTTAGATTAAACATATTCTACACTAGAAGAACAAAAATTAGCAAACTAATTCAAGAGAAGGGAGGAAATCTGAATAGATCCTCAGACCCTCACAGAACACAGGCAGAAGGTAGGAGTCAGGGCTGTACTGCTCACCATTGTAACAGTCCCACCCAGACCACATACTTGGGGAAGCATTAAATAAACTGGTAAGAAACAAATAAAAAGATTTTCACCCTAAAAGTCAACAAGTCTAGATAATTTTGGAGAAAGGCTCCAACAAATGTTTCTAAAACAAGGAATTCTTGTTTGCTCTTTAAACCAATTCCTAGCTGTTAACTAGCCTAGTGAAATTTGAAATACCATCTATAAATACAAATGTCAAAATCATAAATACAGTGTCATAAAGTTATTTCCAGAAATTTAATAAATGTAAAAGCAGGTATTTTTATACCATAAATAAAAGCACAATTCAATATTAAGACATGTATTAAAGCAGAAAATCACACAATTGTATCAAGAGATGGAAAAGATATTTGACAAAATTCAACCATATTCCTGATAAAAATCTCGTAGAAAATGAGAATTTGAAAACGCTTCCATAATGTGATTTTTCAAAAGTATTTATCATAAATTAGTTAACATAATTTTAAACAGTGAAACACTCACTATCTTAAAGACCAGATCAACACAAGGATGGCTTCTTGTTATTTAAAATGATTATCCTTTTACCTAGACTAAAAAATGCTGTGAAGGTTGGAACAATAACTTATTCATACTTATATCACCACATGTTCATCACTACTTTTAAAGTTACTCTTATGTCCCAGAATCTTTTAGTGAAAAGAAACCTCCTCACAAAGGAGGAGATTATTAGCCTCTTACAATAATAAATTTATGTTTATTTGTCTGAAACAAGCTATTTTTTTTCCTTTATTCCTCAACTCCTTCTTCTCTTACTCTTGGGAAAGTTAGGAGAATAACTAATCATTAAAAAAATGTTTTGTACTAATTTATACATTCTGGAAGTATCTACTCCAGATAGTCAAGAATTAGCATAAGAAAAAAGAAAATGTTAACTTCTTCTTTTATATGTTTTCTGCAGTTAAAGCAGTAACTTAGAGGAAAAGGTTTAACTGTGAATTTGGCTAATCTCATTGGATTCTACACATGAAAAGCTGGACATTCAGAATTTTGGAGTTAATTCAAGGGTATTTACACAATGGAATACCACTCAGCTGGGAAAAAAAAGGAAATCTTACCCTTTGCAACAGCATGGATGGACCTGGACGGCATTATGCTAGGGAAATAAGCCAGTCAGAGAAAGACACATACCATATGATTTCACTCATATGTGGAATCTAATGAACAAAATGAACTAACAAAAGAGAAACAGAATCATAGATAGAGAACAGACTAACAGCTGTCTGAGGGAAGGAGGAATTACAGGGCTGGGTTAAGCAAAATATAAAACAAAAACCTTATAGAAAGACAATAGACTGGTGATTATCAGAGGGAAAGGGGGATGGGAGGAGATAAAAGAAGGAATAGAGGAGATAAAGGGTGATGGAAGAAAACTTGACTTGGGTTGATGAACACACAGTACAATATACAGATGATGTATTATAGAACTGTACACTTGAAACCTAAGTAGTTTTATTAACTAATGTTACCCCAATAAATTCAATTTTAAAAAAGTCTTAAAATGTGCCTGATAAATAGATGAGCCTTTGAACAAATTAATGATTTAATTTTAGCTTAAAAACAACTCATGTCAGTGAGACTCATAGACAGAGAGCAGGTTGACAATCGGGCAGGGGGGTGTTAAGTTAGGTAAGGGCGTGAAGGGATTGAGCAATAGGAGGGTAAAAAAAAGAGAACAAAAAACATGTCTTCTTCTTGGTTTTATCACCATGTTTTAATTAATATGTATATAAGATTTAATTTTAATTTGTAATAATTTCTACTTTTAAAATTTTCTTCATTAGTGCAATGGATACTGTAAGGTATAATTTTTTTCCAGAAATGTTTAAATTGGAAAAAATATAAAACTATTTTTGATAACTGAAATTGGATTGACAATTTTTAAGAGTTTTATCTTGTTAACTTTCTAATGCTGGAAATCACAGGATGTTCTGATTTCAATTGTTTTTCGAGACCGTTAGTCACTTTAAGATTTTTAACTAGGCCCTGGCCGGTTGGCTCAGCGGTAGAGCGTCGGCCTGGAGTGCGGGGGACCTGGGTTCGATTCC
Organism: Saccopteryx bilineata; assembly: GCF_036850765.1. Classification (NCBI taxonomy): domain Eukaryota; kingdom Metazoa; phylum Chordata; class Mammalia; order Chiroptera; family Emballonuridae; genus Saccopteryx; species Saccopteryx bilineata. The sequence goes on from NC_089497.1 coordinate 36,031,455, forward strand.
CGGCCAGGGCACATAGGAGAAGCGCCCATTTGCTTCTCCACTCCCCCCTTCTTCCTCTCTGTCTCTCTCTTCCCCTCCTGCAGCCAAGGCTCCATTGGAGCAAAGATGGCCCGGGCGCTGGGGGTGGCTCCTTGGCCTCTGCCCCAGGCGCTAGAGTGGCTCTGGGCAGAGCGACTCCTGGAGGGGCAGAGCATCGCCCTCTGGTGGGCAGAGCATCGCCTTCTGGTGGGCAGAGCGTCGACCGGGTGGATCCCGGTCGGGCGCATGCGGGAGTCTGTCTGACTGTCTCTCCCCGTTTCCAGCTTCAGAAAAATACAAAAAAAAAAATCCTAAATTAAAAAAAAAAAAAGATTTTTAACTAATATCAAATTATGTTATTTAATAAATAATGTGTAGCTACCTGGATAATTTCTCTGTAAAAAAATATATAACACTTTGGTCTTTAGACATAGTTTTAATTTTCCCTTGTTGTTGATTTTTATATAGAGAATGACTGCCAATTAAGGAAATGTGTAAATGTCTTTAAATGATATTAAATACATTGAGTTTGTCATCTTAACATTTACTTAAGTAAAGTAAAACATATGGTCAGAAAAAATTTTGCTAAACTGATCTTGGTTTTCTATCTTTTAATTTTTTCTCTTATGTTTGAAAAAATGAAGTTGGTTAATTTTTTTCAAAGCAGTAATTAATAAAATTGACTATGAAGAAATTATAACACATATACATGAAAATAAATATGGTCTGTTTTGTTTAAAGTTTTTATTGATTTATATATTTATTTATATAAGCATATAAATTTTATATATGTATACATATAAATAAATTTTATACATGTAAATATGTAAGTATATAAGAATGTATTTATATACTTTAATTGCTATGTATCATAAAAGAAAATTGAATTTCATTAAATGACTTCTATACATTTATTGATATGATATACATCTATTGATATTACATTAATAGATTCACTGTCAATGTTGAATTAAATTGATCGATTTTTGAAAAAATATAAAAATATTTTTGATAACAAATTGAATTGAATTTGAGTGGTAAACCATCCAAGACAAGATAAATCCCATTTTGGCTTTGGCTAGTTGGCTCAGCAGTAGAGCGTGGACCCAGAGTATGGAAGTCCAAGGTTCAATTCCCAGTTAGGGCACAACAAGTGTCCATCTGCTTCTCTCCCTTCTCCCCCTATTTTTCTCTCTCTTTCTCTTCCACTCCCACAGCCATCGCTCAAATGGTTTGAGCAAAGTTGGCCCCGGGTGCAGAGGATGGCTCCAGGGCCTCACCTCAAGAAATAAAATTGGGCCCTGGCCGGTTGGCTCAGTGGTAGAGCGTCGGTCTGGTGTGCAGGAGTCCTGGGTTTGATTCCCGGCCAGGGCACACAGGAGAAGTGCCCATCTTCCTTCCTCTGCAGCCAAGGCTCCATTGGAGCAAAGTTGGCCCAGGCGCTGAGGATGGCTCTATGGCCTCTGCCTCAGATGCTAGAGTGGCTCTGGTTGCAACAGAGTGACGCCCCAGATGGGCAGAGCATCGCCCCCTGGTGGGCATGCTGGGTTGATCCCGGTAAGGCACATGCGGGAGTCTGTCTGACTGCCTCCCCGTTTCCAACTTCAGAAAAATAAAAAAAATAAAAAAATTGCTTGGTTACTGAGCAACAGATCAGTGGCCCCAGACAGACAGAGCATCTCCCCGTAGGGGACTTGGCTAGTGGATCCCAATCTCGGTGGAGGCGCATGCGGGAGTCTGTCTCTCTGCCTCCTGCCTCCCTGCCTCACACTTAATTAAAAAAAAAAAAAAGATAAACCCCCTTTGGTCATGATGTATGGTTCTTCTAATATTATGCTAGATTTGGATTCAGTTTTTTACTTTTTGTTGAAGATTTTTGCAGTTGTGCTTATTAGAGATATTGGTCTATAGTTTTCTTTTTTTTTTTATTAATTTTAATGGGGTGACTAGAGTTTTCTTATATTGCCTTTGTCTGGTTTTGGCCTCCCAGTAATGATGTCTACATAAAATCAATTGGGAAATGGTCCATGTGTTTTATGGAGGAGATTATGCAAAATTAATGTTATTTCTTTTAAAATGTTTAATATGATACACCTATGAAATCATCTGGGCCTGGAGTTTTCTTTTTTGGATTATTTTTTAATTATGAAGTCAGTTCTTTAAGTATATATGGAATTCTTCAGGTTCTATATTTCTTCTTGTTTATATCTTTCCAAAAATCAGTCCATTTCATCTGCTGTCAAATTAACATGCGTGAGGTTTTTCAAAGCAATCTTTTATTATACTTTTTATATCGGTGAGAGTATTGAGCCCTTTCAACACCTTGATTTTGGACTTCTGTTAGGGAATAAATTTCTGTTGTTTTAATGACCAGCTTTGCAGTGATTTGTTAGAACAGTCCTGGGAACCAGCTTCTTAGCATTTCAGTTGCTCTTCCTTAATTTGTCAAGTTCCAAATTTCACTATTATTGCTCTTCTACCTGAAGAATTATTGGCATTTGTACTGCCTTAAAATTGCATAATTACCTTTACCTGTGCTCTTTTCTTTTCTTTCTTTTTTCCACCTGGATTCAAATTACTATCTTGGGTCACAGGCAGGTTCCGTTGCCTGGTTTTTCTTCTTTTGCATGGGTCACACTTGTCTGTTCTTTGAATGTCTCAATTTTTTCTTGAAACTGAATGTTTTAAGTAATGTATTGTAGCAGCACTGGATACTGATTCCTCTCCCCCTCTCTGGAGTTTGTTTTATTGTGTTATTGTTGCTGTTTGATTCTTTATTTGTTCAGGGACTTGGATAGAGAAAGTTACTGAATTCTATTTCCCCTGCTCCTCAGAGGGACGTTTTAAGCACATACACAGTCACCCTGAGATGACAGCAGTTTTAGGTTTTGTTTGTTGTTGTTTTTTATTGGATTTATTGGGATATAGGTTGCGGGTGTGCAAGTCAACAAACCATCATCTGCACGCTGCATCATGTGTACCCACTGCCCCACGCAAAGTCTCTTTGTCTCTGTTTTTCCCCCTTTGCCCATCTTTACCTCCCCCCACTCCCTCTTTTCCTCTGGCTATCACCACACTGTTGTCTGTGTCTATGTGTTATATGTATATGTTTTTTATGGAACAAACAGACAGCTGTCAGTTGGGAGGGGTTTGGGGGACTGGATGACAAAAAGCTGACAGCAGCTTTAGCAGAGCTTCATTGACTGTCTCTCTCTCTCTCTCTGTCTCTCCCTAAGCTGCCTGCCTGCTTTGGTATCTCACCCAGTTTGTAGACTTCATTAACTGCTGACTGATCGCTCTATTACTTACTGCCTGATTGCACTACTGATTTTGATCATGCCCCAGGGTATAGATTGTTCTACAGTCTGATCTAATTGAATCTAGGCCCCTTTTAGACCACTTGGAGGCCAGTTTCTGAGTCTTGTTCTGGCCTTAGGAAGGCTCCTCTTAACCATCTCTTTCACTGATTCTCTCTGATAAACCAGCTGGCTTCTGATTTAGGCTGTTGCTGTCATAGATACACCAACCACCTCTTAATGGTTTTCCACCAAAATTTTCATAGATTCTGAGAGAACCTTTAGGCTTGATCTTCCTACCCCACACAGTGGTTCAAATAAAATTGTTTCCTTTTTTTAAAGCTTTGTAGATGTCTTTTCTCTCTCTGCTTGGGGGAAAAAAATCTCTGAGCCAATTCTCTGGACCCTGGGCAGAAGTGCTAGCCTCCTGTTATCTCAGTTTGCCATTCTTGAAATGGAACTGCTGCCTGAGTAGTGGGTTGGAGTGAAGATGATTCGGGCCCCAGGAGTCTCAGCCTGCCGTTCCTTGGTAGAACCTCCTCCTATGAGTGGAATCTAGAAGACAAAAAGGGCATTCTTGACCTCTCAGCCATATTCACCAAGAATCTAGTCTCTACAACTCAGAGTAAGAGGGTATAAGAACTTCTGTCAGACTGCCCCTCCGTGTGAGGGCGACTGTATCACTTGGCATGGAGTTTAGAGAAAAAAGACTCCATCTTCTTGGCCATACCCACGTGGCATGGAGTTTCAATCAAAGTGTCCTGGTGGATGGGAGTAAAAGAATGGGTCATGGATCAAGTGCCACAAAGCCTTGCTATTCTTAATAATGTTGGGTAGATTTCACTGAATAAATGTTTCTTCATTTGATACATGTCTTCAGCATAAGTACCAGAGACTTGAATCTTTAAAAAACATAATTTTTACCCAGTTTACTCTTGTTTTACTGGGAGGCAGTCCCTTACAACTCTTCATTGCTGCTATTCCTCATATTTGCTCTTAATAATTAGTTGTTCATTTGTCTCCAATTATAAACCTGAATTCACACATGGTAGTTATTAATATGGGGAAGAGTAAATATTTTACTAATGTTGAGTTTTTGTGACATTTTGCATTAAAAATATTTAAAGAGCGGACAGGTGACATTTCAGACCTACTTTTTTTCTCACTCTATATGGGAGAGTGCCAATATTTAATAGAATATGATTAGACAAAATAAAGTATTTCAGAAGATTCTATATCTTATAATATCATAAAAATGTTTAAAAATTTATGTTTAAAATGAAAAGCAGACATCTGTTGGAAGGCAGTTGAAAGTGAACATTAATAAGATCTAGGTACAAAACCAAGTTTGCCTTTGTGAGGCAATCGAACCACAAGAGCTTTTCCAATTATGGTCTCTCTCTTAATATTCTTTAATTAGCCAAGTCACGTCACTAAGAATCCACATTGGAGTTGAAGGTTGTGGTTTAAAATGAGTATATTGTCCATGCCATTTGTCAATTCATTTAAAGTATTAGAAATGGTTTTACTTAAGAAAATAAAAATATCTCGTGTTAGAGATGTGTACTTGAATGTTGGAGTAGAGAAGGACATTATGCTTTCTTGTCGAGACCAGCTCAGCCGTAGGTGTGCACAAAAGGAAGGCGCTGCAGGACTTAAGAAAAAACACACACAAGACGCAACATACAGAAAAGATGGGTACAAGGGACTCCCAGCCTCTAGAACTGAGAGCTCAGATCTCTGCAGCCTCATCGTATTTATTGGTCTCTTTGCTCTTCAAGCAAATTATCAGAGCCTGGGTCAAATTAGCCTAGAATGGATTCAGGTGCAGAGAAAGATAACCAACCGATGCCTCCCAGACATGTAGGGAAATGGCTATAGGGATTAGCTGCTTCCTATAAACCAGTGGTCCCCAGGTACTGGTCCTCAAAGAAAGAATAAATAACTTATATTATTTCCGTTTTATTTATATTTAAGTCTGAACGATGTTTTATTTTTTAAAAATGACCAGATTCCCTCTGTTACATCTGTCTAAGACTCACTCTTGACGCTTGTCTCAGTCACGTGATACATTTATCCGTCCCACCCTAAAGGCCGGTCCATGAAAATATTTTCTGACATTAAACTGGTCTGTGGCCCAAAAAAGGTTGGGGACTGCTATGAACAATCACAGTAGTGCTTGCCTGAGCAGCGTTCTGCCCCCGCAGGACTTAGCATTCGAAGTCCACACTAAAGACTTGTCTCAAGGCTGCAGTTTAATCTCTCGGCCATTTTCCTACACTTTCCTATTTACATTTTCATTTATTTGTATTTCCTGTGATGTGCCAAGTGATTGTCAGTTTACAAAATGTGGCATCTATAAATATGCTTAATTACTCATTTAGCTCAATCATTTAGTCAACAAATACTTATTGAATAAATACTAAGCCAAGTTATTCTAAATTCTGAGGATCTAGATATGTACACACAAATTAGAGGGTCAGAGAATGTGCAGATCTTTCAACCTTTTGTAGAGTGCATTTCACCCATGAAATAAAAGTGAGTTTTGCACCTCTTTTGCATAATTGAACAACTTTCTTTGACTTGTCATTTGCTTTTCTGATGTTCTTGTTTAATAAATAAAATCAGATGTTTCTTTTTTTTTTTTTTTTTTTTTTTATTTTTATTAATCTGGAAACGGGGAGAGACAGTCAGACAGACTCCCGCATGCGCCCGACCAGGATCCACCTGGCACGCCCACCAGGGGCGACGCTCTGCCCCTCCGGGGCGTCACTCTGTTGCGATCAGAGCCACTCTAGCGCCTGGGGCAGAGGCCAAGGTGCCATCCCCAGCACCCAGGCCATCTTTGCTCCAATGGAGCCTTGGCTGCGGGAGGGGAAGAGAGAGACAGAGAGGAAGGAGAGGGGGAGGGGTGGAGAAGCAGATGGGCACCTCTCCTGTGTGCCCTGGCTGGGAATTGAACCCGGGACCCCTGCATGCCAGGCCAACGCTCTACCACTGAGCCAACCGGCCAGGGCTAGATGTTTCTTTTTTTTATTCACTTCATATTCATTTTGAAATATCTCCTAATTTTTGTGTGCAGTATATAAGACAGATGAGCTCCCTTTTCTTTTGAGTTTATATTCTAATTAATGTCTTAAATATATAAATGTGGAAATGTGTTAGGTATTGTAGTGGGTGTTAAGTATGCTGTTTAGATGTTCTTATCAGAACCAAGGCACTGATGTGTTAGCTGCTGATATCTCATAGCCACATATTTCTCCTGAAATTGCTCTCTATCAAAGACCTCGTCTCATCCAAAGCTACCATGCTGCCCTAAGGCAGCCTGCATCCAATGACTGATTAATACAAGTGTAAAACCTGTTCCCTTGCATCAATTTGTGGATAACTCAGAAGGCTGTCTCAGCTCCAGTGATCCCCAAAGGGTCATCTGAGCCTTCTGTTATAATTTTATCACAGTAAAATTTCTGTCTTTGGCCTGACCTGTGGTGGCGCAGTGGATAAAGCATCGACCTGGAAATACTGAGGTTGCCGGTTCGAAACCCTGGGCTTGCCTGGTCAAGGCACATATGAGAGTTGATGCTTCCAGTTCCTCCCCCCTTCTCTCTTTCTCTGTCTCTCCTCTCTCTCTCTTTCTCTCTCTCTCTCTATCTATCTATCTCTCTCCCTTTCTTCTCTAAAATGAATAAATAAATAAATAATTTCTTTCTTTATCTAGTTCTGCTTCCTGTATATACTTCCTTAAAGGTATTGTTCTTCTTTTTTTTTTTTTTTTCATTTTTCTGAAGCTGGAAACAGGGAGAGACAGTCAGACAGACTCCCGCATGCACCCAACCGGGATCCACCCGGCGCGCCTACCATGGGGCGACGCTCTGCCCACCAGGGGGCGATGTTCTGCCCATCCTGGGCGTCGCCATGTTGCGACCAGAGCCACTCTAGCGCCTGAGGCAGAGGCCACAGAGCCATCCCCAGCGCCCGGGCCATCTTTGCTCCAATGGAGCCTTGGCTGTGGGAGGGGAAGAGAGAGACAGAGAGGAAAGCGCAGCGGAGGGGTGGAGAAGCAAATGGGCGCTTCTCCTGTGTGCCCTGGCCGGGAATCGAACCCTGGTCCTCCGCACGCTAGGCCGACGCTCTACCGCTGAGCCAACTGGCCAGGGCAAAGGTATTGTTCTTGAGAGAAATCACCAATAAACATATGATACCCAAAACTTTATCTCAGCTCTGTTTCTAGGAAACTCAACCTAAGATGGAGGGCACTAGAAATGGTCCAAAGAAGAAGACTCTAAGTGTGACCTTTGATCTGGATCGCCCGCTGAAGGTGAAAAAAATGCTAAGGTCAGCCTAATAATGCAATTATAAGGGAATTGAAATTTCAGAGAATGTTGAACTCTAACCATGGTAGCATCACTACACCAGAGAAATAACTTCAGTTAAGAAGGGACCCTAGGACCAAAGATGAGGATATCTGGGTTCATCCAGTTGAGAACCCCAAAACCCAAATCTAGCTGAGTCCTATGGGCCAGTAAGTGTCTCACCTCTTTTGTTACAGGCTACCCTGCTTCCTTGCTCATAGATGATACAGAGAGCCAGTCTTAAAAAACAATGCATTACCTCTCCAGATCTATCCCCACTTATAAAAACCTAGCCCAAAAAACTCCTACTTAATATATAATCAAATCTCAGCATAACTACTATTCAAGGAACTGTTGGGCCTGCTAAGAGGTGGAAAGGGACTACACTCTTAAAGAGTACAGGGCAACCCAACACAACTGGTAGGAGACAGCAGTATATATATATGGCACAAGAAAATAAGATTTCTGGTTTAAGGGATGCAAAATATAAAGATAGATAAGGGAGAATTTGTGGATAAGATAGTACTCACCTATAATACGTACTGAATTGAACACCCTAGCAAAGATCATAGAAGGTGTTACTAACATCTGCTAGGATGGTTCTTGACAGCTGGAAGAAAGTTATGGCCTTTACTACATGATGTATACATGCTAGATATGCTGTGGCAAACAGTAGAGGAGTAAATAAATCAAAAGACTCAGAGAAAAGAGTATGTAAGAATGGATATGCTCCTCAAGGCCTAACAACCTACCAGCCAACTATAGTCTATGGGAGGACCCAGAAAACATCTCATTTACCATTTACCAAAAAAAAAAAAAAAATAAGAAATGTGCTAGTGAGACAGGCAGCAAAAGTCTCTTTGGGCCATGACTAAAAGTAGGAGATGCTATTATAGAGCCAAACCTTAGTGTCAATGATGATGATGGGGTTATGGAATAGATCATGGAATGGCACAGCCCAGAGGGTGGCATCTTACTGATAGAAGCAAGGTGGGACTCACTACCATAACAAACAGCAAGGTTGGAATAGCAGCTTGGAGGCCTGACTTGGAAGATTCTATGGAGACGGCTTATAAAACATTGTATTCACAGGTATATGATAAACGGGCAACCAACAAGAACATTGCTAAATATTTATAAGCAAAAGTGATTAACAGTGGATGAGCAGGAAAATGGGGTCAATTATCCCAGTGAAAATGTATAGCCCTTTGCTTAGTTTCTAAAACCTGAGCTCATTCTTAGGCCTAAAATCCATCGATTGAAAGACAGGATGGGTCCATATGGAGAAGGACCTCCAACAGCACAGCAAATGCATGCAATAGTGATCCTTCCATGTCCATGAAGCTTTTGAGGTACACGTGGTCTGAGGCATAAAAGAACATCCATTTGAAAGTAAGGACGATTTGTTGCATCTTGCTCTTCCCAGCAGCAAGAAGGAAGCATAGAGTTTACTAGGCCTCTGAATTGTGGGAGTGGCATTTTCCACAGTTAAAAATAGTGCTCCATCTCATTCACTGCACTGTAAGGAAAGTATCCATCTTTTGTGGATCCTACAGCAGGGAAGTGTCTATGGAAGGTCCAGAAGCCCTGTTGCCTAGGGCATGTGACCTAGCAGACCCTAGGTATCTATGATGGCAAAAGACAACATGTGGAGTTTAGGGAAGCCACAATAGAAAAATCATGACACTGACACCCTAAGATCTGGAGCAAGTCCATACCATCTGCAGCAAACAAGTATATGACATTTGAGAAAAAGCTTCTCATGTGCTATTAGGCCCTGGTAGCAAAAAGACATCTAACTATATGGTGTGAAGTGACCATGTAGTGAGAGCTGCCCACCATCAGCTGAATTCTGTCAGACCCATCAAGTCATAAGGTCAGGCAGCTCAGCTGCAATCTACTCTAAGATGAAAATAGGATCAGTTATGAGCATGGCCAGAGGACATTAAAACTATAACAATGGTAGCCCAGACCTCCACATCATTTACAATTATTGCATTGGCAACTGTCTCAGATTATACCTATGCCGCACTGAGGTGGTAGGAGTCCTTTATGACCAACACTGAAAGGAGAAAAAACTCTGAATCTGGATGGTGGATGGAGACCAGCTGAAAACAGACTGCTGCTGCACCACAGGACCAGTCTGGGCTATCCGTGTATTAGCTTCCTCGGATTGTCATAGCAACGGACCACAAACTGGGTGACTTAAAACAACAAAAATTTATTCTCTCACAATTCTGGAGGTTAGAAGTCTAAAATCAAGGAGTCTGTAAGACCGTGGTCCTTCTGAAGGCTCGAAGGGAGAGTCCTTCCCAGCTTCCCAGCTTCTGGTGGTTGCTGGCAATTCTTAGTGGTCCTCAGTTTATGGCATCATCACTCCAATCTCGTCTTTTGTCTGCCTTCTTCCCAGTGTGTCTGTGTTTCCTACTCTCCCTCTGCTTAAAAGCATACTTATCACTGGGATGAAGACCCACATTAGTCCAATATGAGCTCATCTTAATGATTGTATCTAAAACACACTGTTTCTAAATAAGGTCACATTCACAGGTACCAGAGGATAAGAGGTCAATATACTGTTGGGAGACAAAATTCAATTTAACCTACTACAGCTTAAAAGACATAAATGAGAGGAAAGCCTTTCATTGAGCATTGCTTCATACAGTGACATAAGCCATTATATTAGTTCTCCAGAGAAACAGAACCAACAGGATATATGTGAGAAAAGACATGTTGTTATAGGAATTGGTTCACATAGGTATGGAGGCCAAGAAGTCTCGTGATCTGCCATTTTAAGTTAGAGAACCAAGAAAGCTGGTGGTGTCATTTAGTTTGGATCCAAAGACCTGAGAATTGAGAGAATGGGGCTGCCGATAGTCAAAGTCCTGGTTCTGAGTCTTAAAGTTCAAGAACCAAGAGCACTGACATCCAGAGGCAAAAGAAGATGAAGGTCTGAGCTAAAGTAGAAAGCAAACCACCCTTCTCCCACCTTTTTGTTATATTCAGGCCCTCAACAGATTCAATGATACTGCCCCCCACTGGCGAGGGTGATCTCCTGCACTCAGCCCACAGATTCAGATGTGAGTCTCATCCTGAAATACTCTCAAACACACACCCAGAAATAATGTCTTATCAGATAGCTGGGCATGCCTAAGCCCAGGAAAGTCATCTACTGATGGTACAGAAAGAGAAGTGGCCAGTGCCACTGGACTGTCCTGTGTGACTTTTTATTTCTTTGGAGTGGTGAATCTGAGGGTTTCGGTTTGAATCTGAGGAAATAAGGCTGTTGAGGATGATAATTTGTACAAACAAGCTACCTGGCTCAGCATACTTAAGTTTTTCCCAAAGGGACCAGAAACTACAAATAATGGTGATGTAATATATATCACTGTCAGCTTTTATCCTATGTATATTTCTCTAAGACTGGGAAGAATAGAAAGATTTGGTCAATGCCCCTTTCTGCCCTGTGAATCCCTAAGGGATATATACATCCAAGAGGCAGAGCCAAACAAAACGAAGCACCTACTCCTCGGTAGCAAGACTTGTTTCTAAAGCCAATGCAAAGTCCTCCCCAGACCCAAATTTCATGTTATAAACACTTTCTTGCAAGTCACGTGGAACACAGACCGTAAAAGTGAACTGTATAAAGTGTATACAAAAGAGGAGCTCAGGTAAACAGATCTTGTCATGTGGGAGTCACCCTATGGAAAAGGAAGCTGGCACCAGTGTGCTCATTCTAGTAGTTCACTTAGTACTTCTGAAGCAGGAGCAGAGCAGGCAAAGCACATGCATGGAACCTGGAAATATTGCAATACACACTGAACGCAATTTCCCAACACACACAACCCAGTTGAGTCCTTGAATCTAAGTATCCAGATTAGAACCCTTCTGCTTTGGAAAAATTAAGAAAGAGGGGTGAAAGAGAAGAGTAGAGGGTTAAGGAAATGCCCTCTCTGAGAGGAATACACATCTCACTGTGTCCATTGTCCCTGTAAATACAATGCAGTCTATTACATCTGCTTGTTTTATTTTTGGCTCAGAGAAATAAATCTCATATGTTTGTCTTCTCTTCCCAAGCTTATTATAAAATCTTAAAGAGAAAGAACTGTCTGTAGCACTTCTCGGCCTTTTGGCTAAGGTCGGCAAGTGGAGAAAGAACTGTCTTCTGCTTTTTTGTGTTCTCTGCAGTGCTGGGAATGTGAAAGGGAGAAATAAAATTCTCTAGATAATGACTATAGCAATTCCATTTATCTATGGCTTTTGACAAGTATTTTATACACAGCAACTAATTTAAATCCTCACAACAATTCTATACGTTTTATACTATTAACCTTTCTATTTTACAGGTAAAGAATTGAGACTCAGGAAGTTCCATAACTTTTCTAAACTTGTACAGCTTGAAAAGTGGCAGAACCGGGATCGAATATTTATCCTGCACTGTATGAGAAAATGTGAAACATTTACAGAGGGAGAGAGGATGGCAGGGAGGGGAAGGCTACAACATGGGGAGTGTTTCGGCCAGAGTTCAGCTAGAAGAGCAGAACCAGTAGCAGATACATAAACATAGGTTAAGAGATTTTTTTTAAAAAAAATAAGTCATTGCCTTATGCAATTATGGAGGCTGGCTAAGCAAGTCTGAAATCAGTAGGGCCAGTGGGAAAGCAAGAACCTGAGCCGGGTTGGAGCTCACAAGGATAGTCTGAAGCTTGTTGTCCTTTGATGGAAGTCAAGGAGAACACCGACAGACCCAGCACCTTTCCAGTTTTCCTCTCCAGCAAGGCCGAAGCCTTCTTTTAAAGACCTGCCTACTAGGGAAGTACATGTACACCTGGAATAGTTCTCATTTTGATCAACTAAATGTTAACTGATAAAGTTCTTTAATCACATCCGCACAATCCATTAAGAACCTAGACTAGTGTTTTAATGAACAGCCGGTATAAAATATGTGTAAGCTGCAAAATTGTAGTTCTTCAACTTTCCAACCAGAAACATGCTAGAAAGGAAATTCTGGACACAGTTTTTCATCCTTTCCAAGCTGACACATATGAAAGCCATCAAGAGAGGAGAGGGGATTCTACAGGCACAGCACCGAGGATAGGTGGGGGAAAAGCCAAGGCCATCCTAAGGGCAAGAACACAGAAGAGATGAATCCATCATGGCTTCTTTTATAAAGGGTATTGAGTGGGGGGTATTGTCATAAAACCCCAATGAGAAGTCTAGTACAAGATGGCAATGGCAAATGTTCAGAGGAGGAAGAGATCTGCTGGGATGGGAAGGTGCCCACAGGATTGGGCACACAAAGCCCACAATGCTAAAGGGCAGGGAGAAGGTGATAGAGTGAGTCCCATGGGGTAGGCATGAAGATGAGGCAATCAAGAGCACAGTGTTTCTGAAAAATTTAATATGACTAACTGAATGACCTAACATATATTGTACAATCAATTCTCATTATTTGTGGTAGTTATATTCTATACAGTCTCTATGAACACGGTATTAGGAAATACTAAACCATTGCTCCTAGAGGTTAAGTTCCTGTGAGTCTCTGGTCAAACAATTTCATCATAGCTGCTCAGTAGATAACACAGTTTTATGTGTTTTTTGTTTAAAGATACCTTATTTAACATACATTGTTGATTCAGTAACATTGAACTCATGTCCAACAGCATTATAATTCACATCTGAACAATGCTTATGTAACACATGTATTCTCTCCATAAAGCACACCCTAGCTTAGGAACACTTATATTTGTAAGCCTTATTAGATAATAAAATTACCAACAAAATATACAGTAATACCAAAAATATAGCACTAAATAGATCAAGAAAAAAAGCCTTGTTTACAATACAAGAGATAAAACAAGAAGGCAGAACATCATGTTAATTGACCTCTGCTGGCAATGTGAAAGTCAGAGGACTCACATGTTTCACCATTCCGTTCATGTCCAGAAATGATCACAAGTACAAATCGTGGTGTTACAAATAAATTTTAGCAAGCAAGTAAATTCACTGACAAATTGTGAATAAGGATTGACCGCATTTATAAAGATTCACCTTTAGATTAATGTTAATGATTAAAGATTCCCAGCAATTGATACTGTTTATGACTCCATCTTAGACAGATTTGTAATTAAATCTACAGTATGACAAACAGAAGATGAAAATTGAGGAAGCAATCCATTATCCATGCTATTCTGGATTCAAGGCATCCGACATTGAAGGTCCTTGCCATAAAGACTGCTGATTGAGTCTACTTGTGGTTTTCATTTAACCACAGATGCTGCTCTGCTATGGAATTTGGGACTGTGGTTCATGGCCTTTGCCTTGTTTATTCTAACTACCTCAAGTTTCTCCACTGTAGCTGGCCGTGTAACAACTGCTTAGTTATCTTGCTCTCATCAACTCTTATAACATGAGCAGAAAAAGATGACTATCTGTGATTCTGCACCTGCACAGAGAAAGATAGCTTGTGAAAAACACTCTTAGGCTGATAGGTCTCACTCTAAATATAACAATTCTAGTCTCTTAATGCTAACTAACAATTCTACTTTCTCTAATCCATTCCTGTTGTCTTATTCTGAAATAGAAAACTATTTCGTATTTCTATTTTTCTCTTAGTTTGCTTGAGGTGACACAGTAAATACCATTGACATGGTTGCTTAAACAACAGAAACTTATTTCTCACAGTTCTGAAGTCTGGGAAGCCCAGGTTTGCAGATGGCCACCTTCTCCTGTGTCCTTACTTGGAAAAGAGAAATAGAGAGCATGATCTCTTGTGTCTCTTCTTATAGAGCACTAATCCCATCAAAAGTGCCATGCCCTCATGTCCTCCTTTAAATTTAATTACTTTCCTAAGGACCTTTCTCCAAATGCCATCACATCAAATGTTAGGACTTCAACATATAAATTTGAAGGAGGGGGTAATTTATTCCATACCAATCTCTCCTTTCAAACTTCAGTTATAGCCAATTTGGACTGATATGGCTGTTTGCTAGTAACTAGAGTCCATTTCTGATTGGAACTAAACTGAGCTGTAACACCATTGCTTTTTGTTTTCATTTTTGTTTTTTAAGTTAGAGTAGGGAAAATACAGAGTCAGACTTCCACATGCACCCTGACCAGGATTCACCTGGCGACCCTCATCTGAGGCCAATGTTCTGCCCATCTGGGGATGCTCACAACTGAGCTATTCTT